>NC_138188.1:74905670-75560205 GCF_964194105.1 Spermophilus citellus
ACTGGAGGATTTGGGGGCAGACCAAAATTTGATTATCATTAAAAAATAACAACAACAGAAAACCTCTTGGAAGCTATACTGAGAGCAGTCAGTAGGGCTTAAAGGAGTCCAGCTAAAGGACTCATAAAAATTCAGACTAGAGATGATGGTGACTTGAATTAGGGGTTGCAAATGGAGATGATAAGAAATGATTGGGGGGCTGGGGATGTGGCTCAAGTGGTAGCGCGCTCGCCTGGCATGTGTGCGGCCCGGGTTCGATCCTCAGCACCACATACCAACAAAGATGTTGTGTCCGCCGAGAACTAAAAAATAAATATTAAAAATTCTCTCTCTCTCTCTCTCTCTCCTCTCTTTCTCCTCTCTCACTCTCTCTTAAAAAAAAAAGAAATGATTGGGTTCTGGGTATATTTTGAAGGAAATACTGATAGGATTTGCTGCTGGGTTGGATGGGTATAAAGAATATAAAAGAAAGTCAAGATTTTGTCCTGAGTTACAGGAAGCATGGAATTGTTATTGACTGAAATAGATAAGGCTGAGGGGAGACTGATCAATCATGGAAGGAGACTTCCTCAACTTGATTGAAGGTGCCTACCCCAAACCCCACTACTCATGTGATACCTAACCTGAAAGGCTGAATGCTTTCCCCCTAAGATCAGGAACAAGACAAAGATATCTCCTCTTGCTATTTCTATTTAACATTGTAGAGGAAATTCTAACCAATTCAATTAGAAAGGAAAAAGAAGTAAAAGGTATTCAGATTATTAAGTAAGACTATATTTGCAGATGACATGATCTTTTTTTTTTTTTTTAAAGAGAGAGTGAGAGAGGAGAGAGAGAGAGAGAGAATTTTTAATATTTATTTTTTAGTTCTCGGCGGACACAACATCTTTGTTGGTATGTGGTGCTGAGGATCGAACCCGGGCCGCACGCATACCAGGCGAGCGCGCTACCGCTTAAGCCACATCCCCAGCCCAAGATGACATGATCTTGTATATTGAAAATCCTAAGGAATCCATTAAAGAACTTGAATTAATAAGTGGGCTCAACAAGGTTATAGGAAACAAGATAATATACAAAATTCAGTTTTATTTCTATATATATGAGCAATAACATTGCAGAAATGAAATTAAATATATAGTATCATTTACTGTTGTGGGACTGAATGAGATCACTCAGAAAGAGAGAAAGGAGTCTGGATAGAGCAGGGAGAAATGGTCTGGGGTCTAAGCTGAAGGTCACCAACATGCAAAGGTCAGGGAGGGCATAAGGCACAAGAAAGGGAGACAGCTGGACAGCCAGGAGAGTCATGTCCTGGGGGCAAGCACTTGAGGAAGGAGGAATTCATAGACAGGGTGTATGAGGCTGATGAAGAGCAAATAAGATGAGACCAAGGATCGACTACTGAATAATGAATGGGCCTAGAGAGAGAAAGAATGATAGAAGTAAGGGTAAGCAAAGGGTCTGTCCAGAATCAATACTTTCTAATTTTGGGAAAATGTAATAAAAGTCGAGTACTAGAAAAATGAATATACGGGCTGGGATTGTGGCTCAGCGGTAGAGCCCTTACCTAGCACATGCCGGGCCCTGGGTTCAATCCTCATAAAAAAAAAAATGAATGGAATAAAGGTATTGTGTTCAACTATAACTAAAATATATATATATATTAAAAAAAGAAAAATGAATATACAAGCCCATTTTAACATTTCTTATATTCAGATATGAATATTGCTCACAAATTACTATAGAAGTTTATAAATGCTTATATACTATATAAGTTTAAAAATGATTAGCTGAAGGAATGTGAACTGAAATTGATTCACCAAGAATTACATGCAGAGTACTGTACTTAATGGCAAGAAGTACTGATTAGGTAATCAACCTTAGTCTCATTCTCTAAGTTTCCTTGTTCAGAAAGCATGAATCCTGAAGTTTGCTCTCATAAAGGTTATAATCATGAGCAAGTCAGACATCTTGTATGGAGCATTATCTCTTCCTATAAATGGTAATAACTATTTTCCTTGTAATCCTGACATTTGTATGCTCTTTTATTCTGAATTGCTCATGTAAGTCTCATACAACCTTGCAAAGTGGGTGGGTGTTTTTTTTTTTTTTTTTTTACCCCCTTGAAGAAACAGGATCAGAGATGAAACAACTTGTTCATTCTCATGCTGTTTGGAAGTACAGAGCCACAGCTACTAGTTTTAGACCCACAAGCTTGCTTCTGGATTTGGCTGTAAAATTTTAAATTCCCTTTCAGATTTGAATTTAACATCAGATATACTTTAACATTTTAGGTTTGGTATTTGTCAAATGAATGTGCATATAAAAATCTGCTGTCACTCTGGAGATGTGTGTGTGTATGTGTGTGTGTGTGTGTGTGTGTGTGTGTGTGTGTATTGACAGTATGGCAAGGTAAATTGAGTTTGTCTTTCAGATCTATATAGTTGTTAGATTACATGATAGTTGGTAAGTGCTTTTGATTCTAGAAATGCTATCTTATAACCAAATCATTTCTTTTTTCATAGTGTATGAATTATTTGCATTCATCAGTCACATGGGAACATCTACAATGAGTGGCCATTATGTTTGCCATATAAAGAAGGAAGGAAGGTGAGTCTTTTAGAGAACGTGGATGTTAGATGTGATTTATTGAGCCCCTACTATGTGCCAGGCACTCAGCTTGATGCTTTATATGTTATCTCATTTGGTTTTCACAATGGTCTGCAAGGATGTAGTCTTTTAACACCATTTTATATATCCAAACACTGAGGCTCAAGGAGGCTGAATAACTTGGCCTTAGTTAGTAAGTAGTTGTGTCAGAGCTTATATTCAAAGGTACTTTTAACAAAAGTGCTTTCCCAAAGGTATTTTTGGGAAGGTGGGTTCCCAAAATAAAATGACATCCTGCAGCAGAATGCATGCCATATTTGGAACCCCCATAGGATCTCTGCATTTAGCCAACAAAATGAGAAAACCAAAATGCCGTATTGAATTTAAATTTTAGATAAATAATGAATAATTTTTTTAGTATAAATGTTTCAAAGAATGGCATGTTTCTCATATTACCTGGGACATACTTACATTAACAAATGATTTGTTGCTTATCTAGTGGGAGTTAGTGGAATAACCTGTGTTTGACCTGGTGACCCTGAACTTCCAGTGAACTTCCATCAGCCCTGCATGGCTTCTCTACTTCTTTAGTAGGACTGTTAGGGGTGGAGAAGTGAGAGTGAAGCTGCTGCTCTCTTTAGAACTTCCTCCCCAGGTGCCCTTCCTACAGTCCCTGCTGTGCCCCTGAGTGCCCTTCCTATCTTCTCAACTTGATTAATAAAAATCAACATTGAGCACAGGGACAAGCATTTATAGTGAAATCTTTTTATTGCCAAGAATGACAATTTTTTAAAAAATAATTTTTAAAAAGGAAATATAATTTAAAAAGCAATAAAATTCATTGTTATTAATTTGTAAAATAAAAAAATATGTGAAGAATGTGCACTTGGGAAGCCTAAAGACAGTCAGTGTCTGTGTTTTAATATATTTTTATTGGTCTCATTGGAGGATATACACATACTACATATATGTAAATGTGTGTATTTACAACTTCTGTAATATTTTAAAGTGTATACAGAGCACATATAATTTTTAGACCTGCTTTTCTTATTTTATTGTGACCCCTATTACATGTTCATATTATATGGTGATTATTTCCTCACTTCAACAAATTTTCTTAGAAGAAATTTTAATGTAGTCATAATGGTTCACTGCATAGATATTTATCTCTGCTTCTTAGCTAGTTTTATACCTAAGTCTGAAATAAACATTGTCATACACAATTCTTTCCCTCAGTATCTAAGTCTACCTATGGATTTCTGTGAAGTGATTTGTGGCATGAAGGGCCTAAAATATTTAGAGGATCCTGATAGATTTAGTAACTGCAGTTTGATTGAGCTTAAGAATCAGAAAGCAATAGTGATTCCCCAATAGGATTCTGTTCATTTTTACACAATAAATTGGACTTTGGTTATCTTACACATCTTGGTTATTTCAAATACAATGCTCCGTCTGATCATGTTATTTCTGCAAAATGCAAAGTGTTCTAAAACTGATATATATCCATCAACTATGTCTGTCTTTTGTTTTCAGATGGGTGATCTACAATGATCACAAAGTTTGTGCCTCAGAAAGGCCCCCAAAAGACCTGGGCTACCTGTACTTTTACCGCAGGATACCAAGCTAAACCTCACACATACGGATTGGCGAGAAGAAGCCATAACGCCTTTTTAATTTGCCAAAAAAAAAAAAAAAAAAGAAGAAGAAAGAAAAAAATTTGGGACAAGCCAACATGAAGGAATACATGGGGGTATTTATAGTTTATTTAAAGAGCACGATCATTTGGCACCTTCTGAAATAGAATTGGGAAGAAATTTCTATTAGTGATGATACTCTATTGTAGATAGTTTTTATAAACATAGTTCAAGGAGAGGGTGATATAAACAAAGGTATTCATATTGCTGGTGTGGCACCTACCATCAGCACATCAAAAATGGGGATGTGCCCCCAGCCCTCTGTTTTGCTTTGGGGGTCAAGAGATAGTGGCCTCCAGAGAAATCAATCAATGAGGCCCATGGTGTGGCCTCACCTACAGTAAATAAAAAGCCCATGTTTTGTTTCATACAGAAAATCAGCAACTGGGCTGAGCTTTACTTGTGGCATAGTCTTTTTCATTACGCACAATAATTTCTGACCTATCCATGTATAATAGAACATCCACAGTGAAAGATATTTTTAATTTAAATCATATCAAAATTCATAATAACGACTGTATGAATGTGTGTGAGACTGAGCGAGAGTGTGCGACCTTTCTAGTCCACTAGGAAATCTGTGATGGGTTGGCTTTTGAAGGCTAAATAGTTGGTATTAAGCATATCTGGAAAAGGCAAGTTAATATTTTGACAAAACTATAACTCAGGAACAGTTAAAAAAATTAGTTCCCCACTTAGATTTTAAGGAGTAAAAAGGGCTGAGTTATCCCCTTTAAGTGTTGTCAAGAGAAATTCACTTGGGACTGTGACATTTGGTGGTATAATGCCACACGTCCACAGGAGCCTATGATCGTCCTTTGCCAAAGGTGGATGAATTCTTTTTCTTAGCAGCCCATTCCCCAAAAGGTATAGTGTTTATTTTTAGTTAGAATAGCTACTCTCTTCTTACACCACGTGGCAATTCCTTGGAATCATGTTGTACACCCCAACTTTGTGTGTCATTCTCTCGTCTCTGAGCTCTTTGCTTGCCTCCCTGTCCATGCTTTTCTGGGGCCAGTCTTGTTTCTGCCCTGTTTGGTTTGTCACCTCGTGACTTGCCCTCGATGCTTATTGGCTATTACCGACAATGTGATACAAAGACATTTAATATGTCACTGTAAAAGGCCACCCTTTCTATTTTGGTTATTTAAGTATTTTAGGTGCAACCTGGGATTATATCAGAGTTTCTAATACAAATACAATGAGGAATAATTTTCCTACTGCTTTGTACCAAATCCCAGAGTCTCTGGAGTTTCTATTTTAGATTATTCAGTCAAATGAAGAAGGATTAATTGCTGTCTGCTTAACCCGTGTTTGTTCAAATTGATAGGATCTTTCTAGAAACTGTAGGAAAATAAAGCAAAACCAATTGGGGGAAATGAAGCATAGGCATGAGATTGGGATGTGTGATGAGTCTGGAGTAATCGGGATTGGTGGTGATCAGGCCCTAGCTCACAGGAGATCATTTATGCCCTGTGAGCGAGGGATGAGGGCTGCAGGCATATGGCCTTCAGACCTGGGTGCTGCCCCTGACGGTGTGGGCAAGGCCTTATCCTCCCTGTGCCTCACTCTCCTCATCCACACAATGGTGTAGGACATCTGCCCTCTCTTTCTAGTCGTGCTGTGGGGCTATGATGAGATTTGAGCCTTTACAGGTAGAAGGTGTGGCCCACGGGGGGGTCCGGTAGAGCATGCTCCCTGCCTGATGAGATTGGCAGAAGGGGGGAGCTCATGGTGCATTCTCTACTACACTGTGCCCAATGGTGTCACCTTCTGGTGTTGACTCAGAGGTCCTAAGCAGACCCATTCTCTTGCACAGGCCCCTGACTGGTGGAAATCCCCACACTAAGTAGCCTTACAAAATCCAGTGCCCTATTGTGAATAATGTCTCCAAATACTCATCAAAAATGATTTGTTTTCAATGATGTTGCAAAGCCAAAGGCCTTTTGGGGGCAGGAGGGAACAAATTTAGATTGCATTGTATACAAAGACAGCATGTGTATTTTGAACAAACTGAAAATTTTGTAATAAAATTTTCCAAAATTAATGGCATAAAATCTGTACTTAAGATTACAGGCTCTAAATTATTTGGTTTCCCTAGGTAGAAAACATCATTTAGCCCTTTTGATGCCTAAAACATACTGTAAAGAAAGTGTACTACGGCTGCCTTTTTTCTGTCTCACGAAACAAAGGGCTATTTCTACAAGGCAAGGTTTTGTATATGTGCTATTCTTTATTTCAGATCTAGACTTGGAGAAAACTGGAGGAAACAATGGATTTCTTTCCTGTTTAAGAAAATGTATTTATATGTGTCTCTTAATATATATATATATAAGCAGGTTCCCTGGAATAAAAGTCTGGAATGTGCTGCTTAGTATTACACATAGATGTAGACAAGATTATTTGTGATGGAAAACTGGAATAACGTGTGGGTTGTGTCAACTGATCAGCCTGTTAAGAGTCCTCTGTGTGAGGCTTGGTGGTATAATTGTGAAGTTCTCACTGTATGTAGGTGTCTATGCGAAAGACAACGCTTTTTTCCTGTAAATACCTTTTGATATCTTTGTGTAGAATCCCAATGAATGTGTCTTTGGAAAATATAATGTATCAAAATTTTTTATTTTGTCCATTGATCTAAATGCCCAAATAACTAATCAGAAATCCATTTTGGTTCAGAGTGGGATTTTTCTTTTAGAGTAAAAATATATACATATGCAGAGAAAACTATGGAAAGATTCATGCTTTAATGACATTTTACATCAATATTGCTTCAGTATTTTTGAAATGACCAGCCTGTTTTCTCAAACCTACAAGAGAATGTGCCTGCCATTTCCCTATTGCTTAAAAACTTTGGGCTCCCTGCATCATTTACCTGAGCCAGAGCCTCACCTGCAGTACACAGAGAAAACACCCAGGTTTGTATCCCAGCTCTGCTTCTACATCTGATGGGACTGAGTCACTTGACCTCTCTGGGTCTTTGTCTTTTAAATGACCAGAAAAACTCAGAAGTCCCTTCCTGCCCTAACATCCTACTCTATTGTTATTTTCCTGTGGTCACTACCAGAATCAAACATGTGAAATGTAGGGATCACTTAGAGGTTTAGATGTTCAGTTTTTAGATTATTGCAATTTATACACCCCAATGTAAGACCTGTGTCATTTTTAGGGTTTCCACCCCATCTCTATTGCTGCTCTACTCTCCTTTCTCTGGTAACCATCTCATTTTTTCCCCCACTCTGGAAATTCAGAACGTTCTAGTCTGTGAGGTACTTTGCTATCATCCCTCTCAAAAAACAAAAACAATCCATTCAAAACACCACCTTGGAAGAGCACCAGAATGACCTTTGGTTAAGTCCATAACATTTGCAGAATATTTTAAACTTCTGATTTGGTTATAGATCACTATGATCTCCATATGGATGCTGGAAAAGGTGTCTGTCCAAGAAGGAATGTCATTTGCCTCATACAGGCATCCCTGCTGCTAAATCTCAGAGTTCAGACTGTCTGTGGGGAGATGGCTGGGACCAGGGGCAGGACCAGGGGATGAGATTAGATGAACATGTGATTTTTATCCTTTAGGTAAAAAAGCCCAGGCCACAGAAGGTTCTGAGCTTCTCTGTTGGTGTGTACAATTGTCTACACAGTATCATAGAGATTTTCTACTCAACAAATTGTCCTGAAAGAGTTTGCATGAAATTGTCTAGATCTGTGCTTTTCATTCAGCACCGTATCCACATATGGCAAGTGACCCTTGGAATTTGGCCTGTCCAAATTGAGATCGTGCTGTGTGCATAAAATGCAGTGCCAGATCTTGAAGGCTTCATACCAGAAAAAGAATATAAACATTTCATCACTAGTTTATATTGATTATATGAAATATGAAATATTAAAATTAGTGTCAACAATTTTAATCTGTTTTTAATGTGTCTAGTGAAAAAATTTTAAATTAGACGTATGTTGCAATGTTGCTATTCTGTTAGTGCTGCTCTAAACTCCCATGGTGTTCCATACCATAGGTAGGAAGGTAATTCTGCAGAGCATCCAAATAGAAGTGACACAGATATTTTTGCTGGAGTCAGAAGCACTGTGGGGGCACAGATCATCTTCCAGAAAGCAGATTTTCCTCCCAAACACACACACACACACACACACACACACACACGCACACACGAGCCCCAAACTGCCTTCTTTCAGCTTTGTCTAGGAGCTTCTACCTTTGCACTTACTTTTCTAGCATCTTCCAGGTGCCAAGGATGTTGGCCACACGAGGGTGTTGGGCATCGTGGTTTCACTTTAGGCAACATTCTCTTGTGGTCGTCATTCCCCCCCCCCCCCGCCCCTTGTTGAGTCTGTTCAAAGCTGGGCATGGTGAAATGCTGTGCTAACCTTGCCGCTCTGGATGTGCTGTTTCTCTTGGCCTGGGCAGAGGCTGAACCCGTGGCCTGTGTCCACTTGCCCAGCACGTTTTGATGTTGGTTGCTGAAAGAGTTTTTATTTATTTTATTTTGCACTGGGCACAGTTGTTGTTTAAACTATCTCAAATGTTTTGGGAGAGTATTTGCCTGTGATGAAAAGAGATGGATGATTTATTGCTTCGATTGTTTTAAATTAAAAGCTATTCTCACAATCTGAGGTCTCTTCATGGCTCTTGTTTTTTTTTTTTTTCTTCTTTTGAAAAATGCCAAGTAAACTGATTTTGCTACTGATGGTTCTCATCCATCAGGGGGAAATACTGGAGACAATGACTAACTTCATTTCTTTCTCAGATTTCTTGGTGTGGACAGGTAGCTTGAGTGGCTGCTTGGTCCCCACCCAAGGTGGGTCATTAGTAATAGCACACTGTGCAGGAGGGAGAGGCTGGGAGGGAGGGGTCTGAGGTCTTTAAGTCTTTCCCTGCTGGATGCTAAGTCACTTAGGGAAGTAATGGGACAGACCTTTCTTTGGGTTCTTGACTCTCAGTTGTATAATGGTCTCTGTAAGGCAGGTAAGAGCAGGTAAGAGACTTTAGCATTTCTATGACACCACATTTCTAGAGTATATGGGTTTCTTATTGCTGCTGTGACACAATACCACAAACTTACTGACTTACAACAATACATTTATTAAGTTAGAAGTCTGAAAATGGCTTATGGGAATAAAAATCAAGGTTATCAGCAAGAAAGCTGCAGGAAGAGTCTATTCCTCCATTCCTGCTTTTTCCAGCTTCGACAGGCTGTTTGCATTCCCTGGCCCATCACCTCCTAGCAGATTGGCATCTGTCCAGCCTCTGCTTCCATTGTCATGCCTCCTTCCAATGACTCTCTCACCTCCCTCTTATAATGACCATTACATTGGGCGTACTCAGATAATTCAGAATCCTCTTTCCATAGAAAGACCCTCAGTCACATCTGCAGATTTGCTTTTACCATGAAAGGTAACATATTCACAAGGCTTGGGGATTAGAATGTGGAATTGGGTGGGGGCATTATTTGGCCTAACTCATAGGGCATGCTGTTAAAAAGTACTTATATTTACTGGGCATGGTGGTACATACCTGAAAGCCCAGGGCCTACGGAAGCTGAGGCAGAAAGATTGCAAGTTTGAGGTCCGTTTGACTTTGGTAAGCACTTAATATCTAGAAATGCAGTCTTCTTACCTGTGCAATGAGCATAACAATACTGAGATGAGTTATGTAAGAAATCTGGCACTTTGGTAGACTCAGAGCATTTTTTACATCACCATCTTATCCTATCTAGCATTTGTACTCTAAGGAGGTTTTGATCCCTTGTTTCAGTCTAAAAATTTTTTTTTAAAATCAAAATATACCAACATTGATGACAAAAGTACTTTTCTGGAGATTATTCCATTAAGTCAACGGATTCATTATATACCATGGTTCAAATTCAACCAAATTCAACAAATAGCAAACATCTATGTTGTAAAGAAACCAGATAAGGTCCTTACCCTTGTCAAATTTATTTTCTAGCAGGGAGAGACAGATGTCAACATAAGAAGTAAGTATAGATCATATAACGTTATAGAATCTTGAGTGCTATGGAGAAGAGAAACCACAGATCGGGGTTAGAGGGTAGATTTCAGTATAAATAAGTTACTCAGGAAAGTCATCCTTTCTAGGTGACATCTGAAACAAGACACCAATGAAGTTGTATCATTCTGGTAGATACTTGGGGAAAGAATGTAGTTAGGAAAGGGACTAGCTGATGCAGAGGCCCCACATTTGGTATGTCAGATGAGTATCAAAGGCACCAGCATGGCTGGAGGGAAGGGAGGGAAGGGGAGTCTGGACAGGAAGTCAAAAAGGAGCCCAAGAGGCAATTGAGGGCTTTACTGTAGAGTACAATGGGAAACATTGTAGGGTCTTGATCAGAGCAATGACCTGGTCTAACTGAAGTTTTAATAATGCTCTTTGTTTAGACCAGATGTTAGGAGGGCAAGGGTTGATTCAGGGGCTACTGTGGTAAGCCAGGTGAGAAAATGGTAGCTTAGATGGGGGTGTTAGCAGTGGAAGCAGTGAGAGTGGTGAGATTCTAGATGCATTTGAAGGTAAGACCAGCAGGACTTCCTGATGCATAGGACATGAGGATGAGGGAATAAGAATAGCTAAAGCTGACCCCAAAGTTTTTGTCAGTCAAATAGGAGAAGGAAGGGTTGTCAAAGTTGGGATGCTAGTGGTGGAGAAAGATGATCGGGAGTCCTGTTTGGGCTGTATAGAGTGAAATGCCTGTGAGACCTCCGTGGTTGATGTTGAGTAGGAAGATGGATACACAACTCAGAATTTTGGAGAAGTGTTCTAGACTGAAGATAAAAATTTGGGAGTTGTTGACATTTAGATGGTAGTTGAAACAATGAGGCAGGTGCAGTCACTAGTGGAGGGAGACAGGAAGTAGAAGAGATGGAGACACTGAGCCCTGGGCTACTTCTGCATAAGAAGTCCGGGAGCAGACCAGCCTGCAGGGGAGACTGACAGGAGCAAGTTCCAAGGGAGAAGAAAACCAAGAGAATGGTGCCTGGAGTAGAAGCTAAGGGAAGCAAGGGTCTTGCAGAGGCGAGAGCAATCAACTGATAACAACTGTGATAGGTTAAGTAAGATGAAGACTGAGGATCCACTGTGAGACTGATAAACCTGGAGGGCATCAAGATCTCTGTGGGAACAGTTTTGGTGAAGGGTGGAAGGAGAAGGTTGAAGAGAGAAGGAAGGAGGGGAATTTCAAGTGATAAATGCCTGTAGCTCCTGAGGGTTTCTGCTACACAGAAAAGCAAAGAAGCAGATAATGAACGACAGGGGAGGTAGCATGGGATCAAGAAAAGATTTTTGTTTTTTAAATGTGAGAAAAAAAGATGGACAAATGGAAAACAAACTATTGAAGATGACAAAAGAGAGATGGAAGGATTTCTGGTCTGATAGTCTTGAGCAGTAAGAGGGATGGTATCTGGTGCCAAAGTGGAGAGTTGATTTAGCCAGGGGTAAGGAAGTGGGAAGAAGGCAGAGACCAAGAGTGCTGTGAGTCTGGGGCCCTCTCCTCCCTGCTCTAATTTCTCTGTGAAATAGGAAGCCAGGTCATCAGGGGAGAAGGGATGGGGGAGTTTGGAAATTTGAAGAGAGGAGAAGGTGTGAAACAATATTTAAAAGTTGAACTATTTTTAAGCTTTTACATTTTTTTCTATTTTAATGCAATTAGTTTAATTGGTGTTAATTCTGAAAATTCTATGAGATTTGTGAAAGTCATCCATGAGTTTTGGGCCCTCGTCTCAGTTTCACTATTATAACTTTTGCTAGTGTGAGTCTTCTTTTGCAGCCATCATTTTCTTTCTTTCTTTTTTTTTTTTTTAAAGATATGTAGGTTTAATTAAGGAGTATATTTTACACACATATAGTTAAGGAATATGTTTTACATACATGTATATGCATAATTCTGCACAAACATTGGATCTGTAATAACTCACTTCATGAGTGGATCCCAAACTTTGAAGGATGAGTACAGATAACCCCATCTCCAAAAAATTGAATTTTTGGAGGTACTGAGGTAGACTTTCCTTCAGATGGCATATAATACGTAATCGCAAAACATTACTTTTTATGCTTTTGACAAAGAAACCTAAAAAAAAATCTATTAAGGTAATCTTACCTAACATTTGTGGATAGTTCTCTTTTTTTCTTCATATCAACTCAAACTAGGTGAATAATTTTTAAAAATGTATAACAGAATAAGTCTTTTATTTTTATTTATATTTTCTTTTTTTATTTATATATGACAGTGGAATGCACTACAATTCTTATTACATATATAGAGCACAATATCTCATATCTCTGGTTATACACACAATATGTTCACATCAGTTCATGTCTTCATACACATGGGGCCCAGTTTTGCCAGGTGAAAATTTGCAAATCTAAATTTTGTCAAGAAAATTTTTTTCTTTTGTCCATTTTTAATCAATAGCAAATTTTACTATGAGCAATGTTAGCTATTCTCTTAGCTACTTCTCTCAAGTCTATTTTTTCCTGGCAAATTTTTAGTATTAGATGTGAATTTTAGTCAGTTTTTAATCTGGGAGTTTTTTAAAAATCTTGAACCATTTTTGTCTGAATTCTTTGCAATATTGTTAACCACCATGAACTGGATAAAATTAACAGGAAAAAAAAGGGACATGAGTGCCTATTGGGGTTAAATGACAGAATAGAAACATCTGTTCCAGGACTTTGGCATGTGGCACATTTCAGTAAATACTAGTTCCCTGTCTGTTTCTCTTTCAAAGTACTTGGGCAGGAAGGCTCATCTCCACCCATATCAGCTTGGGTAAGTAAACTGAAGTTTGGGCCTACTGAGAATCAATAGTCTAGATCTACAGGAAAAATACTAGAATTAGTCATCAGTTTCCAAAATTCTGATACATGAATCTGATTACCAGATGCTGTGGGGTGGGTGGTGGGTGGGAGAACTGGGTTTGATCCCCAGCACTGTAAAAGAAAACAAAAAAAACAACAAAAAGCCCCAAATACCAGGAAGCATTATTTATTATTTATTATGCTTCTAAGTTTTTTTTGTGAGCCATAAAATGTGTATTGCTTTAAGGATACTTGTAAAGAATTACAAAGAATTCTTCAAACCTTGGGCTGCTTCTTACATACACATGAAGAGAAAGAGCTATTTCAGGAAATTAATATAATTCACATTTAAGAAGTGGAGGTCAGAGAAATGAGAGAGGCTTGAGTTATCATAGGGGTGAGAGAAAGCCCTCAATTCACTACTAGAGAAAGCAATTTGACTTTATATAGCCCAGCAGTGAGTCAGGAAGGAAAAAGCACAACTTGGTTTTAAAGAGGAAAAGATGGAATGCCACCAATGTTAAGTGCTGCCAGTGATCAAAAGATGGGACATTAAAAGAGAGAGAAAGGGGTGTTCCAACCCCTGCTCCCACCACTCTCTTCATCAGAGCCCAAGGCTCCCTCCATCACTAACCTGGCTGGTGGAGGATTTCATTTGTAAACATCCGGGGAACAGAAACTAGTCATGTAATTGCCATCTCTCTTCTCCTTGGGGATAACTCTGCCCTTTACTGTGCTCTGGGAAGCCCCTGTCCCACTCCACCCTGATCTCACACCCCACTGGTACCTCCCAAGGTCTCCCAGGGCTTCCCTGCTCACACCCCCTGCATCTTGACTGCACACCAAGCTCATTCCTGCCTCTGCATCTCAGACCAGCTATTGGATCTGCCAGGAATGTTGTCTCCAGCTTCATTTGTCTGTGTCCTTGTTCAAATCTCAGCCCAATGTCACCTAAAAGAAAAACTTTTCTAACAACCTATAGATGAGGGAGCTTCTGCCCACTCATATACCTCATTTGCCCTGTTCTACCATGGGGCAGTGCAGGCATTCTTATTTGTTAAAGTATTTGCAGGTCTCTTTACACAGAAATATCTCTCTCTCTCTCTCTCTCTCTATCTATCTCTCTCTCTCTCTATCTATCTCTCTCTCTCTCTCTCTTTAAAGAAAGATTGATTTTGTTTCTTTACCACTGTATCTCACACCTAGAATAGTGCCTGCTTAGAGTCTCTACCCAATTATTGACTGACTGACTTCCCCCCAAGAAAGACCCTAAAGTGAAATACATTTTAATACTTTTATTCTAAAAAGGTCACAAATTTCAATTTCAGGTTAAATAGTATTTTAGTCTTAAAAAAATAACAAAGGAGGAAGGTTTTAAAGTTTTGTTGCATATGTAAAAATGCATTCCTGATTTCCAGATATCTCATGCAAGATCATATGCAGCGATAGTCAATAAAAGAACCTTTTAGCCAGTAGTACAAATTGGATTCTATTCAATTCTAAGCAATTCTGATCTCCAAATTCCATTTTGAAAGATTCCTGAAAAGACCTTGAAGCCACAGACAAAGTTTATTGGAAAACATAGTTTAAAACTGCACAAATATAAATACAATTTAATAATGTGAAAAAGGGAAGGCATGCTTCCAATAATAGTATAAAAATACTACCTTAATATTTTGGTACTTTGCAAATAATAAGCCATCTGAGTAAATTAAACACATCGGTATAAGAGGTTATTTTTACAGTAGTAATTTTATTTCAAAAAGCAATGCAGAGAAAGACCAAGATGAAGACTTCATACCTAACAGAGTTGTGCTATGATACATATTATTTCACTAAATCACAGATACAGTATCATGTAGTATGCCAATAACTTTTAAATTCCCCTTGTCATTAATTTACTATAGATCATTTAATTTGGGTTGGTGTTAATTTAGAAACTCAATGTAAACATTTAAAGTTATTTTTCTTCTGTGTCGTTTAATTCAGCTTGAAAATGAAATTCTAAGATTTTAGACATTATTGAGTATGATGAGGAAGCATCACAGAATTTGTCTAAAACAATGTTTTTAGATTAGACTAGATATGCAATAGTCATAGATATACAAAATATATAGAAATGTCTTTTCTAAATAGTTAATAAATGCTTGTTATAGTTTGTAAAAAGTTTACTAAATTAATCAGTTTTTTTTCAACCAATGTAAACAAATTTGGGCAATGAAAATGGAGGGTTCGGGTTAGATGATATATGGAGAAAATGAAATAAAGTCGATAAAATCTAGGTTTGCTGTATTTCCTTGCTACTGGTAACATAGTCAATTGTGAACTTATTTTTCACATGGAACATTCCTTTTATGATATCCATGCAAAAATATTATATATATCAGTGAAAATACCAGATGTGCAAATGACCTGTGGGTGCCTCTTTGTCCTTTTCGTATCACACCACTTCCCTCACCAAAAAAATTTGAAGGAAAAGAAAAACACCCCAAAACTAAAAGAAAACTATGCACATTTATCATTTAGAAAAGAATTGTTTCACTTTTTTTTTTTCCAAATCTTGATATTATTTCAGGGCAGGTTTTCTAAGTGTCCCACTGAGTGACACTCTGCAACATTGCGAGTTTAGTTCTCTTGCAGAGAAGGTTCTGAGGAAACAGTTGTGAGATAGGGACACTGGTTTCCAGAGTGTGTTATTTTGGATTTCTGCAGAGGTTGCAGGCATTGGAAACTTGGTAAGGCAAAATGCCACATGAGAGGTTGTTGAGCTTCACACTTTGATATTTGTTTCCCTTTTAACTGTTCAGTGCCTCCTGCCATGGTCTTTGCTCTGTATGTGTGGGATTTGGTCTTTGAGCTTACATGTGTCGGGGGGATATCAGTGTATGATGTGGGTAACAAAGCTCTTACTAACATAAGACTCCATTGTCTTACTGAGCTTTTTTTCTCTACTTCTGGTCTCTTTTCAAATAGGGGTTACAGACAATGGCAGAGAGTGAGAAGATTTCAGAGTTGATTCTCAGTGACTGTGAAATCACTGCTTCACTCCCAAACTTCCATGCTTTTAGATCTATTGGTCAAATCCGTTCTCAAGGGACAGAGGCCCAGGTAGCTCACCTACCATACACATAGGGCTATGTCAGAACAAAGCTGATACTCCACACACCTCATGTGACACTGTGTCATTTCTAAAGTGACATTTATGGAAATTAAGGCCCTATGTCCACTTTGCCTTATGATGATTTTTATGTGTCTGGGCATTTTTCTAACTTCCCTGTATTACTTAAAATGCCAGTTTTTCTAATTTTCTGAAACTTAAAATTTTTAAAAAATAAATTTTAAAGAATTTAGAGCCCAAACCTTTATGTACTGATGTAATGAACACGATTTAATTGAATAGCGTGAAGACACATGGATTTGTTCCAATTTGGTTCTGTTGTGCCCCAACTGGCTGTTAAGAGAAGCATTTGGATGTCTGCACCCAGATTCCTCAGAGCTTTAATTTGGCACCAGCTGCAACATTGCACAAAACAGACATGTGAATATCTGTCGAGTTCAATGTGATTGTATGAAATCAATCTCAGGGATAGGATAAAAGCCAAAAAAAAAAAAAAAACCCTGAAACACAAATTTCATGAAATTGCTCTCTTGTTCAGGAGCAAGGGAAAATAAGCTAACCTATGAGACTTAATCATGCATGGTGTAAATTTACATTCAGTAAAGTTATCTTGCATGCTTTGGTTAATATTTGAGTAGGCAGATTTGTAAGTACTAATGCATGCGATATTTTTGTACCTGAGGTTATATGTTTTGCTTTTTAAAAATTGCCTTTTTACAAACTTTTGCCAGAGTTCATCTCTGAACACTCAAAAAATATATATATGTATCTGCTTCTTAGTTCAAAACAGTTTAATTTCAACCAGTTCTGCAAATACTGAGACAAGAGGGAAACTGTACAGTAAAATCTGAACAGGAAATGAATTTGAAATTGTTTTACAAAGTTGAAATTATGAGGGTGGCTGTTTATTAATTTCTAAAACAAGTGGGCTCAAAAAATGGCACATGAATTAACCCTTCAGAACACCCTGCTTCCGGTATGCACCTAGAAGCATTTCAAGGTGGAGAAGAGTCACCGCCACCATCAAAACAACAAAAAGTACAGTCCAGTCTCTTGGAACTGATTCAGGAACAAATGAAGAAGGGACACAAAATGACTATCTTGCTTTATTTTCTCAAGGAGCCCCAAGTGGTACTAGCTACTACGGTGTTCAAATGTTGCTTGTGTGGCAAGAACACACCAGAGAGATTTATCTATGTAAAAATTTAGACGTGGGCCCAAGATTGAACACAATAGGCCTCTTAATGTGAAAGAGGAATAAACTCCTGAAAGCGAACATGTTCTGGACTCTTGTACCCAGTTGTGCGTCATGCCTTTGCCATCCTGGTAGAAACCCAGACTGGCTGAAAAGGCACATTTCATAGTTCTCCATTAAAGTTCCCTGGGGATACGATCTGCCTTTCTTCCAAGAGCTTGTGTAGTGCTCTTGAGAGAAAGGACAGAACCAGAATCGCTGCAGTTGGCTCAGTTAGAGGACCCTTTGCTCTTTCGGTCCCCTGCCTCTTTTTCCCAGTTGAGATCAGCAGCCATAGAGATCGTCTGCAGGAAATGGTCGTACTTTGAAACTTAGCAGAGATTGCTGGGTCTCTCTGCCTTTGCATTCCATTTCCTGGTACAGTCAGTCTCTGAAAGTCATCTCTATGCAACTGAGTGGCCATTGTAGTAAGTGGGTGCCATCCTCCAGGGCTCTTAGCCATTGCTCATTGATTAAAAAAAGCAGCAGCCTCAGAAGGGAACCAAGGGCATCCTATTCTTTCAAAATGGAAATAGTAATTTAAGTGACAATTTCTTGCCATAAAGATGATGCCTCAAACTGTTGTCTTAAAAAAAAGTATATACCAAGAAATATATGCTATATGTAATAAAGAGTATTCTAAAATATTGCAAACTTAATTTTTGGTGGTGTTTTATTTCCATAAATTTTCACTTGCTTTTTAGTAATGGTTTTTACTTGATTTTTGAAAAATGCAACTCTTGAGCAATAATTTTGATTAGTTCTGGTGGACAATAGTAGATAGGCTGGCATTAAATCCCACCAAATATTTTGAAAATTGCTAAATAATGGTAGGAATGGAAAATTATCATCTCTCCGCTATAACAACTCCCTGGACTTTGAAGTAATTTTGTTTTCCAATAGCAAATTATAATTTGGGCCATGAAATTTGTCCCCACCTAGCAACAATCAAATTAATCCCCAAAACCCTGCATTTGCTTTACTTTCGGGTTTTAAATGGTTACTGATATCTTGTACACACTGCAAGCAAGACTGAGAGCCAAGCACATCATTAGCATTGCAAATTCAGTTGCAGCTGAGAGTATAGAATGGCATCAAAAGCAGAACAACTGTAAAGTTTGCTTTGAATCCTTGTTCTGAGGCTCCTAATGCACGCTGATGGATTCAAGTCAGCTGACCAGTGTGGGAGTGCACAGAGATCCTGAGGAGGAAGGAGTAACAGAGAATGGAGACTGTTCTAACAGGAAGGCAGCTACCATAGGTTAGAGGTCGGCCCCAAGGGTCCTTCTCAGACTGAATTAATAATTTCTCAAATTCTAAAGAATGCCATTCTTGAAAATATTTTTGAGATTTATTTGCTGCTCAGATTGTAGAGAAACAAAGGCCAAGACTGGGCTGTCACTCCTGCCCAAAGGTGGATGCTGAATGCCTCTGCTTCCTGTTGCCCAACTGAAGCCAGACCCACTTGAACTTTGACAATGAATTGCAAAACCTGGCACTCCTGGTTTCATGCTAACCTGAGGCCCCTCACAACTCAGGGACTCCAAGGGGACACAGAAGGTTCATACTTGAGCCCTGAGTCCACTCTCCTCCCAGTATGTGGGCACATTTCCCCCTCAGCTGAAGCTTGTTTTCCAATTAAACTGTTTTGACCCCAATTCTGTCTTGATAATTATTGTCATGAGTGGAATGAGCTACTACCATCCCAAACAAACCCATGAAGAAAAACTTGGGATCAGACTATCTTGAAGGACTTTCTGGAGGAAGGAAGGAGACAAGGTGAAGAACAATAGGAAAATTCACTAGAACTGGACCTGGGTAAAGTGATATTTTGGTTAGCATTTTGCAAATTTTTTTCCTAATTATTTAAAAAAATGTATCTATCAAAATAATTATCAAGCCTCAAATACACACAAAATACTCTGAAGAACTAAGTGGAAGGTAACCAATTAAATAAAACACTACTGCCAATAGAAAATTCCTGAAACTTGCTAAACGTTTAAAATAAGAGCCAAAGGGCCATGCATCTTTCATATGAAACGGCTGACATTCAGTGAGGTTCAGTTAAAAAATGTTGATCTTCCATTACAATGCAAGAAGGTGAAGAGTGCAGATCACCATGGAACGAAGGAAATGCATCCTTTTTAGGAAAAATGTATTATCACTCCTAAGAAATACCATTTAATAGGAATAGTTTAAAAGGAATTTTGTTATGCAGGGCAGTTAGAAAGCTAGTAAAATATGACACTTAAGCAAGTTAATGCAAACTCAATAGGAATCACGGTATCATCACTTGATAGCTTTCCTCCTGCAGAGAATGCATGAAGAGACACAATCTGGTCTCCAAGTTCATACAGTCCCAGAAAGCATGTGAATAAGATCTGTGTTTGCACATTTAACCCTATGTCATGTCTGCTTTAAGAAAAACACTCCTTTGAAACCCTACACTATGAAAAACTATTTTCCAGAAATTATTTATTTGGTCCGTTGATCTTAACAACTCTGAGTTCCCAAATCTTTTCCCCCCCAAGTTAAAAATTGGAGCAACGAAACCAAACTCCAGCAAGGCATACATAAGATATTAAAGTGCATATATACAATCCCAGAAAAGTTTTGATTGGGAACAGCAAAAATTTCTAGTGCAAAAACTGCTTTTGCCAGCAAAGCTCCCTCTCTGGAAACAGGGCTACAGTAAAAGTTAAAACTGGAACAGGTTTAAGCAATGCCTGTCTTTAGTCGAGTTAATATATGTGCATGCACCAATGGCCCAAACTATGTTCAGTCTTGCAAAAGGGGGAATCTCAGGGGACAGTTTAGGAACAGTCAGAATTCCCTGATCTGAGGCAGTGCTTTCTTCATGGGTCCTCTGAACATCTTCCTCAGATGGGCTGGCAGCTGCAACTGGGGACCCCACCAAACAGGATTTGCAATATACTTGCAACTTGTGAAGAGTACACGTAGTTTACTTTATCTTGGTTTGTCTTTAGTCTCTCAATTCTTCTTTGGAACCTGACCTTGACTGTATATACAACATTTTGTGCTTTTGGATCTGAACAGAGGCTGGGCATTGTCTGTAGGCATTAATTCCCTTGGGTTATGTGACCATGGCCTTTTGAATATCTGATTTATCCTTTCAGAAATTCATAATAAAATAGTTTTTCATTTCTCAGTACAATAACACGGGTGAGGAATTATTATTCTTTATTTTTGTTTGTTTGTTTGTTTGTTTCCTTCAAGGATCCAAGTTGAAAGCTCTTAGGAGGACATCCAGGTCGCCGAGATTAGCTGCCTGGAAGAGCTCTGGTTGGTCCATCAGAGACAGTGCGATTCTGAGGGCAGCCCAGATATTCCCAGAGATGGCGGGATGAGGAACTTGCTGTTGATTCCTGCTCTTTCTTTGCAAACTGAGGGCAGTGAGAAAATTGCTGACCGCTTCTCTAAAAGGGCAGAAAAACAGACATTTTAAAATGCAACAAATTTCAGAGTTTGCAAACTTAAAAAAAAAAAAAAGATTGAGTTATTTTAAATTCAATCATCTCTCTGTAGAATTTTGGATGATCAGATGAACAACTTTCTGATTCTCTCATTAATCTTTTCTGAACAATAATTGCTAAATATAGTGGAATCACAAAGAAGAAAGAGAAGCAAGTTTCATTTTACAAATGCCACTTGGGAAAGAAAGAAGAATAAAACCCTTGCTAACTCGTTAGTGAATTTGATTTTCTCCTACTCCAGGAATGGTTTGAAGATTTAATCTATTTGCAGATGGGATTTATATTACTAAATTTTAAGAGGAAAAATATGGCTTTACTCAGAAACAAAGTGGTTTAATCTTTCCTATTTGTGCTAGAAATATGGAACACAGGTAGGGTGAAGTTGACTTGATTAGCAGAACACCTGGGCTTATAACCTAATTATTTAGCTCCAGACAAATTTCTCATTTTCCCTTGAAGTTCAGTTTCCCTCAGTGTGTCATCAAGAGAATAAAAGTCATTTTAGAATTTTGTCCTGGGCTGCAGTTGAATCAATGTATACAAAACCTTTTTATTATTAAGATCAATAGTTCTCAAAGTATGGAATGGGGTGCCTAGGGTTTCAATGAGGTCAAAATTATTTTCTTAATAAAACTCAGATGTGCTAGGTGTAGTGGTACATGCCTGTAATACCAGTAACTTGGGAGGCTGATGTAGGAGGATCATGAGTTTGAGGCCAGTGTCAATAACACAGTGAGGCTCTAAGAAACTTAGTGAGACTCTGTCTCAAAATAAAAATAAATAAATAAATAAATAAATAAATAAATAAATAAATAAATAAATAAAGAGCTGGGGATGTGGCTCAGGGGTAAAGTACTGACAAGAAACACACAAACAAACTGAGATGTTATTTGACCTTTTTACTTCCATTTTCTCAAATGCACAGAGGTGGAATTTTCCTGAGACTACATGAGGTGTGTTGTCCCAACAGACTGAATGCGGAAGTCAGTCAGTCAGTCTGTCTTCTAGTAAGCAAGTTACTAAAGAAATTTGCAAAAATGTAAAACACTGCCATTATTTTCTCTGACCATAGTTTAATTTTGGAAAATAATTATTTTCTTGTGAAATAAATTATTTATGTTAACATGATGACTTGCTATTTTTACTTTTTAAAAAACATTATTTATTTGTTTTTGGTACTGAGAATGGAACCCTGGGGCATTCAACCACTGAGCCACATCCCCAACTCTTTTTTTAAAAAAATTTATTTAGATCTGCGTTTGCAAATAAAATCATTTTTAAAATTTAAAAATATTTATTTTATTTTATTTTGCTTAGAGCCTGGCTAAGTTGCTGAGGCTGGCTTTGAACTTGTGCTCCTCCTGCCTTAGCCTCCTAATTCACTGGGATTACCAGCAAGCATGGGGACTTGTTATTTTCAAATGAATCTTTAAAAAACTTCATTTTTATTTATAAAATGGTAAATACTGATAGATATAGCTACATAAATAGAAGCCCGTTGGGATTCTCAGTAATTGTTAAAAGCTTAAAGGGACCGTGAGGATAGGAATGTTGAGAATAGCTGAGCTAGATGCCATCCAATCCAGGACTGCGCTGGTACCAGGTCTGCCTCCTGTTCTGCCCTCTGCAGTGGCCCTCTGTCACTCCAACCTTGTATTATGTGTTTGACAAACTAACTGTTGCTGAGAGTAAGAATGCCATTTTAATTTATATTTGCTTTCCTCTTCTCAGAATCTTTTCACAGACTTGATTTTACTTAATCCTGGAAGGTGGCTATTGAGCATCTGGGAAGATCCCTTGAAAGTGTGACTGGATTTCTAATTTCAAAGCACATGGCCTAGGCACTAGACTCATCTACATTGTTGGGTTCGCCTGAGAGTAAAAGGCCACTGGGAAATGGAGTTGTATGCAGTCACCTGGGTGATCCAGTGGAGTGGGTGTCCTAACCCCCTCTCCTCTGGGCCCTTGGGCTCAAGAAGAGGATCTGTAAATGGTGGGTATGGGGAGGCCCTTTCTGGTCCCTCTTCCCAGGGTGGCAACTCTAATGATACATCTCCCAATCCCAGATCTGTAAGAGCCTGTGGGGAGGAAGATCCAGAGCCCTCATTTATCAGCTGGTCTAGTCTCTTGTCTGTGGCTTTCTGTTCAGAGGGATTTGGAGAGTGACAGAAGAATAATTTACTAAGCTCATCAAGCCACTCCAGGTGTTTTCGTAAAGATAGTCTAAGCCTGTTCCTTAACTTGTGAGCTCAGAGTCCTTTGGGGGGACTCTGACTATTGCACATGTATCTGTATGAATAGCTTTCCAATGCTCCCAGATATCTGTGTGAATAATTCCAATTGTCTGTGGATATTGTCACCTTCAACAAAAGCTCCTTCATTTAAAAGCATTACTCACTTTATAGTATCTTTCCCTCATTATACTAGTACTAAAAATACTACTCTCGAAGGGGATGGTTTCTTTTTTTATTAAAAAAGGGCCCTCTAGCAGAATAAAATAGACATTGTTATTGCTGTATGTATATACGTGACTGCATGACCAATGTGATTCTGCAACCTGTCCACTCAGAAAAATGAGAAATTATGTCCCATCTGATTCAAATGTATGATATGTCAAGGTCATTGTACTGTCATGTGTAACTAATTAAAACAAATTTAAAAATAAAAAAGGGTCCTAATTTTTGAATAGGGTTAACTACTCTGAAGCACCTGCTGACTAGGGTGTGACGTTTTAAGCTACCCAAGTTTCATATCGACCGTGTCCTTTATTTCCATTGTAGTAGGATAAGACTTGCCTTTGGCACTCACAGACACCTGCAGTCTGGAGGGTGAGGTCTTTGGGGAGGACAGAAGAATCTATACTCACTCCTGGCTTTCTTCAGAGTCACATTGCTAATGACAGTTGCTATTTCCTAAGCCTGTACCTCTACCTGTAACTCCTAAGCCTGTACCTATTCCTTAGTATAAATGCAAGTTAAAGTAAAGAAGTTAAACTTCTTTTCAGAATTCATTTAAGGTTTTGGGCTTTTTGTCCCCCCTCACGAGAAAACCCCAAATGCTTATGTATCACTTCTCAAGATTTCCACATTTGGCGTGACAATAAAAGATCCATAAAGCTTGGTTGAGCTGTTTCAAAGGAACCAATTGATCAGGGTTATCAGACTTAGCAAATAAAAATATTTAGAAAATACTTGTAGTAAAAACTAATATCTGTCCTTTATCTGAAATTCAAATTTTGTTGGGCATTCTCGCAACCGGAAAATTGACTTGCTGTTCCTCCTGCTTGAGGATTGAAACTTCACAGCTCAACCGAGTTGCTGGTCTTTAGTTGTTATGGTCTCTGACAAATGAATTTCACACCTGTGAAATGCCAAGAAAGTATTCTGTGGAAGCTGCAAGTATTGTTTTCTACATTAAAAAGTTACAATTAAGAAAAACACATCCGAGCGCTTTATGAAAGCTCCCTTTAATTGAATTTGGTATGTCTATGTGTGTGTTTATTTACATCTTCCTTTGTTGCCCTCAAAAAGACAAAGGTGTCTCCTGAAATAGATAAACAGAACATACCTGGAAAAGAGTGAACAAAATGGGGGAGGAGAAAAACAGGCAGAAGAATCTGATGAAACCAGGAAGGAAGTAGGCGTGCAAAATGGACATCACCCGGGCTTCAGACAGCTGCTGGGCGGGGAGGTGGCCCAGCGTCAGCTCTGGGTTTCTGCTTAGCCTATGTGAAGAGGGCCTCCGAAACAGCACTTTTCAGTATCCATAAATAAAACAAATCAGCTGCTCAGGAGCCACTCAGCTATTCCTGGTTTTAACCTGAGCAATCCTCTTAGAAGATATGGTGTAATCCAGTGGCTAATGTCCTTTGTAAGATCCTTTTAGTATAAATGCAACAGCTGTTTTCTAAGACCTCAAAATTTGCCACTGGCAAAACACACAAACACAGTTTGGAAAGAGCAACTCTTCAGATGTCAAAAGAAGGTAACCTTGTTATGAAGGTCTCAGATACTTTATCTAAATAAATAATAATAATAGGGACACTGAGGATTATTATGGCAATAATTGTAATAAATGCCCACTAGATAATGAGCTATTGCTATGTGCTAGACAATTACATTCAATGTGCACGATAATCCTGCAAGGTGGTTGTTATTCTTTCTCTCTCTTCCTCTCCCTTTCCTTTATAAGTGGAGATATGAAGCCTCAAAGTTATATGACCAGAGTCACAAAACCAGTGAATGGCATGGCTGTGATCTGAGCCCAATCCTGTCTGGTTATGGAATGCTGCTCTTTCAGAGGAGGAAAGGTTTGCATTATTTGTGGGATTTAAAGCTAAGTTTAGTTCTCTTTTTCTCAAATACAAATGCCAAACCTGTTTATTTAGAAAATAGAAAAAAAAAGAAAATAAAGAAGAAAAAAAATCACCCATACTTTCATTACCCAAAAGAAAAAAGGTCACTGATGGTTACTGTACATAGGAAAAGAAAGAGAAGATATAAACCTGAATGATAAGGACAAGTCATAAGGAACTAAGAAAGGTATTTCAAACTATAAACCCACCATGTTTTTTCTTTTTTGTTACCCAACTAAAATTATTGGTTTACTAGATTTAGAAAACCTGGATTCTTGGTTTTGCTTAGCCAAACACTGGTTTCTGGGAACATCCAAAGTCTGCTTGCCTATGCTCCCAAGATTTTTTTTTCCTTAAGTGGAAAATGCAAGATTGGACTGTTTATGCTTTACAGAGAGCTGCCCTTGGGGGTGTTAAAAATAGACAATGTTCTAACCTAGGCTGACTGAATCAGGATCTCTGGCGAGGGGCCTGGGAATCGACATCTCCCAAGATGTCCAGATGATTGCAGCTGAAGATTCAGAACCAGTGCTGCATACTGTCCTCTGCTTAAATAGGCCTTGGGGTCTGAAGGTTCCACATTTACTCTTTGTTTTTATTTAGGGGATGCAGATAGCAGGGATTAAACTCAGGGGCACTCGACCACTGAGCTACATTCCCAGCCCTATTTTGTATTCTATTTAGAGACAGGGTCTCACTGAGTTGCTTAGCACCTTGCTGTTTGCTGAGGCTGGCTTTGAACTCACGATCCTCCTGTCTCAACCTCCCGAATTTACTTTTAACGGCAGGAAGAGGACTACTCCTGCCAAAACAGGTACTTTTACTGAGAGACCACCTGTCAGGTTATTAGACCTCAGTCCTGAGAGTGATCTCGGGTCTTGCCTGTCCCATCCTTCACCTGTAGGCGCCCAGGTTGATGCAGCTGATTCCCAGGTTGTATCTGGACCGGATAAAGCCTGGCTGAATCTCCAGGGCTCGAGTGTAGGCCTCCACGGCTTCCTCACTGCGGTCTCCATTGGCCAAGGTTGCCCCAAGACGGTTCCATAATGAATAGTCCTGATGACAAAAGCAGAGTTCTCTAACAACCAGAAGGAGCCTCGCTGACATTGTGCTCACGGACAGGTACCATGGTGAGGCGAATTACTCAGACATCATCATAAATCACTTTGTGAAATGACATTCATTCATCAAACTGCGGTCATCATTTGACGCTGACATGTAATTAACATTTCTATTCTAGATAGTTCAATATTAACTGCCACATAGCCTGTCATCAGTACTTTAAACATCAGAGGAAGGGAAATAAAGTGTAGAAGAAATGGGCAAAGTAGGTTGAGGAAACTTGTTACGGAGAATATGATGGTTTCGTGCTGTGTTGTGCACTCTTACCTCCGGCCGAACAGTTAAGGCAGCGTTAAATGCATCTATTGCTCTGTTGAACTCTCCACTCAGGTGGAACAGTACTCCCAGGCCTGTCTGGAGGTCGGGGTCGATCATGTCTCCATTTTGGTGGGCAGCTTCCAAATATAATTCCTTCACTCCTTCCAGAACAGAGCTACAAAAAAAAACATTAAATTCTTTACCCAAAGAGTCCAGGCATGAATGATTGACTATTGAAGCTCTTTGGACTATTTCAAGTCTCGCTTTATCGCAGACTGGAAAATTTCTGTCAAAATATCTTAGCTTAAGGAGAGGACTACTAATACTGAACGTTGAAAAATGCAGCTGATTTTCTTGAAATATGTTTTTGCACACGTATGGAGCTATCCTAAGTAAGGTCTCTACAGGGACAAATCTAGGGACCCTGGGAGTACCAGTGTGGAAACCCCACAGCTAAATTTCCAGGGCCTCAGTGAGAAAAGATTTAACATCAGGGTTTATTGTGGATGGAAATAAAATTCCTAGGAGAAAGGACTTCCATTTACCCATTCCTAATTCTCAGACTTTATAAAACATGGAGCATCAATCAGTACTTATTATATTTCAGGCGAATTTTACGTCCAAAGCAGTTGGCTTTATAATATGATACTCATAGAAATGTCTGTGGGTGCCCAAGATGGAGATTATGTGTCCAAAGGATGGTTGCTGTGGTTTGGATAAGTATTCCCCAAAGGCCCATGTATCGAATAAAGGCTCCTTTTGCTTATTTGTTGCCATACGGTGGACAATTTCCTTTGCCATGTGCTCCCACCATGACACGTTGCCTCACCATGAGCTTCAAAGCAACAGGGCCAATTAACCATCGACTGAAAGTTCCAAAACTATGAGACAAAATAAACCTTTCCTCCTTGTAGGTTGATTATCTCAGGTATTTTGTTACAGTGATGGAAAACGGATTAACATAATAGCTCTGATGTGAGCATCGATCTTTCTATTCAGTGCTCTCTTCCAGCAGAATGCTGCCCTAAAAGCCTTTGTGAAGGGAGTGATGTAGAGATCTGAGGCTCATTCATCACCCTTAAGGTGATTAATTGTGTATTGGGTATTTACTGCCAGTTATAATGAGAAGGATACCTGTCAACTGGGGATTTAGACATCCTTCGAGTGAGGCCTGGAGATCCCTTCTTGCTCTTCACAAGGTATTTGTACTTTGGATTTTGCTTAATCCAATTCTTCAAAGATTCACAGGCATCCTGCTGATGACCAGTGTTTGTGTAACTCACAGCCAAAGCCATCAAAGCTTTCAAATTGTTGGGCTGCAGTTCTAAGCACCTGAAAGAAGACAAAACAGAAATAATTTTAGGTTTTTCAGTTTTCCAACAGTTCTCTAGAAAATGTGAAGTATTTACCAATTAAATGTTGCAAAATATTATTACATTTGTTTACATTCCTGGAAAACACCATGTATCTTCTAATGAAAATCATGGCCAAAGAGGATTTTTAAGAACATTTAAAACTCATCCTGATGATGACTGATTTTGTTCATTGTAATGAATGGTTTTACAACTATGGAAGTATGGCTACTTCCTGCACATAAATTATTACTAGTTAATCTAATGAGAAGAAAAGGATATTATTATTACCTTATCCCCTGCCCCCAAACTGGACTTGAATTATATTTGGATATTCAGAGATGAAAGATTATACAGTGTTTTGGAGAGGAGAGGGAATTTCCCATTTCCAGACTACTAATGTGGGTTTACAAAGGATTGAGGTGACTGACTGAACCCCCTTATTCTATTCATCTGGCCTCTAGCAAGGGTTTTTTCAAACTTTGAAGTAGAGATGAATCACCTGGGACCCTGAACCTTCCTCTGTACTGCATTCTAGTATAGTGGGTGGGATGGGGCCAAGGAAGTACGGGTCTGACCAGCTCCCAGGTAATGATGATAATGGTAGTCCCTGGAAAAGACTTTTTAAGGAACAAGCTCTAAGCAGCACCTAAGGCCTCCCTGTGGTGGTCCCAACCTCAGAAACTTATCAGTACTGGGCAGAGTTCTCAACTCTGAATGCTCCTGAGAATGGAAGGTTTAAAACTACCGATGCTTGGTTTCCTAGTCTCAAGCAATTAAATCAGGAGTGCCTGGGAGTCTTTTTAAATCTTATTTAATTTTTTAAAGATCACTCTATTTGCCATGTGTATACAGGGTTAAGAACCACTGACCCAGAGTTCCAGAGTCAGGACATGAGGGTTAAAGTTCTGTCTCTTTTACATATAATGTATGACCTTGACCTTCTCCGATCCCCAGTTCTCTCCTTTATAGAAAATGATCTCAAGGAAGAACAACACCCTAGGCATCACAAAACCTTTGGATGATGTGGAATCCTGAAATCTAGGATTCTGGAATGGCAAAGCCCCAGATCTAGAATTCTCACATTCTAATACTCCAAATCTCTAGGATTTACACATGCACACAGGTTATGTACACTTCCATATATACACACACTCCAGTGGAACCTCTGGACTATATGTGCATGTGCATATACATTCTCCTCCTACAGCTCTATATGAAAAGTACTTTCAAGAAGGGGCAGGGAGAGCATGAGTCTATTTGGTAGAAACTTTCAGGGCTTCATAGGGATTCTAATCAAGTTAACAGGTGATGCTACCTACATCTACCTCTGTTCCCATTCTCACCCACAAATCTTCATTATCTCAATATGCTTATCCTGAGAAAAACTTTCAGATGCTACAAAAGTCTAGAAAATTAAAAGAAACTATGTATTTAATGAACCAATTGATTTGCAGATAGCAAAATATAGTGGTTGAAGAACACTATTTCGTCATAAGTTCTTGTTTTCTAGAGTGACATGTGGCATCCCAGTACTGGTCCTGGCCTGGTTTTTCACACTGTGCTTCAGGAGGGGGCAAAAACAAATGTGGAACTGAGCAAGTGCACTCCCAGGTGTTCATCAGCCACGGTCATGTGCTTAGCTTCATGTACCTCTGGAGGGCGACAATGGCTGCTTGTTCATTTTCATTCTCTGCCTGTGTTATCCCGAGGAACTGCCAAGCCTACAAAAGACAACTCATGTTATTAACCTTGCAAAAGGAAGCAGGGATCATTCCTGTGCTTTAGTTGGCTTACCTGTGGCAGCTCCTGGATGCAGAGCTACCTGACTCAGATACTTTTATGTAAGAGCCCCATAAAAGGAAAAAATATCACATGCATTTCTTTGTTCAAACTGTCTTGTGACATTTGGGTCAAGATCCTCTGTCATTATTTCTAATTTCACTATTTATCCTTTCCTTTCATCCAGTATTCTAGAAGTCTCTGAATTTCTCAGATCCCATGGTATCAGGCATCTTAAAACCAAAAGATCAATATGTAAGATTTCATAATTATAAAGAAAGGGAGTAGAAAATAATCCAAAAATGTAAACAGGCTAAAGTTTACAACTAGAAATATGAAGATATACAACACGAATATACCACATAAACTTAAAAAAATACTTATTATTTCCCCCAAGCATACTGGTGATTTTTAGAACAGTATCCATTTTGATTTCACCTACCATGAATCTTACAATACTTGCTATGAAAAGATTGATCAAGCAGGCTTCTTCCTAGCTTTGGCCACGGTACCATTTTTCACTGCCCACAATGTCAGTCATTACCTTAGCCTTGGATTTTCCATAGAAATGAAAACTTGGATCCTCGCCGGGATCCATTAGGTACAAAGGAACTTAATTTTCTTATTTATAAATCTGGGAAAATAGTGTATACTTTTTTTTCTTTCTTTTTTTTTTAACCTCCTAGGGTTGCTGTGTTGAATGATACAGTATACACAAAAACATCTTGTAAAATATATATCATTTACAAATTTAAGATGACTTTATTGTTTCATGCCACTTTTTAAAAATGACAATATTTTGTCAGAATTTTAGTTGTCAGTTCAATCTTGTTCCACTGTAAACCTTTTGAGGAATAAGATATTTGGAGCTTTAACTGGTGAGCAGTTTACTTATTCTTAGTATACAGACCAAGAATTTATCCATAATAAGAGTGAAAGCTATGGATGTGCCAGGCACTGAGCTGAACACCTCATTTGCAGGAACTAATACTCCTTAGAACACATGGTGAGATATTTACTATTATGAAATGCATTTTACAGATGAGGGAACTGAACCATAAAAAGCTTTAATGACATGTCCCAGGTCATAGGGCTAACAAGTAGAATAGGAATTTGAACCTATGTAGTTAGGGTAGCTGAGTATAGAAATTTTATTTATTTATTTATTATTTTTGTTTGTTTTACTTAGTTGTACATGACAGAAGAATGCATTTCAATTCATCATTCATAAATGGAGCACAACATTTCAATTCTCTGGTTGTACATGGTGTAGAGACGCACCATTCATGCAATAATACGTGTACCTAGGGTAATGATGTCCATCTCATTCCACCATCTTTCCTACCCCCGTAACCCCTCCCCATCCTCTCCTTTGCCCAATTCAAAGTTCCTCCGTTTTGTCTTTTCAATACTACTTACTCCTATCCTAAAATCTCTGCAAACTGCTTTTAGAATATCCATTATAATGACTTCTAAAAATCACTCACAGTCTAAAAAGGAAGCTTTTACACAGCCAATATCATTTTACAAGGCTTTATGGATTTCAAAACTTAGTGGACTGCAGAAGCTCTTTGGTGGTCTCTGAGTGTCTGTCTCTAATCACCTTTCTCATCCCAGAGAGAGCAATTTTCTTACATGCAGTCAGATTGAATGCCTCTTCTGGGCCATTCTCTTGAGGTTTCCCATGGCCTTCAGACTAAGTTAAAACACTTGCTGTTCTCTCCTTCCCTCCTCTCTCCCACTCTCTCCTCCCCTTTTATGTTCCACGTGATGCTTCAAGCCCCTCTGCCTCCCTTGCACCATTCCCTCTGAAAAACAACTTGACTTCTTATGGTCTTTAATTCTCTCTCCTTCAAAACCCAACTTTGGATCCACCTGTAGGGGAAGGCTGGATTAGGACCCTGCTCTCTGCTCTCCTAGCACATCCAGACACCATATTCATGACACTATGTCACCTCTCCAGATAGACCACAAAGGTGTCTTTGCATTCCCAAGCCCTTCAATATTTCAAGCCAGGACCTAGTGCAATTTTGAGGGTATGGTACTTGCTCAATAAATGTTGAGTGAGTAAATCAAGGGTGATACACGGTGTGACTTGAGACCCAGACAAAACTACACATTGTTTCCTGAAAACCACTGGGTGTGTTTCAGGTTGGCAATTTTTATTTCTTTTTTCATTTTTCATCCCCAACCTTTATCTTTGGGCAATGTAGATACTGCAGATTAGAAACAGGTACCTATTTATCTCTTAGAATAAATATCACACTAAACCAGGTTAACCCCTTCAGGAACTTTTACTTGGTGAAAATGCTACCTAGGAGAGCCCTGTGCCATCCTGTCTGTCCTTAGCACATGAAGCTGCTTCTGAGTCTAGTAGACTGAAGAGGACGGATCTACCTCTGCATCTCCAGGGTCCTGAAGAATCGCTGCCTCCATGAACAGAATGGTGACTGGGAGGTCCCCTTCCTTCAGCCTTTTTAAGCCTTCTTCAAATGCTCCAGGCCAGTCCTTGAAGGGGTTTTCAGTGTGAAAGTAGTAACCCTATGACACAGAGAAGGGCCATTACACCATCCATCCACCATCTCTGCATTCTTACATTCAGCAAGACCTCTTTAAATCTTAATTGACTTATTTTGATTGATGTATTCAATTTCAATTAAACTGAATACTGTCCCTTATTATAGTATATACTATATAATATATATTATAAGGTATATAATATATAGTATATAATATATAGAATGTTGTACATGTTCATTGAATAAATTTTAGATGATAGCAAATAACATAAAAGAAAACAAAAAAGTTACTCAAAATACCACAACTTAAATATGATATGGAGCTGTGCTATTTCTGATATTTGTTTTGTTCTTTTTATTTTAGCTATTTCCCCTGAAGATTTCAAAACTACTGACTCTTCAGACATGGTTTTTGCTGAGTGCTGCCACCCAACCCTCTGACATATTAATAAAACATACTGTACATCTCTTTGGAAACTGTGGCCCAAACAGTACCCAAGGCTAAGATACACTGTATTATGTAAGATCTTTTTGCCTCCACCTAGAAAAGTTTTTGCTCTGCTGGGGACTATCTTGCCCCTGTTAAAAATGCATATCTTTCCTGTCACGGTGGTGCATGCTTGTAATCCTAGTGGCTTGGGAGGTTGAGGCAAGAGGATCCTGAGTTCAAAGCCAGCCTCAGCAAAAGCAAGGTGCTAAGCAACTCAGTGAGACCCTGTCTCTAAATAAAATATAAAATAAGGCCGGGGATGTGGCTCAGTGGTTGAGTGCCCCTGAGTTCAATCCCAGGTTACCCGTACCTCCCCTGACAAAAAAATGCGTGTCTTAAAGATGGACAGTTTATTCATTGCAAAATTTAAACAGTACAAACAATAATAACCTAGTATTTTTGTGAGTGTATAAATAGGTTCATACTACATCTGTAATCTGTGGCTTAGTCCTCACAGTCGTACATTGTGATTGTTTACCCTATGTTATTAAAATTATTTTAATGGATATATTACATTTATTTATCTGATCTTCTACTGACAGACTTTCATATTATTAAAATTTTTTATTATTATAAAATAATGTTAAAGTGAGAGCCTCCTTCCTCAAACTCTAGTGCATTTGCTTATTACCTTAGGATAAAATCTAGAGGGATCAATTTGGTTAAAAGCTTTGAACTGTTTTAAGGCCTTTGATATATGTAACTAAATATTTTTTGAGAAAGTTTTTCCCATCTTACGCTCTCACCTGAAGTGTCTGACAATATTATTTGTTGTAACCTCACTAGCATAGATCATCATAAAACCCTTCTCCTCTGATAGATGCAAATAAGCTAGTCCATTGATGATGTTACTAAGGCTTAAAATAGATGAAGTGGAGGCCTTCATTTTCCATCAGTGTTTAGAAAGACAAAATCCCTCATCAAAACCACAGTTACCACCAACTTATGTGGTGGATAGTATGGAACGGGGTGGTTCAGAGGTGAGGGTCCCAGGTAGGCATCAGGCACATGGCTTGTAGCCCAGTGTCTGATGATCTACATCAACCTTCTCCCTTTTTACCTTAGCTCTGCTTTCTTTGGATAAGACAGCTATTTTTAATAAGATGTTTGTTCTGATTTTGTATGATTGCCTGGCCTTCTGAGAGAGAGAGAGAGAGAGAGAGAGAGAGAGAGTACTGGGAGGAGAGAAACATTTTAATCACTATGTAAATTGCAGATCTCCTCAAATCAGAGTCTCTTATCCCCAGTACCTACTGCAGAGTAGATAAATATATAAATATTTGTTGTGTGCAGAAAAATATCATGGAAATTATTCAGAAGTGAATGCAACTGACACTCTCTCCATCACAAAACCCCAATACAGACACACACAGACATGTACTTTTTTTTGTGTAAGAAAATTCTACATCTTTTTCTTTCTTTCAATTAGCCCCCTCTCTGTCGGCTTGCCCCCAAAGTGTTTTTGAAGGATTGATCTTAGAGCCACCAGGACTTCATGATTGTTCGTTCTATGTGTACAGTTGCTGGGGCTCCTATCAGGGGAGTATCTCTGGGGATTCCCCTTGGGACCTGGCCTGGTGGTGAGAAGAGCCTTTTTTCCACCATGATTCTTTGCTAGTGGTGTAATGACCACCTGTGAAGCAAGCCCAGGCCCTCCTTCACTCCCTCGCCACTGCATAGCTTCTATTGTTGGCACATCAGCAGGACTAAAGCGGCTGATGAGCCCAGTTCTTGCCAATCCACTCTAAATGTTAGTTCTGTAACTGCCCCAAGCAGTCAGGATCCAGGTTCTGGGTGGCTGCTGAATGGTCTGAACACTGAGGATAAATAAGAGCTTTTGATTCCAGCTCACTGCCTTTACACATTGGATGGTTATCTTGGTTCCATCTATCGGTGATTTCTCCTAGGTCAGATCGATATTAAATTATCTTTGATTTTTAGATTTCTGACAAAATAGTTATGAACTAATTTATAAAACACGATGTGAAGAGGATGAGGAAATTTGTCAGCGCGTGTAAGAACGCAATGGGTTTACCTTCTCACTAGCTGAGACTGTAACTTGGTTCTGGGCTTCTTGGTTCTCAGATATCCAGTTCCTCCGGGCCATCTCTTCCCATTCTGCTTGCATCTTATCCCAAAACTCTGTATCTGACTAGGAGACAGGAAAGCCCAAAGGAGATGATTTTAAAACATGCCACATTATCTGGTTTATTCCCAGAGGGGGACAGTTTTTCTTATTCACCAAAATGAGTTCTGAGGAGGCAGAAGGTGTTTAAGTTGGTCACATCCAACAACTGGTTGAAGATCTTCTGGAAGGGAAAATGTTGAAGTGGACCAGTTGTGATTTTCTTCAGAAGGAAAATAACTACCACTTGTTAGCAGTTACCACTTGAAGGACCAGAAAATCCATTGTAAATGTTCCACAACTTACCTATTGTAAATTGAAGACCCTGTAAGAAGAAAATGAATTAATACACCTAACCTACTGAACATCACAGCTTAACAGCACTATATACTGAAGACAATCAGCTGTTTACCCTTGGGATCCCATGGTGCACTGGGGGATGTGGCTCACTACTTCTGCCAAGCACTGTGAGCTTGTCCTGTGGCATATTACTTGCAGAGGAAAAGGCCAACATTCAAAATTCAAGGTATGATTGCTATTGGCTGTGTATCACATTTGCACCATTTTAAAGTAAAAAAATGTCATAAGTTGAGCCATTATAAATTGGGGAGTTCTGAATTTAAGAAAGTTTCAAGTGTGACACCAGCCCATATTTAATGTTGCTTCTAGAATGTGAGGAATTAGAATAATTGCTTTGAGACTGGCTGGGCAGTGATTTTGGAAGGCAGCTGGCTGTGGACAGGGAAAGTTGATTTTACTCTGTGCTAAACACAGTGGTAGGAGAAAACGTAGTCTGCAGATTAGGGTCCCAGAGCTAGGATTCACAGGATCTGAGTTGCATCTAGTTTCCAAGCCCAGACTTATCAGTTTATGGCAAACCTGGCCTCCTGGTGCTGAAGAATGAAGGATCGTGGATTTGGGTGTGAAAATGAATGAATCTTCTTCAAGGTCTTTTCTGTGGCAGGATGATACTATTTTTTTTTTGAAAAGTATTACTTATTGTGTGTGTGTGTGTGTGTGTGTGTGTGTGTGTGTGTGTATGTGTGTTTCCTTTTAGCTTTCTCCTCTAGGGGGAACCAGGCTATGGTTTTCCTTGACATCTAGGAAGGTGTGTATTCCTACATGAAAGCAGAATTTTTCTTTAAGAGCTGCTCATGGTTGGCTTCCATTTTATTAAGCCTGAAGAGAGTCCTTTAGATGACCTAGAGGGAGAAGGAAGGTGTGAGTGTGTTATAGGGTCTAAGAGAGAGAGGGAGGGGTGGGGGAAAGAGATGGAGAGCTCTGGGTACTGAGTAGGAGGAGACTCTTGCTCAGCTTTTGGGCGTTTCCTAGGAAACTGGAATGAGCTCAAGAATTTTGAGGAACCATTTGGGCTTGAAGACTGTTAGCAGTTACCATGACAAGAGGGTAGACACTCTGGCCTTGTGTTTGGCACTATATAAGGCTTCCAGATTTTGTGTCTCAGATTAAGTTACCTGACAGTTTGTTAAGAAAGATGCTTGGAAACCACTTTATTTTCATTGAACAAAACAAAACCAAAAGTTGGTGTCCTTGACTGAATCTGGAACTGACATTCATACTCCCTCTGCAAGTCTCAAGTTCTGTGATTCTAAGTTCTGTGACTTGTCCACACATCTTCTACCTGGCTGGGTATTAATCTCCTTTTAATCCTCCTGGTCTTTGTGGGTACTTTCTCTCCCCCAGAAGAATTATTCTCAAAGTTGCTGTGAATGATAGTCATAACCTTATTTACTTTGGCTAAAAGTATAGGAGAATAAGGGCCCATTCAGTGTGATCAATCCCAAGCTACTAAATAAGTAGTGAGTCTTGATCTCCTTTTTCATTTGATCCAGAATATTCATTCCTACCCAGTAATGGGTTCTGTCCTATTGGCAGAGGACGTTTCTCCAGGAGGGCTCAGAGCAGTGCAAATTGACAATCTGTCTGAGATGTTGGAAACACATGGAATGACTACTAGGTATTTAGGCTAAGGAATAAAATGTAAAATTTCTTTTTTGATGGATCCTTCTAGTAGAATACCAAATTGTGTGAACAGAATGATCTCAAATATACAAAAGCTACGGGTAGTTATGTGCATTTATGAATATGAATTCCATTATTGTATATAATTGAATGAATTATAATTATAATGCACAAACAACAAAAGTTATGGGTAGATAAAAGGAGGAAATATGGTACCATGTCCATGACGATCTGTCTTTGGATGAAGGAATGGTGGGTGATGTTTTCCTTGCTCTTTTATGCTTTTTGTATTTTCTTTTATAATTAAACAATAAGTTGAACAACAACAACAGCAAATAATTTATCTTCTCTTTTTTTAATACAGGGAAAAGTAAATATTATCAGATATTGAAGAGTTTGGAGAAAATTTCAGAGGATGCATTTTAACTTTTCAAATTAGTTCAATTCATCTTCATTAGAAATGAAGAAAAATATGCCAAGTGAATTTTATGATATTTACTGACTTTCCTAAACCCCCTGGGAGATGGGAGATGCAAGAGACCAAGGGCTCCATGTACTTTGTAAGGCAGACATCTTCCCTAGTGAGAGTCCTTGGAATTCAAAGTATATTTCAGATCTTGTGAGTGAAGGACTGAGGGGGCTTCAGGACGTGTACACCAGAGTTCCAGAAGGGTACATCACCCCTTTCCTGCAGTTTGAAATTACAGCTGTAGGTGACTGCTGTGGAACCTCAGCTCAGAGGAGCTGCTGGGCTCTCATTTAATGAGATACACCAAGACTGACTGTTTTCACTTAAAATAAGTTACTGCTGACTAATTAGTGCTCACAGCACAGTTTTCATTTAATTATAGGAGACTACTTTTAGCATAATAAATTTTCACCTAGTCTCAGAATCCAGACTTCATTCACATAGCTGCAATTAACGCAGCTCCCTCTTTAATGAATTTTAGAAAAACCTGAAACATATTTGAATTTTAAACATTTTAGACATGACTCAGGAGACTTTATTTATTGATGATTTTCTTAGCTATTCTGGGATTTAGGTAGATTGTTTTTTATACCTGACATGTAACAAGTTATCTGCTTATCTGCTTATGAGCTGTTGTTTGCAATCTATTTCCATTTTTAAGAATAGCTCTCTGATGATATCAATGGTACATGGAATATGCAGTATGGTGGTCAACAGGAGCAGCTTCTCAGATGAATCTTGGTTCAAGTTCTTTCTCTGTTGTTGACCTTCTGCAAGTCCCTTAAGAAAACTGGCTCTTGTTTTCCTCATCTTTAAAATGAAGATATAATAGAAACTTGGATTAATTATTATCCTGACTGAATGATAAAATATATCTGTGGCATAAATCTCATAGTAGATACTCAACAAAAGTAGGTGTTCTTATTAGTGTTTTATCCTATTGGAAAAAAAATATAAAGGAAATAAACCTCAAAGCTTATCTACACATGCTGTGAATGTTCTGTTTTTAAATTTTTTATATTGCATTTTCTTCTTCTAGATACTTCCACTCTCTTCATTTAAATCTCTCTCTTCCATGTAATGATTCAAAAGTAGGAGCAAGGTGAAGAAAATTATGGCAAAGTTCTTCAAGGGACTGTTAGATAGCAATTAAAATTGTGTTGGAAGAATTTATTAAAACATTGAAATAGTCCTTGAGTTATGATATTCCTTGAGAAACAGTATGATTGCAATGTAGCAAATATAGTATTATGATTGCTAATAATACAATACTCTGCCAGGGAGAAAGACAGCAGAGAAGCACACAAGTAGTGCTGTTTTTATGGGATGGGATTATGAGTAACCCATCCCAACACCTTTCCTTGTACTTTTCAAAATTTCCCCCAATTAAAATTTTTTTTAATAGTTGTAGATGGACAGAATGCCTTTATTTTATTTGTTTATTTTTATATGGTGCTGAGGATCGAACCTAGTGCCTCACACATGCTAGGCAAGTGCTCCACCACTGAGCTCCGGCCCCAGCCCAAATTTCCTATTGCAAGCCAACATTATTTTGGTGAAAAAGTAAGAGTATATATAAAAAATGCTTAATTCTGTTCTTTTTTTGAAATTGCTATTTTTTAAAAATTTGTTTTACTTAGTTACACATGACAGTACAATGATCTTGACATATCATACATTTGAATCAAAAGCTTAATTCTTTTCAAATTCAACTTTTCCATGATGTCTTCTTCAATGACCCCACAATAGAACGATTTCTTCAGCTCTGATATTCTATGGAATTGATACCTGTTCCTTCAGCACTGATATTCTGTGGAAGAAGAGAGAAGTGTTCTAGAAGCTCCCTTATCTCTATGAAGCAAGTCATTGAAACCTTATTTTGTCCTCATTTGTAAAGTTGGAATACGGCATTTATTAGAAAGTAGCTCGAGCTTCTTTGTTTACACAGATTAACTTAAACCAGAATCAGCTGGAGGGGAGATCTCAGCACAAGATCACGTAATCTTTTTGAAGAGGTCTTCTATGTTGTTTACTGATCTCTAAAAATTACATTCTAAAGCATTTCCCCAAAAGTATATTTAACATTTTTTCTTTAACTTTTTTATTGTAAAACTATAAAATAAAAATTTCTATATGAATCAAGGCAAAATTAAATATGAATCAATGGGGTTGGGGTTGTAGCTCAGTGGTAGTGCACTTGCCCAGCATGCCCGAGACCCTGGGCTCAATCACTAGCACCATACATACATCACTGGGGAATTTTAAGGGATAGCAGCATATTAGCAGTTCCAATTCATCCATTTCTTTTAGTTATCCTTAAGTTAAAATAGAGATACTTCTAATTTTGTGGTCAAACCTAATTGTTAATTAGAAAGATCCTGGAGCTTTGTTAAAAAAAACTGATCAATGTGAGATTGTGTGCCAATTCTGCCTGTGAGAAATCTGGCTTTCTTTTTGCCTCTTTAACATCCATTGATTAACTGTCACTGGATCAAAAACTTAAAAAAACAAAACAAAACAAAAAAACACCAAACCAAACAAAACCAACTAGCTCTGCTGATGCGGAAGAAAAAGAATCATCTCTTTTATGTGGCAGGGAATAAAAACCACTGTATAAGTTCAGATAAAATATTTATCTCAGCAAACAATTTTTGTGGAAATGAAACTACAAGCAAATCAGACTGCAACCTCATCACCCTGGGGTGCAATAGTTCAGGAGGATTCCATGTGATGGCCCAGAGAACATAGTCCAACTGGGTTGTACTGATAGAGGTGCAGCACCCTCATGGAGGATGAGATAGACTTTTGATTGGTCAGAATTACTTGGCGTTCTGGGTGCAGTGGTGACAGCCTCATGTAGTGAGGGTCACTGACAAACTGGAGTCTATTTGGGCAAAAGACACCACAGGCAGGAGGAGTCTTGCTTAGGAAGAATGTGTAGAGGAGCAGTTTAAAGCAAGGCTCAGGGGTGTGATGAGAGCTGGGAGAGCTGGCTCAGACTTTTTTTGCAGGCAGCAGAACGAGGATGAATGAATGTCAGTTCCAGGAGGACAGATTTTTACCAAATGCAATATAAAACTGCCCGGAAATAGGCAGAGCTCCTTTCTTCTGAGAAGGAGGGGTTCCCCAACATTAGAAGTCTTCACATAGAGACAGAATGACCAATGGGAGGTGTCATAGGGATGTGTCAAAGATCAGATGGAGACTTGACTCAATCAGTTCTAAAAGCTCAGAATTCCTCGGGTTGCACTGTTATTAATAAATATATTTACTTAGTCAAACAAGAAGACTCAAAATTAGCAAAATCTGTATGAAGTAAGAAGTGGACCTGTCATACATTCTCTTTCTCAAAACTAACCACACAGGGAGGAAAACACACAGGTTTTGGGTTCTGGTAGAACAGTCTGGATTTTCCTATGTCCCTTGTCATGCGACCTTAAGCAAGTTAATCCACATCTTCAACTGAGTTTGCACATCTGTAAAATGTAAATATCCTGTAGAGTGGTTGCGTGGATTAAATGAAATAATGTATGTGAAGTGCATAGAATTTGTAACATCTAAGCCCTAAGGAATAGTCAGTTAATGACATTTTATTTTTACATGGAAAAAGTGTTTCTTAGGATAGTTTACAAACTGTAAATGGTGTGGTTCAGAAGTGTTGAAAACAAAAAATATTGGTTGCTAGCACTCAACATCAATTTTGCAGCTGCCTCTGGATAGACAAGCTTCTTTGTTTACTGGAGTCAGCCATCACGTGGTCTCCAGCAGGTACCTGGGCAAATAGCCTGAGGCTCTTACCAAGCACTGCACTAGCAGAACAGGTGCAGAAACATGGAAAAGAAAAATTAGAAATGATGGAAGGGGAGGAAAGGACACAGGAGGCTGGAAATAATGTAATACAAGGCTTGAGCAGGATATCAGAAAGAAATCGAGAGCTGTTTCTAACAGAATCTAAGGTATTTTCCTGTTCTGTGCTTTCTCTTCTCATCTGGCAAGGGGGAGAATAAAGAGCAAAACCTGTTGTCCAAATGGGAAGGTGTCCCTTTGGACAGCCAGGGTATGTCTTTGCAGAATGAAATTTCACATGGACATAGGAGTGGTATCTTCATTCATGAAGAAGAATTGCAAATAATAATAATAATAATAATAATAATAATAATAATAATAATAATAATAATAATAATTGCATTGACTGCTCTAGAATACACTGGGGGTTCCTGATGATTTGGGAGTATGGTTTTGTAGGGCCAATTTCTTAGGAGCTGTTTATTTCTTGCAGGCTTCCTGGGTGCTCTTTGGGCCAGTAAGGGCAGGTGACTAGGGCTACATTCCCACGGGAATGAGGAGTTGGTGATAAGGTCCTTTGCATTTAAGCCTAGTCTCATGTCACATGTGATGACAAGTCTTGAGAATAAGGAAGCTGTTATGTGGACAGTCAGCCACCAGCCATGTGCCTCAGCTGCAAATAGGATTCCTTTTCCTTTAGCCATCTGAACAGGTAGAAAAAAGACCTGGAAAACTCCCTATCTGTTAAAACAATAAGCTCTTATACATATGTATAAACCCAGACTACTTGTATATCATTGGGCTTTGCATCATGTGACTATTAGAACAAAACATAAAAGAGATAATTCTTTTTCTTCTGCATCGGCAGAGCTGGTTGGTTTTGTTTGGTTTGGTGTTTGCTTTTGTTTTGTTTTAAGTTTTTGATCCAGTGACAGTTAATCAATGGATGTTAAAGAGGCAAAAAGAAATCCAGATTTCTCACAGGCAGAATTGGCGCACAATCTCACATTGATCGTTTTTTTTTTTTTTTTTAACAAAGTTCCAGGATCTTTCTAATCAACAATTAGGTTTGACCACAAAATTAGAAGTATCTCTATTTTAACTTAAGGATAACTAAAAGAAATGGATTCTGCAATCTGCATTTGGGGTAAAATTGGGGGTTCATAACCCACTTCAATCTAATGTATGAAATATGATATGTCAAGAGCTTTGTAATGTTGTGAACAACCAATTAAAAAAATAAAATTAAAAAAAAAGAAATGGATGAATTGGAACTGCTAATATGCTGCCATCCCTTAAAATTCCCCAGTGATGTATGTAAGGTGTTAGTGATTGAGCCCAGGGTCTCGGCCATGCTGGGCATGTGCACTACCACTGAGCTACAACCCCAACCCCATTGATTTGATTCATATTTAATTTTGCCCTGATTCATATAAATTGACACAAGAAGTAAATTGCCCAATGATAAAATAAAAATGGTGATAACTATAATTCAGGAGAGGGTGAGCAAATATGATGCAGAGAGAGATGAAATCACTTGTTCACTGTCACCTTACTATTGATAAATGACAGAGGCAGAATTCAAAACAATTCACTCTTTCCTTTTGTGGCAGATCAAATCTTCCAAAAATGATCATAGCAGTATTGCTGTTCCCCACTGCCATGGTTCGAATGTGTCCTCCAAAGTCCATGTGTGAAATTTAATCCCTAATCCAAAGGTATTGGAAGGCGGGACCAAATGAGAGGTGATTAGGTTGTGATGTCTGTATGCATGGATTCATGAAATGATCATCAGAGTGTGTTGGCTATCATGAGAATGGTTTTGTTATAAAAGGCCTTCTCTGACTCTCTCTCTCTCTCTCTCAAGTGTGTTCTCTTGTCATGTGGTGGCTTCTGCTATGTTATGACACAACAAAAAGGCCCTCACCAGATGTGGTCCCTTCATCCTGACCTTCCCAGCTTCCAGAACTGTAAGAAATAAATTTCTGTTTTTAAAATAAAGTACCCAGTCTGTGGTATTTTGTGATAGCAGCATAAAATGGACTGACACTTATCTTCTTCAGAACCTTGCCACATTCCCATAAGAGGTATAGTTTGTTGCCCTGTCTTCAAATACCTGTATCGATAAATAAAATGCAATGGAAGCAATCTGGAATGACTTCTGAGGGCAGCTCCTAAAAGGTGATATAGCTTTCTATGCCTTTTCCTCTTTCTCTTGACATTCTACCCTTGGAATCCAGCTACCATGTTGCCAGGAAGCTCAAGCCTCAGAGGAAGGCCACATGTCTGTGTTCCAGCTATGACCTCAATCTCAGGTGACTGACAGCACAAATGTTCTGACATGTGAGCAAGCTGCCTTCAAATGATTCCAGCTCCTCTCCATTGCCCCCAGCCTCAAGTCATCCTGACATCTAGGGGAACAAGATGAGTCATCTTCTCTGAGCTCCACTGGAATTCCAGAGTTCTGAGCAAAATAAAAATTGTTATCTCCTGAAAAAGTATTGGAGTAATATTTCTTACACAGTCATGGTAACTGGAACACCTATTACTCTTCTAGGTTGGAGGACTGGAGTATGCAATGAAGAGTAGGCTTAGAGAAAGGACCATATGACTGGGGCTTCCTCCAGGGGTGGAAGGCTGATGAAGCTCGGCAGCATTCCCCAACAGAGTGTTCTAGGAGCAGAATTTCTTTAGGTTTAAGAGATTCTTCAGGTTAAACCTGTGGCTGTAGATTGGTGACTTGAATTCCAGATTTGACTAAGACTGCTTGACCAAGACTCCTTTGACCTCTCTTTTCAATGGGTCTCAACCCTTGGCTTCCACATTTGTCTTTTGCAGAGTCTACTTGTACCAAGGATCCTGCTAAGACAGTTTAGTGAGAATCCTCCATCTTCAGTATCTCTTCATTTTTCTGTCTGATGGAATCCTTTACCTTCCCAATACCAGGTGGTCTACCACAATAGTCAGCTTTTAGCAAGAATCTGTTAGGTCAATTTAACCAAAACCTTTCTCTACCCCTGTTGTTCCCTCTTAATAATTTCTCATCCATGGACCCCCACCCAGTTCCATGACTATAGATCCTCACTTGTCTATGCTTGTCAGTATTTGGAACTGAGCTGAGTTCTATACTAACATCTGTTTTACTCTTTTTCAATGATTTCTGAATAAAATCCATTTTGTTGCACATGGATTTCCAATTTTCCCAGCTCTCACCATGCACAAAATTCAACTCAAAGTGGATTAAGGACCTAGGAATTAAACCAGAGACACTGTGTCTATTAGAAGAAAAAGTAGGTCCAAATTTCCATCATGTCAGATTAGGCCCCAGCTTCCTTAATAAAACTCAAAATAATAAATGTTCAACATCTCTAGCAATTAGAGAAATGCAAATCAAAACTACTCTAAGATTTCATCTCACTCAAGTCAGAATGGCAGCTATTAAGAATACAAACAACAATAAGTGTTGGCGAGGATGGGGGGAAAAAGGCACACTCATACATTGCTGGTGGGACTGCAAATTGGTGTGGCCAATATGGAAAGCAGTATGGAGACTCCTTGGAAAACTGGGAATGGAACCACCATTTGTCTTAGCTATCCCTCTCCTCAGTCTATATCCAAAGGACTTAAAAACAGCATACTACAGGGACACAGCCACATTAATGTTTATAGCAGCACAATTCACAATAGCTAAACTGTGGAACCAACCTAGATGCCCTTCAGTAGATGAATAGATAAAAAATGTGGTATATATACACAATAGAATATTATTCAGCATTAAAAGAGAATAAAATCAGGGAGTTTTCAGGTAAATGGATGGAGCTGGAGAATATAATGCTAAGTGAAATTAGCCAATCTTAAAAACCAAATGCCGAATGATTTCTCTGATTTAAGGATGTTGATCCATAATATGCTGTGGGTGGTGGTGGTGGGAGGATTAAATGAACTCTAGATAGGGCAAAAGGGAAAAGGGGAGGGAGAGGAAGGGGGTAGGAAAGACAGTGGAATGCAATGGTCATCATTATCCTCAAGTACATGGATGAAGACATGAAGGATGTAACTCTACTTTGTGTACAACCAGAGATATGAAAAATTGTGCTCTGTAGGTGTGATATGAATTACAATGCATTCTGTTGTCACATATAACAAATTAAAATTTAGAAAAAGAGAAAAAAAGAACAATAGCAGTCCAAAAAAATAAATTTTTACTGCTTCCATTACTGTTCAGCTCTAGTCTTTTTTAGTAGATGTAGCCAAGACATGTGTTTCCTCTACCTTATCTTAGTTGCAAAATTTTACATAAAAACTTGTACTAAGACATTTCATGAAGATCAGTTAACACTAGGCTCACATTTCAAAAGCAGAGAGCTGCAGGAGATACATATGGTTCCACTACATCCCAGCTACCACCAGGTCCTTATCTACCTGGCTGGCTCTGTGGGCAACTGAGTTTACAACTTCTGGACAGAAATAAATAGGTCTCTTTCTGTGTAAATTGCCAGGATCTTTATATGCTAATGTATATTTTAAATCTCTCAGAGAGGAATATGAGCAATAGTTCTGAATGTATTTTATCTTGAAGTGTGTGTGTGTGTGTGTGTGTGTGTGTGTGTGTGTGTTTAACACAGCTTGGAAAATGTTGAAATAGACACCCAGGGTGTGAAAATCTGAAGTTCCACAAAAACAGAGATCTTTGGTGGAATAATTTTTGTGTATCCTGAGACCAGCTCTCAGGGGTAGGAGTTTATCACACATAGTTTGTTTTTATGTGATTGTGCCCAGTGAAACTCATCTCCAATTAACCAGCAGGTTTTCTCATCCTCACATCTGCTGTGTGACTCAGAATTCTTCAAGATTTTATTGTTGTTATTGTTCCAGAAAGGGAAATGAAACCAAGAATGTAGAAGGAAAAATTAAAATAAATCTTAGTGTGCTTTGAGAAGAAAACTCATTTGAGATAGTCATCTTTTTAATGCTAACCAGTTATTTAAAATGGCCTTTGAAACAACATATAATTATGTATAGAGAATGGACAAAGACTGAGAGAAACACAGAAAAACAAAAACAGGTGATCTATTAGTGGAGTGGGCTATCTAAGTAGTTCTGATCTTTCCTCTCCAACATTTTGATTTCTTTTGTTGTTTCTTTTAAAATAATCTAAATAAGAGAAATTCCCATAAAGGAATTATTTTCTGGTAACTAACAAGATTTTAATTCTGTGATTGGTCAGGGCCTGCAAAAAATAATAGCATTCAATCTGTATACGGGGTAAAAAATGGGAGTTCATAATCCGCTTGAATCAAATGTATGAAATATGATATGTCAAGAGCTTTTTAATATTTTGAACAACTAATAATAATAACAAAAAAATAATAGCATTCAAACATTATCTCATTCTGGGAATGCAGATTAAGAGCAGGAGATGGGGAGTGAGACTAGGTTTTCAGCTCAGCTCTGGCACTTCATATTGATGTGACCTTGAACTAGTTGCTGAATGTCTCTGTGTTCTAGTCTCCCACCTTAAAATGGGAAAAACACTCATGTGAGAGGCCTGTTGTGAGCACACAGTGAATGATAAAGGTAAAGCCTTTGGCTTAGAACACAGAACACTCTTGCAGGGGCAGCACTTAAAGCTAAAACTGCTAAAACATCCTTAGTATGTCTGGGGATAACTGGTTCCTTCCTCAGTCCTTTTCCTTTGAAAAGGCCATGCACGAGAGAGATTATATTAAAAGGAGTTTCTTTTGTAGTATTTTCCTTTATACTGATGGATTTAAACTTGCTGTATTGAATACCTGTGCAGATACTACCTTTCAGTTTGTGGAAATATTTCACCCCCACCCTTTTGGGATATTAAAAAAACAACAATAACAACAAAAAACCCAAAACTGATTCTGTCATTTTGGCAAGAAAAGTCCAATTAAAAGAAAATCCATTACATTGTTTTGATCATTTTGTGCTGATATTTTAATTCCTTCCTTTTTCTTTATGGCTATTTGATTGTCACAATGGTGGGCCAGATGTGAAGACAGAGTCTAGATCCAGTTTGTTAAGAGGCTGTTGGGTAAGAAGATGGTTCATACTGAATTCTCTGATGCTAAAATTAAACAGGCAGACTCAATAGCAAGGCGAGGATTCTGAAAATCTGCCAGCGGCTCCCCAGCCCTGGACGTGGTAGTGCCGACACCACGTGGGAAAGTGAATGTGCCCATGCTGGGGATGGATCCCATGGAGCTACGAGTTTCTGTTATACCCACCAATGCTTTAAAAAAACCCAGATGGCCCAAATCATCACACATTCTCCCTGTGTATTGATTTATTGGCCTGTGAGGATTAATTTGGACAGGATTAGAGAAATATTTTCTCTGCCAAGGATACTAGGCATGGGATCTCACTTCTTGGCAGCTGCTGCCTCATTCTCAGTATCAAAACACTGAAAAAGAGAGGCCCAATAAAATGCCAGGCCAGAGGCTCCACCATCGTAGGAGAAAATCTGCCATCTGAGCTCTCTTTCCCACAGAACCTGATAGATGGAGCAGGGGAGGCTCTGGGGGACTGGCCTTCCTCTATTTTCATTTACCTGACTTCACTAGTAAGATCTGTTGTACTGGAACTGCAGTGGTCCCAGGAGCTATCATGTAATTAGGAACCCATTTTGAAAAGCCAGACACACAACAGTTTCAAAAAGAAATACGTGCATGTGCTAGAGACTAATGCTTTTCCAATGTCTTTATAAAATGAATTTTTTTTTCATGTAGACCCTCTTTGATTGAGGAAATTCATAAATTTTGAAGAGAAGCATTTAAACTTAATTCACTTATTCAGCAAACGTGATTGCCAAGCTTTCCATGGGGCAGGCAATACTCTAGTCACCAGAGTGTAGCAAGGAACAAGAGAGAGGCTAATGTGTGGCTGGTGCGTGCACCCTGCTGGGGACAGACAGGCCACAAAGTGCTTCGAAGGCTGAGAAATGGGCATCAGTATACTCTGGGAGAAAAGAGGAGAGAAGCTGACCTAGACATGGAAGGTAGGCGTCTCCTTGGACGCAGAGATAGCCAGGCAAGGCTCTGATATTGAACAGAAGTTAACCAGGTAACGGGGTGAGGAAGGAACATTTATGGCAGGAGGAACAGCAAGTGAAAAAGCTAGGAGCAAGATCCTCCAGCCTGTTTAGGGAACTGATGATTTATCACGACGCCAGTGTAGATATTGAGGTAGGAGGAGTCACAGTTGAGGATGCAGAGACAGGAGTGGTCCAGATCATTAAAAGATCTTGTAAAGCTGGGTCAGCAAGTTTGGACTTTATTCTGTGGACCAGTGAGAAATCATTATGCGGACCTCTGTTTTTAGAAAGATTACTCAGTCTGGATTGAGGAGAATGGAACAAGTGGGATATTGCATCTTCCACCTGGAATGCAGCAAGACCAGCTATGAAGTGTTACAATCATTTGCATAAGAGAAGATGGTGACCAGCATTCAATATTGGCATGGAGTTGGAGAGATAAGGGTGGGTTTAAGAGATATTTGATAGAATCAATAGGACTTAATGTTCAGTTAGATGTTACTTTGGAGGGAAGTGTAGGAGGAGAGGAGAGAATGAATGGACAGGGCTTCTCATGTGGGGGTTCCTGTTTCCTGAATCAGAGAACAGAAAAGGCAAAACGGGGTTATGAAGAGGAGTTAGGACCAGGATGTGTTCATCTGGAGGGGTCTCCAGAGTGTTCAAACACAGATGTTGTGTGTTGAGTAAGTTGTGGGCCACGTCTCAGGTGTAGAATCAAGTGTCTCAGGTGTAGAATCAGAGACAGAGATATGAAATCGGAGTCATCGGCATGTGGCTGTTAATTGGAATCATGTAAGGGAACACATTTGACCAGTGAGAGTGTCAGGAGAGAAGAGTGGGCTTCTAGCATGGTACCCCTAGGAATACTGGCAATAAGGAGTAGGCAGTACAAGAACTCACTAGAGAATGGTCAGAAAACCCAACCGAAGGCAATCATGAAGTAAAGAAAGTGTTTAGCAGTATCAAATGCTACAAAGAAGCTCAATTAGACTGAGGCCTGTCTATGAGTTAATAATCATGGAGACATAATCTTGTCCAAAGCAAGCTATGTGGAATAGGGGAAGAAGCCAGACTACCATGGGTTGAGAGCAAATGAGCATAAAATGATGTACACATTGTCTTACATGGAACAGTGAATGCAGCATCTTTGTAATGCAGACTGATTGAAACCATGAAGTAGCTAAAAAATTTCTGTCTTCACTTAATTGGCCTTTTTTCTCATTCAATTTTATATATATATATTTTTTATCTACTTACCCACCTACATACCTATTTATCTACATGTCTAGTCTTTATCTGTCTTATTGGAATCACAGCTAAAGTGAAGGATGGGAGGGAAGAGGTGAGACAGGATCCTGCTTTTCTTTTCCTGTTTATTGTCTTATAGAATTTGGGGATCACAACAGGAAGGAGCAGTTCTTAGGAGGGTCTAATCCTCTTCATGGGGATGGATTGTGGGAAGCGGACAGAACAGAGATACATCTGGAGGCTAAAATGGATTTAGATCAGGTGATTGCAGTGGTAACAGAAAGGAAAGGGTGAATCTCAGAGATTTTGTAAGGAAGAAATAGGATTTAGTGTCAAAACAGCATTGCCTCTTGCTAAGAGCAAGAATATTGTCCTCTTGAATATGTATAATTTTAAAAGAGCTTTTAGTGTGTTGACTCATTCGACTTTCATAAGTCCAAGGTCACAAGCTAGTTAATAGCAGAACCAGGGCCAGAACTACACCTTCTCATTCGTGCTCTTGTGGGCTTTCCATCAATGCAGACTCGCTTCCCCTCATCCCTCCCCATATCTCAAACCTGTCCTTGGCTTTAAGGATCAATCAATGCCGTTGCTTGGCAAATATCTTGGATGGAGGAAAAGAGCAGAACAGAGCCCTTCTGTTTGTCTCTTGTCACTTAATTTTCTAAGACAAACCAGGTTCATTCTGCTTAGAAATACAAGGTCACTGATCCTGCTCTCAATCTCTTTTCTATCAAGAATGAAGGAAACTACAATGGAATGCTAAAATGGGACTCTCAGTTTGTGAGCTCAAAAGAATGAAAGAAAAAAGAAAATAACAGTAGGTGTCTGATATTCAAAAGAAATGCTTAAAAAGTCTCTATATGTGTATATGTACATATACATGTATGTATGTATACACACATATAATTTTCAAAACTTTACTTATAACTTCTATAAAAGATCTAAATTGAAGGGACCAGAGGATAGCATTGCTATGAAAAGAATGGTCTAGAATGTGTTTCTCATAGACTGAATTTGGACCACCACCAAGGATGAAGGCCAGATGGCGCTATCTTTAATTTCACCCAAGAGACCTCCCTGGAAGATGGAAGACTAGCGATGTTCTCACTGAAATTGCTCTTGCATATTCCCAGTGGAAATTTCTGAGAGACCCACAAAAGCAGAGTATGGGACAATATGTTTTTGTTAAATGACCACCATGCTCAGGTTGCATAGGCTAGACCCCTCACTGCTCCAGGTCCAACCTTGGAGGGAAGAATCAGAGAAAGAAGGTTCACTGGGCAGCTTCCCCATGGCAGAGGATCAGGTGTAAAGGTGATCCTAGCTTGGGGAGGTACAAAGCTCCAAACTGTGAATATTGAAGGAGTCGTGTTACTAGAGGACTGGTTATTTTAGCTTTTGGAACAATACTGTTCTTGAGAATGAAAACATATAGAAGACTTTTTATTAGAGTGACTGGCAAAGCTAGGGACTTTGACAGGTTGCATTGTGTTCCCCCAAACAATATATTGATGTCCTAACCTCTGGAAGCTGTGAATATGAACTTATTTGGAAATAGGGACTTTGTAGATGTAATCAAGTCTAGATGAAGCTCTTTGGGTTTACTATGATTGGTGTCCTTAAAAAAAAAAAAAAACAAGAAATTTGGGTACAAAGTAGAGATGCCATGAAGACATATGAAGACACAAGGAAAGACAGCTTTGCAGAAATGGAGGCAAGCTTGACTAACGGCCACAGCTGAATTTCCTAATATATGTCCTCGGATTGGAACAAGTTCGTTCAAACTGCTGGACTCACTTATGCAGGGGCAGATAAGGATCCATGAAGCTTTGCTGCATGCATTAGCAGAGACATTGACATCCAGAGGTCAAGTTCCCTCATCAGGGACCGAGAAGCCAGAGGCTTTTAGGATGAGGTGTGCCTGGAATGTTCTCCTAAACTCACCTATTGAGTGACTCACTCCTGCCATAGGAAGGAATGAGTAAGGGCAGAAGGGCCAGGAATGTCATTCTGGCAGAAGCCTTCTCAAGGAAATGGAAGGCTAAGGGAATGGAGATTCCCTTAACAACAACAACAACAAAGAAATGGAGTCAGAGACTGGAGTGATGGGACCACAATCCAAGGAAAACCTGAGGCCACAGAAACTGGGAGAGGCAAGAAAATGTTCTTCTCCAGAAGCTTCAAAGGAAGTTCAGCCTGCAATGCCTTGATTTTAGACTAACAAATTTCTGCTGTTTTAAGGCCAAAGTATGAATTTGTGGTGTTTTGTTATAGCAGCCAGAGCAAACTAATACAGAGATGGAGCTATGATTTCAGTGAGAGAGGAATGGATAAAAGTAAGCTCACAAATGGATTTTGATGGGAAACAGAAGATAAAGTGATGTTTTCTTCTACTGTCAACCTACGAAATTCTCCCTCTAGGCAAAATGATGGCCAAGAGATCCAATGCCTGAAGCGTACTCAATAAATACTTGTGAAATAAATGATTTCCTCAGTTTGCTGAGATATATCCTTACTTGAATACTATCTCATTTAATTCCTCAAATGGGCTTTTGCACATTATTTCCATTTTTATAAATAAGAAAGCAGGTGTCACCGAGATTAAATTACTCGCCTGGCTTATCAGTGCAAAACGTATTTGTACACAGGTCTGCCTAACTCCAATCTGCTTTTCTACTCCATTATCACCAGACTAATACAGAAAAGTTTGGGTAGATGTTCACCGGCTTGTGACCTCCTTTATACTTTCTATTTCAGAGAATTCTGTCTCATTTGAAATAATTTCTAAGAATCTGGATGCAAGAATACATATTCTTGGCGTTTTTATTCTTAAAATAGCTAATCTAAAAGTTGATCAACAGAAAATTAGGCTGAGAATATGTTGTGCATCTCAAATAAATTCATCATCCCTTGAAACCCTGGATGCTCACACTCTGCTTATTCTTGGGCTATGACACTGGGAATGGGATTCCTGACCTGAAGGGTTCAGCCACCTGGGAAGGGTCTGATTGGGGTGTTGTTGCCTGCTTGTCTTCTTGTCTTGGGCCTGCCACTCCCTAGTAGTGTGGTCTGAGCTGAATCAAATATCCTTCTTTCATGGCCAAATATTTGTGGATGTTTTCTGTAAACTGTGAAGAGTTAACAACACCAGAGTCAGGTAGTATTATTACTTTTCTTTCTTTTTTTTAAAAAATAAAAACACTTGCATGATTTGCATGTCCATAGACATGTAAGACAAAGCCAATCGAAAATGGCTGCTGCTGAGGGGCACAGCACAAAACAACCCTGTTTGAGTTCCATGGGGACAAAAACAGCATTAGCGGCTTTTTCTCTTTTCTTTTGGAGACGGAGCTTGTGATTTAGTTTTTAAGAGGATACTTAGAGTCTGAAGAACATTGCTGACTCAAGAGAAACGTAAAGGTCAATTTTTGCATCTATGTTATGCTGTCTCGACATTTGAATAATTAAAAGGTTGTTTTCAGGGATAATTGTAGCCCACATTTTAACTAAGTATTTAATGAAAATAGACTATAAACATGCTCTGTTTTCATATGGGGAGCTCTCCAGAGCTTAATAACTGTGCACATGACAGGAAATAGAAGGATTAAAACTGATTTAAATTAGGCATCATCCTAATCTTTGAAACTAGACATGATTGAGTGTTCAGGGTGTATTTCAGAGACTTCCTAAAAGTCATTTGATTTATGGGGGGCAAGGATTATACATCATTTAGGTATTTGTATTTGGGTTACTATTTTGACAAACTACTTATAGCTTTTTAAAATTATATATAATGTCCTTCTTTGTTGCTAGTTATAAAATACATGAACAAAAAAGAAAAAAATAACACTAGCAATTTTACCACCGAAGTATAATCACCGAGAGCACTTTGGTATATTTTATGTTACCCCTCAAAGAGTACATATAAAGGGTATTGCTCACTAACTCTGAATCGAAGGGCCGGTTATTTTCTTCTCAGAATTCTTAGTTTTTTCATCTACAAAAAGGAGTTAAAATGCCTAAGTCAGCTGGGCACAGTGGAGGCAAGTTGGAGATCAGCCTCAGCAACTTAGTGAGGTCCTAAGCAACTTAGTGAGACCCTGTCTCAAAATAAAAAGAGCTGGGGATATGGTTTAGTGGTAAAGTGTCCCCTGGGTTAAATCCCGGGTACCAAAAAAAAAAAAAAAAGCCCTAACTTACATAATAGTTATTGTAAGAATTTTATGATAAATATAAAACATTACACATAGTGGCTAGAACATAATAAGGGCTTTTTTTTTTTTTTTTACTTTAGCAATGCTTTTTGTCTTAAGTTTTTTTTTTCCCCATCTGATATTAAAACTCTGCCAGTTTAGTTTTCCTTTGCCTTGTACATATTTTCCATAATTTTTCTCAAACATTTGTGTCTTTATGTTTTAGGCAGGATTTTTATAAATAGTCTAGAATTTTATTTAAAATATAGTCAGCCTGAAAAACAAAAAAACCTTAGATTTTACTTGAGTTTACTGTATTTTTCCTAAAAGATTTTTTTTTCTAAATTTGCCCAGCTATTTCTGATAGTCATTAGTCCTTCTTGTATTAATTGTGTTAGTCAACTTTCTGTCACTGTGACAAAATACCAGAGATAATCAACTTTTAAGGAGGAAAGGTTTATTTTGGTTCATGGTTTCAGAGGTTTCTGTTCATGATTACTTGGTCCTGTTGCTTTGGGCCTGTGGTGTCATAGTAGGTCATGGTGGGAGTGTGTGGCAGAGGAGGACTATTTACTCATGGTGTCTGGGAAGCAAAAAGAGAAACAGGAAAGGACCAGGCCCAATATCACCTTCAAGGACATGCTGCCAATGACTTAATTTCCTTCCACTAGGTCTCATCTCTTAAAGGTTCTACCATCTCCTAATAGTGCCACGCTGAGGACCCACACTTTAACACCTGGCCCTTTGGAGGATATTACAGATCCAAACTATAGCACTGATTTAAATGTCTTAAACATTCTTCTTTTACATCCTATATCTGATAACACTGCAGTCTTTGGGGACGATCTTTATGTGGTTCTGCTGACTCTCACTCATGGTTTCCTTTTTTATGTATCCTGGGACATATGATTTTGAAGTTACACATTTTTGGAAACTTTTCCAGAAATTTCTTAAGGCTTGGTTTGCAAAGCATTCCTTTACAGCATGCATGCGTGTGTGTTTGTGTACATATGCATGTCCATCATCTGAGGTGTTCTCTCTAGGAGCTGCTTTCAGTTCCTCGTTTGATATTTTTAGATCACATAGGTTGTGTGATTAGAATGCATTTTGCATGGAGACTGTCCACTGTTCCAAATTTTCTTGGGAGATTTCCTTTCCCCAACCCTATATGTTTTAGAATTTCTCAGAGTTTCTTGTCTGTTAATGCATCTTTGTGAGCAATGACTGATTCACATCCTCACTCCCTTAGCCCTTCTAGTTTATTCTTTTATTGAGCCCTTTAAAGTCCCTGGGTTTTTGAAAACTGAACTCCACTTCATTTAGGTCCAAGCCTTTGTTTATTATTACCCACATGACTGAATGCCCAGAGCAGCAAGCCAATGCCATTGGAGACAACTGAAGGTCGCTGCCAGCTGCAGTGCTTTCTCACATTGAGTTTATGTTCCTACTTCCCACTTTCAGCCTCTGAGGATCTCTTACTGTCTTTCAAGCTAATCCACACATTTAAAAAGATGACTTTTGCATTTAATATTTGCACTTGTGTATTATCATTCATAGTAAATATTTATAGGCGTTTAAAGGCATCTACTCCTAGCCTGTTGCAGAACTTTCATTGTGCTTTTTACTTTCTGTTTTGATTATATATTCAGTGCATGAAATATTTATAGTTATTAGATATTCAATAAAAATTTGCCCTTAATCAATTTAAAATGTCTCTTGTTCCATTTGTAAAAAAAAGGATTTAATCCTAAAACTTAATTGTACTTTACCTGGTAATGTGTTTAATATAACTTTGTCCATCTCACTTTTAGTATTTCTATTAATTTTCTTTAAATTTCTATATGATTTTGTCTTCAACATAAATTTATTTGTTTGTATTTATTCCCAAAATACTTTATTTAATGTTATTTTTGAGACTCTGAATCTTTGTTTTTTAACAGAAAAATTAAATACATGTTAAATTCTTCTCCCATATTTATTGTGAAAATTGAGAGATTTACTCTTCAGTTTGTTCATGTGCCCCATCACTTAAGATTTTCCTCCCATTTTGTCTTCTATTAATTGGAATTATTAATTTTAAAGTATTACATTAAATTTTATTTTGTTAGTAGCTACCATTCAATTAAAAACAATTTTAATCTTTTGTTTCTCTGATTCAATAACAAAATGTAATATTAAATTTCTTCATTTAAGTTGAGAGATCTATAATGCATTTTACTTCTTCCTAGTCTACCTTGATTTCCTATATTTGCTTGAGAAATAAAGTTTCTGCATCTAGATTATTAATAAAGACATTAAGCATCTTTCAAGAGTAATGTTAGAAAGCGTTCAGAGATTCTTCCCAGTTTCTAGTCTTTTAGTGGCATCTGTTCTTATTATCTAGTACTAGTAGACTTTTTTAAATACCTATTTTCTTTCTTTAATTATTTCAATAGTAATTTAAGATATAATAATTAAATACAGGTTAAAATCAAAGAAATCATGAAATTCAGAATGCAGAAAATTAAATTTCCTTAAGTTGCCTTTAATCCAGATGTGCCGGGGGCTTCATCTACTTATCAAAACACCTGAATCTGACTTCAAGTATATTAAAGAATAATGGTGATCTTTCCCATAGCTTTTATTTTTTTCAAAAATCTTATTAGTTCATTATAGACATATATAACACTAGGGTTCATTTTGACATAATTATACAAGCATGGAATATAATTTGTTCCAATTCAGTCCCTTTCCCTACCCTCTTCCCTCTCCTATTCCCTTTCCTTTAATAATCTTTCTTCTGTTTATTTATGGTTTATAAAAAGGACCTTGTGGATATATATGAAGATGAAACTTGCTGTGGTATATTCATGTACACATACAGGACAGTTTGATCAGATTCATTCCACTGTTCTTCCCTTTACCAGCCCTCCTGCCCCCACCCCCACCCCCTGCAATCCCCTTCCTCTATTCCACTGATGTCTCTTCTATTTTCACCCCATAGCTTTTCTTAAAGGAATATTAATAGTCTCGTCTCTTAAAAGCAGAAACTCATTTACTTCTGATAAATTGTGTGAGTTTCACTGGGAATTAAGAGATTTAGATTCCAAACCCACTTCTGTTTTTAGACTTGGGAAATCTTACTTAAAATCTCTGGAGAAGGAAACATCATTATATACAGAAAACTGCTGTCCTTGTTGCCGCCAGGCTTGGATTTGAATATTAGCTGTGCTACTTAGGAATGTAGCACTGTGAACCTGTGGGTAATTTCTTCATCTGCAAATGGATTCTCACTATTAATGGTTGGGATCATTTTGCAGAATAAGTGAGACAGCATAGGCTGGGGCTGTGAATGTAGCTCAGTGGTAGAGCATTTGCCCAGCCCGTAAGGCCCCAGGCTTGATCCCCAGCACTACAACAAACAAACAAACAAACAAAAACTTAGTATAGGCTTGAAAAATAATTGATGCTTGATACTATTAGAGGGTGGTAGGCTAAGAGCAAATAAAGATGTCTCAGTATAAGGGTCTTGAAAAAGAAATAGCCAATCTATTGAGTCTTTTCACCTAAGGAGAAAACACTTCATATATATTTTTAAATAGCATTTCTTCCCTCTGTGTTCCAATGTAGCTTGCTTTCTAATGACAGGCTTTTTGGGAGAAGAAGTTTCCATAGCAGGTTGTTAAAGGTGCTGGTTGTTATGGAGACCACAGTCTTTAAACTAATCAGCAGATCTAGGCTCTAGCAATCCTGTTGAAAGAAGAGGCTATCTCAGATGAGAAGGGAAAAACTGACTTTTGTTGGTAGAAAGAGGTGAGGACACATTTTGGCAGATCATGTATTATGATGTGGTGTTATTGACTTTCTTCTCCCCCTTTGCCTTGAAGTAAGAAAACATAAGGATTTGACTCTAAATAAAGAGATTCAGGAAAAATTCCAAGAAGATTATTCAAATTTGTTTACAAAATCAGGTATCGATTAAAAGACAGCTGACATAAATGAAAGATTTTAAGTAGAAAATTAATTGTAGATCTCTGAGTTTTCTTTGAACATACACAGTGTAATTCAGCATCATTTTTCAAATGGTGACAAACAATACCAACTATGTTCTTTAGCTAAAAATGACATTAAAATTGAGTAAGACATATTTTGCAGTCAGGCTTTTGTAAACTTAGTTGCTAGATCACAAAATGATGAATGTTGTCACTTGATCAAACACCCCTCCCCCTCAAAAAATGGGACAGAAATGTCCAAATGAGTACTATACTAAATCTTGACCAAATGAAGCTATTGTGTTAATTTCTCACACTGAAAAGAAGAACCAGATTTCTTTGGGTCACGGGGGTTGAATGCTACTTTTCAATGCCATATAAACTCACAGTACTTCTGTACTTTTCCTTCATTGGCAATGAGCCAACAAGACAAATCTCCCTGCTCTCCCCAAATAGGGGCAGGATATAATAATTAAACATAGAATGATTGAATAAATGAATTAAAAATTCATATTTTTGTTTGTATTGTAAAGAAATGATTATATAAAATAACTATGGAAAGTTTTGTTTACAAAAGGTGATCAAGAAGACCTCTCAGTGGTGGTGACATTGAGCCGAGACTTAATAAGCTGCATCAGAGCACCCTGGGCTGAGAACGCAGAGATGAGAATGTGCCTGGAGGTCAGAAAGAGCAGAAAGAGGCTGAAAAGGGCAGTGTGGATGGGTGGGGAGGAGGAGCAGAGGGCATGATAACAGGGGCCATGGGTCTTGAGTAATCATCAAGGGTCTTGTTTCATTTGTGATGAGAAATGACTGGTGGATTTTAAGCAGAGAAGTAAGGGAAATGATGCAGCCCTCGAGAAGAGAACTTGTAGGGCTGTAGAGAGTGCGGACTCTAAGACAGCAAGACTGGGAATTGGGAGACAAAGCAAGAGGCTGTGGAGTGTCCAGGCCAGCGCTGTTGCTGGTGTGGAGCTAGGTTTGGGCAGGGGGCGGTGACGGAGTGGTTGGATTCCTATAGCTGGAGGCTGTTGCAGCAGGATCAACTGCAGCACTGACTGTGAGGCTGTAGTGATTTCAGTGTGAGCAGGCTGAGGTGCTATCACTGGACTGGTGCTATTACTATAGGGGCTGGTTTGGGGTGGGGATCCAGAGTTTTGTTTTAGTTATGTTAAATACACAATGGATATCAGACAACTGAGTGGCAGTGTCTGTATCAAGGTTGAAAAATTAGATGGAAAGTCGTCAGGAAAAGGCAGTATTTAGTTCCACAGAGTGAGAGAGATGGCTAAGGAGAAAGTGTAGATGGATAAGGGAGCTCAGATGCAGGAGCAGGAGCCAGAAAAGGACTGTGGGAAGGAACGGCCAGCAAGGTGGCAGGAAATCAATGCTTATAACCCATTACTTGGCTCACAGATAATGACTTGTACAAACCTACTGCATGAAAGCTGATCCCACTCCTGCCTCCTCTGCCTGCCTCATCATCTCATCTCCCCCCCCCCTTGCTCCCCATCCAGATTCTAACCACACATTCATCTTTGCCTTGGTACATTTGCATGTATTCTTCTCTCTGCTTCAAATGCCTCCTCTCCATTCTGCTCCCATTCCCCCTTCCAAATGTGTGTGTGTGTGTGTGTGTGTGTGTGTGTGTGTGTGTGTGTGTGAGAGAGAGAGAGAGAGAGAGAGAGAGAGAGGGAGGGAGGGAGATACCTTGTTATGGTTTAGTTGTGAGGTTTTCCTCAAAAACTTTTGCATTGAGAGACAATGCAAGAAAGTATAGAGCAGAAATGATTGGGTTTTGAGAGCCTTCACCTAATTCAGCCCATTAATCCACTTGAAATGGATTCACTGGGTGAAAACTGCAGGCAGGTAGGGTGTGGCTGGAGGAGGTGGGTCTCTGGGACATGCCTTTGGGGTATATATTTTGTCCTTGGTGAACCAAGCTTAGTTTCTCTCTCTGTTTCCTGATTGTCATGTCCTGAGCCACTTTCATCTGCCACATTTGTCCACCATCATGTTCTGCCTCACCTTGGGCACAGAGCAATGGAGTTGCCATCTATGGACCGAGACTTGTGAAACTGTGAGTGTCAAATAAACTTTTCCTCCTCTAAAGTTGTTCTTGTCAGATCTTTTGGTCACAGCATGACTAAACATGCCTGCTCCTATGTAAGTGTTAGCTCTTGTGGGAAACTTCCTCTGTCCCCTTCCTCTATGTACTCAGAGCACCAGGGCTTTCCTTGTGAAACAGTACTTATTATGTTGTACTAAGATTCTTATTTGGGTTTAGCTTCTACCAGATTTTGAGCAGGTTTAGGGCAGGGATGGTGTCCCTCCATTTCAGTATCTCTCGTGCCTCATCTATGATCAAACAGCTCATAGCATTTAATAAGCATAATGCTAGTTAAATGAATAAACAAATGTACAATTAAGTTTTGGGGGGATCAATTCATCTTCTTCACCTACTTGGAGTTGTTTTCCCTTATATACAACCTCAATATTCCACAATTGGCTAGTTTACCAAACCCTGAACAAGGTGGCATAGCATGTTCAGTGCTTCCTATTTTGTTCATATTTCACTGAAAAAGAAGAGGCCTTTGGTACATATCGCATACCTAATGTATTTTATGAACGAGAAACCCCCTTTGACAGGGTTTTTTAAATCCAAGTTTCAGAGAGAAACAATTAGATGTCACCAGTGTAGTTGAGGTGAACAGCATAGAGTGTGGTTCAAGTCATGTCATAAATACTCCTTGGCTTAGGTAAAATGCTCCTGTTCTTTTGAAAATATTCTAAAGATCCTGTCAAAATCATAAGGAGGTCCAAAAAACTGGATAATTTTACTGGATCACAGACTTCATTTTTAGCAATGGCGCAATATCACACAGGCACCATTGACTTACTGCTGCTGCATTCCTGCCTGCTGTGGCTAAAATGCAGGTGTGCCCCAGCTTAGTGTGGAAACCAGCCTTCCCATACAGTCAGGGCTTGGTCACCAGAGATCTGTAACCAGGAAAGACAACTGTTTCTATTTTCATTGGTTATAACACAGATTGGTTATAAATATACAAAGAACAAATAAGCCTGGAACCTACCACTAAGAGCTAAACAGGACCTATTTTTTTTTTTTTTACAAAGAGGTCTTATGTTCATGTCATTCATCCTTCCTGAATCTTGATATAATTGTGAAGAATGTCAAACCATACTTTTCAGCATAGGGGGTTATTTTGTGATTTTAGTGATTTTAGCTGAACCTCGAGTATTTACTTGGAATGTGTCTTCTGACATGTTTCTTGTAATTTTTTTTTTTTGTGTGTGATCTTTTTTTGAGATCTGGTATTTCAATAAACCCATTAATGAAAGAGAGAAAACCATCAAAGAGTGATAAGGAAACTCTGGGAAGAAGACTGAGGAAAGCAACAACAAATTCTACAGGATTGAACATATACACTTCTTTCGAGGGTCACAGGACACTGATATAGGAATGATTTGGGGAGAAAATACCTTGGAAATGTAGCAGCAAGAAACTTGGATTTGCCTCTCACCCTTGAGCTGTGGGAAGGGGCTTAGTAAATAAAGACTTGGTAATTACAGAATGTAGTTAGGAGTGAAAAATGACCGAGGCTGGTGATGTAAGCTTATGCAAGGAATTCAACAAATCCAATCACAACTAGATGTTCTCTTCCCACTATGGTTTAAATTGCTGCAGCAGGAATTTAGAAGAGATAAAAAGAAAATATATTCTGATTGAAATGGCTGAAAGACATTGAGATGGGTTACCTAGGCAAGTTTTGGAACATCTTTTCTTAGCAATTGCTAAAAATAGAACAGATATTCAGGGATGGCCCTGGGCAAAAATGAAACCTCTAGATTCACAGACCATCACAGTACGAGACAGCATGAAAAATCACTGAATCCAGAGGTTTCCAAATTTGTCTGTACAATCACCCAGAGATTCCAAAGCCAGGCATGGCTAGGGCCAATTAAATTATAGTTGTCCCACCACTTTGGGGATGGGACAAAGGTATCAATGTTTTGGGAAACTTCCCCAGCTAGTTCCAATAGCAGCTAAATTAGCGAGTCATCTAATGGTCTCCTGTGACAGATGAGAGAGATTGAGGCCCAGAGAGGGGAAGGTACTTTCCTAAAATTACCAGGGCAGAAAGGGCTAGAACCCAAGTCTTCTGAACCTGATCATATATACAGATAGTATTTTCAGAAAAGAAACAATAGTACAAAGTTGTAGTAATCAAAACTGCATGGTACTGGCATAAGTACAGACACACAGACCAACATAACAAGTCAGGAGCCTGAAAGTAAACCCCCGAATCCACTGCCAACAGATTCTCAACAGAGGTGCTAAAACATGCATTGGGGGAAAGTACAGTCTTTTTAATAAATGGTGCTGGGAAAATTGAACCCTCACATGTAGAAGAAAGTGACCAGATACAAAAAGAAACTCAAAATGGATTATAGATTTAAATGTAAGACCTGAAACTATTAAACTACTAGAAAGAAACAGGAGAAATGCTTCAGGTCATTGGAATAGGCAAGGATTATTTAGAGACCCCTTTCCCCCAAAGCATAGGGAACAGAAGCAAAAATAGACAAATGGAATGACATCAAACTAAAAAACTTCTGCACAGTAAACACAACAACCAACAGAGTACAAAGACAACCTACAGAATGGAAGGAACTATTTGCCAACTATACATCTGACATGGGGCTGATATTCAGAATATATACAGAACTCCAAAAATTCAATAGAAAAACAAAACAAAACAAACCCCCAAAACAAAAAAAATCCCCAAACAAAAAGCCAAAACCCAAATAACCCACTTAAAAAATAAGCAGTAGATTTAAATAGACATTTTTCTAAAGAAGACATACCAATGGCCAACAAATACAAGAAAACATGCTCAGCAATAATCATCAGGGAAGTGTAAATCAACACAGAAGTGAAATAACAAAAAGATAAAAGATAACAATTGCCAGTGAGGATGGGGAGAAAAGGGAACCCTTACACAATTTTGGTGGGAATGCAAATTAGTATCGCTGTCATGAAAACAGTATGGAGGGTCCTGATCTAGCAATCCCACTGCTGGGCATATGACTAAAGGAAATGAAATTGGTCTGTTAAAGAGATGCCTGTACTTTGAAGTTCATTGCAGCACTCTTTGCAACAACCAAGAAACAGAAACAACCAAGTGTCCATCAACTGATGAACACATAGAGAAATTGCAGTTCATATACACAAGGGAATGGTATTCAGCCATAAAAGAGAACAAAATCCTGTTATCTGTGACAACATGGATGGAACGAGAGGATATTAAGGAAAATATGCCAATCACAGAAAGACAATCTTACTAATATGTGAAATCTCCAAAAGTTGTTCTTATAGACGCTGAGAGTTGAATGGTAGTTACCAAAGGCCAGGGAGTGTGTGTGTGTTGGGGGAGAGAAATGGGAAAAAGTTGATCCATGGGTATGGTTACAGTTAGATAGGAGTAAGAAGTTCTGGTGTTCTGCACAGTAGGGTGACTATAGCTAACAATGATGTAGTATATATTTCAAAAAGGTAAAAAAAGGATTTTGAAAGTTTTCACCACAAAGAAATGATAAAAATTACACACTTATACACATATTGAAACATCGAAGGTTGTCCTAATAATGTGTAAAATTTTTATGCTTTTATATATCAATTAAATACAGTTAACTTAAAAAAACACCAATAGCATACTTCATATTGTTAATATACTATCATTAAAATTTTTAAAAAAATACTAAAATAGAAATAAAAAATAATAATCTCTCAATCTTACTATTCAGAGATTGTTATTTGTCACCGCTGATTCCTTTAAGTTTTCTCCTACTCTTTTCTGAGTCCTTATGGACTTTTTAATTTTTGTAAAAGTTAGGTTCATCCCTCATGAGGGTGGAAGTTGGCTTTCTGGGAAGCCCAGGAGTCAGAGGTACCATAGTGTTCCAGGTAGTGGGCCATACCACTGCCTGTGTGCCCACTTCCTCAGTGGGTACACAGGAGGCCTCATCTCCTCTGACAACTGCATTTATATTGAGATCCAAATGGGTTCAGTATGGACTATGCATGTTCTTGGCCTCTTTTGAGGCAGAACCCAAGTATAAAAGACCTGCCTTGAGGAGTATCACCAATGAGTGTACTCTAGACCTCTAGGCCTAGCTGGAGGAAGCTAGACTGAGAGGTTGCACCCACTTTTGGTCCCCTGGTCACCTCACTTCCTCTTTACTCTGAATCAACCAGGGAGATAGATCTAATTTTCCAGTGGTCTGTGTATATTTGAGTGTGCGTGTGTGCATGTGCATGTGTGTGTGTATCTCCATATTCATCCCAGGCAAGTTGAAGTTCAATGGGATGTGTTTTTATTTTATTTTTATTATTTAAAATTTTTTGGGGGGATTTAAGGGGCTTTTTACTACTGAGTCACATCCCCAGCCCTTTCTTTTTATTTATTTATTTTTTTATTTTGAGACAGGGCCTCAGTAAATTGCCGAGGGTTTTGTTAAGTTTCTGAGACTGGCCTTGAACTTGTGATCCTACTGCCTCAGCCTCTGGACTCACTGAGATTACAGGTGTGCACCAACACATCCCTGTGCATATATCTTTATTATTTGATCCACTGTGATTTGGTGGCTCCAAAAAATTAAATGCCACTAACGAAAGGAACACTTCCAATTTCAAAGACCTTATTGTATCATTACCACCTGTTAGTTAAAACAACAATTTAATTTATGGAGAGACTTTTAAATGTGATTCTCACAATTTAGGATCTGATTATAAAAGGTAGAGAACAAATGGTTTAGTATTAAAAAAACATAAACAACAAACACACAAAACCCAGCTCATTTTATAAAGACATTGTTGAGAAATCCAAATGAGTCATGGTCAAGGAAATGGTTAACTTTAAATTTAATTTTTTCTAGCATGTGTCGTTTGTTCAACTAGGGCTTCATAAATGATTCAACAAACAACCTGCTACCATCCCCAAAACACACCTGAACTTAATTAGGTTAGTTTTATGTATTTACTTATTCTGTGAAAATATAATATTTTTTTCTGTATTGAATCCCCCCCCCCCCGCCCCCAGTACTGGGGACTGAACCCAGGTCTCATGCAGGCTAGGCAAGTGGTCTACCATTGAGCTACATTCCCAATCCTTTATACTTTTAAAAACTTTTGAGACAGGGTCTAGTTAAGTTGCCCAGGTTGGCCTCCAACTTGTGATCCTCCTTCCTCAGTCTCCCCAGGAAATGGGATTATAGGTGCACCACCACACCTGGCCACATTGAGGTTTAAGGATAGTGTGGCCTTCTACAGTCTACTTTCTTCTGTACTTGGATCACATAGCCATGCCTTGCATGTATCTGCATGTTAACTTAAGAGATGTGAAAGACATAGAATATTCAACCTTTTATCACTTTTTTTGTGACTATCTAAGCTTCTTGATGTTGGAAGCAACTGTGTCCAATAACCACAATGTTATGAATTGGGGACTTGATTCGAAGTAATATATGTATTCATTTTTCACTTTTTCAATGCAAGGTAACTGAAATAGGATACCCCTGTAAACTGCTTATTCTCAGAGTCCACCACTCAATTCAGCCTTTCATAGGAAATCAAATTAATCTACAATTATCTGCATGTGGCTCATGTATGGTTTTAAAAATTTCTAGGTATGTTTGATTTCCCTCTGCTTCTTGCTTACTCCCTCTCCACACCTCCAACTCTCTCAGACCATTAAAGGTAGTTGCCCTTGTTGTGAATTGATGTATATTTCGAATAATGCCAAGTGATTTTAATATAAATCAAAACATAATAAAAAAACCCCTGATGTAAGGAAAGAAAAATACATCTCCAAACCAAATTCCAATTTCAAGTAAATTATGGTATTGTTTACTATTTGGATTTAGAATTTCCTTCTTCTATCAATAGTTCCAAGGAAATGTACAAATGGGGTTTCTAGTTCTGCCTGTCAATAATTGGCAGTGTGCGATTGCTCTCAAGTCCCTGGACATCTCTGTATTTCAACGACTTCTCTACATTATTCCTTTTATAGAAAGACAATGGCTTAATAATAACTACTCCTAACAGTAAAATAATAATAAAAATGCACACATATCATATATATTTGTATATATATGTGTGTGTGCATATATATATATATATATATATATATATATATATATATATACTTTCTAATATTCCTACAACTCAAATTTTACTTATAACATCAGTGGTAGTAGGTACCTGCAGCAGAGACTGCTAGTGGCTAGCAAAACACACTCTACCCTTCCTTCTGTGGTGATAGAACTCTGGCCATTTCTTGGGCCTCCCATGCAGTCTAGAGTGGGGTGGCTGGTAATGTGGTGTTATAATATGAAGCACCTGTCAATGGTGTATGAGTAGACGAGATATGGGTCAGAGCATGTAGGGAAGTGGGCCCGTTTCCTCCAAGCTCTCTTTTTTCCTTGGTAGAGGATGGAGCAAGAATATGCTTCAGCTTGACCTTGACCACGCAGATGAAGAAGAAACAAGTTGCAAGGAACCTGGGACCATGAATATCATCATGGGGTAGATCTGCCAACTAGCTTGGGACTTTCATTATTACACAAAAGGAACCGCATTTTGGGGAAACTTGATAGCTACTAGCTTTAACTTAACCAATAAATGGACTTTAAAACCCATGGATCCTGGTTGTCTAAACTGAGTTTTTTTTTTTTGATCCTAACTTTGTCATTTCTTTATTATTAGTTTCTTCATTTACTTTGCAATTGATACAGTTCTTTTACTTAAATAGGCAAAATTTTTTCTTGTCTTGACTAAATTATATCTGTGGAACCACCAATTTGAAGTGCCAGATATAGTTTTCTAACATATATTAAAATAAATGCACAATTATTAAAAAGATTTTCATCTATTTTTTTTACCTGATCTTACAACACATAAGATTATAAGCACAAAAAATCTTATAAGCACATAAAACCCAATTTAATTCAAACCATGTATTTTTCTGATAAGAAAGCTGAGGCCCAATGCTGGATTGACAGAATGAGAACCAGGACCCATGTCCAGTTTAAGACTTTGCCACATACATGGCTATGAGACTTCACTTTTTTCATGTACATTTAACATGTGATTCCTGGGTACACAGCCTTCCAACAAATGGTTTAAACTACTTTTAACCTATGATCTCACTGATCTTTGGAGAACCTCTTTGAGGAGGGAGGAACAAGAATTATTGTCCTGTTTCCTCCAAAAGGGAAACAGAAACAGAATAATCTTAACTGCTAAAGCCTGCCTCAGACAGACTTTATATCTTTTCATGTTCACCTTCTTCTTTCTTCCTCCCTCCCTCCTTTCTTTCCTTCCTTCTTTTCTTCCCTCCCTCCCTCCCTCCCTCCCTCCCTTCCTTCCTTCCTTCCTTCCTTCCTTCCTTCCTTCCTTCCTTCCTTCCTTCCTTTCTTTCTTTCACCAGAGATTGAACTCAAGGACACTCGACCACTGAGCCACATCCCCAGCCCTATTTTGTATTTGATTTAGAGACAGGGTCTCACTGAGTTGCTCAGTGCCTCACTTTTGCTGAGGCTGGCTTTGAACTTGTGAACCTCCTGTCTCAGCCTCCTGAGCTGCTGGGATTACCAGCGTGCACCACTGTGCCCAACTCTTCTATATTTATTTGCTCAGTAAGTATTTCTAGATTAGACTATGTAAGTATTTGGATTAGACTATTAGACTATTATAGAATGACAATCCAAGATTTCTCAAATTTGAAAGTCAAGACTTTTCCAAGCTACATTTTTTAGTCTAGGAGAGGAATCTGTGGATAGCTGAGATTTTGTTAGAATGGGTCCTATTAAAGATTTTATTACTTTAGGAGTTATGTAGTGGGTATTGGGGAACAGTACAAAGAATAGAATAAATGCCCATAACTCTGTCCTGAAAAGACTAGTCATGAGCTCTCAGCATCTCTCTTGCTTTTAATTGACTGCTTATCATATGACTATCTGACTTTCTGCTTTTATCATGTCACTTCTAGGGGTTCATTACAAGTCATTCTACAACAGTTCTTTTGCAAGCTCGCTTTGTTTTTAGAAATCAAATTTCATTTGTTTAAGGCAGAAGGAAATTGAATCAATGTGAGTGTTGAGGAACTTCTGCCAGTTTTTCAATGAACAACATATCTAATCTTTATGTGACCTGTCTACATTTGACATGGGAAGTGTGTTAGCTAATATGACAAGCTCAGCTTGAGGAAATGTGTATTTTAAGCAGTTAACTTCAAGATTCTTTCAGTGTTGCCCAAAGAATGTTTTCATATATTTTCAGAAGGTTTTCTCTTTTTCGGATATTGAATCTAAGTCAGAATGATTTAAGTAGTTTTAATCCATTAATCCCTTCCACCTGCTTCAAAGAGGTAATACTGTCACAGAAAGCAAAAGGAAATGTGAGAGGGTACAGGAGACAGATAATCTTCTTGGAAGAGGAGGGCGTCCAAGTCAGCAGTTTCTCACGCCATCCTATATTAATAAAAGCTGTTCAAGAATGGCCTCTGATTTCGCCCAATCATATCATGTTTCTGAGGTGCCTATCAGATCTATAGTATATATGCAAAAATAGGGTAAGGTGGAAATAAAATTTTAATATTGAAAACATGTTCAAGCTTATGTCACCAGAGCTGGGTTTGGCTTTTGTGTTGTTTTGAATATAGCATCTCCCAGTTAAAGAGAAATAAAGAAGGTTACTGTGTTAGCCTGCTTGGACTACTTACAAAAGTACCATAAGCTGAGTGCTTTATAAACAATAAACATCTATCTCTCATCATTCTGGAGACTGGGAAGTTTGAGGTCAAGGTGCCAGCAAATTCAATATTGGGTGAGGGCCTGCTCCTTATTGATGATGCTCCTCACATGGTGGAAGGAGCAAACAAGTTCTCCTATTGTAAAATGGCACTGATCCCACCACTGAGGGCTCTGCCCTCAGACCTAGTCACTTCCCAAAGGCCTCTCTTTTTAACTCTATCCCATGGGATTGACATGTGAATTGGGTGGGGAATGGGAATATTCAGATAATAGCAGTTGCTCATACTTGTAGAACAAGGAGTCAGCATTGAACTTTATCCCTATCTGATACCAGTAACTATGAATTTGCTGTGATTGTTTTCATATTCTGCTGGAAAGAATGTTGGGCTATAGTCATTGCCTAGCTCACAAGTTATTTTGAGGTTCTGTCCTTTGCCATAGAACACAGAAACAGGTTAGAAATTAGCTTCCAAAGGAGCTTGTCCTGCAGAAAGGTCTAGCTAGCAGCTGTGCCGAAGAAAAGGGAAGACCCTGACTGGATCCTTGGAGATGGTATAGATGTCATCTAAGGAACACAACCTATCACCAAAAGTCTTACATTCAGGTTTCCTTGAGGATCAGAATTTTCCTGTTCCTCAGAGGAATCTTTCCGTTGCACAGCACTGACCTGTGTTGGGATGGAGATGGGAAAAGACAGAGGAGCAGGCTGTGGCTGGGGACTGTGAGGAGCAGAGTGATGCAATAGTTATCAGTTGCTGTCTAACAAAAGATCCCAAGTTGACAACTTCAAACAAATATTTATTATATCACAGTTTCTGAAGGACAAGAATTTGGGAGAAGCTATAAGGTTTTGGCTTAGGGCATACTTAGTAGGTTGGAACTAAGTTGTTGGGGCTACAGTCATTGCCTGCTCACAAGGGGGCTTGTGGTCTGGGAAAAAGCCTGAGTTCCTTGGTGGCTGTTGGTAGAAGGCCTTCGTTTCTCACTAACTGGGCTAAGGGTCTGCATAATATGGTGGTTGGGTTCTCCCCAGAGTGCCTGATCCACGAGAGAGCAGGGAGGAGGCTTTTGTGACATAATCTTCAATGTCACACACCATGACTGCCACTTTATTTTGTTAGAAATGAGTCACTAAGGGCTGGGGATGTGGCTCAAGCGGTAGCGCGTTTGCCTGGCATGCCTGCGGCCCGGGTTCGATCCTCAGCACCACATACCAACAAAGATGTTGTGTCTGCCGAGAACTAAAAAATAAATATTAAAAAATTCTCTCTCTCTCTCTCTAAAAAAAAAAAAAAAAAGAAATGAGTTACCAAGTCCAGCCTACCCTCAAGAGAGAATTTTGAAGAGAGTATAAAATAATTAGTGGGCATTTTAAACTACCACAACTAACATCCAAGCAAAGCTCAAAGGGAAGAGAACCACAGGACAGGAAGAGTTCAGCGAGCTAGAGTTTAAAGGTGCCAGTAAAATTCTGTAGTTTCCTAATTAAGGGCTTAAAAGAATGCTGCCCGTTCCTGCCTCTGACAACTGTACTTTCCTTTGCCCATTCATCCTTGTTTCATTTACACATTTTATTATTCTTTTATAAAATTTGTGAAGGAGAAATAACTTTTTAAGGTAAAGGCAGAGCTGTGAAAATACTGCTTAAAATGCATAAAATAAGCATTATAATATTGGAGCTAAGCAGAACATGACTTCAGAGGCAAAAATTCCATCCTTCTATTAGTGATACAAAAATTCCATCCTTCTATTTGTGATATATCCTAAGCACTCATTGGAGAAGAGATGCTTAGTTAAAATTGGTTCATTAGAGGAATAAATTGTCAATTAATTTATTTATCCAGCAGAAATTTGTGGGGCCCTGCTTGGCACCAGGCTCTCTGAGAGGGCTGAAAACATAAACAAGAATGAGACACGCTCAAATCCAAGTCACCATCTGGCAAATGTATAAGGAACTGTGCCACATTCCAAGTTACACTTGAGTGATCTCCTTGCTTGCACATATCTGTGATTCTTTACCTTAATTACTCCTTAAGGGCAGAGAGCTTATTAAATTTTTATTGCTAGAACCCAGAACAGTGCCTGACCCACAGAAGGAGCTTAATTAAACATGTTTGATGAATTTGTTGCAAACTCCAATTATTCAAAAGGTTGAGGTGTCTAGAGATACTAAGAACAATATCAGATGGTAGCTGGTTCTTTTTCTCCCTGCTAACAGTGATGAAAGAGGTATTTTGGGGCCATAGTTTCAGGCATGCTGACTTCCCATGTGACCTTCTCTCTTCTCGGCAGATGCAGCACAGTTCTCCCTAGGGATTTCTGCTCTTGGGAGGCAGCTCCAGGCTTTACTGAGCTCCAGGGGCTCCTTCCCAGCTTCTTGTTTCTGGGCCTCCCTGTGCATCCTTCCCGGGAACCTACTGTAACTGACAGTGCATATAGGCTGCTTGCTATGAGGAAAATCCAGGAAAAAGCATAGAGGAAGCACCTCTACCTTTTATACAGGATGGATTTTTTTTTTAAAGTCTGGCTAACAACACTCTGGTCAGAGGTGAATGTACAGTAATTTATCTCAATAAAACATATAACATGGAGAGAAAAAGCCTTACCTATACAAGCCTTCATCAGACTTAACCATTCAATGTGACCCTGATCAATGAATGTCAGTCTTGCACATAAGCAGGTTTCCAGGTCATTCAATATATGCAATAAATGTACTTATAGTCTTAGTTGTTTTTCATCAGTAATGGATATTGTATTTTAGGGTATTTCAGCTCAATAATTAGTTGAGTTGCATGTTTTCAGGATTAACTTGGTACAAGCAAAAATGAGTTCCTACCATGTAAAATACAAAACATACCCAATGTTACATTATGGCAAAATTGGTTGGTCCTCCCTTCATTATTCTAAGTGTGTATAACTGATTGACATTGAGATCAAGACAACTGCAGAGGACAATGCAGCACAGTCTTCAGGACAGAATCATTTGTTTATGTCAGGCATCAAAATGCAGATACGATTACATTAGAAGGTTATGTGTCACGTTATATACAACAGAAAGAGATAAAAAAAAGTGTTGTTCATATCATCTGTACATTCATTCACTTGGAAAATATCTATTGAGTATATACCAGACGTGGTTCTAGTTATTGGGCAATATAGTGGTAAACAAGAGACAAGGCTCCTATTCTCAGACCCAGGGATAAACACAAGAATGAAAAACAAGTCCTGGGAGATGTGATAGCAACTGGGTTCAGCTTTCCAGAGGAGTCACTCTCCAGCTAAAACTTGAACAACAAGAAGGATACTGCAGCCTGCAGACCTGAGGGGAGGGTGCTCCCCATGAAGAGAAGAGAAGAGAAAGAAGTGGGCAGTGAACTTGGTGCTTGAGAGGATGGGCAGAAAGGAGTATGCGTGGAGCTCAGCGAGGTGCAGGGGTAGGAGAAGGTGATGGGCAGGGGACCAGATGCCCCATCAAGAGGCAGGATGATGACAAATGAACAAAAAGGAATAGAACAAGAAATAGAAGGAACCCTGGAATCAGATGACATGCAAAAATAAGGTGGAGATTTTGGAGACATTCAACTTGCTCCAGGCATGATTTCCATCAGTATCCTCCTGGTATTTAGAACTGACTCTGTCAAAGGCAATCTGCGGTGCCATTTTTTTTTTAATGATGATTAAGACATTTTTAGTTCTTTTCAGAATCTTACATTCCACTATAGTGTCGTAATGGGCAACTTTCCCCCTGATTACCAAGATAATACATGTTTAAGACAGAACGTTTGGAAAATACAGAGAAGCCAACAGAATAACAAAAATTGTTCCAAATCCAGCCATCCAAGAACAACTACTGTTAACATTTGGGCACAGACTTTGCTGTGGTCTGAGTATGTGTTCCCCATAAGTCATGTGTTGACCCAAGGTGATGGTATTAGGGGGTTGGGCCTTTGTTAGGAGATGAGGTGGAGCTCTCTAAAGAGATCTCAGGGAACTAGGTACCCTTTTTTGCCCTTCTACCACATGAAGACACAGCAAGAAGGCATCATCCATAAGGAACTGTCCCTCATCAGACACTGAGTCTGATCTTGAACTCCCCAGCCTTCAGAATTATGAGCAATGCATTTCAATTGTTTATAAATCACCCAATCTAAGTTGTTTTGTCATAGCAGCCTAAAAAAACCAACATAGACACTCTTTATACTTACATAGTACAGAGGTTTCCAGACTTTGGAGCCTGGGGAGACTCATTCGTAAATCTATTTTAACTGCTTATAAAATGCCATATAACTACAACCTCCTTAACCCTCAGTTTACTTCTGCAAAATAGGAATATTAATATTACCTTCTTCATAGGACTGCTGTGAGCATTAATAGAGAGAATCCACATAACACTCTTGACTTAGTGCCTGGCACCTAGTACATACTTCAAGACATTATGCTGTTGATTTTACAAAGCTGTGATTATACTGTAAAACTGTCAGGACCTAGACAGTTATTCTAATTACACTAACTATTTTTACATAATCTTAATATTTTTCTATAATGTCATTTTAAATAGCTAACACAGCATTTTGATATGAGACTCTGACTTCTAAGTTATATTAGCATCTATTGTAGTTGAGACATGCAGACTTTTTCCATATACTCACTATTTTCAAAAAAGATACAGGCAAAATGAAGCAATCTTTCATAATTACTTCTCCAGGATAAGTTCTAAAAGGTGACTAGGTCAATGGACATGTATATTTCTAAGACTCTGATGCTTATTATCATGTCTTCTACAGTGAATATAGTAATACTCTGGGTAAGGATAATTTCTGGAAGTAAATAGTCCACGTATGTGTGAAGTTTTATAGGTGTGATTTATCACTAGCTTAGGGTAAAATGCTCTACCCTCCTCCCTCACACTCCCAGACTTTTTTTCTCCACACCTGTTCTTACCTTCTGGTTGGCATCCTCTCTCTGCATTCCTTAGCAAAGCTTCTCAGGGACAGACTTTTAGCTGAAAAATCTCACTTATAGTTTTCTGACTTGCTGGGAATTCTGTACTTAGCATTCTTTTCACTCAAAGGCATAAACTTACAGGTTTTGGTATAGTAGAAATACAAGTCCCTCACCTTATTGATGATATGAAACTAAAAGAGAGGAAGCAAGAGATTGGTCCACGTTGGTCCCATGGTCCATGCTATCGCTGGATAGCTGCTTAAGACTGGATCATTTCTTTATCTTCAGTGCCTAGTTCAACAGCCAGTACATGTGAACAGCAAGCAATGTTTGCTAAATGGATAACTATTTAGAGTATCTCACAGCCTCCTAGGATTTGTGGCTGGAAAGGACTACAGAGGTGTGGGAGCTGAGGTCTAGGTTGGTTAATGAGATGTATGCTGCCACATTGCTATCAGTGATGAGTTGGAATAATGACTCAGGTCCCAGGAGAGAGAAGCCAGGAGAAGACATGGCTTAGTAGGTGAGGTGGGCGTCATGTAAAGAATGAAACTAATTCTGCCTTGCTCCAGAGAGGGCAAAGTCAAGACCAAGCAAAATCTGAACTTCCTGGTAGGACAATTTCAGCAAGATATAAAGAAGGGCCTTTTGCTAATTAGTACTGGCCCAACTGAAATGTGGTTTTTGAAAAGAAGTGAATCACTCCTAATTGGATATGTTCAAGTATGAATGGGGCAATAATTTGTCAAATGCTTTTTAAAAGAAAAAAAAACTTTTGTTTTGTGAGTTTGGTAGGGATAGATAACTTCTAAGGTCTCTACCAAAATGAAGATTAAATGACTTTGTGAAAATATATCTTGATATATAGGTAGTTATTTTTCATTGTTGATTTATTATTTGGTGATGGAATCCTTTGAGGGTGAATCCATTATTTTTCTAATTATAAGAGGAACTAAATAAATTCTAATGTTTTTCCTAACACAAGATTCATTCTATGGTTCTAAATAATAGTTTGAGCGTTAATTCAATGTGCTACTCATTGTAGGAGTCAAAAGATAAAATTTAAATTAGCTCTAAAGTCTGGAAAAGCTATTTTAGATAAATTAAGCTATAGGCTCCATGCTATTTGAGCCATTTGATTGAACCCTGCTAGTCTCAACCAAGTGTATCAGTTGATCACAGTAAGAGTACTAAATTTCCATTAGCTTTTTTTTTAAATTAATGAATGTTGAGATTGAAAAAAGAAATTTGGATTGATTTTAGTGTGATGAGATAAAAATATTCTTTTGCGAGTTTCTGAATGATGATATGAAATTGTGGTCAGAATTAATTCTCAGTGTAGAAGGAATCCTTGTAATATTAAACTGCAAATATAGAGTAACTGGAAGACCACCCTTAGTATAATCATTTCATCTGAATCCTACGGGTTAGACTGCCACATAAATGAACCCTGTTCTGAGAATGCTTTCAATTTTCAAGACTACATATCGGTAATAGAAATGAAGATCCTAACAAGCTCATGCCTGAGCTCACTGAAATGCTCTCTCTCAAACTTCAATCTAGGAAAGCTCTGGTGAGCATTGTAGATAGCATCTGTGAGGCACTCTGCGATTTCAGCCAGGAAGGAAATGGATAAAAAAAACAGCAAAGCAGATTTTTGTTTATTTTTTCCTTGGCTTCCTTTCCCCATCTCCTGCTTCTACTCATTAGAAGGCTAAATATGGAAATCAATGTTTAAATCAAGTATTTCATTTTATTTATCAACAATATTTTGGACTCTTGGGCTGGGGCTATAGCTCAGTGGTAGAGCGCTTGTCTAGCATGCATGAGGCACTGGGTTTGATCCTCAGCAACACATAAATATAACAAGTAAAATAAAGGTATAAAAATACAATAACATTAAAAAACAAGATTTTGAACTCTCAATTAAAAAAAAAAAACAAACTTAGGCTCAGGACAAATTGGGTTATCCATTAGCTAGAATATTCCAGTCATGACCTTTTCCCATAAAACATACATATTATGTATCATGGGAAAATACATAATACCCAAGGACAGCAAAACCTTTGTTTCAAACCTTGAGCTAGAAGCTAGAGAAGTAAAAATATCAGGCATGAATTTGGTCTCAACAGGGTATAGCAAATAAATGACATTGGTTCACCAGGGAACCTAGACGAGGCTCAGACCCTTTTCTGACCCAGGATTCCAGACAGTTGGTGCTAATCTGTCACAGAACTGACAAAGGAAGTGACTTCCTGGTGGGAAATCAAAGGTTCTCTGATAACAAGTCTCACTCTGACAATCATAATAATGTTTTTTCCCCCCTATGTATATAGTAAGTTTCACTTTATATGTATCCTGTGGAAGTTTGAGTTTGTTTTGAATGCCAATCTCAGAAACGGGGAAAAAAAAATTCTAAAAAAAGTTACCTCCACTGCTGCTTTTGCCCTTTCAAATTCCTCTTCTAAGGAGTGGTTTCTAGAAAGTAAAGCACTTCCCCAGCGATGTTCTTTGGTCAGTCGAGCCTGAAATAAACCAAACACAGGATGTTATAATATGAGAATCACATGATACAAAAATACAGGCATTTTTCCTTTTCTCACTTAATTCTTCCTAAAAGTTCAAGAATTCAAGAAGCATTTCTGATTCATGTCATCTTTGGAGTATTTGGCAGGCATGATTTTGCCCTAACTGGGATGGTGCCAGAATGTGTGCGAGCATGCATAATCATCTTCCCACAATGTGTCTGACCCTGGTTGTGTTAAAACCAGGCCCCACCTCCCAAACACACTACATCAGTAGGACTGCGTTCGGGATTGCCATTGTGGTCAACCTGTCCACAGGATTCTAATTTGCAGTAGGAAAGAAAATCTCCATTAGAAGAGTAGACTCAGACAACCATGTCCCGCTTTCAGCTTGTTAGGCAGACCAGCCTCAGGTGAAAACATAAAAGCTGCAGAGACCAAGTGTGGCTTCTAGGCCTCCTTTGTTCCTTACCCAGAGTTCTCTTTCCTCTGCCTTCTGTACTATCTTACGTCCCATTTCTCGGAGCATTGCTCTCTGTTACAAAATGAGTTTTTTGGATAAAACCATGTCTGATAAGGCCAACTGCTTTGTCACCATTAATAGGCAAGCTGATATCTATCTTAGCTAAATGCAATTATTTCTAGAACCCCCTCCAGTCTGCTAGAGTTATTAAAAAGTTTTTAAAATTTTTCATAAAAATGAAAATATTATGTTGTAAAATATCACACATAAGAGTTGTCCCTCCAGATCTTTTTCTTTGAAGTCGCATTCATGTTTTTATGCACCCACAGAAACAATATAGTAATGTACTTAACATTTTTTTGAAACATGATATGCTATTCTGCAACTTGCTTTTTTTTTTTTCATTCAACCTTGTATTTTGGAGCATTCACACATTTAGTACTTGTGGATCCACCGCACACCACTGAAGGTGAGATTTTGGTGACTTTTGTACTCGCTATGCGTAGCACAGGGTTTGACAGTGATGAGTGTCCTGCAGATGTCTGGACAGCAGGATGAGAGACTTCACTGATGAGAAGGACAAGAGGGGTGTGTGCAGTGAATTCCCGGTCCCCTTTTATTGAAGGTTTGGATGAAATTGCTCTACACAGGATGCTCAAATCTAGTTTTCACAGAAATTACTTGAATAGATGCGGTGCCATCCCAGGTCTATTAAATAAGAATCTCTGGGGGTGGGGCCCAGGCATCAGATGTTTGAAAAGCTCCTCTGGTGATTTTTTCAAAAGCAGTCAGGTTTGGAAATCGCTATTCTCTAGTGAAACTTTGCTCTTCACTGAGCACTACGCATCTATATAGCTCAGCTGCTTTTCTTTTGTTCGGTACCATCACTGGGCCTGAAGAGGAACCCCATTATGACACAATAGTACTATCAAGGCTCACTACATGCCAGGTGCTATTCTAAGTACATTAGATTCTACAACCCATTTTGTTCTTTCAATAAGATGATGGCATTGAGGCACAGAGAGTTTAATTAATTTGCCCAGGGTTACACAGCTAGTAAGCAGAAGGACTGGTGCTTCTGGTCATGGTCATAACCAGTGTACTGCATGGTCTCTCATGGGAGGCAATGCTCACTTGACCATTTTAGGAAGATGTAAAACACAGAAAAGCTGTCCCTAAAGGGTTCAGGCTGGGTGAGGACCCAGAAGCTTGAAAAATATTGTGGATGGAAAACAATGAGGTAATGAAGTAATTACATTGAAAACTTCTGATCCTAAATGAGGGTCAGACTATGTTTTGCTCTAATGAATACGGAAGGTTAATTTATAGAAACATTGTTATCTCCTCCTTGTTGTCTGTATTGCAGTTTCCCCATGATCTCCGGGCAGATAGTAGGTGCTCCTGTAGTCAATACACATTTTTTTGAAAATATGCTTTTGGTGAAAAGATAAGTGAATGGATTAAAGGTATTTTTTCTCCCTGACCCTAGAAGGGGTTCTCTATCAAGGCTTCCTGGCCAAGAGGGAGCTCATGGGAAATTGAGAGGGCAATAGATTTTTGTTCTGCATCTGGATTGGCTGAGGTCTGTGATTGCACCGGCCCATTGGGGAAGGGAATGGCTGCAGGATGACCATAGGAGCTGCCTAATAAAGGCTTTGGCCCGTGGGTGTGCAGGGGTGAGGCCACTGCAGTGTGCTTGTGGTCAGGAAGGGTGGTGAGCGGTCTCTGGGCCTGCCTGGGTGCCAGCGTCTCACTGTTAAGTGGGCTGGGCTCACTGGGCACTGTGAGCAAATAGCCTCCTGGGAGGTTACCTGCTCCCAGTCCAGACAGTGGGCAGGGAGGGAACCTCAGACTTAGGTGAGATTGACTACCACACCATCCTGGCCAGTGGGGCCTTAGAACCAGATTTTATACAAGTTTATAAAAATAATGTGCCAATTTGTTGGAATTGTGGAAGCAAACCCATACTCATTGCAGAAGCAAAAGTATCCAAGGTACTTGGATTCAATTTAAAAATACCAATCAAGTTTTGTTTAAAACCAAAAATACCATATTAAGTTTCAGAGTCAACAATTCATTCATAATATCCAAGAAGTGAATTAAAAACGTTCAATTAGATGTTGGCTCATGAGGGTGGAGACATACATGTCATTAGGTTGCAATAAATCATAAGAAAGTTATGAGAGCTGTATTTTATAAGCAAGGCTACATGCCTTTATATATATTTAATAACAGCACCAACTAACGTGATTTTTTGACTGTGGCTGAATGTTTTCATTTGGAAATTGCATGGTCCCTGGGTTCAGCAGATTGAAAAAATCATAAAGAATTTCTAGCTTAAAAAAGGACTGCTTAGGTCACTTATAGTTTGAATATTTGTGGACTGCAAACTCTTTTTATTTAACTTTGATGGAGAGTGTGAAATATGCAGCTGTTTGGTTTCTAATTTATGCACATTACATTTCTCAATCTACACTATTTTGTTTTTGGAAATGACAAGCCTTCAAAATCCACGTGGTTGTCCACTGACAGGGAGAGGTAATGTGGCCCTGTGGGAAACCAGGAAAGGTGGATTCCTTGGGTCCTTGTTTATTTAGCAGAGGTAAAAATGAAAGCAAAGGCTTAAAAAAAATAGACACAACTGAGTCCTAGTGGGGAAAAGGGCCCCTCACATGATGGGTGATTGTACCTGCCACCTTAATACCCATAACCACATAGTGCCACGCCATAGGCACTGTGCTCACCTTGATTCTTCTGGGCTCTCTGCAGAGGGCAGCATCCTCAGTGCAGAGGATCTGCCTCTGACACCCCTTCGCAAGGGATTGTAGCCACTATTTCCCCGTGGTGTGTTATTCTCTGAGCACTTAAAAACTCAACAAATTGGGATGTAGAACTACCTCTTAGTCATCTTCCAGGAGACGTCTGAGAAGTCCAGTAGGGTTTGTGAAAGAAAAATGTAACTCCAACTTTGAAAAAGGCAACTTAAGATTGCTTGATTTCCTAATATTACGCTAGAGCATTTTATAGTAAATGCACTTAACTCCTGTACTAGATTCGTAGGGCTGCTATAATAATTTCCCACAAATTAGGTGATTTCAAACAACAGATATTTATTCTCTCAAAGTTCTGGAGACTAGAAGTCCAAAATAAAGTGCCATCAGGGCCATGTTCCCTCTGAGGGCTCTGCGGGGGATAATCTGTCCCATGCTTCTGCTAGTATTTGTGGCTCCAGGTGGTTTATAGGCATGTCACTCCACATTATCTCCTCCTTTTTTCTCTCAATCTCCTCCGCACCCCATGTTACTCTTATAAGGTTACATTCAGGACCCACTCAAGTAGAAAAGAATTATTCACTTTTCTGTAAATCTATAGTAACTTAATCACATCTTTGCCATATATGGTAATATTTGCAAATTCTGGGGGATGTGGACATCTCTTTTGGAAGCCACCATACAGTTCACTACAATTCTCATATGGTACTCTCGGGTTTGCAATATATTAACAAATATATGCAAATATAAATGTGCAGATGTTTATAACCTTTTAAAGATGGCTTGAGTTCTGGGCTGGGGTTGTGGCTCAGCAGTAGATTACTTGCCTAGCATGTGCCAGGCCCTGGGTTCAATCCTCAGAACCACAATAAAATAAAATAAAATAAAATAAAGGTATAAAAAAAGTTTTAAAAAAAGATGGCTGAGTTCTTATGATGCTATGGCCTGATAGAGAAATTAACTCCAATGGGATTTGATCCTATTGTCTTGTAGAAAATTAATCAATCTTGTATCTATCTTGGGAAACTTAGTTTGGTATTTCTTTTTCAGCTGGCCATATAAATCTCTGTTCCTCAATGCTTTGCTTTTGGAACCAATTCTTTTGTCTTCCTGTTGGTCCCTTCACAAACATCATAAACAAATAAATCTTTAAAAAATGTGAGCACACAGAAGTGCATTTTTTAGTTTATTGCACAAGGCTATTTATATACATTCCAGAAAATAAATGAAAAGGTATCTTGGGTTCATGAATTGGAAGAGTAAGTAGTGTTAAAATGTCCATACTATGCAAAGAAATTTTTAGATTTGAGGCAATCTCTTTTAAAACACCAATGGCATTCATAACAAAAATAGAAAAAAAGAAAAAAAAAGAAATCCTAAAATTTGTACAGAATCAGAAAAGACCATAAATACCAAAGTAGTCATGAGTAAAAAGAATGAAAGTGGAGCATTATACTGATTTTGAAATATACCATGAAACTATAGTAAACAAAACTACATAGTAAACAAAACATGACAATGTGAAAATAGACATGCAGATCGATGGAATGGAATAGAAAGCCCCAATAGCCATTGCCTACAGCTAGCTTATTTCTAACAAAGATGCCAAGAACACATGATGGGGAATGATAGTCTCTTCAATAAATGGTGTTGGGACAACCAGATATCCACATGCAAAAGAATGAAATTGTACCCTTGACTCTCACCCTATGCAAAAATCAATTCAAAATAGATTAAGGGGTTAAATGTCAGACCCCAAACTATGGAACTATGAGAAGAAAACATAGAGGGAAATCTCATGATGTTGATCTGGGCACTAATTTTTTAAATATGATCTCAAAAACAAAGACAGCAAAAGCCAAAATAGACAGATGGGGTCACATCAGACTAGAAGGTTCTTCAGAGCAAAGGAAACAGTCAACAGAATGAAAAGACAATTTATAGAATGGGAGAAAACATGTGCAAATGATACATCTGATAAGAGATAAACTTTCAAAATTTGCAAGGCATTCCAACAACTCAGAAGAAAGAAAACAAATAACCCTACTGAACACTGGGAAGAAATTTTTCCCAAAGGAGATGTACAAATGGTCAACTCGTATATGAAAACAATACTCAACACTGCCATCCTCAGGGAAAGGCAAATAAAAACCATAGTGAGATCTTACTTCACGTCTGTTAGAATGGCTACTATTGAAAGAAGAAAATATAACAGGTGTTGGAGAAGATGTGAAGAAAAAGGAATCCTTGTACACGATTGGTAGGAATATAAATTAGTACTGCAGTTATGAAAACAGTATGGTGCTTCCTTAAAAAATTAAAAGTAATTCTTCTTCTCCAGCTCTTCGTCTCTACCCTGTCCTTGGTTACTCCCCTTATATCAAAGAAGACATTTGACATTTGTTTTTTAAGGATTGGCTAGCTTCACTTAGCATAATCTGCTCTAATGCCATCCATTTCCCTCCAAATTCTATGATTTTGTCATTTCTTATTGCAGAGTAATACTCCATTGTGTATAAATGCCACATTTTTAAAATCCATTCATCTATTGAAGGGCTTCTAGGTTGGTTCCACAATCTTGCTATTGTGAATTGTGCTGCTATGAACATCGATATAGCAGTGTCCCTGTAGCATGCTCTTGTTAGGTCTTTAGGGAATAGACCGAGAAGGGGAATAGCTGGGTCAAATGGTGGTTCCATTCCCAGCTTTCCAAGAAATCTCCATACTGCTTTCCAAATTGGCTGCACCATTTTGCAGTCCCACCAACAATGAACAAGTGTACCCATTTCCCCGCATCCTCGCCAGCACTTGTTGTTGTTGGACTTCTTAATGGCTGCCAATCTTACTGGAGTGAGATGGTATCTTAGGGTGGTTTTGATTTGCATTTCTCTGACTGCTAGCGATGTTGAGCATTTTTTCATGTACTTGTTGATTGATTGTAAGAAGAATAACATTAAACAGGGATGATAGGCGGGAGGGAAAGTGAAAGTTAAGGGAAATTGCATGGAATTGGAAGGTGAGCCTCAGGGTTATACACAATTACATATAAGAGGAAAGGAGGAGTAGGAGAAAAATTATATAAGTGGAAGAAACAATTTATAGTAGAGGGGATGGAGAGAGAGAAGGGGAGGGGAGGGGAGGGGAGGGGTGAGGGGACAGTGGAGAATGGGATAGACAGCAGAATACATCAGTCACTAGAAAGGCAATTTGTAAATCAATGGAAATGTAACTGATGTGACACAGCAATCTGTATACGGGGTAAAAATGGGAGTTCATAACCCACTTGAATCAATCTGTGAAATATGGTATATTAAGAACTATGTAATGTTTTGAACAACCAACAATAAAATTAAAATAAAAAAAAATAAAATAAAAAAAATTAAAAGTAGAAATACCAGGTGGCCCAGCGATTCCACTACTGGGCATATATCCAAAGGAAATAAAATCTGATGTTGAGGAGAAATCTGTACTCTTATGTTTATTGCAACATTATTCACCATATTCAAAAAATGGAATCTGTGTGTCTACCAATTGGGTGAAGAAAATGTGGTGCATATGTACAAGGGAATATCATTCAGCTTTAAAAAGACAGAAATCCTGTCATTTGTGACATGGATGGAACTGGTGGACATCATATTAATTGAAATAAGCAAGGTACCAAAAGACAAAAGCCACATAATCTCACTCCTATGTGCAATTCAAAAAATCTGCACTCAGAGTGGGAGAGAGTAGAATGGTAGTTACTAGGGGCTGGGAGGTGGGGTAGGTGAGGGGATGTTGGCTAAAGGACATAAAATTTCATTTAGAAAGGAGAAATAAGTTCAAGAAATCTCTTATACAATATGGTGGCCGGTTAATAACAATGTACTATATTCTTGAAGTCACCAAGAGAGATTTTTAAATGTTCTCCCTACAAAAAATAAATATGAGAGGTAATACATATGCTAATTGTAGTTCAATCAACCATTCCACAATGTATCCCTATTTCAAAGCACCACGCTGTACATAAGACACCCATACATTTTTCATTTGTTAGTGAAAAGATCAGTTAATAAAAAATTAAAAATTCGATGCATTTTTATCATGTCATAAATAGCCTACAAATGATGTTACAAGGAAAAGAAAGCACTGATATTTTTGTCCAAGGTACTGCCTTTTATTAGCAGGCACTTTGGCTAGTGAAACAGGATCTGCTTTCCTGTGAAGCCTGACCTAACAGAACTCCATTACTGTCACTGGCTCTTCCCTTCATCAATGTTTCACGACCCAACTGGATTATGAATCACAGGATACAAAGGGCACCATCAATCAGGAAGAAGAGGCAAAATCCTCTCTCAGAATTCTAGGTTTCCAGTTTGTATTCTCTTCTCCACTTAAAATGCAAATACAAACAGAATCTTACTGTGCAAATGATATTTTATTTTGATAGTACAATTACTATTTAGGGAATCACTTTTTTCTGCATTGTTAGAAAGGCCTTAGGTTATTTCTAAGACAAGTGTTTATCTATCTTACTTCCCCCCCCCCCCCGAAAAAAAAGAATCATAAGATAAACGCTATAAACCACAGGTAAATTCTACATATAAATAGAGGCAGTTTCAAACTGAGATAAGTATGCAATTGAAAATTATGAAACTTTCTCACAATTTAGCAGTATGTCCAGACAAGCTGGTTAAAAACAGAATGGAATACTGTTATACTATTTATAGGCAAACGTTTTAATCTTGGAAAACATATCTAAGTAATGCTTCCAAAGTGATGATATTGCCTAGCACCTAAATAGAGGTTTGATAAACAAAACAATTGTACCCATAAGTTTGAGCTGTGCTGTTTTGATAGCACAACTTCTGTATCTATGATCCTCAAACTTTAATGGGCATCAGAATCCTCTGGAAGGGCTTTTTTAAAATGCAGATTGGTGGGCCCCTTCCTTAAGGCTTCTGATTCAGCAGGTCTGGGGTGGGGCCCAACCATGTGCATTATAAATAAGTTCCAGGTGATGCTGCCCCTGTTGGGCTGGGACTCACGTGGAGAAGCTCTTCTATAGATATTACATGTGTGGGTAGAACTCTCCAGAGCACAAACGTACTCTACTGTGACCTTTTGTTGTTTTGCATGATTTTGAAAAATGTTCTACAGCTATAGCAACCTCCTGGAAATACTTTGGTTTTAAAAATGGCATTTTAATTGGTTTAAGCTAATTGGATCTTAGGGTATTACACTCTTCAAAGAAGAAAGCTTTTCATTCCTCCAGCTGTTGTTTGTTCTAAATGATAAGCACTAGGTAAAGGGAGAGAAGAAAGAATTTAATAACTTTTCCAAAGCAATATTGTGTTTCATTCTCCTTATTTGAAGTTATGATTGTGATCAAAATTTTGATCCGAAAATTACTGGATTTGTGGCTGTGGCTGTCCCAGGGTAACCCCCTGCTTCACCACTCTGACGGCTGTTCATGACTTCTCAGACACTTGTCTTTATATTATTGCTAGAGTTCTCTCACCAAAATGCATTTCCAAAGCTCAGCATTCTTTCAAAAGAAATTAAAAGGGAGAAAAGGGAATATGCTTCATTGTAGAAAAGGAAAATATAACAGCTAACAGAACTTGAATGACAGTATGACATTAAAAGCACTGTCTCTGGTGTCAGACTGCCTGAGGCCCAATCCTTGTTTACCATTTACTACTAGCTGGGCGAATGACTTAATTTCTATATTCTCACCTGCAATGATTGAGTACAAACATTCATGTAAGTACAAATATATAGGACATAGTAAGTGCTTGATAAAACTTGGCTTTTGTTATTATCTTTTAAGTTAGTGCTTATCAAGTGAGATTAGCAATTATTTAAAAGAAATCTGTGCTTAAAGCCTTAAATTTGGTGGTTAATGAAGGAAAATTAGATTCTTATACTGGAACAGATAATTGAAACTCTAGCTTCATGGAGATGCTTGGAATTTTTTTCTTCATTAGTCAACAGATATTTGTCATGGGAGGTACAAAGAAGAACGCTGTCTCTCATGTGTCGAGAGCAAATTTCCTTTGTAGAGCGCATGGCAATACATTTCCCCTATCTCCATATAACTTTGAAATTCTATGCAGAACATCAAGGCAAACAAATGTTGATTTTAAAGCTCTAACAGTTTATTACCAGGTGTAACTAAAAAACGCTTACTAAAACTAGTTTCTAAAATGATCAAGAATAAAATTTTAATTCTGCCCTTTCTGCTATCAGGATCTGCTTCTGTTATGCTTAATAAGTGTTGTTTTCCTTTTCCCCATCATTCCCTTGGTTTCTTTCCCCCTCTCTCACTCGCCCCCCCACTAACAAATCTTTGCTGAGAAACTACTATGTATAGATTTCCTATTGGGCTGAAAATGATCCTTCAGATTTATTTCCTTTTTATCTCAACTTCTTTTCTTTATTCCTTCCTTCCATCTTTGCTCCTTCCTTCTATTCAATAGCTTGTTATGTGTGTGTGGCCCAGAGGGGAAATGAGATCTTGATGTGATAACTGTATTGTTTTCCAACAAGCAAAACTATTAATATTTGCAGTGTATCTAATTGTTTCTGTTAGGTCTAATACTTCTTATAATCTAATTCATCTTTCTGATGTTTTCACTTGCTTATGGCTTTATAGAGAGTAGGCATTCAGTCACTTTGTTGAATTAAAATGGAATGAAATGGAAGCCCTTAGCATTTCTTTTGAAGGAAGGCATTGAGAATGAATTTAGGAGGGGGAGGCACCGAATCGTGTATGGTATCAAATCAGATGACAATCATAATTTGTCTTCCAAAGTTTCTGGAAAACAGTGATAAATATTCTTTCAAATTACTTAGCTCATATTAACTCTATAAAAGTAAGTAATAACCGGTGTTTGCAATAAGAAGGGAAATAGATGGCCACATTCTGGCCAAACCTGAGGTTCACAAGAGCCTGTCTTGAAGTATCCAAACTGCAAAGGGAAGTCTTGAACTATCATTCTTCAGCAGCGGCTGAAGTCTTTCTCTTTTGCCTCACCAATCACCATCTTGACACATTTCTAGAAAAAGCTAATTTTACATCATTACTTTCTGTGTTTTCTTCTTTTATTCAAATGTTCTCCTAATTTTTCAGATTGCATGATTTCTTTAAACAATGAACTCCAGGAATACTAATTACACAATTTGCCCGAGTGTCAAGAAACTTTTTCTTAAGTATATAGAGATTAAATGATTTATTGTAATCTCCTTCCACTCTGATTAGTGTATTCAAAACACTATTTTAAAGAGACTTTACTATGCTTTCCCCTTTTCCCATCTTGAAAAGAAAATGAGAAAACATGAGAATTCTTCACTTTGTGAGCTTCCATATTCTTTGTGATTTTGAAATGTGACAGGGTTTGTAAACAGTTCCTCACCTGTCGAGCTGCCTAGGGTAATGTATGTTGGTTCAAGGGAAGAGAAAACATTTCTTGCCTTTCCTGTGAGCCATCTGAATGAGAAGGCAGCAGTAACAAGGGCTGAGATGGTTTATTTGAATGGTGTGACTCTATGCCCCTATTTCCTCTTTTTGTAAGTACTAAAGCCCACCAGTCATATATTTTATAAAACCAGTTCCAATGAGGACCTATCAGCCATGGCCAAGATGTCCAAGAGTTGTCCTTAAATTGTTAGCTAATACAGTCTGTCAACCCAGAACGGAGGGGTGATACTCAGGCAGGATCATCTAACAATCTCCTTCCCATCTCAATGAAATGCTGGGACATAAATTGTTGCTCTCCTCTGAGAGGACTCACTTATTTTTATTACAAGTGGATAAATCACTAAATTCTCTTTCTACCCCATTTGAGTGACTTGATGTTTTAGATGTAGCATTAGATCTTGAACTGCGAAGTTTTTCTTATTTCATGATAGGTTCAAATCAAGAGAGGATTATGCATTTTCTTAGTTTGAGCCAATCTTGGTAAGTAAACATGCAATGTTTAAAAAAAAGGGGGGGAGGTTCTTTACAAATAATTATCTGTCTAAAAGTATTCACTAAGCTTTATCTAGACACAGAAGTCTCATTGTACAATCCAAAACTGTATTTTGGGAGACAATATAAGGAGTCTCATACCAATTTTCCAAAGCACACTGTGTTCGCTTAAAGTAAGGCATGCTGGTGGGTAAGTGGAAGGACTGTGTGGTGGGATGGAAGCAGACAGCCAGCAGGAGAGTAGCAGTCATTGGGATAATAGGATAAAGGCATTGTGGGTTTCTATGGTAACCAGGGACCCCAGCTGTTCTCCTGCCCCAGCTCTCTGTAGAACAGCCCACCTGTGCTGAGTTTCACCCTGCTTTTGAAACAAATCTTTTATTGCCACATTAAATTGTACCAAGGATTCCAGTTCATGAAATAGGACCAATTACTTTAGCTGAGTCTAAATCTCTAGTGCACTTATCAAGAAATGTTTTTCTAATAAGTGCTGTAATTTTTCTTTTTAAAAGATACATTTGGAATGAACACAAAGAAAGAAAATACACTTTCATGCTACATTTAAAATTCATTAAGGTTGGCAGGGTGATTTGTTCAGGAAGTTAGTTGACTTGTTTTCCAGCTGAGTTCTGGGAATGGTCATGTCCTCTGTTGAGGAGGGTGAGGTGTTTGTAGGGGGTGCTAATGGTGGTTTAGCAAGGTTTCCAGTGGCCTTCCATTTCCTCCCTATGTCCTTGTTCTCTCTGCCACTTAGAAGTTGTGGGTACATAGATAAGTTTCTGGATTCACTCTGTTCTAGTTTCCGCATCTGTACAAGTAGAGGGGGAAGATAACCGAACTTACGTCATTCAACCTTTTGTCAGGATGGTCAAATGATCTATATTAGAAGCTCTAATAATTGTGCTCAATAATATTTGCTCTTATCACAGTTATTCCTTTATTTCACCTCAGATATTTTATTTCCCTTTTAGTCTCAACATTTCTTCTAATTAACTTTAGAAAATTTCTCCTGTTCATTTCTGTCCACTTGTTTCCCTTAAACATGTTGTCTCACCCCAGCTAGATTGTAGAATGCATGAATGTGAATGGGCACACACTTCTTAAGAGATCTGTATAGTTTCAGGTCAAGACTGCAGGCTTGAAAAACGTTCCAGGGGATGAAAAGGCTGAGACTAATTTGGGCCCTCTTAGAATCATAGGAGAGAGGGTCTTAATCACAGGGATGATAGTTACATGTGTGTTACACTGGAGTTAGGGATCAAGCAGTGGACAAAACAGATCTGGCTTAAATTCCACTCCTACCAGTAATTATGCCCCAGGAAAATGTATTTGACTAAAGAATATCTTTAAATATCTTTAAAGTGCAGCCAATAGTAATTTACAGGATTATTTGAGTATTAGATATAACACCTGAAAAGTACATAGTAAGTCCTTAATACTCAGTGGGCATTCACAATGGGAGCTCTTACTAATATCATCATGTTGCTAATTGCTAAGAGCCACAGCCAAGTAATATGATGCATGGCACTTTTGGTTGTAAGGTGATGCCAGCTAGCCATTGAGATGATATGATTATGTTAAGATTTGCATTCATATGGATATTGAACTCCTGCTGTTCACCTGGGCCTGCTACGGGACTCCTGGAGAGTTCCCATTGGTTGGGGAAGTGCAGTAGGAGGGAATTCCAGGGGAGGAACTTGTTCCCGGTTCCGGGAAAAAATGACCGCGTGTGTGGACCAGCTACGGGATATTGGCGGCATTTTCAAAAATAAAGTTTGTTCCTGCTTGAGTGGCTCGTGATTTTGTGCCCAGCCAGACTGCAGCAGTTAATAACTGAAATAATATATTATTTGGCATGAACTTTATCTTAATGTTGAAAGGGTAAAGTTTCTAAGCTGGAAAGCTTGAATTAAAATGTAAAAGGTTAGGTATTATTAAGTTCCTCTGTTACACCCAGATTCCTGAGATAGTTAAGACAATGCCCTACTGGCCATTCAGCCTAGGGCCCTGTGCAGTTTGTCACAGGGCCCGAACCAATCAGTTTGAATGTGTACCCAGTTTAGAAGTGACCAATCACCCCTGCCCAGCCTGTTCCTGCCAATGAACTAATCATGTATCAGAGTTGTTGTTCAATTTTCCCGCGCCTCATGATGATTTGTTCTGATGTATGCAAAGCCCCCCACCCTCTCCAAAAAGTGTACTTAAGCTCTGCTTGACCTCTGCTCTGGGCTCTGGGCTGCTCTCCCTTCTTGAGTGAGCACGGAGCCCCAGCGCGCTGAAACGGATCCCTAATAAATCCCCCTTGCCATTGCATGGAGCTAGTCTCGTGTGGTCTCTCCTTCTCCGACGCTTCGCCAGACCCTTACAATGTGACAAGCAAGTTTCTGATGTATAGTAAGTACCTTATTCCACAGGGCATAAATGTGAATGAATACTCAAGATATAATTTCCTCTTTTTTGGATCCTATTACATAAATAGTGCTAATCCTGGAGTAGAACAAATTTTGGACTGAAAAATAATGGAATAGTCAAAAAGTGCTAAGTACCCAGTGAATTCATTAACACACTTTCCAGCCAAACATACATGTATATATACACACACCACACACACGCACGCACACACAAACACACAGTTATTCTAAGCATTGAGTCAGCTACTGGGTGAGAAAACATATGAAGTGCAAAGTTTAGAAAAAATACTTCAAAATTTTTGTGCAAAATTTAAATGAAATATTTACCACATATATTTTCTACTAGAGCAAATGGGTTTCCTGAAGAAGAATTGGTTTTGTTACCTGTGCCGGAGCCACTAGTTCCAACTCTGAAGCTGACTCAGAGTTGAGGGCACTCTTCCCACTACTCAGTTCCGGCTGAGATCTGTGCTCTGAAGACCTGTGATGGATACATTAAGGAAATTAATGTACATCAAGAAACAAATTCAGCTAGAAATCTAGCCAAGACCCTTACTTAATGTGGATCCTTGAAAGCCATGCAAAGCTCTCATTAGAATTCTGATGAGAAAGGTAATTTTTATAAATTTCTATTATAGTGACCACTTGCACAGTTTATGTGGCTATAATTGCTAGGTGTTACTGTTTTTTAATGTAGAGTTAGATTGAATTATGGGCAGAAAAAAATAATAAATGCAATGCCATTTTTGTTAGAGAAAACTCCACTTCATGAAAAAACATTGTGTTTATTTTTTTTTGGGGGGGGGAGGGACACAGGTCACTAAATATCTTCATATAGAATTTAAGATGTCCTAATAAGTGGTCAGGTACAAGGTAGCAGGAAGCTGAAACAGGTACTGCCTTTTAGCAAGCTTCAAAAACATGGTAAAACCCAGGAAGGCAGATGTCCTCAGGGATATTTATGGATATTCTTAATTATTGCATTACCTTAGAGTGGATGATAGAGAAAGCCAGAAAAGTTTACCTGAATAACCCAAAAAATTTAACTACGATTTATGTGATATATTAAATATGCTAACACGTGCTCACACATACATAAATCTCTCTTTTAATTAATGGCTCAGTAACACATTCAGAAAATCATTCACAAGTATTGAATTCTGAACCTTCTCAAATTCTTATTGACTGAATTGACTTAATTTTGGACAATTCAGATGAAAATTTAGAGTTAGTGGTAGTTAAGTTTCTGGTATTAAAGTCTTACCATAAGAGCTCTTTCGATCCCGTTCTAGATGAACATGATTTTCTCTCTGCCATTGGATGCCCCTTGCTATTTCGCTCTCCATGAAACTTAACATCATCCCATTTTTCCAGTTGGGTTTGAATGTCTACTAAGAAGAAAGGAAGAGGGTAAGGGAGCCCAGGAAAGAGCATGAGGTACAGAGAGAAGAGATATTAATTAAAATTGAGAAGTCTTTTCCAAGTGAACTTTACTCAGTTTGTCTCCTCAAGATCCAAGACCAATCTTTTCAATGAGGCATAAAGTTAATTAAAACATGTTCAGCTAAATAAAAGTGATACCTCTTAAGGTAAACTGGATTGTTTTTACAACTGAAGTAGTCAAGTTGTTTTACTCGGAATTATTATATTAAGGGCTATGTGTATTTTTCAATTCTGAGCATGAGTCCATGAGATCTGGTGTGGGATGTGCATATGGAGTCCTGTCTACCAGCCTCCAGTTAAAGAGATGGCTTTAGGACACTTCCAACATGTTTCTAGAAAGAAATTTTGCTTAAGGAGGTGAACTTTGATGTTAAATTTTAAAACATGGTTTCTCACTTATTTCAGAATAGTGATGATTAAATGAGACAAAATATATGCAAAATATAGAATGGGTCCCTGGACCTTGTCAGCCAACAATAAGTGGTAGCTATTATTATTGTCTTGGATATAGACTCAAAGCTGTTACACGCCACTGTTTTGTCTGGCTGCCCCTGGGCCTAATGTTAGAGTTGTTTACTTATGTCTCTTTCTTGTTCTAGACTGAGAGCTCCTAGAGAGCAAGTTACTTTTATTTGTAACTCTCCTTCCTAGCATGGTGCTTGGCATCTCTCAAGAACTCAGTACATGCTGGTTGAATGTGTAAATGAGTGAGTCAACACCAATTATGCAAAGTCGAGCTCCCAGCAGCATTCAGTTCAAACACAAAAGCAGCTCTGTCCTGTTCAGTTTCCTACATGGACTTCATTTTTCTACTTCTTTGTTCACTGTTTTAAAATCATCTTCAGAACTTTGCTATTGATCAACTCCAGCAAGGCAAAGCTAAACAGCAGCCACCATACACTGTTGCCCTACCTAAATCTAAGGATGAGGTCTCCGACCCTCTGAGAGGCTGGCCTCTCTGCTCAGCATCTGCGCTGATGAGGTCAGATCCATCGGCCTTTTTCTTGAGGGATGAAGTTTTTGATGAGGATTCCGATTTCTTGGCTTTGGTTTGGGTTTGAGACACTGGTTCACTCAGGTCCAGGAGATCCAAGCCTGTGGTCAACACTATCAGAAATGGAAGAGTTAAGATAAATTCATTTACTGTACTGTACTTACTTTTTAAAAATAGGTTTCAGTTGGGTACAGAGAGATCTTGTCTTCATAAGATAGGTTAGAATCGCCAAATTACCTTGGCTCACCATTGATTTATAAAGACAATTTGTTAGATGGGAAGTTCACCTCATGTTCCCCTAGATTTGGCACAGCACAAACCAGTGAGTTAGGACTTAGACCAGCTTTAGCAGCAATGAATGAAACTAAGATGAGAAAATTGAATCTGAGTTCAGGTACAATTTACTTGTTTTGCTTCTTCTTTAGCAAAAGTTTATTTTAGAATGAGGTATTTCCAGAGAATAATCTATCATGTTCAGAAATTTAGTGAAGTTTCTGAATGTCTTCATGTTTTAATTTTAAACAGCAAAGTATATGGGGGATAAAAATGCTGTTAATCATCCTTTATTTAATTAAGCAGTTCAATCAGAAAATGGCATGCTGTTTGGGCTCACACTGGAGAGGTGTTTTGTAATCCATAGCTGATGAATAGGTACACATGTTAATGCTTTTGCTATTTAATATGCAAATTTAAATTTCAATGTAACCAGCTATAAAACTGTTACACTTTTATTTCCTAGCAGGTTGATTATATTGTATTTAATACTCTAATGAAGGCAGAAACAATTATTTGTTCCAATGCAAACTAGGCAAATGAGAATTTAAAAGGCAAGCTTTGTTAACCCTCTCTTCTCCTTTATAACGCAACGAAGTAGTATTGGACTAACTCATTGTGAGAAATAGAAAAGTCCAGTTAGAGAAGGTCCCTCCAGCCTCCCTCTCCACCAGCCCCTGATATTTCACTGCCTCAGCACCAGAGCACACCTGGTGCCTTCCTGGCCTAAGATCTCTTCATCCAGGTAGTTTTGGAAGCCACTGAAGGACAGAGAAACCCCTGACATTAAACCTTCCTGGCCTAGTCTACAGTGATGGCACCATGCCTCTTTTTAAGTAACCCAGGTAGCTTTTCCTCTTAGTGGAGAACAGATTTTTGTTTAAGTCTCAATACCCTTCCATCTGTTCTGCCCTCCTGTCACTCAAAGAAGCTTCAGGGTTCCACTGAACTCTCAGGATTTCTTTAGTACTCCATCACTTTCAAGAGCTAACCATCCTTACAAAATCCTTAGAATAGAGTCACTATTCACTCTTGGTAATCTTGTTTTTTTTTTTTTTTTAAATTTCAATTCCAAATCATAGAGGTTAGCTATTGTTGGTGAAGTCCAGAGATCTGACTTCTGACTATACCACTGCTAGTAGAGGGACTTGGGCAAGTTTCTTGATTGGTTTGAATCTCAGTTTCCTCATCTGAAAAATTGGGGAATTAATAGTCTTTTAGGTATGAGATGAGGATTAAACGATGTCATTTGTGTAAAGTACCAGAATTATGATAGGTACTCAGTAAATGTTATTTGTAGACTGGGGGTAAGTATGAAGCTCAGTGGTAGACCACTTGCCTAAAATGCACAAAGCCTTGGGTTTGATCCTCAGCACTGAAAAAATTAAAAAATAAAATAAAATGATATTTCTATTGTCGGGATTTTTTTCCTCCTGTTTTCCCCATTCCTTTCTATTTCAGGGCAGAATATCAGATCCATACGCTGATAGAGGAAACACTATTGGGAATAAAACTGAGGATGAGGAAAAGATATTGGTTCTACAGAGGATTCTATGAAATAAATTTATCATAAAATGGCCTGATACTGTCAGCTTATCTGAACCGAGTCTTCCTGAGAAGATGGGAGCCACTTTCCAACTCTGAGATACTCTGAGATATGGGGAGTGTTTTGTGGTTTAAAAATCTTTGAATGTGGAGGGAAAGAAGTATTTTTTTATAATTAAATTGCTTAGCTTTATGTCGAAAATGTAAGTATGGCAGGCAGCCAGGATAAGTCAGGACACCACATAGTTCACACCAAATGATTGGTTAAATAGAAGCTTCTAGACTACTGATAGTTTGGCAAGGACTTTAGGCCTAATGTGATTTTCTTATAATAGAAGGAAGGAAGCCGATGACAGTCTCTGAAATGTCATATACATCTTTTTATTAATTCTACCATCAACTAAGAATTCGTCACTCCTGGACTTCTTTTAGAAGCAAATTATATAGGAATCATTTACTTGTACATCAGAAGTCCATTTGTTGCAAAATAATAACCGGTGAGCACTAATTTAATTCTATCCCTACTTCTCACCGTATGGAATAAACAAATTACTCAAAGAGTGAATTGCTAATTCAAGCTAGGCTCAGTAACGTTTTTTTCCTGGGTACTTCCTGAATTTGTAACGTTTTTTCCTGGGTACTTCCTGAATTTGTTCTGGGCTCTAGGTCCCTTTTTTCTTTCTCTGCAAAGGTGACACCAATGCTCAGCTCCTACAAAGACCTTATTTGTTTCCCAGTTGATGAAAGAGATGTCTTGGAGGTCACATGGCAAGCTTTGAAGCTGAGAAAGTCTCTAAGAACCACAATTTTGAAAACACAATATGGGGACAATCTTCCACTATCTGGAGGAAAAAAATAGCAGTTTGATGGGTGCGTGTCTCTTTTAGTTAATGTTTAGAAATAAGGGTCTTATGGGTCCATATGAGCTTCAAAGACAATGTGGCTAGGCATTGAAGGGGGTATGTGCTTTGCTGATACCTTAACTCAATAAAAAAAAAAAAATTATACACATGAAGGTTTGGGTTCCAGTACTCCTGTGCTTAAAGTGAGATCATGAAGGATAATTTCCTTCTGTCATGGATGTGAAAATGTTTGTATGGGTGGGCACACATGCATGTGTATATCTGTATGTGGAGCTAATAAAATATCTTCTAGGTATAATCTTATTTTCACATATACATATTTTTTTAAAGAGAGAGTGAGAGAGGAGAGAGAGAGAGAGAGAGAGAGAGAGAGAGAGAATTTTTAATATTTTATTTTTTAGTTCTCGGCGGACACAACATCTTTGTTGGTATGTGGTGCTGAGGATCGAACCCGGGCCGCACGCATGCCAGGCGAGCCGCCTGAGCCACATTCCCAGCCCTATACATATTTTTCTACATGGAACATAAGTCATGTAGAACATAAGTCATGTTCATAAGCTGCAGGCACCTTTTGTCCAAAGGAATTCATTCCTACTGGGGGAATCCCCAACTCAGGAGTTCTGAACAGCTCTATCTTGTCCTGGTCATCCCTTTTGTACTTTGTCCTGTCTTTACCACCTAAGGTCAGCTAACCCAGTTTGGTGTCCTGAAAGTAAGCAGCCCATATACATAAAATACAGCAGCTCAGGTCAGTGGTTAGGACTGCCTGGGTTCAAATCTTGACCCTGCCATTCATTAGCTGTGTGACTGGGCAAGCTTCTTAGTCCCTCTGAACCATAGTTTCTGCTTGCCTAAAATGAGAACGAAACTCGACTTCATAAAGCATTAAATGAAGCACTTTAAATCTCTTAGAATTATGTTAAAAGCATAGTGATAATTATAATTCAAATATATGTTACAGTATAATCTCATGAGTTCTTGTAAGAGGGAGTCCGAAGGGTCAGAATCAGAGAGGGAGGTGTGAGAGTTCACTGAGGTGCAGCTGGTTTTGAAAATGGAAGGTTTACAGATGGTTTTGAAGATGCTACACTGCTGGTTTTGAAGACAGAAGAAGGAGAGAGAAGCTAAAAATTTTCAGGTGACTTCTAGAAACTGGAAAAGGCAAGGAATCAAATTCTCTCCTAGACCTTCCTGAAAAGAATGTAGCTTGGATGACATCTTGATTGGAGGACTTCTGACTTTCAGAACTTTAAGATAATAAAATGATTTAGGCCATTAAATTTGTGGTAGCAGGAAACTAATACATCTGGTATGTCAATGCTCATGCCAGGACTCAAATATAGATCTGTCACATTAAACCTGTGTTCTTCACCACTCCTCTCTAGACTGCCTCTGAACTTGAAGGTAGTATGCAGACTCTATTATTTATGTATTTATTATCTCCTAATTATTTGGAAGCTTGCATAGTCTGAGGTATGATTTACATAATTGGCAATCTCAGAAACTTTTTAAAAATTCTTTTTCTTTTTAGTGGACAGAATGCCTATATTTTATTTTTATGTGGTGCTGAGGATGAAACCCAGTGCCTCACACATGCTAAGCAAGCACTCTGCCACTGAGCTACAGCCCCAGCCCCAGAAACCTTCTTTTTTAAAATAAACTGATTCCACTGGATAAAATTTCCTGAAGATGGAAGATAATACATTACTAAAGTATTTGTTTCTGACTCTCTCAAAAACTGAAGTTCACAGCCTACTGAATTGGAAGACTCCCACAGGGCACTGCAAATGCATGTGAGAACTAACTTCTACTTAAAACAGAGTGGAATAACACGTGCTCTGAAGCCCTGTTTTGATACTTTGGTGTTAAGCACAATGCTATTAATATCACTACAGTGTAATGAGGCATAACTTCAATAGTTGGCAATCTCAGAAACTTTCAAATAGACATATCAAAAAGATAAAATATATTGACAGGGCTGGGATTGTGGCTCAGGGGTAGAGCACTCGCCTAGCATGTGTGAGGCCCTGGGTTCCATCCTCAGCACCACATAAAAATAAATAATAAAATAAACATATTGTGTCCAATTACAGCTAAAAAATAAATATTAAAAATATATATTTGACTTATTGAATAAACTTTTCCTTTTTATTGGAATGTTTTTAAAATGATTCCCCACATTTCTAAACTCTCTCAAGAGCCATGCCATTCATTGGTTCATGACCACTTGAGCTTCATAAAAATTCATTTTGTAAATATTACACTAATTTTGCAGTTAAGATGTTTTATTAGGTGACTGTGGCAAGATTGTGAATGTTTTTAAGGGTAGTTCTTTCCTTTAATATAAATAGAGGTCTCAAATGTAGGTATGCAAACCCCAAATGAAGGAGTGAGATTAATTATTTTTTAACTGTGGAAAATGTTCCCTCTAAAGTAACTATTCACCTACTGGTTCAAGTTTATGGATAAAATAGTTTAGATTGTGTAACTTGATAAATGCAAACCAAGGACTCTTGTTTTTCTTCTTTTTTTTTTGATTTAAAAAAAAAATTTTTATTGGTTGTTCACAACATTACAAAGCTCTTGACATATCATATTTCATACATTAGATTGAAGTGGGTTATGAACTCCCAATTTTACCCCAAATGCAGATTGCAGAATCACGTCGGTTACACATCCACATTTTTACATACTGCCATATTGGTGACTGTTGTATTCTGCTACCTTTCCTATCCCCTACTATACCCCTCTTGTTTTTCTTCTTGATCTTTAGCAAAGAGGCTTTCTTTGCTTTAACATATATCAGATTTATTGGGAGATTATAGCAATGAGTTATTGTTGTAAATTTTATAGTATTATTTATGCTATAATATAATCACACTCAAAATATCTATTGCCTAGCTATTTTCAGAGCAGTTGATACATGAATCTTTATATAAGATGTATTTACCTGCCATTTAAAAATCAAGGATGTAGCAATTATTTTAACTTACTTATCATCTAGGAATACAGTTTGAGAGGGCCAAAAAATTACAAAGAAACAAACAAACAAAAACCCCAATAGTCTGCAGTCCCAGAACACCATTTTTCAGATTCCTACTTTGAAGAATTTTATGGATTGAATGATGTGCCCCCTCCATTCTGATGCTGGAGTCCTTACACCTTGGAGTGTAACCTCATATGGAATAAGAATATTGGAAATGTAATTAAAGATGAGGTTTAAAGTGTTGCAACTTCAAAACGATTAGTGTCCTTTTAAAAAAGGAATATCTGGACATAGAGTAGGACATGCAGATAGGGAGACACACATGCAGACAAACACCATGTAAAAGTTGAAGCTATGCTGTCACAAATTATGGACTACCAGAAAGAAAGGAGAAGAGAGACCTGGAACAGGTCCTTCCCAATAACCCTTATGAGCATGGCCCTGCTGACACCATGATGTTGGGCTTCTAGCCTCCAGAACTGTGATAATTAGATTCTGTTGTTAACCTACTCAGATTGTGGTACTTTGTCACAGCAGCCCTAGGAAGCTAGTATAGAGGACAATGCTGTATAGATTGTTATTGCAAGAAATTAGACCTTCTTTTGATGTTTTCCCTCTAATATTCTGTAGGTCTCTCTTCAATGTTAGAAAACCAAAGTGAAAAGTAGCTTTTGATTCATATCTTAAATTGCCGTGTGTGTGTGTGTGTGTGTGTGTGTGTGTATGTGTGTGGTGTGTGTGTGTGTGTTGGGGGGGCATCCTTCCTAAGTGATTTTGTTTTCTCATCCTTGAGAATTAGAAAGTGAAGAGCAACTTCTTAGTGGATCCAGTTCTCATGGATCTGCCTGCAGTTATATACAAAAATTTGTATTTTCTGGAATAGTTTTGCAGTTTTGGGAGGCTGAGTTCCAGTTTTATAAATCAGGAAGCTGAATCTGATTTGATAAAATAAGAACTTAATTTCCTGTCTAGTATATACCAAGTATTATTTTCTTGATTACTCAAAGTGATAGTTGAATTTAGAAAATGATTGCTTTCATGTGATATTACAAAAAATAATGCAATTGGAAAGGGAAGTGTCAGGAATACTGTTTTCACCTGATATCTAACAGGAATAGTCGTATCAGATACACAGTATTAATGACTTTCATATGTTGCTTTGCTTAATCTTCTCAGGTCACTTATGAGATACAGATCTTACAATTGTTAGAGAAGGAAACTGAGACTTAGCTATTTCTAGAGAGATGAGGAACCTTATTAGCTTTCCCACAGTTACAGAGTTTTAGGCTGTATTCCCACATAAGGCACTTGTGACATTAGTTCCTCTTATTGTTGTAATTTTTAGCATTTTGGTAGAATCTCAAATTCCTTCTTCTCCGATTTCCTTCACTTTGAAATATAATCAAAATGCATATGCCACCAGCAGAGGCTGTGATGGCAAATGAAAGAAATTAAACAAGAGAACATGTGATTATTGTCTTTTTTCCTTTAAATTCTGTACTACACAGTCAACATAATCTTTGATTCTAAACATTATTATTTTTTTCATTCTTCTTTGAATGACATACCTTTGACTGTGTATTTCGACCAGATGAAGTCAGTGCAAAAATCTGCCTTTGCTAAAGAAGTGTCATTCATGCCAGGGGCTGCCTTCATTCTTTGGGTTGAGACTTTGAAGTGCCTGTTCCTACGTGTGCCAGGCACCGAGCAGATGATAGTTTACTCGTTGAGTATATTTAATTCCAGAAGAATGTACAGACAGATGGGAACATTCAAATAATTTGTAAAAGGGAGAAAGGAACACATTTGCCAGAAAATGAAACTGACTTTCTACTGTCCTCTGGTTGTAGGACATTTTAATTGTCATTTGAAGCCACTTGGAAAGACTACTCCATTTATATTTTACTGCAATATTTCCAGAGATAATTGGGCCATCAACCAGAACTTACTTTGAGACAGATGCTTTTGTTTGAATGAGATGCAACTTGAAATGCAAAGATGTAAATGTAAAATGACACATAGAAAAATTAATTGCTAACAGTGGTACACTTATAGTCAGCAAAATTATTTGGGTGATATGCATTGTAGTTTCTTACATAATAAAAAGTGATTTACTAGTTGTGCTGAGTAGTACATGTTCTAAAGTTTCATTTGGTTGCAAACATCATTCCTGACTTAAAATGCCTAGAAGGAAAAAAAAATGTGCATTTCACTATAGTTAAAACAAACTCTAACTGAGGCACAGTTAAAAGTGAAAAATTTACCAGCTGTATTGGACGTTACTGGCCTTGCAATTGCCTCCGATTTGGTTTCACAGAGAAAGTCATCGATGGAGGGGCTCAGGAGGGGTCTGCTTTCTTGTTGCTCATTCACCAGCTGAGAACAAATGAACACAGGTGTCAAAGGGCTTTGTTAAACTGCAGAATCAGATGAATTAAAATGCAGCCTTGCAACAAAATGGGAATAGCAAACCTATCAAAAAATAAAAACATACATAAATAAATAATGGGGTGGGAGCAAGAAAGAAAAAAATACTAAAGGGTGGGAATGAGTCTTTTAGCATTATCAATGTATTTCTGATGCAGCCGAGTTTGATATTTAAAGCTTAAGCCTGTATTTCTCTCCCTCTTGCAGTAATTTTAGAATTATCCTCTAATTTTAATATGTGGAAAATGACACTTATTGAATTACAGAGCCAATTCTCTTCCTCGCTTGGACAGAATGCTCCTACTGAGATCTGAAGCGGCGGCTGCAGACTCTGAGGTGACAAGCTCTGGTAAGGGCTGGTTAGTTGGTGTCTGTGTGGTACAAACTCATGGATCAATGTGTATGGATGAACATTCTCCTTTCCTACCTCTTTAAAAAAGGTTTAGTCACCTAAAACACACCCTGAACATTTCCTCAGAATACTTTTGTAGTATAAAACAAATGCTATTTGAAGAGATAGAAAATAGTACATTAACCATATAGATATATAGTTTATGTTTGTGAAAATCTATTTGTAAAATAGATTCCTGTAAATCCAATCATATTTTTTCCATTAGCTTATTCTATAACTTCTGCAATCTTTCAGGTAGATTTTTAGTGGGTACTTAGTTATCAGTGTCAGCCCACTATTTACTTTCAGTTATTCTGCACCTCTTTGAATTTAGACTTTCTCTGGTTAAGGGGGAAACATGTTATGATACATAATCCATGAATCCCTAAATTAACTGGCTTTATTTTTCAGGAGTGGCAGAGATATTTAATTTTCTATTTGTCATGTGGAAAAGATGTGCATCAAAGTCTCTAGAATTCACTTGTATTTCGAGAGACATAATAAGAAACCAAGTGCTTTGGAATTACCAAATCAAAATATTTTGGGATTCTACTCACTTTACTTCATTGTCTCTTTGGCATAGTCAGTGGTACTCTAGTTTAGAGCTGTCGGAAGATGCAAGGGACCTCAATATTAACACATATGGAGAGAAAAGTTACAATTCTCTTATTTCTAAAAGAGCAATATGGAAGTATTTTGAGGTCATTCAGACCACAAACCTTTCGAACTGTAACATATTTCATGCTATTATTTAAACATAGGTAAATATCAGATCTCCATTAGAGCTCAAAATTTTGATATAGAGTGGGAAATCTGTTTTTCGTACATATTAATTTGTGGATGTTATTGAGAGATAAGCATTGAGAATGCCCTTGTCCTTTTAGTTTCCAAGTTACAGTGACAGATATTTCTTCAATTTTTGTTTAAGTGTCTAGAATCTCACAAATTTTACTAGGAACGAAATTTTCCAAGATCTGCTTGGGTTTTAAATTTATTATTATTATTATTTTTGGACCTGCCTTTAAAATGGGAGTAAAACTCTGAATCTTTGCAGTTTGCTTTCTGAATTTGAATGATCTTGGGTACCACCCATCTTCTTCATATTGAAATGTTGAGGGGTTATGAGACTCCCATGCTTATGAGATAAAATACACTTGGGTTTTTGTAAATACCACAGTATATTTGAATTTAGGAGTTACTATAATATTTTTCTGGCATAAAACTAAATTTTATTTTTGGTAAGTATAGTTGAAAGCAGTGGTATAGAATATAACATACTAGAAAATGAAGAGATGAATAAATTTCAGTGATTCTGTGAATTCTTGTAATTGGTGATTAGTGTCCCAGAATATGTCTCTCATTTTTAGGTAGTAAACTGTAGGTATGTATTAGTTCCCAAGGGAACCACACATTAATGCATATATCCTGGTAAAATTTACTCTTTAAACCATATGTGCTTAGTGCAACAAACCCTTTTAGTGTGGTACCACTACAGTGATATGGTCCTGATTTGCAATGTCAAGTGGGATCTGAATTCTGCTGTGTCATAATCATTCATGGAAGATAAACACCACCATCAAATATGGCACCACACTACTCATGCAATTTATTTTAATAGGCTTGCACTTAATGGAACAGTGCATTCTGATTACTGGCCTCTGGTACTAGGTCTTACTGACCCAGTGGCTAAAGTAAATAAGGCACAAAGAATACACTGTTGACTCAGTCAACACAGCTGTGACTTAAAAAGGTATGAAAAAGTATGATGCCATAACTATCTCTTTGATAACCATTATTACTCTGATGAAAAATATAATTTCATTAACAGATAACTAATAATAACTGTGTCATTTTAGTCATGATTTTGAAAATACAGGTTGAGTATCTCTTCTTTGAAATCAGAAGTGTTTCAGATTTCTGATCTTTTTGGAATATTTGCATATATAGGTTGTGTGTATGTGTTTATATATATTATATATGTATATATGCATATATACATATATACACATATATACATAATGTATATATAATGAGATGTCTTAGGGATGAGACTCAAGTCTAAATACAAAATGCATTTATGTTTCACATATACCTCATGCACATAGGCTGAAGATAATTTTGTACAGTGCCTCTGTTTTGATTGTAACTGGTCATGAGGTTAAATATGAAATTTTCCATTTGTGGCATCATGTTGATTCTCAAAAAGTTTTGGATTTTGGCATTTCAGATTTCAGATTTTTGGGTTAAGGATACTCAACCTATATCGATCTTAATGTAGATAAATATAAATGACATTACATCAAAGTTTCCCTTGTACTTTTTGTTTACAAAAAAAGGACAAAGAATTTATCCCTAAATCACAACTCTGTGCAGGAATAGGTGTGAATTACTTGTAGTTTTAGAAAATTAGGGTGTTTGGTTTCTATAGATACTTTTAGTTCCAAATGCTGAAAAACTATATTCTGATAGAATTCTAGAAAGTGAGAATTTTGTCCACATACACATCCAAATGGAAAAACAAGGAAAGGGCGTAAATCAATGAGAGGGCTATCCTTTTATATGAGTCTGCTTTGTCAAAGGAAATAGGAATTAAAAAGAGTTTCTCATTCAAATTTCAGACATATTTTCTGGAGAAAACACCTCTAGCTCTCCCAGACTTATTCAGCATAGGAAGAAAGAACTACCAGAAGGGAGGTTGTTCAGAGAGACCCCAAAGAGCCTCTCTAGTTTTCTAGACCTCTGCCTTGAGGCCAGTGTCTCTTCCATACCTGCTGACCATACTGCACAACTGGACTGTTGGGAGCATATAATGGTCCACCTCCCACCACTGTGGCGCTTCTATGGCTCTACTCCACCAATATAAACCAAAGAGAAAGAACAAACTACTTTCTGAGTCATTTCCAAGCTGGAGCACAGCTTAGCTGTTGGGAAATGCTCCATTTGGAGTATGAGATGACCATGGCGCTCTCAGGTGAAGAGGATGAGAGGCGCCATGATGGAGAGCATGGAAAGGTAATTGAAACTGAACAGAAAGAGTTTTGGTTTTGATGGAGATGTGGAAGATGAAACAAGAGATATTGCAAAGATAAAGAGATCTTTTAAGAACAGAGGTCAGAGATAACTAGATCTTATTTTTATTTACATCCTTCTCATCTTCAATATAATGTCTGCATGCAAAAGGAGTTCAATAAATGGCTGCCAAATGAGGTAGCGACTTGGCACAAGTTAAAAATATAAAATATCCATCTCAAACAGTTCAATTAAATTGTGTCTTCAGCTGCATGGATTTAAGACTATTTTAGTTGTAGTAAATACTATTTTATTTTTATTTGTACAGATATTGTACAAATTTTAATAGTTGTTTTCTATGCCCCCTCCTCATTTTAAAACAGATTTATGGTTTTTCATTTGGTGCATTGAGAAATAATCAATCTTTTAGGTCATGAAGGAAATTTCCAAACTGAACTGAATTCTTCAAGTGATCCCTCTAAACTTCGCTTCCAAGTTTTATGTCATTTATTCTTTTTTTACTCCTTAATAAGATGAGATTTATTGACTTGCTTTTGGAATGACTTCCTTTCGTTTGAAAATGCTTTATGAAATTCCCTCATTTCACCCTTGAGTACAGAGTACATTGGTGTCATAAAAATAATAAATCTGAGGTTTTTAATCCTTTTTGAATTGTATTGACTACAATTTTGGTCTAATCAGATTATCACAGCTGAGTTAAAAAAGACTCACTTTGTTAGTTGCTAAGGCTTTTGTCTCAGACTGTTTACATTTAAAAATGTTCATCTTTTATCTGCTCTGAATTCTTCTTAATATTTAAACCAGTACAGAAATCCTTCTAGGGCTGGGGGTATAGTTTAGTGATTTAACATTTGCTTATCATATGCAAAGCCTGGGGTTCAATTCCTAGCACAATGGAGAACAATAGAAATGGCAAAAGACCCTTCTCATGGTGGCAGATCCTTATTCTCTTTCAGGACCCCATTTAATGGACACATCGTCCAGGAACCTTTTTCAGCGCCAGGAAGTGAGGGACTTTTAAAAGCATCTCCATGTTCCTGTGATTTACTTTTCACTAGGCTGTAACTTCCTTGAGAAGAGAGACTTTATTCAATTATATTTTTTATCCCACAGTAGCAGATTAATAATGCTGAATGATTTTACACAGTCTAACTGAATGGTAAACTGTACAAAAGAATGATTACATGGACATCCGAAATTTACAACTGGGTTTGAGCAATTCACAGAGAGGTCAGTTGTCCTTAGAAACATTTAGCAATTTTCTCAAAGGTATTAACTACACATCTAAGTCCATTTCCTCCCAATGTCACATGTTTTAAATGTTTGGAAATCTAGTGGTACCTAAAGGAACATTTCCAAATGCAAGTCTTTTACAACGGATGTTAAGTCTTCTACCAAGAAGTCAGGAATGCCAAGAGAGAATGCCTGATGAGAAAAATGGAAATGAAGGCCAAAGCCTGCCCTGCACCATCCAGCACCTGGGAGAAGGACCTGGGCCAATGTGAATGGGAGGAAGCTTGAAACTTCAAGACTTAACCTGACTACCTCCCCAGAGATTTTAAATCAAAGATTCAAATCTGGAGTGTTTGAGGGAAAGCAGTATTTAGATAGATGAGACCTTGCATGCAGGCTTTTTTTTTTTTTTTTTTTTTTAAATCAATCAGGAGTCAAAAGACTATTGAGTCTTTATACCTTCCTTGCAATCAAATAGGCAATCAAATGACTTCAACTGAAGCATGACTTACACAGACTTGTCAGTTGATGTGGAATATTATTAGTCACAATACACATGTAGACAATATCATCCTGCACTAATGGATTATTTTCTTAAAATTTTATCTGAAAACACATTTGTCTTAGTTAACTTGGATTACTCTAGTTTCAATTTTAAAAACTTAATTATGTGATTTAAGCTCTAGAGGGCTATTTAACCAAGATGAAAAGAAATTGTTTTACTTTTAAATGCTGTCTGTTACTTTAACTCCAGCATATGTTTATATTGCTTATTTTTTTGACTTAAACCTAAGTTTATTTATCTTTAAAGAGATATATCGCATAGCTCTTCCATTAAAAATATAGAGCAAAAGATTTATGATAATGTATCAAAAAGCAAGATACATTCTAGATGCTGAAATAATATAAAGGATAATAATCCACAACTCCATAAATTATCTTTCAGATTAATAATCTTCAACTATTATTTTAAAGTAGCATTCTGTTTTTATATTTAAGCATTTTAGTAATTAAAGAATAATTTAAAATATTAAAACATTGGAACTAAGTTAAAAACAACTGACAAATATTTTTGTGCTGGGGATTGAAGCCAGAGCTCTCTACACATGATAAGTAAATGCTCATATTTGAATGGTGATTTTAAAAATTTGTAATAATAATATCTTTTATGATAATGATATCTTTTATGATAATGATATCTTTTATCTCATTTACATGATAGAAAAACTTAAGCTATTTTGTTTCTACATGAACAAAACACAAATATGCTTGGGTATATCATTGTACATTTGAAAAATTCCTTTATCATATGTGACATTGTTGATTTAAAGTGTCATTTGTTAGGAAGGTTTTCATTCATAATTTTATAATTGAACTACTTGCTTATGATCTTATTAGTCTTATTCAAGTTCAGATATTTCTACAATGCACATCAAAATAGTGACTATATTGTGAGAGATTCACTAACATCAAACTAAGTTAACTAATTCAATCTATTAAAAAGACAACTAAATTGTTACCATAAACATCCAGACTTTTAGAGGTCTGCTATGGTAATCTGGTGTTTGACAGTAAGTTCCTATGAGCTGATGGTACTAATGGCCTGCCCCGACTTTAGTTTTCATGTCGCAAGTCCCAGTGGCTCTTCTTGTAAAGGGAAACCATGTGATAACTTTCAACTCTTTGACTTCAACTAAATGTCAATAAACTGACAATTACAAACATTTTCCAGACAGGGTAGTTAGACTTATAAAATGAGTCTATTTGTAGGGAAAGAAACAAATTATCATTTATGATTTGGGTAGTAGTAACACCTGGGTCAGGCAGGAGAACATAATTAAGGCAATTGTTTTAAGTTGATAATAGAAACAGAAACAAAGTCATGTTTAGAAGCCTTGAGATTGTTCTTCCAGTCAAGGACATTATCTTTTTTTTTTTTAATCAGACACAATGAATAAATAAATAAATAGCGATGTGTAAAGAGTGGGAACACATAGGGGAAAAAAAAAAGGTTAAGTGTGCAATTAAAAAAAAAAAATCCCTCCACCAGAAGAGACCTGGAACACAGTTCTAAAACACTGTGCTCTACAGTGTCTGGAAAAATGAGTCAGATGTATTTTGCTAAAAAACATATACAGGAGATATGGTTGAAATGAAAATTTCTCAAGGTTCCTTATGATAGAAAAATACTTGCTAAAGTCATTTCACTCTCATAAAGATAATGATTTTTTAGTATGATACAGTCTTTCGGCACACAATTTTCTATTCTCAAATTGGATTTGTTATACTATTACATTTTAAAGCAATGCTGCTTATTAGAAATATAATGAGAGACTTGTAATTTAAAAATTTCTAGTAGCCATTTTTAAAAAGTGAAAAAACCCAAGTGAAATTAATAATATATTTTTTGACCCAATATGACCAAAAAATACTATCATTTTAACATGTGGCCAATATGAAAATTATTAAAGCAGTAGTTTGCACACATTTTTTTTGAATCAGGTCTTCAAAATCTGTCCATTCTATTCTTATAGCGTATCTCAATTTTGAGAAGCTGGAAGTGCCCAGTGCCTATGTGTGACTAGCAGCTAAGGTATTGGACAGTACCAACCTAAAGAGGCTTTTCCCACACAGACTGGGTGATTCTGGCTTTCCTCTACAAAACTTTCATCGATGCACACTTGTTTACATACTGTTAGTGTCAATCCAGGACAGCATGACCTTGAGCTTGTTTGTTAATTCAGAATTAATAATGACATTAAGCAAAAAAGGGCAAATCTCAAGGAGTCAGCACTTTCTAAGTTCTGATCATCTGGCCAACTCTACTTTTCTCTTCAGTTTGTTCAATGTACTATGGATGGCTTCACTGGAGTATGTTTAGCTAAATCTCTGTTCAAGTTGTGGAACATACCACGAGAATTCCATCACTTAAAAAATGTTGGAATATAGGACTATTGTACACTTACAATCTGTTGAGTGACGTTATTAAACAAGGCAAGGCGGTCAGTGTTTCAGGGACTTACTTTTTCTTTTATCTATTATGAAATAGTACTTGTCCCAAAGACGGTATTGAAAGAGTAGCCGTTAGCATTGAACATATCTGGAATCTATGACGTGAGAGATTGGTATCGACATACCAGTGATGGAATGGGTCGATGTATTCAGCAGAATGTAGCACTATGTCATCAAGGGCTTTACAGGAGACACTGGGACAAACATGTTGAGACACTGGCACATTCACACAGGGTAACGAGTAAGAAGGTGGTATGGTACACGCACTGAATGCTGTGGTTGCCATGGGAAGTACTCACTTTTTCAGATCATTCTGCTTCTTTTGGATTTGTGCACGCCACTGGCGCATGGCAGGGAAGAAGCCACTTGTGTATAGTGGAACAAGTATATCAACTAATAAAACTGCATTTGACTGAGAAATAATTGTATCACAGCTGTCACTGAATTAATTCCGTAAAATCATCAACACAACAGGTGCATTAAATTTTATGAATCAGAATTCTCCATTTGCTGATTCATAAACTGGCCAGTATGCAACAAGAATATGATGCATCCAAGAAAGCATTATGTAATCTTCATGCAGAAAAACTGTAACTAGTATCTTAGAAACAGTTAATGCAACATTAGACAGGGATTAAAGAAGGAACTTGGTACACACAAGTATTCTGATTATGACAGGATGGTAAGAATCATGATTTCTAAGTTAAAAATCCAAGATATTATTTTACATTAAATTTTAAATTCAAGCCTAGATTATAATAGCAATCTTAAATATTTGGAAATGATTTCTTGAAAATACATAGCAAAATAGTTTGAGGATGGGAGCCTGTCTTAAATTGTGATGTCCTGAGATGACATGTGGTAGCCTTGTTGTACCAACATTGGTACCTAGATGTGCATGGCTCTGCTATTCACTAAAACCTCCAGATAATTCTCACTCCCCAATTATTCGCCTGAGAAACTATGGACTGAATATTTTGGATATGGGATTCACAGAGGTCTGTTTCTCATAGGTGGGAGATCAGTGTAAAACTGTATATGCTCTACTATATAAATTAAGAATGGAGAACTTGGTAAATATGAAGCAAATTTCATTTCAATTACTATTATGTGTCACTGGGAAGAAGAATCTCTTCTTTGTGAATTAAAAAAAATCCCTGAGAATCTAAAATTTATCCCAAAGTCCTGGGAATCTTTAATAACTTTAAAAATTATTCAATTTCAATGTTCTATGTTATAATTTTTGTTACTTACAACATAGTACTTAGAATAAAATAAAACCACACATGTTGGCAGCAGCTGGAGATAAGATCTGCTGATATTCTAAAAATAAGTTGCTATAATTTAGCTTTTGATATAAATGCCTTTCATGCGGACTGTAAATGGACATTTTTCTAATTCTAGGCATGTGCATATAATCGTAACTGAATCACTGCATTTACTATTGCATTATGGAAAAAATGAAATGTTTAAAATAACAATCTAATCTAAATTATAAGATAAATGCAAGTAAAAATATTTTTTCATTTAAGAATTTAAAACTGGTAGTTCCACAGAGTGGTGATGAGTATATTATACATATTTATGTAGATTTTACAGGGTGTTTCAAAAGTCCCTGAGCACATACAGGATTCACTGTCTCAGTGTGTTTTTGCATACAAATGCAAACTTTTTTTCTATACTTGTTATAATAAATGCTGAAAATGGCCCTCATGTGCTTATAATAGAGAAGGTATTTTTTTGTTGTCAAGATCACTAAGTATAAGAAGGGTCACAAATGCCATTTTCTGCATGGGGACTCAGGGACTTCCGGCTCATTCCTGTAAATTAGGTATCCACATAAATATGTATAGACAAATATGTAGTATGCATAGTCACAACATAAATATATTTAACATTTAAGAAAATTTAGGTATTCTACTGGTAAACTGACATATGTATACAATATAACTGTATTTATTCATAGGAATTTGATTTTTTTTTGGTTGTTCAAATGTACTGTTATCTTAATTATTTCTTTCCCAAAGTGATTCACAAGACTCCTTTTAAAGAAGCAACATGTTTTACTTGCATATCCATTTTTTAAACTAAAGTTGAAAATTAATATCCATGAATAAATAACTAAATTTTTAAAGCAATTTTGATTTTCATTTATATTGTACAGTTGTTTCATTGAAACTGTCCTTTTAAAAAATTGGTTCAAGAGTTAATTTTTTTTTCTTTTCTCTAGTTAGTGATCACATTGTCTGATATATTGACATATGTCAGCTTCCTACAGGAGCCCTATGGGTCTGCCCACCTGTGATGTCATAGTAAGGAGGGGCTTTTCTTCAGCAGACTCCTCCCTCGGTATCTCCTTCATCACCATGGCAACAGCCTTATCTGCCGCCCTAGAGCCTTTTCCCTACAACAGTGAAATCAACAATGACTTGTGTCAGGAGAAATCTTTAACTTATTATTTATTACAAGATATTCTAATGTTTAAAGAGCAATCCAACATAAATTGAAGAGATAGGCTGCTGCCAGTGCATCTTGAAGCTTTTGGCTGAGGAGAAAACACACAAAATCTGAAAAAAGATGGTTTGTGAACTTTTAGTTAGCTACTTTTTCACCTTTACAACTGGCATATTATATTTAATTTTAACATAGTATTTTATATGTATAATATATGAAAGGCAATTAACATGATATGAATGTATTTTTATAATATCAATTTTAAAACACTATGGCTTGCCTATTATGTTCATTTAAAATTATGACTCTATGACCCTTGAATATTTTGAGTGATAGGAATTTGGGATAGGGATTAGGATGAGGATCTTATTCTCACAGAGGACTTTTGCTAATTGGTCTTTGGAGTCTTTTTTTTTTTTTTAAGTGAATTGGGCATAAAAAGAGTAGACAAAAATCTCTAAAACTTTCAGTGACTTGACATACCATAAATTTACCCATCTTGTTTGATGGAGATAATATGAACTTGGTGAAAAAAATATATTTTTTTCTTTTTGCAATTTTCAATGTTTTTGAGGTGGAGGAATTTTAGTAGAATTTTAGAAATATCTTTCATTTGGAGAACCCTATAAATTCAGAAGGAATAGGTGATTAAAGCACTAATCTATCTACATCTACCTGTATCTGTCTATTATTTTCTACTTATCTCATGTATGTGGTAGGGTATGCTGGCTCTTGCTGTCTTGAATTTACCAGATTATGAAATTTTTGAGAGTAAATGTGACATAATGGAAACAAAACAGAACACCTTCTTGACCCCATTAGAAACATACTATGTAAAAATTAAATAATTTTTAAATATTTTGAAAACAAAAAAACTTGCATTTTCTCAGGTCACTGGGCAGAGCCTCACTAGAGAAACTCATTTAAGAACACATAGGTACAGCTGTATTGTAAATCTACTTAAAAAATACAAATGTAACATACAGAGATACCATAGGCAAAGAAATAAAAACAAATAGATGGTGATGTGTCATCTGGAAAGAGAATTAAAAACAGGGGTCAATATTAACTTCAGAGCCTGATAAACCTGGATAGTTTCTATGCAATGAAAAAGAGCAGAATGACATAATTATCTTGAGCTTCCCAAGGGCTTTAAGTACTTGGAAGGAAGGTACATTCTGGGGAGCACAGCAGTATCCCTTTTGTCAGGCATTGACTTTCTAACTTTCTAAACTGTAGCCGGGAGCAGCTTTTATTATGAGAACAAAGAGAATTTCTTTTTTCTTTCTTTTTTTTTTTTTTTGCAGTTAATAGACCTCAAATGTGTGCGTTTGTTTACAATGCTATAAGTTTGTTTCTTTGCTTTATTTTGACTTTAGCATTACTGAATGATAAGATGGAATATCAAATGCTAGAGATTTTATTTAGCAGATACATCAGTAGCAATTTTCATATGTGTTCTGAAAATGTTATATGGCTAACAATCCTTAGAATATCTGATTTCTGGGAAAATAAAGGGAATCATAATGATTTATTGTATAGCAAATTAGGGTGCATACTGATTGTAGGTTTCTTCTTTAATGAGGCAATGTGAATTTTCTAAAATAGAGGTGTAAATAATTCTGGGAAAAGATTTATTATGGTACTATGAATGTTAAAACATTTTTTTCAAATATAAAAATTATCTGGTTAAAACATTATACCCTATAAGATTAGTATACCTTTATAAGCTACACTCATTTTACATACTAAATGTGGTTTATAACAAATATTTTTTCAGTTTTTTTTTTCAAAAGAGCAAAATCACATGTGAGGAAGTCTTTCCATGCTCCAGGAAGTTCTCATAATATAGCAATAAAAAAGTGGCATGCTTATATTTATATTTAAATTCCTACTATACTTAAAAGAACAAATCTGATATTACAAGATATAATTCTAAGAAATAATAATTCAGACTCTTTTCTTGGGCTAAGAAAAAAATGTCAATTGATAAGCATCTCAAAAAATTTCAATTTTTCAATACACCATTTATTTGAAATGCTACCAATCCATACACTATATAGAGATACTTTTTTACATATGCAACTATAATAGCTAAAATTAGCAACGGACATGCCATTTCACTAAAACAAAAACAAAAACAAAACAAAAATTAGTCCTTTCATGCTGAACTCTAGAACAAAGCAGTGGTCAGCTAGAAAGGATGTATAATAAACACATGCGGTGCTTTTTATTTCTTGCAGAAAAAACCCACCAAAGCCAGGGTCAGGTCACTTTTTTGAAGACAGTGCCACTTTTTCTTCAAGGTTACACCTACTACCTGAAAAGAGTCATGACACCCATGTTAGTGCCTGCTAGCAACTTTTTCTGTACAGCCTTTTGGCTTTTGAGATATATCCCACGAGCCTCACTAGTGTGATACAGCCTTGAGATCAGAAAGGGAAGGTCCGCCACAATGACATCTCCATGGCTCCAGATACAGTGTCTAAGGCACTGCCAACTCAAGGGAAGACACATATCAACAAGATCTCTCCTGCATCCTAGCACCATCTCCACCTGCTATTGTAACATCAGGTTGTGGTTATTTTTGATTTCTCCATTTATCTTGTGGGATAATACTTCTAGAATTCAGAATGTGGCTGATAATTGATTCAGCAATTCATGAAACTATTATAATTTGCTTATCAGCAACTCTGCAGGACTGAGTCTGTCATTTTTTTCTAATATGACCATACCATTTTTTTTCTTTTTTGAAGTCAGTGGCTTAAAATTAAAAGAAGTATATATACATAATTATTCAGTCTTCAAACCCAATTTTCTAAATAAAGCTGTATGAAAGGTTCAATATTGATCTATTATCACTGGAAACACACCCAATCCATATAAGGGGCTTATATACTTAAGATCACATTAGGATTGTATGCCTCTAGATCATTCTTGGAAAGAACAGAAAAGAATCATGAAACTTCAGAAGTTGTTTACCACTTGGTGACATCCTCTAGTGATTATTTCAGCCTACTTCTTTTCCAATAGCATGTGAAAATCACATCTTCCCACTTTTGGGTTGAATTTCTTGAGATATTTTTGACTGTTTAGAAAACAATATTAGCATAAGGGGAAACAATATTAGCATTTTTCATGATGCTTAGCTGTTGAAAATTCTTTGCTATTTCTCTGTTTCTCTTAGCATTTGTTTCTTCACCAATGAATCAAAATGATAGCCTTTCTAATGAATAACTATTAAGAATAGTCTTGTTTTTTCCTATTATAAAAACAGGCAAAAATGAATGCAATGAAAGGAATATAGCAAGTGATATTATTTATTAAAAAATCCAAATTTTGACCCACTTGTTTTCTTTTTGTTAATGTGCAACAGAAGATACAGATTACAACATACTGGATGTCATAGGATCTGTTCAGGCTGCATACCAGGCTGTGGAGCCACCAGATGTCTTTAGATGAACTGGTGTTGGCTGCAGTCCTGTCTCACAGAGAAGGGAATTAAACTATTTTGAGATGCTACCATGTGCTGGGCATTCTGTTAGACGTCTGACGTAATTTCACTTGTTTGATCTCTTGGTAATTCTGAGGTAGATAGTATCTTCCACAGATAGCTGAGGACATTGAAGCTCAATGCTTGTGTGGTTTGGCTAAGGCTCCCCCCCACCCCCCAAAAAAAGTCTGTGATGGAGGCAGGAGGAGATTCCAGACTGGCCTCCCAGGCCTGCCTGCTTCCTTCTCTACCACATGGGTGCTATTTGTTCATCTGGTTGAAGGAGGCTGGAGAGCTCTCCCTCATGTTCTCCACTGACTGTCATGAATATTATTGTTTTTGATATTAAAGTACAGGTGGCACTAATTTCTCAGTATAATCACTTATACTGGTTATGGCTATAAGAAAAAAATATGTTTTTTGATGATGGGGATTGGAACCCGGGGCCCCCCAGCACACTAGGTGAGTGCTCTACCAATGAGTTATAGCTCCAGCACCCTCAGATGATGATCAATATTGAGATGTGTTTTTCTCCTCTATTCTGGAAAAATCAACCATCCACAATTTCACTCAGGATCACATTCCTAACAAAATGCTTCTGTTTCTTTTTCTCTTCACAGAAAACGAATCTAAGCATTTCATGTATTCAAATTTTTTACTTTATGGACCTTAACAGGCTTAATAAGCTCTAGCTTCATCTAATTCTTGCTAAACAGGAACTAAATGCCACTATGCCATCTTTACAAAGATTGTATGAGTTCTATTTGGGGTGCATGAAATACTTAAAGAATGCAATTCCACAGTTACAGTTCATTTGTAATCAATTTCCAAGTTGCCAATTCTATTATCACTACCATGGCGTTTGTAATTTAAAAATTATGAATATTATCTATCAACAACAATCGAGACTCTATTTATTGGAGATATTAAGCAAAAGAAATGAAAAAAATATTAAAATAGGAAGAAAGTAAATGACTATAATATTAAATAAGTTTGCTTACCTAAAACTAGTATATGGATTTTAAAAACAGTCTTTCTCTTGTTCTGATTATAATAATCAAAAACAAGAACATATTGTTGCCAAAAATTGAGTAAAAATAGAAATAGGAAAAATAAAAATAGTATCTCTTATTTTTTCATGCATTTTTCCAAAGTTTTATATTTTATTTTTACAATGTTGGAAGTTAACTAGTATTTTTAGGATGAATGTTTTAAGGATAGACATAATACCTTCAAGCTTATAAGTATAAATCTATTGCATATATTTCTTCATATACATATAATACATGTAAATGAATACAAAATATATCTACATAATTTTAGAAACACTTTGAAATGAAATATTCAGTTTCACATATGCTAAAAATTATAGGTCTCACAAATCAGCTCCCTGAACTTAAGCACCTGCATGAAACTGGCCATGAAAAGACTAGCAGTTCTAATGGCTTTTCTCATGCACATGTGCAGAGACAGGCTAACATTATTTCACTTGAGAAGGTGAATGTCATGATAAGTGTCAAGCTCTCTTTAAACTCCCAACATGGAAAAGGTCAGGTAATGTTTTCCAGTGGCTTCTGCCTACCTGTTGGTGTCCTTTCCCAGTTCGGTGTGCTTCTGTAGATTTTTTCCAACATAGAGTAGGGTTCAGCACGTGCTGGCTCTATCTTAACTCACCCCCAACCCGGACAGAGTGTTTTGTTCATTTTTAAAGTGGTAGAAATAGAACTACATCTGGGCATATTGGTTCTTCTTTCTAAACATCTTGAAGGAAGTGCCATCTAGTTGTAAATAACTGGGAAGCATGGACAGAATTCTATTCTTTTAATCAGAGATTCAAATGTGAATTTCACAACTCATAATAAATTCCCCATGGGTTCAGTGATCTGTGGCTGGAAATAATGTGATTTCCTATTCCCTAATAAGAATAGTCAAGTCACAGCAAACAAATTGGTGACTATTTATTTGCAATAATGGCAAATAAATTTAAGAGGAATTTAAGAGGTGGGCTCCCCATTCACCATCTATTTCTCCCTTACTGTGTCTTTATCCCCTCCATCCAGCTTTGTATTTTTCAGGCCCAGGTGACCCTGGTGTATACTTCTTCAAGCCATAAACTTCTATGGGAAGTCTTCTGAGATCAGTGAGGAGTTACTCTAATTATCTTCTATTATACAACTTCTGTGCCTTCGGTTTGTGTTATGTGTTAATTGGCACTTTTTTTTTTTTTTTTTGCCCTTCTGGAAGGACTATAGATGGGTAGGGTGGAGAGCAGATGGCAGAAATAGACGGATAACAATTTCTACGGTGTTTGACAATAAGCCTTCACCCATAAAAACCACTGGAATTTCAAGGCTACCTGTACAGATTTACTTTCCTTGGTCTGAATTCTTGGTGCTGGGTGAAAATATGACTTTCATGGGCTCTGTGAATTTTTGCCTTCACGGGCCATTCCTCTATAAAAAAAATTCAGAGCATTTAGGGACAAGGCAGAAAGCCCCTGAGTATAGTATCATTACTCTTAGAACATAAACGCCTCCAGAAAACAGAAAACAGGTGTCAGTATCTCATTCTCTCTTGATTGACTATCCAGAAGCACTTCTGAGGAATTTCAGCCAACTTCTCTCTTCCTTTATTTAAAAAATCTATCTATATAAATGTATATATACATAAATATATATATACATATATGCATATTTATGTGTATATGTGTGTGTGTATATATATATATATCTTCAATGGCCAGAGTCACCAATTGGTTCCAAAGCACTTCTTGCCATTTTTTTCCCTGATGGCATAGTTGGTCACTTGAGGAGCAGAACTGTCCAGTATCCCAAATTCCCTAGCTGTGTATGTAGCTTAAGCTCCTCCCTGGGGGCTTATTATAATCTGTTTTTTATGTAAAATGTTTTCATCTATGTCTCACCAATGACACTGTCTTGTGAGAGCAAATATTTTGTTTTTTACTTATGAATGATATTGCATTATTTGGTGTAGGTCTCCACAGGCACATAACAGGTACTCAGGTATGCAACAAATATATGTATACTGGGTATCTTTCTCAAATTATTCAAGATTTTGAAATCACATATTATGGGCAACTTTGACAGACGGTGACTCTGAATGAGATAAAAAGTTTTAATTAGATGGTTAAGGAATTGAAATAGTTTCAAGCATATAAATGGAAATTCATTAAAATTAATATAGTGATGTCGGGTAAAGGTGCTTAAAATTTTCTTGAAAGGACAGATAAGACTTTTTTTTTAATTAACAAGATCCATTTGTCTATAAATAATTCACCATTTGTTTGTTCTTTGGAGAAGTTTAAACATTCTGGTCTACTTCAATCACACTGTCATCCAAAGATTATTTACCCTGATTTTCATCACAGATGGTTAAGGCAAGAGTACTCAGTCCTCCTCCGCCTATGACCAGCTCTGAATCAGTGAAGTTTTACTTCTAGGTTTCCTCTGATTAGTGTGGCTCTGAATTACTTGTGAGTTATTTTATCTTAAGGGTGAGCTCCCTGATGTATACCTGCAAGCAACTCTTTCTGCTTAGCATGGACTGACTTAAACATTTTTCTGCTTTTGACATTGGCCTTATATTGAGGATGTCATAAAGAATACATACTGGATAATTAAGCAGTAAAAGTACAATGAAATGTATTTTTTTGTGTGTGAGACAAATCTCAAATTTGTTATATTTTGGGAGGCCTTTGATGACTATCTGAAATACGTATCCCCCAAATGTAATTCAAGTTAAAGGGTTGTTGTTATTATTTTCAATTCCTTGTCAAATAGACAATTTGCAAACAACAACAACATCAACAACAAATCCAAAAGCCCATTTACTTTAAAGGTTAGTTTTAAGAAAAAAGGAAAATGACTGAAAATACAAAGTCCTTAAGATTACTTTCTTTTTCTTTTCAAAAAAATCCCCTCCCCCTCCAGAACAAGCACAGATAAATGGATGTCATGGCACTTGAGAGAACGTGAAGTATGAGGATCACTTATCACCTGCATAGGTAGTTGCTGAAACTATGCTGGTTCAATAGTATTTGGGGCATAGCAGGAGGTGAGATGTGTGTGACTTCTTGGATAGGGAGACAGGGAAGAGACCTTGAGGCCTGGTTTCTAGTGTATACAGGTAGCCATGCAGGTGTAGGCTACTAGATCTTATAAAGAAACCGGGGTCCTCCCACACATATGTGGTCCTCCACCACATATAAAAAGTTGGTTCCTTAATTTTTATAATTTTTTAGTTTCTATGTTTTCTATAATTAGAAAATATTTCAAAGCAAATATAATGAATAAGAATCTGTATAGGTAAAAAAAATAGTCAAGATGATGAAAAACTTCCCTTGAATTAATGTAGTTTACCCCTGAAACTGTTTTACTTATTGATAATTAAATTTATTCTCCCATTTTTTGCCTTTAGTAAATAAAATATACATACTAAATCAAAGAACAAATCACAAGAAAGAATTTTATTATCTTACCACATTGGAGGCCTTTAAATGTTGAAGGTCATTATCTCAGGGCAAAGACATTGAATTCCCTCCTTTTTAGAAACAGTTGAATCATCATGTGTTAAATATACCCTTACCAAATTATTGAATCTGAGACAGGTTTATCCAGATGTTATAAGGTAGAGTTACACTGTATCTGATTTCATCCTAGAAGAGGGCCATTCACTGTTGAACTGGAGTTCACCCCCTCTATGAATATTTCAGGCGAATTCTATTACTAATGGATGAGCCAGAATTGTGGCCTTGGAGACTGATGGTTCAGTAGTCCTCTTTGTGGCTTTCCTAATTTTCTGGCAGGTGCAAATGCTTTTATCAGCTTGTTCCCAGTCACCAAATGCCCCAGTTTTGTTGATATAACTTAGGAAATGCATAATATAGAAATTAGGCCAAATTCATAAGCTACTAGCCAAGAAGCTCTGCAGGTAAGGTATTCCATTTGGTTAATGTCTCTGAAACAGCTCCAAGAGAAAAACTGAGGCTTTGGGAATTCCTATACTAAAATTATGGATTGGACTCAGCTTGTCCTGATATTCCTCTGGGGGTCACTGGCAATGTGTGGGCTGTTTCCCCTGAATGCCTCTGTGTTCCTTGAAAGCGGATGCATATTCTCTTTCATCTTGTGAATAGATAAGAAAAAGGAGAGAGAAACCTTGGTGCTGTGAGCCACAGCGTAGCCAGATGTGGTCAAGGTGATTATCAACTAATGCATCCAGTGTATCTTCCAGGAGAAAGAAAAATGGTCATGTGGCCTGTTGGCTCTCACCCTAGGACTGGAGTCACGACAGGAGTTTCCATCCCAGTTCTGCATTTTGTAAATTATCCTAAGCCTCCATTTTACCTTCTGCAAATAGGATTGAAATACTGTCTACTTCGCAAATTTGTGAGAATTAAAATGAATATTTTACCTTCTGCAAATAAGATTGAAATACTGTCTACTTCGCAAATTTGTGAGAATTAAAATGACATAGTATATATGAAAACATTTTCTACAATGCCTGGCACATAGTGAGTACCCAATACATATTAATTGACTATGAACTGTGACTGCCAAGATCATGAACTCTGTTGACTTAAAATGGTGCCATGTTATGTCTGTATTCATCCATGGAGTAAGTAGTGATAGTTCTGTTCTCATTGTTGTATGGTATTCCATCATCCGAATATACCACAATATATCCATTTAACTTTTGATGGACATTTGGGTAGTTCCAGTTTTTGGCTAGTACAGAAAACACTGAATGGACCTGAATTTAGAAGGCCCAGGGACTATAGAGGGACAAATAAAGGAAATTGAAAAATAAATGTGAAAAGAGACTTGAATTACAGCAATAGAAACACAGAATTATCACAGCATGGATGAAAGGTCTAATCCATGAGCAAATTAAGATGGTAATCTGAGTATTCGTAATCAATAAGCAAAGCCTAGGGCTGGGATGACTTAAAAGGACTAAGAAAGTATTGAAATCAAAGATCAGAAGCAAAAAGATGATGCTCAATCTAGCCACCAGCAGATAATCAAAAAACATTTCTCTAATGTTCTAGGATTAGTGACCCTTAGGTGTTAAGCTGTGTCCACTAAAATTCTTAAGCTGCAAGCCTTCATTCTAGTACATCAGAATGTGACTCTATTTGGAAATGGGGTTGGAAAAGAGGTCATTAAGTTAAAAGGAGGCCTTTGAGAGTGGCTCTCAATCCAATCTGACAAATATTCTTTAAAAAGCACGTTAGGACAGACGTGCACAAGAGAAGACCCTGTGAAGAGACAGAGAGAAACTGGTCATTTACAAGCCAGAGGGAGAAACCTCACAAGAAACCAATCCTGCCAACACCTTGATCTCAAACTTCTTTTTTTCCAGAACCAGAAGAAAATAAATTTTTATTGTTTAAGTCAATCAATCTGTGCGACTGTTTTATGGAAGCCCCAGCCAACAAATATGGTCACAGAACTACTACTTATGAATGATTCCAAAGTGGTCTGTCTTTTGTACCTCAGTCAAGCAGTTACAAAAGTCCAAAGATGATTTACTCAGAGGGGTATTTTAAGCCTTCTCAGCAAATTCTTTTTCATTTTTTTTTTTAGTGTGATCAAAATAACATCATAGATACTAAAAACTAAAACCTCAGAACCCTTGGCCACCTGTAATGGACAATGACAATGTCAGGGATAGTTACCCAAAAGAAATTCAAATGAAGAATGAAGACTGTGCCTGGAGTGGTCAGTCAGTCAGTGTCAACAGGGGCTCTGCTTTCTCAAATTGAACTGAGGTTTGAGCCATGTGACCTTGAATTACAGTTTGGAACTTCTTGAAAAAGAATTTTCTTGTGGAAAATCAAGTATCCTTTGATTTCTAAAGCTCCAAAGAAATTACTTGCTTCCAACTAAAAGTTTATTAAATTATATACATTTTAAAGAGTTCAGTTAGTTAATATAAACATGAGTTAAAATACATAATTGTACAAAAAATAGAGCAGTTAAAAATGGAACACTTGGAAAAAAATCACAAGGAGTTTTTAATATTTTTCAAAAAGCTCTTGCTAATTTCACTGTAGCCTATTTTGGAGGAGGCTTGTAGCTTGTCTCTGGCTATCAGATACAGGCTGGCCTGTTCTGACCTATGTATGTAGACAACAGCTTAGGATGATATTCACAGAGAACTTTAAATGAATTAGAACCCCTGGGGGGCCCGAATGTTTTAAATAAAACCAACTTCCCCTTAAATCTGTAACTCCCACTCTGTTGGTTATATACCCGAATGTTTTAAATAAAACCAACTTCCCCTTAAATCTGTAACTCCCACTCTGTTGGTTATACACACGATGTACCAGCTCATTTTACTTTTCTATTAAACTTTCTGGCTTTAAACACAGTCCTGATTAGTTCCAAATAGAGGACACTTGTTATAAATATCAATAGATGTATGAAATTTGCTATTGGAACCACTACTTTAGTACTTATTAAAAAACAAAGAAGACACTTCTGAGTTCTCTCCCGATCATACTTGGTGATATCCAGGATGGCTGGGCTAGGAGGACAAGCAGGCAGATGACTCCAGACCCAGTGTTTGGATTGTGCATAGACCCAAGTCCCACTATCTGTATTCAACAGCTGCTTTATTAGAGGCTGTACTTCAACTGACAAACCAGAAAGGAAAGAACATTTTTGCGTTTTCTCATGTATTAGTCCATTTGCCGATCTGTGAACTCTTTAAGTTGCTGAGGGTTGCTCTAACCCAGCTTTGTATGGTATCGTGGTTTTACATGCATGTTGTTACTGAGCTTAGGTGATCTATATGGACAGAGCACAGGAAGTGGACTTAAAAGTGAGGGTTTGACTCAGAACAAATGCTTTCCTTTCTTGTGTGACCTTGGAAAGAGAACTTGGTCTTCTCTAAGCTAAAGAGTAGGGATGATGCTAATAATGGCCTTGCTTACTTCATAGGGGTTTTGTGAGGCTCAAATAGATAATACATGTATAGGTGAGCGTTCAGTATGGTCTAATAATGCTATAAATCAGCAAAATTCTATTAGCTGAGTAAATTATTTTCCATATGCATTTGGGAGTCCATAGTATCTGAAAGAACTATTTATTATTTTGAAATAGTAATCTGATAATACTACACTAAATGAAATGAAAAAGTTAATGGATTTCCCCTAACAATAGACTCCAAGGCAAGTCTTGATCTGGCCCATTATAGCTGCAGTTGCAAAACTCCAAGGTACCATAAGATTGCTAATGAATTCACAGACTGTTTTATGTGCTCTAGGATTGACAAATAGAAAGCCATATTAGGAAATCTATCCAATCAAAGTTATATAATCACAATAAAAAAGGTGACTTTCGACTTTCAAAGTCTAAGAAACAATTTAATGTAGAAGACATTAAGATTCTTGAAACATTTCTAGCAGTCCCCAAAATGCATATTTCTATTAATTAGTTCACTGTTTTGACTGGTGAATTATAAATAAGCATTACATTCATATCTTGTTTCCAGTTCTGAAGGATTAGGAGAGTTTGGTGGACCATTTTATTCATGGATATATTGGGTCATTTCCACTATGCTGGTCATTAAGCATGATTGCCTATGTCTCCTGTACTGGATATATGCTCATACTTTGTGTCCCAAGCTACTACAAATAGGCAGAAGAGAAATCTAATCAGTTTTAAGTTGCTTATGTAGTTTTTCCAATATGATGTAAGTGGATTCCCTGCTAGTTTCTACATTTTCTTCTTTCTAACTCTCAGATATATATCAAAAGAATTAACATTTAAAAGAAATTTGAATTGAACTCAGTTCAACCTGCTAAATAATGCATCGTGGCCTTTTAGTTCTCCGGATAAAAGCAACTACATGATACTGATATTTAATTAGAAAACTTAAAATTTTAGATAGATTATATATATTTCCTTTAACTTTAAAAATCTTTGTTGTTCTCACATTGACATGTTATTTGTAGTCATTTAACCCCATCTCTAACAACCACCTCTGGAAGAACTATAGAGCAAGAACAGATGCACCCAGCAAATGCCCTGATGTCCTCATTCTTCAAAGAAAATATTAGGCTTAGAATATTGCACTTTGTAAGGGAGAAGGACATATTAACATATATAGGAATATTTATCACTAGAAAAGGAGTGTTTTCCCCCCCCTTTAGTTGGTCTTAAGATAATGAAAGTTTTCAATTAATTAGAATTCTCCAGTGCTTTTGAATCTTCTTATTATTTGAAGCTTTATGGTATTTTACTAGACCTAAAGACACAGACTTCCTTTCTAAATACACCTAAAGGCTGCTTTTCCCCAAATGTTACCATCAAAGTTCTAGAAGGGTCAGATATTTTAAAAGCTTACTTCCTATTTTTTCTCTTAGGCCAGACAGTTGCTTTAGGCATAACTTATGTGTCTTTAATTCAAAAGTATAAAAGAGTTATATTCACTTTATGGTCTTCTTTTATAATAAATGTCTTTAAAGTTCTCATTGCAAATTATTTTAAGAGATTTTCCATTTTAGTAAAAAGCTCAACCTACTCTGTTAGTAAAGTCATCAAGATTAGAAAGTTTTGGATATATATTTTTTTCTGCACGATTTCCCAAGATTTTAAAACATAATTTGTTCAATAGGTTTAGGATTTTACCTTTTCTTTCAAAAGTTAAAAAAAAAGTTTGCACTTTTTCTTCATTTAAAAAGAAAACATTATTTTATCAGAGAAGGTTAATTAGAAATAGAGTAGTATATTTCTTGAATTTGGATATTTTAATATCACTGTGGTTTCAGTTAACAATAAAATAAAACTATGGCAGAGTAAACAAGCCAAGTGACAGTTTTTTGAGGAACTTAATTTGGATTTCTCTATTAATAGAATTTATTGTCTAGTTAGGTCTCTTTTAATTATTATGGTAAAATTTTACTTGTTTATTTGTTTTCAGTTTAAACCCTATAAAGTTTTATGATTTTCTTTTGGAGTCACATCATGACAGGGAATGTTCTGAGATCTGCAGGATCCTATTTCATTTCTTCCCTATCCCATGGCTCCCCCTTGCCAGGTCTGGGCACCACTCACCATGTGGATTAAGGCTGCATAGATCAGATTACCCTGGTTTTGTTTTCTGTAGGAAAAAAAATTCATTTGGAATTCCCTCTCCTTCCTACCTGGTGAATTCTGCTAATTCTTCCAGATTCAGCTCAATAGCCACCTTTTCTTTATTGAAGTCTGAACTGCGAACTCCTTGGAGTTAGACGTTGGGTCTCAGTTCTATTTAGTGTTGCCACACACACAAGATCTTCTGGGGTATAGATGGTAAAATGAAGGATTATTGAATGAAAGAAGGCATGTAGAGGTTGGCAGATGATACATGGTTATGTCTGCCTAAGACTTCTTTAGGTTTCTTCCAAATCTAGGTTACAGAGGATAAAACCATCTCCTTCCCAAATTCTTCCACCAACATCTGAGCAGAGGCTAGGGATGGCAATGGCTTCAGGATAAGATGCACATGGAGTCCTTTCCAGTGATAACTTCAAACTTTTTGGTTTCATTTCAGTAACTGAGGAAAAGGCTGTTAAGAGAGGGTATGGCACAGTCATGGGCCATTTTCATATTTTCTGCAAAGCCCTTGTGAGGGTGGTGGAAATTCCATTTGGATTAAAATATAATAGCAACATGGAAGAAGGAGAATTCAGCAACGTGGAAAAGGAGAGAGAATGAAGATTGGCTAAAAACACTTCTTCAAAATTAAAACTTTTTTTTTTAGTGCCAACTTAATCCTCTTCCCCCATCCCTTCTCCTTTCCCCAATTATTCTTCCAAATTTCCAGTGATATCTGCTGCAGACACAAATACCTTCTACAGATGAAGTCTTTTGCTTGTATTTGAGGGATGGAGCCAAGTTCCAAGTTCAACTTGACAAGATGTGGAGGAAGAAGAAAGGACAGAGGAGTAATGTTGTGTGTTTTGCTGAGTGTTGTTCATGAACAGTCCAGAAAATAGTGCCTGGCACAGAGTAGGTATTTTGGTACTTAAATGTTTGTTGAATGAATTTAAAAAGTTCACAAACAACCTGTAAAGTAGAAGCAGGTGCTCAGAACCAGAGAATTCACAAAAATCTTGTGTAGTGGGGTGGGAGGTGTTGAATTTCACAGCTCAGGAGTGTCTTCAGTTGATCTTATCCTGATCCTAAGATTCAGGGAGATCAGGCTGGCATAGAGGTTAAATGAAACAGAAGATGAAGATATTATAACTTTCATTTAAAAAATGCCTTAAAGAAGGACTAGCGCATTCGTGTTTAGTGATATTGACACCAATGCAAATTAGCTTAGTGATGTGATATGGGCAGAGAAGTCACTTTTTGAAGGTTAGTAGAAAAAGTTGAAAATTGCATTGATGTTTTATGTGAAAATATAGTAATTATGTGTTCTGCCCAGAGGAGGATTGGGAGCACTTTCTGAACTTCTGAGTTAAACAATTTCCTGAGCTGCATGAGAACAAAAGGCGAGAGGCAGTGTGGATGAAGTCAGCGATGGAGCAGGTGGCTGCGTATTGGATGTGCTCTCCAGTTCGGAGCTCCCAAGAACCAGACATTTGATGTTTAACAAATGAATATAAGAATTTCTACTTTTGAGGAAATGGCTCAGAATTGTGAACTTTTTGAAAAGCGTCATGGTCCAAAGAAAAGAGATATCCATTGGAGTGACAGTCATGAAAATGATGGCTGAAATGGTATTAAGCACGTTGACAACTCTCAGTCTCACAGACACATCTTTAGAATGGTGATGATCACATCCTAATTTTATAGAAGTATTTGAAACCCAGAGATAGGATTGCCCGAGGACAGGTGCCTAGCAATAGTAGTAATGCTATTTGTAGTATCCATGGGAGATTTGTTTCAGGAACCCCTTGGATACCCAAATCCATGGATGCTCAAGTCCCCTAGGTAAAATGACATAGTATTTGCATATAGCTTATGTGCATCCTTCCGTATGCCTTAAAATCATCTCTAGATTACTTATCATAGCTAATATGATGCAACTGCTTTGTAAAAAAGTTGTTGTACTGTTTAGGGAATAATTAAAAGAAAGCAAAGACTGTAAATGTTCAGTACAGATGAGATTGTTTTTTTCTTGAATATCTTCAATTGAGCTTGATTGAATCAACGAATGTGGAACCACGGAAAAGAAGGGTGACTGTAATCAGTTATTTAGTATCTAAAATATATCAAGTACTCTGACAAATGTTTGCTTGTATTCCAATATTACCCATAGATATCTCGACAACTCTTCCAGGTGTATACTTTTCTTTTTTTTTCAGTACCAGGGATTGAACTCAGGGGCACTTAACCACTGAGGCACATCTCCAGCCTTTTTTTTTTTTTTTTTTTTGTATTTTATTTAGAGACAGGATCTCACTGAGTTGCTCAGGGCCTTGCTAAGTTGCTGAGGCTGGCTTTGAACTTGTGATTCTCCAGCCTCAACCCCCTGAGCCCCTGGGATTACAGGCATGTGCCAAAACACCAGTCCATGTGTATATTTTTATTATGACCATTTTATTTTTTTTATTTTTATTTTTTTTTAAAGAGAGAGAAAGAGGAGAGAGAGAGAGAATTTTTAATATCTATTTTTTAGTTCTCGGCGGACACAACATCTTTGTTGGTAGGTGGTGCTGAGGATCGAACCCGGGCCGCACGCATGCCAGGCGAGCGCGCTACCGCGTGAGCCACATCCCCAGCCCCTTATTATGACCATTTTATAGACGAAGAAACTGAAACAGGTGAGCAGGGAGCAGGGAATTTGGAAGGGGTAGTCCTTGTTCTTCTCTCTAATGGACATTTTGTCAAATGTATCTCAGAAGAGATAAGAAAAGCAAGCACTTCTGACACTTAACTATTTGTGGGGGTTTTTTTTGCAGTTTTTTTTTTATATGAAAGATAAGCAGAAGTTTCTGCCAAGCTTACCTTTCCCTTCATCACAGAAACATGATGCCCAGGTGTCCTGCCCATGGGTCCCAGCCCTGCTCATCCAGTGGCAGCCCATCCTATTTGCAAATTACTCAAGTGGAAACATGTGCCAAACACTGACCCTGTGAACTTGGACACAGAAGCAGTCTGAGTTGCATCAAGTGTGAATCAAGGGTGCCTATGAAGGGTCCCATAATTATCTGCCAAAACGAAGACCCAGTTCCTGACAATCCTGCCTGGGAAATGTTTTCACAGCCTAAAAACTGTTTCTATTTGTTTCATGCATTCTTATCCGTCACGTAGAAAGAGGCAGCTTGCCGTAGTGGTGGAGAGAACTTCAACTTCAGTGTCAAACCCATAATCATGTCCCACCACTGTCCTTCACTGTGGTGTCATTAAAGGAAGTGTCAGAAGCCACTTTGCCCAAGTGCTTTAGGGATTCTACTCGATCTCCCACATGAAGAATCGGGCAGGATGTCTTAGTATTTCACAGACCTTGTCTTTTTCTTTTTACTGGTGACTGCTATACACAAAAAGAATCCGGAATGTAGAGAGGAGAAGCTACTAGAGCATAGAATGAGATCAAGTCCCGGTGTCTGCGGAATGCACTTCCAAATCCTCAGTTGTCCTTGAAATACAGTGTTCAGTGGGGAATGGAGGACTCTGAAGCAAATTCCAAATGCCGCTTTCATTCCACAGACTCCCCTCCCTGTCCGCTACCTGTGGATGTGTCTCATGTACGCTGGCAGCCACCCACCAATGGTGGCAGAGGGCTTATGCAATTTAAAAATGGTGATGGCTTTTATCTTGCCCAAGAGAAAGGACAGATGAAGAAATAAGCAGAGAAGAAAGAAAAGGAGACTAATGTTTCTCAGCTGTCCACAGTGCTCACTCCCTGCCCCGAGCTCTTGCAGTATAAAGCTGTGGAGTAGATGTCATTATTCCCATTTCAACAGATGAGAATGGAAAAGCTCAAAAAAACCAATTTTACCTGAATCAGAACTTCTAAGTGAGAGTGCTTGTACTTGAACTTGGGCTCTTTGCTTCTTGATTCAGGGGGAGGTAGAAAGGGAGTTTTACTAATGAAACACTCAGGGACACTTAAAAAAGCCTCTGTGCCATGGTGGCTCCAGGGCTTTCAGCATAAATATATCCAGTGCTGAGTAGAAGAGAGCAGAGCTTGGAGTCCGATGTGTCTGTGCCCTAATCCCGGCTCTCACTCTACCCGCCCAGTGTGACCTGTGTGGCAGTAGGAGTTTATCCGGAGAGGTTGCTTGGAACTCATGTGCTTTTCTCCAAGCAGGAAACAGACTGCAGTGCAAATTCTGAAGTACCACTAAGTGGAACCCAGGAGGAGAAAAGGGCATGCATGACCAAGAGTGTGGGCTCAGCGTCAGACAGACTTGGCTGCTGACCACAGCACTGAAGAGAGGGAATGAGACAAAGGGGTTAAAAGTACAAACTCTTGCTGGGTACAGTGGTGCATCCCTGTAATCCCAGCGGCTCAGGGGGCTGAGGCAGGAGGATCACAAGTTCAAAGCCAAGCAGGGTGCTAAGCAACTCCGTGAGACCTTGTCTCTAAAAATTGGGCTGGGGATGTGGCTCAGTGGTCAAGTGCACCTGACTTCAATCCCTGATTACCCTGCCCCTGCCAAAAAAAAAAAAAAATACAAACTCTGGGCTCTCGACCCAGCTCAGGCACTTCCTAGTTCTTCCTGCTTCATCTCTGTGTCTCACTTCATCTAAAAAATAGTTGTGATATGAGTATATACCCCAAAGAGTGATTGTGACCGAGGTCCTATGGGAATACATGTAAGGTGTTTGTCACAGCACCTGATACAGGTTAGATGCTCACTCTGTGACTACAGTCAGTCTGGAGGCAGGCAGGGGAGAGGAACCCTCAAGGCTGAGATCTGGGAGGGATCTCCAGGACGGCTGCCCTCATGGCCTCCCAGTCAGAACCAGGACTCTTTCACATGGCTTCTTCCTTAGTCCTTTTCTTTCCAGAGGGGCTCTCCTGAGGGCCCCCTCCTTCCTTTCTCAATCTCATTTTGATTTAGCCAGGTTGGGCCTTTTATAAAATAAAATTTGTGTTTAAGCATCCTTCCCTTAGCTGTAACAGAGGATCTGAATCATCCCTTTTTCTGATGCAGAGTTTAAATCCAAAGTGTTTCAAAAAAACATGGTTTTAAGTGAGGAAAGAGCTGAGCATTAACAGGGAACCTTTGTGTGACAGCTCAATGACGTGGTTGACCTAATTTAATCCTCATGAAAATCTTACAAAATGAAGGTATTATTCTTCCCGAGTTTAATAAAAAGGAGATAGGCTCAGAGAGGTTAAACCATTTGCCCAAGGCCATCAGGAGAATAACTATCTATTCTCTAGACATGCCTTAATAAGCTTTTCATGCCTTCACAAACTTAAGCTCCACGAGTATGGAAAGCACATCATTTTTGTTCAGCACGGTGTCTTGCTCACCTAGAATTTCCTGGCTCTTAGTAGAAGCTTAGAAAATGTTTTTCAATGAACATATTTGCATCTTTCTATATAAATGGCTTTCAAAACTAATGAAATAACAAAAATATACATGTGTATATAATGAATGGAGAAGACAGTGGTAGCATAGTAGTCAAAGTAATCAAAAGTGAATCATAAATTATCGGAAGTGAATATCATAAGTTCTATTAATCTCTTTAGTAGTAGCTAGGAACACTGACTCCTAATTAGATAATCTTTAATTTCCTTAAGACAGGAAACAAACCAATTGCTCAGGACATGTGTAGCTCTTCTAGAAAGAAATCTGCTCCCCTCATGGAATTCTACCCTAAGAGAGAGTACTGGGTAATATAACAAGGTTCTCAAAACGGCCTTTAATGGAGGCATGGCAATGAATGCATTCTACTGGGCTTTTTCTTACTGTGTCTTTTCACACTGGCCGGAAGCATCTCACTAGAGCAAAATACAACAAGCATCCACATGTCCATCACATATGGGCTTAAGGAACTCACAGAATGGAGGCTTTTCCTTAAGCTATCAGTCTGCACAAACAATACTCATCTTTCTGATGCTGACAATTCGCATTTGAAAGAAACTGCTAATGAATTCTGTTTGTGATCCGCATGGAGTTCATCTGAAGTTTTTAATATCTACCCCTTCAATCTATGTTTATTTTTCAGTAATTTGTGACCCCCAAATTATCATCACAATAGCAATGAGAATGGAGAGACATCTGTGATCCCAGGATCAGAGTGATGACTCAGTCAGCATCCCCCTGGGTGTGCAAGGGAAGGGAGGGATACTGTGACATGTGGAGCATGGCAATGGGAACAAAGTCACTGGATCTCCTTGAGATAGCTACAACCCATCTGGGCCTCTAGACATCCATTTGCATGTACATTCATGCGCAGCCTCTACTACTCCAACTCCTACACCTTTGGCAAGAAATATCCACACAGCTGGATTGGATTCATCGGATGTTTTTATTTTTGCCTCATTAAATTCTAGTTCCCTTCAAGTGATGCCTGTTTTCTTTATACACAAGCCCAGAAATCATTTAACAGGAAGAAGATGTCTCAGAGAAATGGTTCAGGAAAAAGGCGGGGAATGGGGAACAAAATTATGTTGCTTTTGCTTTATGGAGCGTCCACACCATTCTCTCTCCTCCACAACCCCCAGTGTATATCCTGTAAAAAGTTCTCTCTGAAGCTAGCTGAACCGCTTTGTAACTGCTGATTATGATTTGTTGCCTGTATGATTGCAGATTATAGAGTGGTAAGTCAGCCAGACAGCAAATATTATCAGGCATTGTACCAGGCTGGGGACTAAATGACAGACAGATGTGATCCTCATGGAACTTAGGATGTGGAGGGGACACAGGAGATACTACACAAATATTTTCAAGCATGGCAAATGCATGAAGGAGAAGCACATGGTGCTAGGAGAAGAGACAACCGTAGCACATAAGATAAAAACGTCCTTGATTCAGATGTACCAGGAAAATATTCCTTCTCTTGATTGTCCGCTGCTACCTTGAAGGTTTGAGAGTTTCCCTGCCTAGAATTAGTTCTCGTATCCTATGTCTGTCTGAAGGACAAAATATTCACTGAAACTATAGTAAGCTGGTGATCAGAAGGCAATTCAATGGATCTAAAAAATCTTCATGATTAATGGAGGAAGATCAGCCTTGACCTTAATGAAAAAGAATTCAACATTCATTTCATAGAAAATAAATTATTTAATTGGGAAATTTAATATATTGGTTATTTGCTTTAATCACTCCGTGAGTCTATTTAAAGACTTCATGTGAATTCTTGATTATTCTAATAAAGGGGGGGCATAAGCATTTATCCAGTGAGATTGGGTTCAAGTTGCTCCAAAGAATACTGGGAGAACCACCATGTATGGATGTGTACCGAGTGCAGGGGTGCTCAATGTGCAGTGCCTGAGTGTGCCGCCCCCACCCCCCACCCTTTCACAAAAGCCCTGAGTCAGAAACTCTAGGGGTGGAGCTACTGAGCTCTGGCTCAACATACCCTTCAGGTGATTCTGAAAACTGCTGCCACAGTTTGGAATCAGATCTGGATTCAGCTCCCAGCTCTGTCACCTAGTAGCTATATAGGAAAGACTGAGGGTACAGTGGGCACAGTGCTGTCTAATTCATATGTTTGATGCCAAGATTAAATGAGTAAACGTTTGTAAAGCAGGCACAGTAAATGCTTAGAAAGTGTCTGCTATAGTTTTAATGGTACTCTAGCTGTTTTCCATCTATGTGACTGAACTAATGGGAAATACGGACTTTGTTTACTAACAGGATGAAGTGAAGCTGGGTTCATTTCTAATCAGATAAAATGAAGTAGGCAGGAGATATCCAAACCTACTTAGGCACCAGAGATAGCAATGTATTTCAAAGATCTAACAAATACTCAAAATTAAGATCCATAATCATGAGACATCCTTTGTCTGCCACGCTGCAGCACAGAACCCAGAAGCAGCTGCCAGATGTGGAGGTTCTCAACAGCTTCATTTTTTTCTGGTGTGAGTCTGACCCAAGCCATATTGGTGACTTCTGAGATGAGGTCTTCCTTGTTGCCTTGCCAGTGCGGCTGATACCTGTCTCTTTGGAACTCTGCATCTGAGCCTCCCTAAGGCACTTGATCATTTCTACCTCGTAGCATGATATTTATGAGCTCACCCTCACTCCCCACCTAGACGTCACCTTCTTGAGACACAGCCCAAATCCGAGTCATTCTTCTATTAGATGCTATGATCACTGCATAAGCCCTGGGGTAGGATGGATGTTTTAGAATGAAGAAATGAGTTAATGAATGTTTTCCAATCTGAGGGCAAAGCTGAAATACCGCACTTATTATTTTTAACCACAGTAGACTGCATTAATGTAGGAAGGGAGGCAAGCTGTCTAATCTTCTCCAAGGTGCAATTTGATCCTTATCATCACCTAGAGAAGCAATAGAAATGTGTGGACTTGGCCTGTAGCAATGTGTGTGCTGTCCTTATTAAACCCTGTGTTATTTCAGGCCAGTGACTTAATTGCTTAGGATCATAGAAATATGCCCACCTGCAAAGAGGATTGTGTTTCTTTGCCTCCTTTAAACTTTAAACACATTAAGTGGATCAACTGAAAATTAGATTAATCTTCATATTTTAGAAGATATTGTAGCATGTCGCATGTAACAGATATTCAATCGATAGTTGTTGAATAAATAAATGAAAGGAAAAGGGCCGTGAAGCACTTAACTTGGCAAAGCAATAAGAAAGCAATCAAGCAGATATAATAAGATGACTTATTTATCACTTTCTTCTTAGGACATAGATATTCTAGCAGTCTCTCTTCCCCTAGTTGGAGGGCTGTATGCAGAATCTGAGAGGTAAGGACAGGAAAGTCCAGCAGGAGGGCAATCCCACATTAGACACTTGTGGTCCCCTCCCCAGGAGGGTGCTCAGAGGCCAGAAGGACCTCCTTTAAAAATGTTTTCATTGGCAGCATAGTGTGCTTTCATTAATAATTCTGATCATTCTTTGTGTTCTGACTAATGTTATATTTCTTTTTATTAATTTTCTGGAATTGGTGTTGCATTGACATTGTTCAAAAATTTTTGTTAAAAAGGAAAGTATTCCTCACAATCTTAGTCGAACCTGCCTAGGTCACCCATACGTCACATCCCAACCAGTAGTAATGACTGATTAGTCTTTCATGTGTTCTTCCAGAGGTTCTTTATGCTTTTACCATCAAACATTATACATGATTTTATTTTCTTACCCTCTCAGTGACAACAAGCAATATACCATGACAATTACTCTGTACTTTACTTTAACTGCTTAATATATCTTAAAGATTTTCTTCTATCAATTCATAAAGAATGTCTTCATTATTCTTAGATCTGCATAATTTTCAGTTGTAAGGCTGTGGACCTTAATTTATTTATCTAATACTTTGTGGATGATGATTTAGATTTTTTTCAATTTTTTTGATGCTTATAATCATTGCTGTAATAAATAAGCTCTAAATGGTGCTACACAATTTTCAAGGAGCAGATTTATTATTTCTAAATTTAGGAACATTATCTTGATTTTAGACAAAAAAGGAGCTATACAAGTACTCTATGAGTATGCTAAGATTTCACTCTTGGTTATTCTATCTAATATACTGGCTACATTTTCTTTAACTCACAGATAAATTACAACACAACATATAAACAGAGAAAATTATTAAAGAGAATATTGGTGTTGTGAAGTTTCTGATGGTCCTTATTAAAAATTGTCTTCTGTCTGTGGCCTACCCTGTGCATCATTTACTCCACACCTGGTTTTACTCTTGATTCCAAACCAATCACCACCTTCTAAAGCTTTTCCAGAGTCTTTCACCCTCTCTATTTTTGGCACTAGTGTTCACTCAGTGGCTCACACTGAACACCTAGCAATTATCCAGAGCCCTCTCTTTCCCTCACCTCCAACATCCAAGCCATCAGCAGATTGAGCACATCCTGAATCCATCACCCCCACTGATAGCCCATCCTGTGCTCCTCCTCCACCTGGACTGCTTGGCTAGTACTCTCACTGATATACTTTCCACCTGACCCCACACTATTCACCTTAACAACCAGAGTGTTTTCTTGAGAAGGCAAATCAGATCATGCCTGTGCCCTGCCCCAGTGATCAGCTCCTACACTCCTTTCCCTCCTCCAGCTCATTCACTGGGCCCCACTCACTTTGCTGCTACTGCTGGAACATAACAAGACTGATTCCTTACTTGAGGCTTTGCAGTGGCCCTTTCTGCAAACTTTCACCAGACTTTCATAATAACCCAGGTAGCATTGCCTTAGAGGTGTCCTCCTGATCATATCAGAAATGGTGTCTCCATCTTTCTCTATTCCTTTGTGTTGTACTTATTTTGTTCAGAGGACTCATCATTGATGATGGGTACTTTTCTAAGTGTTTGCTGTCTTTTCTGCTAGAATGAGACACCGTCCAGCAGATCCTAGACTTTCTCATGCTCTCCTATGCACACAATACAGTATTTCCTGGCATGTGGAAGGTGTACAACAAATAGCTGTGGAATGAACAAATGGATTATGAAATAAAATGTTTAATGGTGCGAACTTTTTGCATAGTTTTGGAAATGGTTTCAGCTCATAGAAATGGACTGTGAACTGTTTATTACCCTTCTATGATGAGGCAAAGATAGGAACAAAAACATGTATGGTAGAGATTTTTATAGCAATCACACAAAGTAATTTTGTTTGTCAAACCTAATAATAAAAAATGTTTATTTTTGCAATTTGTGATTTTTTTTTGGTTTTTCACTTATTTGAGTAATTTTTATTATATTTATAAAATCATCTATCTTCAAGAAATTGGATATTAAAAACAAAACAAAACAAAACTGACCCTTTGGTGTAGATAGTTTGTGTAGCTCTAGGTTCGACCTTGTGAACCAAGTTAAAGATTTTAGTCTTCCTCTTTTGAGAAATAAGTGCAAATTGCAGAAAATGCTCATGAAGCTAGCATATGAGTTGACAGTTTTAAGGGAATGAGAGAAGTTTTAGGCAAAAATTTCTTTAACATCAGTTATGGTTGAGTAAAACCAAGCTATATGCACTTACAGGAAACTGGACTGTAAGCCTTTGAATGGGTTTTTGTGTTTTTGTGTCTCCAGAGCCTACTTTATTATAGAGAGCAGCTCAATAATATTTGCTGAATTAAATTACACCTATAATTCAGAATAGCCATTCTCGAAGGTTTCAGCCTATGAACCACTGGGAGCACTCTCCCCCCTCCCGTTTGGTCCCCTGGTTTTTCCAAAGCTCACTCTTCCAGGAGAGAGGAGGGCCATCTGAAAATGCTGAGGGTGGGGAAGTGGCACAGGGACTCCTTCCAATCCCCAGCTTTGAACATTGTGTGGAGTGGTCTTTTAAAATGGCTAAGCCCAGAATACATAACAATTATGTACAACTATAATGTACCAATAAAAAATAAGAAAAAAATGGTTTAGAACAAGCCGTGGGTGTGAAGGCATTTAAATGGTTGTGTATCTGAGTTACAATCTTGGATCTCCAGCTGATTCTAGATGAATTTTAAACACTTTGCTTTCATTTTATTTTTATTTATTTTTGTTTATTTTTGTTTTTTTTAATTTATTTTTTTATTGGTTGTTCACAACATTACAAAGCTCTTGACATATCATATTTCATACATTAGATTGAAGTGGGTTATGAACCCCCAATTTTACCCCAAATGCAGATTGCAGAATCATGTCGGTTACACATCCACAATTTTACATAATGCCCTATTAGTAATTGTTGTATTCTGCTACCTTTCCTATCCCCTACTATCCCCCCTCCCCTCCCCTCCCATCTTCTCTCTCTACCCCATCTACTGTAATTCATTTCTCTCCTTGTTTATTTTCCCATTCCCCTCACAACCTCTTATATGTAATTTTGTATAGCAATGAGGGTCTCCCTTCATTTCCATGCAATTTCCCTTTTCTCTCCCTTTCCCTCCCATCTCATGTCTCTGTTTAATGTTACTCTTTTCTTCCTACTCTTCCTCCCTGCTCTGTTCATAGTTGCTCTCATTATATCAAAGAAGACATTTGGTATTTGTTTTTTAGGGATTGGCTAGCTTCACTAAGCATAATCTGCTCTAGTGCCATCCATTTCCCTGCAAATTCTATGATTTTGTCATATCTTATTGCTGCATAGTACTCCATTGTGTATAGATGCCACATTTTTTTATCCATTCATCCATTGAAGGGCATCTGGGTTGTTTCCACAGTCTAGCTATTATGAATTGTGCTGCTATGAACATTGATGTGGCAGTATCCCTGTAGTACGCTCTTTTAAGGTCTTCAGGGAATAGTCCGAGAAGGGCAATAGCAGGGTCAAATGGTGGTTCCATTCCCAGCTTTCCCAGGAATCTCCAAACTGCTTTCCAAATTGGCCGCACCAATTTGCAGTCCCACCAGCAATGTACAAGTGTACCCTTTTCTCCACATCCTCGCCAGCACTTGTTGTTTGACATCATAGTGGCTGCCAATCTTACTGGAGTGAGATGGTATCTTAGGGTGGTTTTGATTTGCATTTCTCTGACTGCTAGAGATGGTGAGCATTTTTTCATGTACTTGTTGATTGATTGTATGTCCTCCTCTGAGAAGTGTCTGTTCAGGTCCTTGGCCCATTTGTTGATTGGGTTATTTGTTATCTTATTGTCTAATTTTTTGAGTTCTTTGTATACTCTGGATATTAGGGCTCTATCTGAAGTGTGAGGAGTAAAAATTTGTTCCCAGGATGTAGGCTCCCTATTTACCTCTCTTATTGTTTCTCTTGCTGAAAAAAAACTTTTAAGTTTAATTAAGTCCCATTTGTTGATTCTTGTTATTAACTCTTGTGCTATGGGTGTCCTATTAAGGAATTTGGAGCCCGACCCCACAATATGTAGATCGGAGCCAACTTTTTCTTCTATCAGACACAGAGTCTCTGATTTGATATCAAGCTCCTTGATCCATTTTGAGTTAACTTTTGTGCATGGCGAGAGGAGGGGATTCAGTTTCATTTTGTTGCATATGGATTTCCAGTTTTCCCAACACCATTTGTTGAAGATGCTATCCTTCCTCCATTGCATGCTTTTAGCCCCTTTATCAAATATAAGATAGTTGTAACTTTGTGGATTAGTCTCTGTGTCCTCTATTCTATACCATTGGTCCACCCGCCTATTTTGGTACCAGTACCATGCTGTTTTTGTCACTATTGCTCTGTAATATAGTTTGAAATCTGGTATCGCTATACCGCCTGATTCACACTTCCTGCTTAGAATTGCTTTTGCTATTCTGGGTCTTTTATTTTTCCATATGAATTTCATGATTGCTTTATCTATTTCTACAAGAAATGCCATTGGGATTTTGATTGGCATTGCATTAAACCTATAGAGAACTTTTGGTAATATCGCCATTTTGATGATGTTAGTTCTGCCTATCCATGAACAGGGTATATTTTTCCATCTTCTAAGATCTTCTTCTACTTCTCTCTTTAGGGTTCTGTAGTTTTCATTGTATAAATCTTTCACCTCTTTTGTTAGGTTGATTCCCAATTATTTTATTTTTTTGAGGATATTGTGAATGGAGTGTTTTTCCTCATTTCCGTTTCAGAAGTTTTGTCGCTGATATACAGAAATGCCTTTGATTTATGCGTGTTGATTTTATATCCTGCCACATTGCTGAATTCATTTATTAGTTCTAGTAGTTTCTTTGTAGACCCTTTTGGGTCTTCTAGGTATAGAATCATGTCATCTGCAAATAGTGATAATTTAAGTTCTTCTTTTCCAATTTTTATGCCTTTAATTTCTTTCGTCTAATTGCTCTGGCCAGTGTTTCGAGAACTATATTGAATAGAAGTGGTGATAGAGGGCATCCCTGTCTTGTTCCGGATTTTAGAGGGAATGCCTTCAACTTTTGTCCATTCAGAATGATGCTAGCCTGAGGCTTAGCATAGATAGCTTTTACAATGTCAAGGTAAGTTCCTGATATCCCTAATGTTTTGAACATAAAGGGATGCTGTACTTTGTTGAATGCTTTCTCTGCATCTATCGAGATGATCATATGGTTCTTATCTTTAAGTCTATTGATGTGGTGAATAACATTTATTGATTTCCATATGTTGAACCATCCTTGCATCCCAGGGATGAATCCTACTTGATCATGGTGCACAATTTTTTTGATGTGTTTTTGTATTCGATTCGCCAGAATTTTATTGAGGATTTTTGCATCTATGTTCATTAGAGATATTGGTCTGTAGTTTTCTTTCTTTGAGGTGTCTTTGTCTGGTTTCGGAATCAGGGTGATGTTGGCCTCATAGAATGAATTTGGAAGAGCTCCCTCTTTTTCTATTTCCTGAAATAACTTGAAAAGTATTGGTATTAATTCTTCTTTAAAGGTTTTGTAAAACTCCGCTGTATACCCATCCGGTCCTGGGCTTTTCTTGGTTGGTAGTCTTTTGATGGCTTCTTCAATTTCATCCATTGATATTGGTCTGTTCAAATTGTGTGTATCCTCCTGACTCAGTCTGGGCAAATCATATGACTTAAGAAATTTTTCGATGTCTTCATTATCTTCTATTTTATTGGAATATAGGTTTTCAAAATAATTTCTAATTGTCTTCTGTATTTCTGTAGCATCTGTTGTGATATTGCCTTTTTCATCCCGTATGTTAGTAATTTGAGTTCTCTCTCTTCTTCTCTTCGTTAGCATGGCTAAAGGTCTGTCAATCTTATTTATTTTTTCGAAGAACCAACTTTTAGTTTTGTTAATTTTTTCAATAGTTTCTTTTGTTTCAATTTCATTGATTTCTGCTCTGATTTTAATTATTTCTTGCCTTCTGCTACATTTGTTGTTGTTTTGCTCTTCCTTTTCTAGGGCTTTGAGATGAAGTGTGAGCTCATTTATTTGTTGTTTTTTTTCTTTTTTTGAGGAATGACCACCAGGTGATGAATTTTCCTCTTAAAACTGCTTTCATTGTGTCCCATAGATTCCGATATGTTGTGTCTGTATTTTCATTTATCTCTAAGAATTTTTTGATTTCCTCCTTTATGTCTTCTGTAACCCATTGATCATTCAGTAACATATTGTTCATTTTCCATGTGATGTAGGATTTTTCCTTCCTTCTTTTATCATTGATTTCCAGTTTCATTCCATTATGATCAGATAAAATGCATGGTATTATCTCCACCCCTTTATATTTACTGAGGGTTGCCCTATGGCATAATGTATGATCTATTTTTGAGAAGGATCCATGTGCTGCTGAGAAAAAAGTATATCCATTTGATGATGGTTGATATATTCTATATATGTCAGTTAAGTCTAGGTTATTGATTGTGATATTGAGTTCTATATTTTCTTTATTCAACTTTTGTTTGGAGGATCTGTCCAATGGTGAGAGAGGTGTGTTGAAGTCACCCATAATTATTGTGTTGTGGTCTATTTGATTCTTGAACTTGAGGAGAATTTGTTTTATGAATGTCGCAGCACCATTATTTGGTGCATAAATATTGATAATTGTTATGTCTTGTTGGTGAATGGTTCCTTTTAACAGTATATAATGACCTTCTTTATCCCTTTTGATTAACTTAGTGTTGAAGTCGATTTTATTCGATATGAGGATGGCCACCCCTGCTTGCTTACGAGGACCGTGTGCGTGGTATATATTTTCCCATCCTTTCACCTTCAGCCTGTGTATGTCTTTTCCAATCAGATGTGTCTCCTGGAGGCAGCATATTGTTGGATTTGTTTTTTTAATCCATGATACCAGCCTATGTCGCTTTATTGGAGAGTTTAAGCCATTAACATTCAGAGTTACTATTGATATATGGTTTGTACTTCCATCCATGCTTGGCTGTTTATCCTTTTTAAAAAAATTTAGTTTGTTTCTCCTTGATTATCTTTCCCCTCACCCTCTGTCTTTACTGAGGCACTTCCCACTGATGGTTTTGGTTATTGTTTTTCATTTCTTCCTCGTGTAGTGTTTTGCTCAAAATGCTTTGCAATGCTGGTTTTCTGGCTGCAAATTCTTTTAACTTTTGTTTATCATGAAAGATTTTTATTTCGTTGTCATACCTGAAGCTTAATTTTGCTGGATACAGAATTCTTGGTTGGCATCCATTGTCTTTCAGTGTTTGAAATACATTGTTCCATGACCTTCTTGCTTTCAGTGTCTGTGATGAAAAATCCGTTGTTAACCTTATTGGTTTACCCCTGAATGTAATCTGTCTCCTTTCTCTTGTAGCTTTTAATATTTTCTCTTTGTTCTGTATATTGGATATCTTCATAACAATGTGTCTTGGCGTTGGTCTACTGTGATTTTGTGTGCTCGGTGTCCTGTATGCATCTTCAATTTGTATATCTGTTTCCTTTTTTATTTCTGGAAAGTTTTCTGTAATGATTTCATTCAGCAGGTTACTCATTCCCTTGGTTTGAATCTCTGTACCTTCTTCTATCCCGATGACTCGTAAGTTTGGTTTTTTTATGTTATCCCATAACTCTTGGATGCTTTTCTCGTGATTTTTTACCAGCCTTTCTGAGTTGGCTAGACTCTTTTCAAGATGATATATTTTGTCGTCATTATCTGACGTTCTGGCTTCTACTTGCTCCACTCTGTTAGTGATACTCTCAATTGAGTTTTTAATTTGGTTTATCATTTCCTTCATTTCTAGAATTATTGTTTGATTATTTTTTATAATCTTTATCTCCTGATAAAGATGCTTAACTTCTTCTTTTAACTGTTTATGTAATTCATTCTCAATGTGTTCTTTCGCTGCTTGAATTTGCTGTCTTGTATCCTCTTTAAGGTTCCATTCCATCTGTCTAAGGTGTTCCTTGAGTTCTTTATATGACCATTTTTCTGATGACTCTAGGTCCTCCTGAATATTTAGGCTGCCCTGCATTGTTTGTACTCCTTTTCTTCCTTGCTTTTTGAAGCTGCTCATGTTACTTCTTGTTCTGTTTGACTGCTGAGTTACTGTTTACTCTTATAAATTTATTTGATGCTTGGGAGGAAAGGTATTAGAAGGGAAGGGAAGAAGTCACTAAAGAGAATGAGAGTAAGCAGGTAGAATTCAAGGAAGGGGGGATAAGAAAAATGAAAAGACAAAAGAAGAAAAAAATAGGAAATAAAAAATAAAAAAAAATAATAAAAAAATTAAAATTAAAATTAGAAGAAAAAAATTTAAAAAATTGTAAAAAAAATTAGAAAAACAACAAGAAAAATGAAAATGAAAGAAAAACCCAAATCAAAAAAAAAAGAGAGAAAAGAAAAAAAGAAAAAAAAAACCTAATAAATGCAGTCTTAGAGTTTGATTAACTTCTCTTCCAGTAGGTGGCGCTGTGCCCACCAGGTCAAGTTTCTCCTGTCAATACGCGGGAACCAATCCCTGTGCAGCAGCTCCTCCCAGACTGGGCGAGTCTCCAATCCTGAGTGTCTAGGGCCTCCTCTTGTGTCTAGTCACTTCCCACTTTTCCTCTAGCCAGGCCCCTCTCACGGGTGTCGCTCATCACAATACTGGCTACACGCCAGGTCTGGTGCTCCCGGGAGCCCTGTTTTCATGAATAACTGGGCACACTCTTCCAGTTTGCCATTCCCTCAGACCCTAAGTTTGTAGAGCTTGGGGCTGAGAATCCTCAGCGAATTTTACTTGCCCTCCGGTAGCCATTCCCCCGGTAGCTGGTGCAAGAGACCTCAGCAGTCAGCCCTGGTGGGAGCGGTAGTTCCGCGCCGCGAGTCCCGCGCCACCTCTGATTCCCTCAGGCTGGCTGTTGCACTCACGGGAGAGCTGGGAGGGGCCCTTACGGGAGAGCTGGGAGGGGCCCTTAAGGTTTCCCTGATGTGTGGAGAGGGAAGGCTAGGGGATTACACACCTGTAGCCGCAGGTTTCAATGAAGTTATCTCCTCTGCCGCAGTCTGATGACGTCAGTTCTCTGCCATAGTGGTGTCTCTTGCAAATGGCGACAGTTCGGGCGACCAATGCAACGGGTGGGTCCTTACTGTCTCTCCCAAGCCCCGTTTCAAACCTGTGGCCACTACTTATGAAGGCTCAGTAGGCATTTACCTCTGTAGGATGAGAAGGGCTGACCAGTTGTTTCAGCCGGATGGATTAGTGCTGAGTCACATCTGTTTGTCTGTGGGAAGCAGGCGAACGGGAGCTTGAATTCAGCCGATCTGGGCTCAGTGTGTGTTCTGAGAGGCCCAGACTGTTCGCCCCAGATCCACGTCAGCTCAGCATTGCCTAGTGATCCTGAGCAAACAGATTTAGGTTGTTTACGACTCCCTATGCCTGCACAGCTGAAGAGGTCAGAGACTTGATCTCTCTGCGCCCGCCGCCATGTTGGAATCCTCCCTTTGCTTTCATTTTATACAAGCAGCCATCAGTGGTAACCAGCAGTGCCCGGTTCTGTGTTAGATCTAAAACTCGATGATTCTTATAAAAACCCAGCAGACCCTGTTTGATGTTATGGAGAAAAATCGAGGGTAAAGGAATAGAGGTGGCCTATACTCATTTTATTTTATCACACTGAGAACAAAACTACCAGAGTATAAATCCCAGTTTTTGTCAAAGGCAATTAAATGCTAACTCATTTCAGCAAAACCACCTAGACCCAGGCTCCAAGCCTCTTTATTCCAATAGCTTTCACTACATTGTTCCTTAGCATGATGACTGAAATCTGTGAGCAGTTGCCCTGCCATTAGTGTGAGTTACCAAGAATCCAACTGTAATTCTATCCTTTTTTTTTTTTTTTAAACTCTGTTCTGTTCCAAAGAGAAGCATGTCAGGCCAGTGGGGCTCACATGGTAATGACTTATCCCATCAGGCCTCAATAATCTTCTAATGGAGAAAAGCAGTGGCATGGATTATTTGAAACAAGGGATAATCCTAAGTGACACATTTAAAAATCCTGATTATTATTATTATTTTTTTAAAGAATAGCTCTCACCTCAGTTAAAATCAGGTTGCTTTCCTAGCTGACAGCAGGGGGCAGCAGATCAGAGTTCTGTGAATGTGGTTTCAAGGATGGAAAATTTGTGATGGAAAAATCCTCAAAGCACTTACATCTAAATATGGAAAACCTAAGACTTGATTCCTCATTTTAAATTTATTTTATAAAAGAGGAGAGCAGAGTAGTATAAAAGAATTCTTCTGAAAAGAATTATTTTCAGTTCACATTCTACATTGCATTTATTCTCTAGTTCCTATGGTATTAAGGTGTATCTCATGAAATTGCCATTTATTGTGAGTGAAAAGCTGTTAAATATTGGTGATTTCATAGGGTTAAACCTATAGTCTTCAGTGGAATTGAGACATAGGACCACTTTTCAAGAGTGCTCGAGGGAAGGGTCATGTAGGCTCACAGGAGCAGCCATTGGTTCAGAGAAATGGCAGTGAGTCATGAATGGATAAGATCAGTGTCTGTCTATTCCCCGTGCATCTGCCTCTCCCTGCTCTCCACAACTGGACAACAAGATAATCCACATCCCCATAGTATCCGTTGTCCCCACTCATTTTTTTTTTAATTCTGTCCTGGTAATCTGTGAACGCCCACCCTGCAGTCCCCATCCTCCTTCACTGCTCATCATACCAGTACAGAACTGGGGCTAAAATCACAGGCTTGCATAATTGTGCTCTTTCTGACAAAGTCCCCATTTCAAAAACAAGGTGTTAATGTCTGAGTTGCTGAGACCAAGTGACACCCTGATATGTTTTGCTTATGGTTCTCTAATTATGGTCCCCAGACCAGAATCATCAGCCTTGCCTGGGAACTTGATGGAAAAAGCAGATTGTCAAGACGCCAAATTTGCTGAATTACACATTCTGGGGTAAGGTCTAACAACTTGAACTTTACCAAGCCTTCCAGGGCAATTGGATGCATGTTAACATCTGGAAATTACTGGACTAGATGATAAAACTGAGTTTCTCTTTTGATTTTCATGTTATCAGTTACCTATATAACCTTCTTTTCCTAGATTATTTCTAATTTCCTTTCCAGCATCTTCAAGTTCAACTTAATCCCAGACTTGTAGCTGGGCTCTGTTATATGTAGAATGACTCCCAGTGACCAACCTCCTGGGATGTGGCTATCAGCTACTTGGGTCCACAATGAAACTTCTGCCCACATATTGAAACCCATGAAGCTGGACTTTAGTGTCAATGGCAACTGGAATTTATGGTGAGGATTTAGTGCTTTGTCTACCTACCTAAACCTCCTATTGATCAGCTCCACTACTAAGACTTGTCCTGCCCTCTATCTGGTCCTTCTAAAATAGGAAAAAACAACCATCTTCGAATTTGAAATAAGCTATATGCTTTCCTGGTTGCTGAGAATTGTATTTAAACAGCTAAAATAAGAGGAATTGTTAGACTCTATCATTGAGAGTGGATAATTTTACTCTAAAAGAGTCTCCACTACTTCATTTCTTGTGAAAAGGCATTTTATACTTGCTCAAACCTTTCATCATTCTCATCTGTGTCATGAAATGGGGGAAAAAGCAAAGGCATCTCATACAAATGTGAATTTTGGGAAGGAAATGGTAGTATTTAAGTACAACTTCCATTTTTCTTTCAGATAACACCTGCTTACTTATTTGTCCATTTCTCTGCTAGATATTGAGCTCCCTGAGAAAGAAAATTTTGGTCTTGTTCAGCCTGTATTTCTAGCAGTAGCTTATAGGATGGTAGATGATCAATAAATGTTTGAGAAATAAATGAATGGAAAAAGATGCACACCACACTAACTCATTCAAACCCCCAAATAAAAGATCTAGTTCTCTAGTTTATTTAAATTATTAAATGCTACTAAAATAAAAGGGGATTGCTTACACTTGACCATGAGTGTCTATGGTTATGTTTGAGATGGGGAGCTAGAGTTGAATTAGTGCCATGGTTGGTGTCTCTGTCAATAAAGGACCTGGCAAAGCTGTGTCCTTACAATGCAGATCATCATGACAGTATGGCCGTAAAGACCTCAAAGAACCTCTATTCAGTCTCTCTCTCTCTTTTTTTTTTTTTTGAGGAGGAGGAAACTGAGGCTTATAAAGGTGACATCAATTTCATATGGTCACTAAGTTAATGGCAGATCTAGAACAGAGAGCCCATACTTTCCGACTTTCAATCTTTTCACAGTCTGCTTTGGAAATAGTTTCTGGTACTTATTTATAATGATAGAATCACATTGGAAATGATGACTTTTTTTCCCAAACCCTTTTTTCAAGATTATAAATATCTTTAAAAAAATGACAAGATGCTTCAGAGCCGTATGCTCTGATGTATTTAAATTATTCCTATCTGTTTCCTTTAAGAGAAACTTGCTATGTTGTTTTTTTTTCCAAAGAGATTGAAAAATGCAATGTTTCCAAGCTTATAAATGAAGACTTCCTTGGATACAGCATGGCCCAATTAGCTCAACTGTTAACTAGAGGGTTCCTGAGATGATGAGTGAGTTCATATGCATCCTAAACTCTATTTCCTTTAATTTCACTTGAAATGAAAGAAATAAATAGAAACGAGATGCCTATTTTTGTCTATCAGATTACAAAGATAAAAAAGAGTGACAGCATTTTGGTAGGGCAGTTTGTTGATAGATTCAAACTTTTAAATGTACATGTTCTGTCACTAAGTTCAGGCTAATTATTCCTATTAATAATAAAATTAGAAGGAAGCAAAGATGTCTGTACACAAGGATGTTTATCCCAATCTTATTTTGAGTTCCGAACAACCAAAACCAACTTAATACTTGTAAATAGGGGATTAGTTATATTCATTATTATATTCATAAAACAAAAAGCTATGTAGCTATTTAAAAACATAAATTACATTTACTGAGATTGAAAGATCGCCAGGACATAGGGAAGAGAAAAAGTAGAATTCAAGGCTTCATATATAATATGAACCTCTCTGTGTAAAAGTGTGGCGTGTGTGTGAGATTGTAGAGACACGTATAGAATTCCCCTTAAAATGTTACCTGGGATGCCTGAATTGTATTTTGTCCTTTGTGTTTGCTTGAATTTTATACATAAGCAGGTATAAGTTCTATCATTAGAAAGAAAGGAACCCAAAAGACCTATTTTCATGTTTTAAACAAAATGAAGCTGAATAATGTTTTAATATTGCCAAATTCTGCTTTGTGATATTTTGAGGAAGGACCATTCGGCAAGTTCATTTAAGACATCTCAAAAGCCATAAGCAATATGGTTTCAAATAGCATTTGATTTGATCATTATTCTTTTTTTTTTTTAAATCTTTTTTTTTTAATATTTATTTTTTAGTTCTCGGTGGACACAACATCTTTGTTGGTATGTGGTGCTGAGGATCGAACCCGGGCCGCACGCATGCCAGGCGAGCGCGCTACCGCTTGAGCCACATCCCCAGCCCTGATCATTATTCTAAGTTGAAAAATAGAGGTCAGATCCAATCATGTCTGAACTTTTAAAAAAGGATCCCATTGATGGAATAATTCATGACCCCAGACTTTTAAAAATTAATTTTAAAAACTGGCCAATGAACCTATATTTATTGTATATAGCATGACGTTTTGAAATACGTGTATACTGTGGAGTGGCTAAATCATGCTGGCTCACATTGCTTTACCACTCCTACTCGGAATTTATTTGTGGTGAGAAGACTTAAAATCTACTTTCAGCAATTCTCAGGAACACAATATACTGTTATTAACGATAGTCATCAAGTTGTTCAGTAGGTCTCTTGAGCTTTATTCATCCTATCTTGTGGACATTTTGTGTCCTAGACTAATAGCTCCCCAAATTCCCCAGTCCCCAAGCCCTGGTAAACACCATGCTATTTTCTGTTTTGATGAGATTCATTTTTTTAAGATTCCACGTGTAAGTGAGACCACGCTGTGCCTGGTTTATTTCTCCTAACATAATGAATGACCCTGGACTGTGATTTGCATACACCTTGTATTGTTCTCAGCAGCGATGGCTGTTCTGGATCATGCCTATTCTTCCTCCTCTTGTACCTAATGACGGTGGTTCCCAGGAAATCTACAGCAGTCAGGGAAACCACAGGGTCACCAGCCACATAGCTGATAGGAGCACATGTGCCTTCCATGCAGGAGTTGTCATCCACTGCACCAGCCAAGGCTGCTAACACTGGCACTTCAGAGAGCTTGTCCTAGAGTTAGTGACAGGAGGCAGTGGGGCCATGCACAAATCTCTTTGTAGAGAAATCTAATTTCAACGCCAGTGAAATATCTATTACTAAAAAGCAAGCACCTCAAACAAAAATTTAACTGAAATTGGAAGCTACACTGAAATTTAGAAATGTTGATAAAATACAAATGGAATTTTAAATTCTATGTAATTATGTCAGAGATCTTTACTTTTCCCTCTGTATTTAAGGTATAACAAAGAGGCATTTGGCATTGGGTAAGTGCAGGGGAGAGAGGAGGGAGCTCAGTAGATCTTTGTGGAATAAATGTAGGCCCACTTTACATAGAACTTTTGTAGGCATCAGAGTCTCCTAAAGAACCTCATCCCCAGAGATTTGATTTGTAGGGTTTTGGGAAGTCCCTGAATTTGCTGCTAGGTGATGCTGGTCTGTTGCTCTTAGGGCCACTTGATTAGCATTGCCTTATATTGCAGTCTGTTCTTTGTATCTTCTGTCATCCGAGGGCTTCATCTATGGCCTACTCTGACATGCCTGATGGAGATGGAATACTTCCATACTTGGTTCCAGTACCAAGAAGGACACGTGGGACACAAAAGAAGAGGCTACTCTTTAGACCAGATCTGCTAAATCTGGCCTGGCAGTGCATGAGCACAGCAGATGCCCTAGGCCAGCTTGCTTTCACTTCCAGTCTGCACTACCTCTATCCAGACTGAGCAGGTTGGCATACAATCCACACACACAAATAACTGCTGCTCCAGGGGATATCCTACATGGATTTGAATACAGTAAAATTTGCATTTACATATAGCTCAGTTCTGCACAAAGGGGCATGGCAAGATCTGTAGTGTGTGTATGATTATATATATTTATACAAGATTGGAAGGATTGTGTGTACTGAATCAGGGGTTAAGCTAAACATCTGTTGGGTAAGCCAAGCAATTTAGGAAAAAGAAGTAATAGAGAGACTCAGCATTGGTGAAGCCTCTATTATGTATCCTGTATAGTAAGAATATTTACACACACCGTCTCAATTAATCCTTAGCACCAGTAACATGATAAAGTGGGCACTACTATCTTTATTCTATGGATGAGGTTTCTGAGTTTCAGAGGTGAAACAACTTGCCCAGTAGAAATGATTTTACTGAATGCAGATCTGAGATTAGAATTCTTATACACTGTCTTCAAGGTCTCTGTTCTTTCTCCCATATACCAATTGATACATCATGGAACAAATAAAAGATGCTTAATGAGAAAATATTAAGCCAGCTGCAGTGGTGCACTCCTGTAATCTCAGCGGCTTGGCAGACTGAGGCAGGAGGATCCTGAGTTCAATGCCAGCCTCAGTAATTTATCGAGGCCCTCAGCAACTCAGTGAGATCCTGTCTCTAAAAAAAGGCTGGGGATGTGGCTCATTGGTTAAGTACCCCTGGGTTCAATCCTCAGTACTGGAAAAAAAAAGAGAGAGAAAGAAAATAAAATATTAATATTATGAATCTACTAGTAATTTGTATTCTATAGGCCATTTACTACTATGATTGTGTGGGGCTTTGCTGAGTAGACAAAAAGGTTCAATACTAATACCCTTTTTGTTTGGAAGCTACCATTAAACATATGAATTGTCCTATGTAGTAGAAATTGATTTACTAACTGTACTTTTTAAATATATTTTTTAAATAGTTCCATCTTATAAATCAAAGTCACTGTGATTATCTGCTTTCTCATCACAACGGTCAAATGTCAATTTTGAAGCATTTTAAATAGCAAAGGGCCAGAGTTTGGCAGAATTTACCTGGCTATGAATCAAATTTAGAAGAAAAATCAAGTTTATGAAAGTCCTGTGTGATCTTGTTATTATATGGAATGGGGGAGCTGAGGGAGCAATTGAGGTGAGAAGATTTACTTGAGCTGTAAGTTACAATAAGAAATATAGGACTGTGGCTGTGGCCAAGAAATATCTTTGAAAAGTTTATAATAATTGGGAAAATGATAGTGCGTCTTGTTATGTAAAACAATAGCAGGAGAAAAAATGTATATGCAGTTTGATTTCAGTGAAGGAAAACCACAGATACATTATAAGAAAGGATTTGAAGGAATTTTTACAAAAGAAATAGTAGTAAAGGCTGTATTTGTGATGTATTTATGGGTCACTTTTTGTTTTCTTTCAAAAACTTGTATGTATTCTTTTGCTATTATTTTATGCCACAAGAAAGCATTTATTATTCTAATAACAGGAAATGCACATTATAAAATACTTAACTTACTAATTCTTTCCCTACCTATCAACGCTTACAGGAAGTAGCAGTTATATTGGTCATTGTCATGGTAGTCCACCTTCTACTATGTGTCTCTGGGTGTGTCTGTGTGTGGGAGAGAGAGAAAGAATAAGGAGGAGGAGAAGAAAGAGGAGGAGAAGAAGAGAAAGAGGAAGGTCTTGAAAGTCATGATTTTCAAGAGTTCTGGAATGGGGTTTTCACATTGGCAAAGTACCTCACCATCTTTCAAGATGCGAAAAACCTAAACTGAAAGACGCGAATCCATTTCAGATGAGTTTATCTACTTTTTTGAACTGATGGAAGAGGAAGGAGAGGAAGAACATTTTGTCTGTGTAAGAGAGAATCTCCCTGTTGTATTCTCAGAGGATAAAGTGAGTTAATTAACTAAAATAGTGCTGACATTTAGGAAATGTTAGTTATTATCGAATCAAAAGAAGTTGCTTTCATTTTGAAACTTAAGCTTTGAATCTAAAGATCCTCCCACCTCCCCCTTCACCCCTACCCCAACCTAATTTTTTCCTGTTAACTCTCAGGAAAATCTTTGTTTTGCAAAGGAAGTTGAACTTCCAAGAAATTAGAATTTTCTAGGAGGGCAGGACATAATTATGTGTAGTTTCTGGACAGAGAAGGGGACAGGTTGTCATGTGTCTCTCTAGGAGCCCAGTCATCAGGAAGAATCAAGAGGAACAAGGGTTTATGCGGCTCTTAAAATATCAGCCTTCCTTTATGTCTCTCTCTCTGGGATTACCTTGAAACACTTAACCCTGACTCCTTGACTATCAGTGTTGTCTTCAGCTCTAAAACATGGGCTGGGCTTTTGGAAAATAAAACTAAGTGGAATAAATCTAATGGCTTGCTCAATGATAGCATGAATTACCCTCATCACCCACTCATACTCCAGGTACATAAAACCATCACTGGACTGAATGAGATTGTGAATTATGTTGTACTAAAATGGAATCAGGGGCAGATTACAGTGATATCAGTAAAAACACATTTATTGTTCCCCTAATATGCATTTGAGGTACTAAAGGAAACAAATGTGTAAAAGTAGATACCTCTCTCAAGGAGCTTTGAGAAAGTTGGTATAATAGATTTTACCAGTTGCGAAAGTAGAAACTTCATATTGTTTTTTATATTTAGGCAAACTAATGAATTCCAAACAAAGTGTGGCGACTGGTTAATTCTAATATTCCAAAGGACCAATGTTGGTTCATTAGTTGGGACAAACTTATCATATTAATGAGTTAGCAGTAGGGAAGGCTGAGTGCCCTTGGTGTTCTGAGTAGATATCTCATTCTAAGGATTTGGTGTTCTGGGATCTTGGTGTTTCAAGAGTTTTTGCTTTCTTAGCACTATTCAACACTCATGAGGTTTTATGCATTTGAAACAGGAAAGAAGCAGGAAATTAAGGTTTCTCAGGTGTGAAATGAGAGTGTTGTATCCTCTCTGGACTTCAGTTCCTTTTTGTGGAATGTGGGTTGACAGCTACCAGCTCTAGCATTGCTTGGTTTCTTTGTCTATGTCCAATGCCCAGCATTAGCACCACCTCCACCTCCATCCCTGTAACTTCCATGAATTCCATCATCTCCACCTTCACCACCTCTGCCACCTCCTCTCCTCCATCTCCACCTCTACACTACCTTCACCATCTCTTCCACCAATTCCAATGTCACCTCTTCCAACACTACCACTATCACTATCACTATCACCACTACATTAAGTATGACAACAGAAGGCTTCAGAAGAGGTAAACTTTTAGGACAAACTCTGAAGAGGTGAGAATACAAAATGAAACAAGGCTTCTCAAACAAATTTCCTAGAGCTAAAATTTCTCAGGGATGTATGCAAGAAACTTGAGAGTGCTATTGGACCACCCTTGTATCCTCTGAGTTCAGGGAGTTCAGATGTTAAATTAGGCACCCTGCCCATTCTTAATGTGGATGAATGAGAAGTTAAAAGACATTTAATCTGCTAATCCCTTCTAAATTGGGCATTTGCACAAAAGGTCTTCAAATCCTGTTAGTCTGGAGATTCAACAAGAGCTGTCTAGTATAAAATTAAATCAGCATGATGAATCCAAACCTCTCAACAATCCTTTAACACTTTGATAGGTAAGGAAAATAACATTTCTAATAAAACTGTCTGTGTCTATCCATTGGCATTAGTATTATAAAGTTCATTAGCATATCCACATGAATGTGTTTACAGGAAAAATACCTCAAAGAAACTCAATGAAACAGGCAAACAGTTTCAGCTGGACAGAGAAACCTTCAATGTAGAATTGCCTCAAGGAGGGGATGTGGGTGTAGGCGAAAGGCTCTAAATTTCTTTTTTAGAGGGTTTAAAATTTATGGATGCTACAGCTCCATCTCAGAGACTGACTTGTGGGGCACGCTGCATTTGATAATTGCTCTCAGACCTGCAACTGCTGCTTCCTGCAGGCTGGGAGACGAGTGCTGGGCTGTCTTAAGCCATTAGACCCTAGTCTTAAATCTCCTCTGTAGTCACCTATTTATTGCATTAGAGGTTAAGTTCAGAGGCAGCAATTGTCAGAAGTGTTTTCTTCATTGGGACCATAGAACACCAGCCCTGAAAGGATGACCTGCCTAGCAAGTAATTTGTGCTATTGGAACTATGTCCCATTTGACTTGAGGCCATTTCAGTTCCTTTGAGGAATTCATTGCACCTATGAATTAGGGTTCAGTTTCCTTGTCTTAAACATCAGGCTTCCTACATGGTCTTCTTTTTATGGTGATGGGAGCTCCAGGATAAAAACATTTTATTGAGTAGGCATCTTTCAAAAGGAAGATATTTGCAAAAGAAAGCAGGAGCTAACATCTCTAAGAAGCAGGATTAATGCCTTTCACAAGTAAGTGCTGGTAAAATCTTCCTAGTGAAGAGGTTCTCACCATGTGGCCCCTGGACCAGAAGTACTTGCATCCCTGAGAACTTGTCAGAAATGCAAATTCACTACTAGACCTGAAACAGGGCAGCAGCCCTACAATTTGTATACATAGGCATCCTTGAAGCCTTAAACTAAAGCAAGCTCTTCAAAAGGTTCAGAAGAGGGGAAATAAAATACTTAGGTTTGGGGAATTAAAGCTTCAAAGGAAGTCTGAAGGAAGTGGAGGCTGGGGCTTCCGGTCCTCATGCAAGGGCCTTTCTGTGTTAGCCACAGACTCACAGGCTTTTTAGGACTAGACAAGACCCTGGACTTTACAACCCATTTATGTTCCTTATTTATCCAGGAGCATAGAGGCCAAATGTGTTGAAAATTTCCATTTCTAAACTTCTTCCATTACTCAGAGCCAAACAGCTCAGTTAACATGTCCCTAGCTGTGAAGAGGTCTCAGCGGTGCCATGAGTATCCCTTGATCCTTAGTTAGTGACCAGGCAGATCTGGGCATCTGCATCTTCTTAGAGTGGCCAGAGAAGAACAGTGTGTGATGGTGCACACCACATGCACAGATTTGGCAAGCACCCATCTACACAAAGAATGAGTTCATACCATTTTTATCAATTGATATTTCTCTAAATGAGGGTGGATTATAAAATATAAAACAAGAGTGATATGACAATAGCCCAATAGTTCTCCATGAGCTCACCCCAGAAATGCTTGGTGTTGGGGTTACTCAGTTTTTTGGAAGCTGCAGAACTGAATTTTTTCACTAGAAAATTTCAGAGAGAAGGATGGAGTACCTGCTGACACTTTGGGGTACCAGTCGGTGCAGGGGACCTAAGTTTTCTTCTAAAGGATGATATACAGAGAAGGTCACATACAAGGACTTTGGAAGTATGGTATTTGCATGGCAGCTAGACACAGATGAGGAATTGATGAGAACAAAGCATGAAGGCTGGGGATGGCCAGGAGGAAAGAGAGGGAGAGAAAAGGAAGAAGGGACATTGACTTGAGCATGGTGTGAGTGAGAAAGCTTAATGAGAGGGTAGAGAGCTATAGAAAGCTTTTGAGAAGCTTTCTGTGCAAGATGCTCCGGGGTCCCCTCAGTCACCACTGTCAGGAAACTTCATTAATGACCTACAGTGTTCTAGGCTTGTGCCTCTGGCTGCTATTTCTTTGCAAAGATACTGAGCACAGTTTGGACTGCGTGGGGCTCCAGTTACATACTGCTACAGAATATTCCATAGAGTTAATTCATTTCTCTCTAAAGGAACAGCAACCTTATACTTCTTTTTTTCCCCCACTGCCTATATTTTAGAGAAAGCTAGGACTCCTTATACATGACATGGATTCAATTCACACAGACTTAGAGAAATTTCCTCCTCATTTGTTGAAGATTAAAGACCCCTAATACATTTGCTCAATAGTATGTGCTCATTATTTTAGTTAAAAAATGATCTTCTTGTACCTAAGGAAAAATAAATAATCTGTTACAAGAATTTGAGATTTTTAAGATTTAAAAAATAGGAGGATGGGGGTGCACTCCAATAATCCCAGCATCTTGGGAGAATGAATCAGAAAAAAAAAACCAAATAGAAATAGCAGTCTTCTTTCTTTCCCCAAGCCATTTAATGAGCACTTACTCTGTGTCATTTACTGTACTGGGTTGGAGATGGGCCAGATAAGTGAGATATAAGCATTGGCCCCATACTTTCAAAAGAATTGAAATATAACACAATGACCAACACAGTGGAGAAAATACAGTATAAAAAATGGGATATGATAAAAGTATGTAAAAGGTGAAAAGGTGGGACACTGGATTAGAATCATTTACTCTCTACAGTATACCAAATACTAGGGTCGTATTGTCGACAATCTACCTATTTGTTTATTTACTAATTTATTGTGCTAAATGTACACAGCATATTTCCATTTTAGCCATTTGACGAGTACAGATTAGGGGCATTCAGTACATTCACGCTGTTCTGCAATATCAACACTGACCTGGTTCTGCAATGTTTTCATTTTCCTGAGCCAGAACTCTGTATCCAGTAAGCAAGAACTCCCTGTTGCCCTCCCTGTTCCCTTCCCGCCCAGACCTCGGCTTCCAGCCTAGATTTCCGTGTGTGATGTTGTATTGTGTTGGTATCTCATGCAGCCCTTCATGGAATAATCAAAACCACCCCACCAGGTTGGTACCCCCCACAGAAGAGGTAACTGTGGGTTACCTCTTGGGATGTTTGTTCAAAAGTCCAAATTCATAAATAGCATGATATGGATTTGAGCCCCATTCTGAAGAGTATCAAAGCCCAGGCTTCTGATCGTATCATGGGTACTTATGTTTTTTTTTTTTTTTTTTTTTTTTAACTACCTTTTGGCTATTGTTTACAGTAGCTATGGGAATGGGCCATCTCTTTGAAAAGTGCAAGATTATTAATCAGCTATTTCAAAGAGAAAGTTGATAGGAGAAAGAGCATCTGAATTCAAGATTCACTTGCTTTTTACCACTTGGAGGAAAAAAAATGTTGCTGCATGTTTACACGTCTACTAGTCAGCCCTTTATTAAGTGGTTACTTGACTGAAAATAATCGTGGCAGCGTTTTCTGTGTCTGCTCCAAGCAAACAAGGGCCTCGGGCAGGCCCGCCTCCAGGATCCTTTTGGCTGCTACTTCCTTTGTTTTAGAGCAGTTTGCACCCGCAGCCTGAGGACTGCCACTCCGAACCCATGCCCTTCTCGCGGCTGCTCTGGATGGTTGACAGAACAATGACGTCACGGCAGGGATGGAAACGAGGCAGGCCAGGGCTGGAGCCTCTGCTACCCTCTTTGCACATGCTCAAAGCTCACAGCACATGCAAGGCTGAGGTACCTGTCTGTACGCCGAGAGACTGAATCATTCTTTTGAAATCTTTTTGAATCTTCCTTTTGAATTTTTTGGCTCTCACCTGTCTCAGATTCTCTCTCTGCCCAGGCACATGAGACAGATGGATTCTTTCCAAGATCCTGTCCTCCCTGGAGCACACACACATCAGGGCCAATAGACAGGGATAAAACTCACCTCTCAACTGAGCCTTTCATTACCACAGCCTGGTCTAGCACTTAGAGGGTCGCTGCCCCTGGATGAGAAACAGAGACAGCCTGTGTGGTAATGTGAACCAGAACATGCAAAGGACACAGCTGTCAAGTTGACCTCTTTTGCTCTCTATTCTTTCCTTTCATGATAATTACTGCTGATATGATGAAAAGAGAGTAAATATGTGGCATCAGAAAGCCTGGGTTCCAATTCTAGCCCTGCTACTTATGAGCCCTGTGTCTTTGAGCAATGTATTAATATGCTCTGAACCTCGGTCGTCTCATCTGTAAAATGGGATTGCAATAACACTGACATCCAGGATCACATAGCAGTCAAGTAATGTCACATATATCAAATACTTGGAAAAGTAAAGTACCCCACAAGAGTTGATTATTTTTTCTGTATTTACTTTTAGAATCATACTTAATTTTCTACTCATGGCACATAAAGTTTGCTCATTTTAAGTAAGTTTCTTTACATTAGGTTAGCTCTGTTATCAGCATTGGCCTTGAACAAGGACTCATGGTATGCCTAGAGGTCACCTTGGCATTGGGGAAACAAATCGTTCCATCTCTTAGCACAGAGATATTCAAGCTGATATTTATGTCTTGCAAAAATGAATGAATTGCTCATTTGTTATATAATGAATCGCATCTACTTCCTCATCTCCTAAAATGAAATCATCTAATGAATCTGATGAACTAAGATGAAACTGACTTTTAATTCATTTATTCAGAGAATTTAAATGTGAATTAGCCTGCAGTAAATTATTGTAAGGAGAACAGAAACTCATGTTCAATTGGTCAAATGCTTTGCTATAGTATTTAGATATTGAACCTCAAGTTTCTACCCACTGGAAGCTAATTCTCTCTGGGAAGCTGAATTCTGTAAGCAATGCTTTTTCTACCATGTGGTAGAGAATTACAATAAGACAGACTAAGCAGTGAGTGCTAAGCATGTGACATCTGGGGCCCACTGCTGTCATTAGATGTGAAAGACAAAAACAAGGCTCGAATTCTTAGATGCTTAAGTCAGACAAAGGTCTCTTGAAGGGTTCAGTCACAACATTCAGTACAATGCTCAGTTCTCCCAACTGGGTACCATCTCCCTTTCCTTTCCATGTCCACTGTTGAAGTTCCCTAGGTAAAGCAGAAGGGAGTAGGACCAAATAAATCTTCCCATTCAAACTGGGTAATTCAAATATTTAGAGCAACAGATTCCCATTTTGATGAGACTCTCAACAAACTTGCCAGACTAATATGTCCTCCCGAAGAAACTGTAATGGCTGCAAAAGTTTATAGACCTCACTCCACTTAAATTACAGTTAGCAAGTCACAGACTCCTTTTCAATATAAAACACATCATTGATATGTCAGTATATTTGCATCAGAAGCCATTCCAAATTTTAGGGAATAGAGAGGATACTCAGAAATTCTAGAAATGTATGATAGGAGTTTCTGTTAGAAGAACAACTATGAACTCAGATGATAGAAGACTACTGGCTGTGGAGATTCATGAAAGATGAAAAGTTTGTACTCAATTCAATCTTCTAAGAAGGAAATTTTGTTCAGCAAGTCAAGAGTCACTGTGGTCTTTCCTAGAAGGTTCGGCCAGTCTGACAACTTGATTTTGAATGCAGTTGTGGAGACTCAGACAGTTTCCTTAACCTTTGTCTTAATAATTCATCCTTTGTGAAAATGGGGATAAAAATGAAACGTCTGAGAAGGTGTAACATGGTCTGGTATATATGAAGAGCTTAATAAATGTCACTTCTTCCTTTCCACCCCCTTTCCCTCCAGTTCAATAAATACTTTTTTATAAGACTAATTATACCCCTTGAAATGGATTTTCACATGTTCCTGCTATTGAGTTTGCAAACCAATACAATTCTTGCAAATCTTGTAAGAGTTCAGTTTATGCCCACAGTGAGGTACTTTTAGCAGGTTTCCATTGTTGATTAAGGAAGGAACATAAATATTTATTGAATACCTAGAACACACCAAAGTGCTTCCTCCTAACAGTCTGCAAGCCCCATTTCTAAACAGACAAACAGAAACTTACTGAATACAGTGAGGTGCAAGATCACAAAACTAGTAAGTGGCTAAATCAGGACTTGAACTCAGATCTCCTGGGCTCTCCCTCTATGTCCTCTTCACATGCAAGGCTGCCTTTCAGTACGTTTATTTCTTGGTATCTTGTTGTATTGCTGACCTTCAAATCATATTTGGAACGAGAGAAGCTGTGAAATGCTTGCACTTGGAGTATCTCCCATACCACAGTCCACTTTGGACACAGTGGAATTAAAAATTGAGGTCAGTTTGCAACCAGCTCTCCCATGGCCTCACTGTAGTTCTCCTATCTTATCTCCAATGCCCAGGAAGTGGCTGGCACAGTGGGGATCCTCAGCTTGCTCCTATTAGGGCATGATTGGGACAGTGCTAAATGGCCTAAAGCTTGAGCGTTAGGACACCAGGACTGGGACAGATTTCCAGAGTGATGATGACTCAGCTTCCTGAGCTGGTGTCCCCACTGAGGGAGGATATTTGGAACAGTTATTAAGAGCACAGATTTTAATTCCTGGTTCAGGTCCTTTCTCTGCCATTTAATATCTTGATTTCTTGAACAACTGTCTTCATCTAGTTCTTCATCTATTAACTGAGGGGATGGCACCAACCTTTCAAGGTTCTGATAAGGGTTAAAGAGGTCTGTATATAGACTCCTTAGCATGATGGCTCGCAATTTCACAAGTCTGCAGGCTCCTTGGGAGTTCTGTATCTGGACAGCTCCCACCCAGCCCAGCCCAGCGCATGGCACATGTTGGAGGCTTGAGGAATGTTTAATACGACTGAACCTTTATCCATGGGAAGAAACCTTCTTTCCTTAGGAGTGCTGCAGGTGTTTATGCAGCCCAGTGCCCTGTTCTGATGTGGAGTATTGGTTTCAAGGCAGCTAGTTTCTCTGCTTGGTGCTCTAATAGGAAAGTCTATGAAACATACACCTCCCTTTACTAACTCCCATTAGTCTCATTTATGCCACTCAAAATCATGCAGTTTTTTTTTCTATTTCTTCTAAGTAGTTACAGAGGGAAGATGTATGACAATTATTTAAAAAAAGACTCAATGCTGATGGCTCTCGAGTCAAATTCAGGGAACAGATAGCTGTGTTATGTTGATATGCTGTGTTGAAGATTTTTTGCATCTGAGTGTTCATTGTCTATTTACCACGGTTTGTATGTCTCCTTCTTGCTTTATTCTTAGCTTCCTCCACTATGTCATCACTTCCACCTTCCCCCAGATCATCCAACGGTCTGATTTTGTGATCCATAGTGAGTGGAAGAGCAAGTGTTTTGAAATGTGATTGATTTGATTGATGTGAATCCAAGCTCTGCTGGCCACATAATACAGGGTAAGTGAACTAAGCTGTGTGAAGCAGTAACTCTGAGATTAAATCAAAGAGCCCAGACTGGGGGAGGGTGCAGAGCAGGGATGAATGAAATAGAATTAACTGAACAGATAACTTCCAACTGAAATGTCTTGCTTATTACAGGTCAAACCTGGAGATTGGAAAAATGTTAGTGTTGGAGAAGTCATCTCTGGAGGAGTTAGGACAGAAGTGAGAATGAGAACAGAAGAAAGGGAGAAGATAACACAACTAATACACAAAGCACACATGCACTCTCAACTCTGAGGAGAGTCAATACCAGGGTTTCCATGGTAACTTAAAGGGCAGAAACCCGGGGTGAGGGGAATTAGAGCCAAGCCCAACTTCAGACCAATGAAATGTCTTCAGGTTGCATTCATGACTGAGAACCCAAGGGCTAGAGGCCCCTGCATCAGTACAGTCCACCCCTGCACACCAGGAAGGCTTTCCATTAATGGAGGCAGCTTTTCTTGGTCCAGTGTTTCCTGAACACCAGGAGACTGCCTTGCAATGGTGTCAAAGCTGCAATATACATGGATTTTTGCATTGACAAAAAAAAATCAATAAGCAATATTTGACGTATATTATTAACTCTGTGGGCCAATGTCAGCAACAGTGGGTATGTATTGAGCAGTCTGTCTGCATGGGGTTTCAGTATAAGAGATATGAACCCTCCATGTTGGGTAATTTGCAATTGAGTTGAAGTTCTCATACATTAATGTACAGGGAAGACTTAGCAAATCCCTTATTTAGGCATTGAGCAAGTGTATACTCACCTGAGAACCTGGAAATGCCCTTTCTCAGTTCACAGACTATATTCGAATCTATTCAAATGGAATTTTTAATCTTATAATCTCTTCTATTCAAGATGGAAATGCCTGAACATTAAAAAAAAACTGAAAAAGAGTTCAGATTCTTGAACTTAAAAGATAGAAAGCATGATGATGATGATGATGATGATGATGATGATTAAAATTACCAGTAATTGGATAATTATTATATTTTATAGCATAATGGTAATTATAATTATCATTAATTACATACCTATTCTGTGTCAAGGATACATTATTTCAAAATCCCCTATCAACTGTAGAAGCAGGTATGATTAATTGGCTCATTTTTCAGCCAAAGAGATTTAGAGAGGTTAAAGAACTTGTCCATAATCATAGTTAGGAAGTGGCAGCTTTACATTTAAAACTCAGGTCTTTTCTGTTACTGTAGTAGAATAATGTAGCCTTCTTTTTCTTCTTCTTTTTTTTTTTTTTTTTGGTACCAGGGATGGAACCCAGGGGCACATAACCACTGAGCTACACCCCTAGCACTTTTTTATATTTTATTTAGAGACAGGGTCTCTCTGAGTTGCTTCGAGCCTTGCTAAATAGCTGAGCCTGGCTTAAAACTTCGGATCCTCCTGCCTCAGCCTCCCAAACTGCCAGGATTAAAGGGATGCGCCACTGTGCCCAGCAATGTAGGCTTATTCTACTTGACTCTCAAATATAAACATTATGAGGATAGTACTGATACAAAGTAAATATCATTCCTTACTTTTTAATTTCCAATTTTTTAAAAACAAGAACCATATTTTAAATGTCATTTTTTAAGAGGACATAATGAATGGTTAAAAAACAGGGGCCATATCTGTTATTTCGGGCATTGTTATTAACCTGATGCTTTTTTTTATTAATTAAATACAATAATATCGAAGAATAAGAAACAACATGATTGATTTTCCATAATTATAAATGTTTCATGGATTCATATTTCAGGGCAAGGGACCTGGAGTCTCAGTCCACATTGTCCTATTTAGGTCTTTGAATTTAAGGCAGACACTTCCTGGATTTATTAATTGGTCAAAGTTAACAACAACAACAAAAAAAAAGGTGGCAAACAGAATAGAATCCTGAGGCAATCTTATTTAGCAAATTGTCTTCCTTCCTACAGGATTTAAAATCAAGTTTGGTCTTTATGTAAAGCATCCACTGATGGCAGCTTGGTTCCCCTTCACCTGTTTGACTGTGGTCAGCAAGGTGAGAAATTATGAGAGAGAACATTAGAATTTGGAAATGAGTACTGACAGAGTTGTCATCTGACCAGAGAAGATGAATGAGCAGACACATAGTAATGCAGCAGGGAAGAAAGACAAGATCATGTGTGTGGCCAAGGAGAGAATCAGAGCTCAGCAAAATTCCCTCCCTGCAGGAACTACCAGTTCAATCCTGTAAGATTATAAACGATACTATCAATTTTAAAATGGGTAGGTGTGTTGTTTATTTCTTCCCTTCACCCTAATCCCTGATCCCCTTTGGCCACTAAAAAATCAAATTACTGGATAAACAAAAAAGAATGCCTACCTCAGATTTTCTCTGTGGAAGCACTGGGCTCGTTTATTAATCGGAAGCCTCTCAAGCTATTAATGTTCATTGTTAAAATGCCATTTTAAAACAATTACATAAACTGGCAACTAGGAAGTTTTTTAGAGCATTTTTTGCTGATGTTGATTTTAAACACAAACAATCAGTGTATCTACAATCATGGAAACAGATTTTAATAGTATTTAATTAAAGGACACATCAATAATAAGCAAATCCTATGACTAAGTTTCCTGGTGAAAATTCCATTGTGTCTCTTCTATTTAGATGAAACACATGGCTCTATTTGTAGCTGATGTTTGAAATGGCAGTGATTTCTGGTTTGATTGAGGCAGGTCTTTCTCATTGTTTCTTACTTTTGGTCAATGTTGCAATGTTTTATTTTAAAAACATTGTTTCTGGGAAAACTAATACATAGCAAACAAAGTACAGAATGTAAAAGAATAGAAAAGCAGTTTTAAAAATCACTTCTTTTACTAGCATCCAGAGATCGTCACTATTATGTTTAATGATTCCTTAAGAGTCTTTTGCTGAGCACGTTCTGAATTTTTGTCTTGCCTTGGTTTTCTGCTTAGTGTGTTGTGAGCATTTTTTTTTTCATGTGAGCACAATTTTGTTGTATGGAGTATTCCACAATACATATGCACTAGAAATTGTTTCCTTTTTTAAAAAAATTAAAAAATTAAAGGTACATCCCAATTGCTACCTTTTGAATTTAGAGTCCATTAAGTATTCCTTTCCCATAAAATATCTGGTAGAACTCTTCACTGTGCTGACATGGGGTGGCCGGACAGAGATGAGAATGCATTTTGTTTCCAGGTGCAAATGAAGAAGCTGCTACTTTCCTCCTGCAGCGTGAGGCCCACTGAACCCTCAAAGATAGGAGGAACCAAAGCTGGGGAGCAGGCGGAATCTGGAATCATCTTTTGATTATCGACTGCTTTGTTTAAAATCTACTATGGGCCAGAGAGTGCTAGGTGCTGGGAATATAAAGACATAAGATGCAGTTTCTACTTATAAAAGCTGTCAATATGGGCCCAGCCTGCACCAGGGGGCTCACCTTCAGTTGCTCTGCAACTCTGTTCTCATCTTGGCTGAGACCTTGTCACCTCATCTACCATTTACCAGTCTCCTTTCCAGAACCATGGCCTTTGTGGAACATCTGCTCTAAATGCCTGCTCTCCTGATACCATGAACTGTGGTTCAAAGATAGCCCACTGCTTGAAGCCCCACAGCCATCTGAGCTTTCTTGGTTGGTGACATAGGCCTTGCATTTCTGGCTTCTGGGTGTCAGACCCGCCTTCAGTCCTTTCCCAGTGCCCTGTGGTGCTGGGTCCCAGAACACCTCAGTCCAAGCTGTTGGTCAACGAATGCAGCCTTATTTTGAAAACAAACAAACAAACAAAAAACCAAACAAATAAAAAAATTCCTTTCTCATTTTCTCATATCTTTCTTTGTAAACTTAATGGCATCTCTTGAAGGCCTGCTGTCTACACTACCCCCAGTAAGCACTAGGAAGACTAATTAATACAGGAACTGAACTGAGATGATGGGCCACTTTCAGTTTAGTTAGCAATCTTCCCTGCTCTTCCTAACGTGTATCCCAAGAAGTCAGAGCCAGTGAAACCACTGAGTGTGTGTGTGGGGGGGGAGCTAGGGAATAATGGATGAGGAAAATGAGAGCACAGTGGTGAGTGTTCTGAAACAGGAAACCTGAGAAGGAGCTTGGAGGAAAAGTTTTTCCGGGCCTATGTGTGGTGCCCCATGGTGAAGGCTACCAGATTGCCTGAACCTATTGATCCTACAGGACATAAATCATGCTGGCCTTTTCTAATTCAGAACACATGCAAGTGAGTCTTTTTCCTTTTCTCAGCTAAATGCTGAAGACTGTTATGTTGCATGTGCCCTAAAAACAGTTCTTCCTACCCCTCATCTTAATGAAACAATACTGAGCTTTGTGACTTTGTAAGATTAAATTGTTGAATTTTTTTTTTTTTGAAAAATGTGTGATAGATGGTTATTTTCCTTTGATTTTAGAGGAGAAACTTATTTTTGGTAGGTTGAGAGTGACAATTAAGGCCGGGAGTGCTAGTTTTCTATTCCAATACCTTTCTTCCTTAGCAACATGCTTTTTAGGCTGATGTATTACCACGCAGAATAAGTGACTATTTCCCGGGAACACCCCCTTTCCATTATCTAGTTTTTACTATTTGACTAAATTCTGGGCAATAAAATATTAACAAAAGGACTCTATGGAACTTCAAAGGAGGAGAGGTGTTACTTTACCTTTCCCTCCCCACCTTTCTTTGTTCTTGCTGCCTGCAACTTCGAGATGATGGATGGGGAGCCTGCAACTATTAGGGGGCCTTTTCTAAGGTAGAGCAGGGAAGATTGCTGGGAGAAGCTGCACCCTACCTACATGATTCAGAGAGCTCTTGTATTGGTCTGCATGGCAAAACACAGATTTCTTTCAAGTGAGAAAGAAAAATAAACTGCTGTTTTGTTTAAGCTCCTTTGTTCAAGCATTAAATCATCAATAAGTTTATATCCTTCAAGAGCAGGAACAATGTTTATGCCACGTGGCCCATGGTTAGGTGTCCAGCATTGACAATGACGATGTCGATGACTGTGATGATGAAGATGATGATGAAATGAGCAACAAGAAAACCAAATGACTTTGTCACCATGTAAAGTTATTCTCAGTTAAGGATTCTGCTGCTGATGCCATTCAATTCATCTGTATGCAGGGGTCAAGGAGGTTTATGCTGCTTAATAAAAATTCTTGGTCCATTTAACATTAAATGATTCCATTTTGTTTTGTTTTGAGAAGCAAGACAGCTATACTATTTGTGAATATCTTTAAGTTGGCATCCATGGTGCTGTGAGGACCATCCCTAAATGATGCATCCTCAGTGGGGAGAAAGTATGAGATCATGGACCCGGGGCTCCCCATGACTCAGGATGGAAATGGTGGAGTGGTACTGGGAAAGCTATACTGCAAACAGTGGAAGAACAAACAGCCTCCTCTGGATACAGTTGGGAACTCAGAGGCCAAGATGCTACTAAGTCATTAAGTAAAGAGCCTAGGGGGCCATGACCAACTCATGTGGTTATAGCGAGAAGGAAAATGGTAACAAAGTTAAAAACCAGCAAGGTATCAAAATATCCCCACAGGTGAAATATTTTGATTAAGTATCCCCCTTTACCTTAGTCTTCTGGAAAAATGAATTCTTGCATCTCTCAATATTGTCAATTCTACAAATCCCAGAGGGGACGTGAGAAGTGATCCTCCCTGGCCACTGAAAACTGCTGCTTCCTAAGTCCCACAGAGGCTTGGGTACCTTTACTATTTAAATTCTACAAGGACAGGAATTAACTATTAGTGGACAGAAACAAAAATCCTCCATGAAGAAAGGCGATTTGGCTCTCGTAGAATGGGAGAGAAGCTGGGGATAATAAGCCATCCTATTTTTCTACTATAATATATCTTTAGGCCAATTATGAGAAAATATAGACATATTTGTGTGCAGACTGGGGAAGAGGACAATGCATTCTTCATTTTTATTTGTTTCCTGTGTTTCAAGGGAACCCTCTGCCTGCTCTATTCCATAATTCAGTTCTCAGCTTCTTCCAAAGAGCCACCAGGAGGGAGCTGGCAAGCGGCAGGAGCTGACCTTTGAGGGTTTTGCTTTGACCCAGCCTTACCCTTCTCTTTGCTTTCTGTGTCTTTTTTTGTTTTTAACTTAAAGAGGCTTTTTAACTTAAACTCCTTTGTGTGCTAGACTTTGTGAAGTAACTACAGGCTGTATCTTTAAGTTAAACAAGATGCAGTGCAGTTTGATTTTCTTGATGGCTTGTGGGAAGGCAGTTAGAAGGAGAGCCTGGGCTTTGGAGAAAAAAACTCAATGTTCCATTTTTTTTTTCTGTTTTACTGGTTCTGTCACACTTCTCAGATGCTCAACCCTTCTGAGATTTTTTTTCTTCCGTTCTGAAAAATTGGCATCACCATCCTCATCATGATAATAGCTCTCTGCTTGTTTTCTAGCACACAGTAGGTATTCAACAATGTGAATTCCATTTTACTTTCACCTCTTCCTCATTCTCAGAAGAAAATGATGGCATTGGATGATTGAGGTATAGAGTTTGACCTACTCAACTCCACAATGTCTCACCTACAATATTTATGGATGTATCTAATGTGACCTCGGTGAGACACACCTGCTTAAGTGTCCCTGCCTTCCGCCTATCCTAGAATTTGGTCTTACCATGAACTTTGGAGTGTCTGGATTATTTCTCCTTCCTGATTGACTGAAAGTTCTGAGGAAGCTAATTCAAGCCAGGCTTGCCTCCTTTGTGATGTCATATGGAAGCAGATTTCTAAATAGGTGAGAATAGTAAGAGCTCATTTGTGGTTACTAAGTGTTGGTGTAAGTATAGCCTGAAATAATTGTTCTGAAGACAGCTTATTGACAGAGTTTAGATTCCCCTTCAGAACCACGCTGAGTGCTTCTAAATGTCAACTGGCTCTGTGAGAGAAAGTTCTCCATTTCTTTGTACCTGGCTGAAGCTAATTGGGTTTCTCTGTGTTTTGAGAGACGTTATATGATTTTTCTGCTAAAGATTCATTATGAATTCCCCATACTTTTCATTTAAAAAATAATAAAGATGGCTCAGGAATTAATAAAATGTGACAAGGAGGCCTTTTTTGAAGGGTTAGAGGAAAAATACCGTTATGTTGCTTTTACTTGGATAAGTCATTTACTGAATGCAAAAGAAAGTCTAGAAGCCACAGCATAAGTTTTGCTTTTCCAGGGGGAAAAAAAGGGGGTGTTTATTTAAGAAATATGATCAGGAGCAAAGAAAATGCCAGTGTTATTTCTTTAGAGGTATTATTATTATGGTGCAATCTTTTTGAGGCAGTTGAAATACATAAATATGAGTACTTTATCTAAACAATCACTCAAAAAGAAATCCTATGTAATTCCATCATTTGTAAATAATAAAATCAAGCCACATTCTGCCCCCTCCCCAAGGATTACGGATATAAAAGTAATCATTATGGATGCATTCATTTTTCTACTGGAGATTTCATTTTAAAATTACTCTTTAATGTGAGAAGGTGATTCATAACCCCAGAGCATCAGTGGCTTCTCTACAGAGGATACCATCGTGGATATATTCACAGGAAGTAATCATCTTGAGTGGCTCAAATGATTATTTTTATGGTTTTCTTCTAGACATTCTTCTAGAATTCTCATAAGTTGGAAGTAGGATAGGGATAGGGAAGTCAAGGTTAGAGGTTAGTTCAAGGTCAAATAAAAAGTCATTGGCAGAATCAGGAACTTGAATCCTAGCATCTTTACTTGTACTTTAGCTCTGCTTTATGGACTCTAATCCTGTACTGTTGGTTCCATATTAATTAAAGAGTTTTGCATTTTGAAACCCTAGCAAAAAATTTTAAAATCTAGAATTCTTATAGAATTCTATACTCTAAAATAGACTCAAAATTAGTTTCTATCATTGCCTTTTAATATGAAGAAGTCTTATGGTCTAATCCTATAACCCCTTTGAGTTGAGCTCACTTTGTGTAAGTTGTTTAGACTTCAATATCAGGTTTTTAGAGTCTCTATATGTTTTGGCATGAGGATAGTTTAGCAGATCTATACATCTGTCTCCTCAATGAATATGCTACCTGAGTAAATTATCTCCCAGGGTATTTGTGGCTCTAACAATATTTAGTCAGTTTCCTATCTTAGCAAACTTTAAAATTCATGTGAACTAAATTTATGCAAATCCACGTTTGTGGTTTGGCTCTGGTCAGCCTCAGGAAGCAGGATGCTTATAACTGCCACATGGAATGTGGTTTAAATTTTAAACCTGAAGTTTTATGGAGCAATGCAACATGCATGAGGACATCTTCAGTGGTGCTTCAAGGTACAGCAGGGATAGGGAAAGATTACACTGTGCAAATTCCCATAAACTTCATGCATAATTCATGGAAAATCAGTATATGTCTAATCATAGCAATGTACATGATTTTCTTGCAATCCTTTCTTTTCTTTATTTTTGTCTTTAATTTGATAACTTGCATCCTGAAAGGAAAATATTTGAAAGATTACTGCATGAGTAAGGGAAAATCATGGGGGAAAATGCCTAAAATTCACCTTGAATCAATATAAGGTGCCTCTTAAAATGACGTTTATAAAAATTGGCAATTTGGAAAATAAGCTCAACATAATTTTATTTAAAGAAGGTGATACAAAATTGAATGGATACTGACTGCAACTGTGCAAAAACGTAAAATCATGTTTGTAATAATGCAAAACAAAGATTATATAAACTGAAAAGTCCTAGGGATTGTGAGTGATACATTGTCTTTTGTCCAAAATTCCTGGAGAAGGGTTATGCATACTATAACCAGTGAGAAGAGACCCCAGAGATAATTGTTGGTCCTCTAGCACTAACAGGTAAACCACAGAGAGGAAGGCTAGAGGCTGAATTTAGGAGGATCACAAAAGGGATCCCAAGAAACTGGAAGGGACAGTCAGGTCAGGAGAAGTTTAAATCGGGGTAGAGTATCAGTTCTCAGATCACTTTTCAAGACAGTAACGTGGGAGATCTGCTAACATACCAGGATAAACTAGATCCACAGAACAGTTCATCAGGGACTTCAGCTTGCAGAAAGGTCAGCTCCTGTAGAGTGGCAGGGGGAGTGACATTTTCAGAGCACAGCAATCTACTCCCACAACAGAGAGCTGCTCAACAAATGCCGAAGGGCCAACTTCCTGGCTTTGTGCCAGGTGTGGAAATTTTCAAACGTCGTGGGTACGGAAGTAATTGTCCTGCACAGGGAGGTTTAACTTGTGAGTAGCACCTCAGGTTGGAGGACTCAACGAAGTCCTCCAAAACTGCAACCCAAAGGCAATACATGCAGGGTCTTACAGGTTGCCTGACAGGGCTGTCTTGATACCTGGTTCTGGCCATTGAGAATAGTGTAGTGTCCTATGGCCTCAGAGGTGGACATTTATCCAAGGAATGAGCAATTTCTCTTTTTTTGCAGATTAGTTTTTGGGTGTGTATCTAACTATCTAACTATGTATTTTCTCCCATCCCCCCATATGTTCTTTTGAAGGAAGAGCGTATTTCACAGTTTACCTCTCTTAATTTATTGATGCTTTCCTTTATCGTACTTTTCTTTGCAATCAGGAATTTTCTCTTAAACTTTACCATGTTACATTATTTCCTAGCACAGCCCAAACTGTAACAAATCTCCCTGATTTATCAGGGAAGCATGATGAAGGGAAGTTTGGGGTGTGGGGGAGGGGAGAAAACAACTTTGGAAACTGTTCTCAAAGCCCAAGTCCCCTCCTGGGAACATACTGAGCACTAGGAATGCTTTTTCAGGACTCTGACTAGGGAAAGAGGCTATAATGCACATCTTAGAGTTCTGAATGCCCCCTTAGCCCCCACTTGCAACTCTGTATCAGTGCCAGCACCAGCACCAGCTGTGGATAACAGGGCCCCATGGCACTACTGGCTTGTCAAGGGCCATGACTGGCTATGTCATCTCTGATTCTTAGCACCTAGAAAACACTTATAAAAGAAAAAAAAAAGCTATAAATATATTTGTGTACAATAAATGAGGGAGACACTTTGGATCATTTCCATAAAAACGATTTTAGTTTTTTCCCCAAAATCAACATCTTATGTTCCCCCTGAAGTTATTTTAAGTTACTTATAACTGAGAAAATAAAAGAAAACTTAATTTTTTTTCCACATAGTTTCTTTTAGAAGCAGTTTCTAAAAGTAAGCAATTCTCTTTCCTGAAACCTGAAAGTTCAAGGTCACCAGCATCCTCTGACCTGGCTCTCCAGACTCTACACTGCTTTCCCTGGCTTATCACACAGGAATAAGGATCTTGGGAACATGGCAGAGTTAAACCTAATTTTTTTCAGAACTCCAGAAAGTATTCATATACTAAATGCAGTTATACATTTTTCCCCACAACCCTGCTCCAGAATATTCATAGCAAGATTTGCATGTCAAATTTCCCTAAATAATAGATTATTAGATTTTTTTTTGTTTCTCTGTTTGCTCCCTCTTCTTTTAAGGAATAGGCTTTAATTTTGTTTATCTTTTTCCTGCTCATTTTTCCTCATATTAATAGGACTTGAGAAGTCTGCTTATTTACAGAGACAAGGGGGACTTGTTCTTTAAGTCTCTGTTCTCTTACCATTCCGACTCTCCAAGGGGACTATGAGGCCCTCTAATCTTTGCTCCTCCTTCCCTCTAATCTACACCCCTCTATTCCTAGCAAAGCCATCAAAATATTTGTGATTTTTATATACTTGTACACATATATGGGCAGAAGGAAGGGCAGGGCTGAGGCACAGGGGGAGAGAGAACATGTGGCTTGAGCAAGAGTGGAGCCTGGCATTGAAGTGGCATGGGACGGGGTGATAGGAGAGTTAGAAACTGGCCAGGCACAGCCTGCAGGTCCCATGAAGAGTGTGCTTTTTATTTCAGACAGTGGGAATCATCGGTTCTCTTCACACCTTAGGTACCAACTACTAAGCCAAGCAGTGTTGGGGTCCATAGGGCAAGACTACTGTTATTCATGAAAGTCCTGACCCCAAGGGTATGATTTTAAATCAAATTCCTTGAGGTTTGAAGAGAACACTGACCATTCATGTAGGGAAAAATGAGTTGCTTTCTTTTTTCAAAAAATAAAAAATTTCTAAGATTTTAGACCTTCAGCTTAAAAATTTAAGAATATCTAACCCTGCCTGTGAGCTTCCATTTCCTTTATCTTGTGCTTAAAAAGATGATTAACAAAATACATCAACTGATATAGCATCATTTGTTTTTCTTTTGGGATGACTCCCATCTTTCACAAAAATTAATGCGTCAATTTTGAGAATATATTCGAAGTTTAAAGACAGAAGCTGGGAGCGTAGGGAAGTGGTAATTGGACAACCCTTGACTGGAAGAAAACTACTTCTATGATTAGTGTTTCTCTACAACAAAAATTCATTAATTATTCACTAATTATACAAATGAGATAATTTTATTAGAAAAAAAGGATGAATGAATGTTTTTTTCTATTCAGAGCATCCAGCACAAAGCCGAGATGGTACATTCTCTCACCATTTCTTTAATAAGTCACTTGTTCATATACTTCAAGAATGAGATCATTTGGTCAAAAAAAATACCCTGATGAGGAATAAATACCAATTGTATTGACTGGTCATCTGTGCGTGTGTTTCTTAGATCATAAGATCGGAAGGAAGTGGTACTCACCCTGATGGGGGGTAGACCATGTGCAAAACTAGTGATTAAAAATGGGAATGACAGAATTACAGAGTTGTTTTGGAGAAAGGGAAGGAAGCAATGGAGCATTAAAAGAAGCAGGTTTGCAAGAGCTGTGCTTCTGTCAAACCTTGTACATGCAGTGTCAGAACAAGAGGCATCCAGAGGCAGGATCAGAGAGTGGTGCTGAGCCGAGGAAAAAAGACTTGACTGCAAAGTCTGGATGGGAGCAAAATGAAAGCCTAGCCACAGAAATGACAAGGTCAAGGCAAGGGCAGAGCAGAGCACAGGCATCTAGGTTCTAAATCAGAAGAGAAGAAAGGGAAGTTTATGCTCCAAACTCTCTGCAGCTTGTTAACAACAATGACGAATCAAAACAAAACAAAAACTAGTTCAGTTTTCTTGTTCCTTGTTTTTTTTTTTTGTTTGTTTTGAGTTTAGAACATAAATCATTTAGTACAGATATTTTCAAGCCCTCCTGACAATTGAGGCTGACCCAATCAGTGGTGATTTCACCTGCTGGGTGTGTTAGAGCACTGGCCTTGACTTCCAGTGCAATCCCCAGATGCCCAACTGGGGATTGGTTCATAGTCACCATGACCAACTCGGGGAAGATAACAAACTGAACCAGGTGGGGGAAGCCCTGCAAGATGATCTGTAGAAAAACCATCTGTGTAAACATGAAGGAAACACTGGTTGGGCAGTCCAGAAGACTTCAAAGTTGCTTTGCAAATCTTTAGTATCTGTGCGCTCAAGTGTTCTGAGAAGTTGTCACAGGGTTTGTGAAAACCTGTTTTGAAGAATCAGGAAGCATCTTTTATAAACCTTCCATAATCATCTATCACATAGCTGTGCTCCTGAAATGTGCACTTTTTTCTAGGTGAGTATTCTGGCTTTGACTTGGATGCTTAGCCTACTAATATAAGACACTTTAGAAGAGAGGATAAGAAGTTTTGAAAGTCAGGAAGGTAGTTACAGGATAGCGGAATGAACCTAAGACTGGAGACCACAGACCAGCATTCTAATATTGTCTGTGATGTGAAATAACTTGGCAAACACAGTCAAACTACTTCCCTACTTGGAGACTTACTTATTTTGCTTGAACTAGAGCCAAACATAATGGAACTCCTGGCAGCCGCTCCCTTTTATCACAAAGCTTGTATGCACACCTGAGTTGCTCCCTAAGAGGTGTCATCATACACGTAGATGCCCCCCTCTCATTCAGGGTGGCTAAGAATGGGCCCACAGAGCACTGGATTAGATTATCTTTTCAAGTTCCTTCTCACTCTGAAGTCTACGGTTCTCATATTGATCAGATGAACCTACTTAACAACAAAAACTACACCACAGCACATCCTCCAGTATGAGAGGTTGAATGGGTCTCCTTTCAAGTTACGTTCCAAATGGCTGAGCACTTTCAGAACTACCATCTCTGTCTGTTACTTTCATATGTCACATCATTTTTATGCTCAGCATGTCAGCTCACATCATTTCAATTATACATTTATTTTCTCACTGACTAAATATGCTGCAAGTACCACTTTTTGCTATTAGATTAAAAAAGAAGAAAACATAGACTATTTGAAAATGACTTCACAGCCATGCATTTTTCAACCTGAAAGCCCAGGGGTCCCCCCTTTTTTTTCCTTAAAGAACCTAGGCTATTCATTAAAAGCTTACAATAAAAAGATATATAATGGTATTTCAGATATTGAATTGGAGGTGATAACTCATAAGCTCTTGGTGATAATAATTTTTAACTGGGCCCTGATGAGTTGCATTACTGTCTGGAAACTTGGGGAAGGTGGGTTGGTAGAGGAAAGCGGGGTGCTTGTGTGCTACTCTATAGGTCTGGTACAAGGATGTAAGACAGGCTCAAGGCTACCTGTCAATTATGCGTTAGTGTCCATTATTTTAATCAGATGGGCATCTAGGTTAGGTTAGTTTTCAAGTTGGAAAGTGTAAAACAGGAGATAACAGAAGAGGTGAGCAGAGACCCACCCAGGCCTATGTCCACACCTTGCTTTCTTTTGACAATAGGTCATAAATTGGGACCCCCAAGGGCAATGCACATGTTATTTCAATTACATATCATCTAAATTTTAAAATTTTTAAAAAATTGATTGTAAATACCCAAAGAAGCAGATTGTATTTCTTGAAAAGTTAGCATGTGTAGTGTGGCCCTGAGCCCATTTCCAACAAAGTAGCAAACAGCTGGAGCTGGTAGGTGCTGCGCCCTCTAGGGGGCCAGCTCATGCCAAGCAGCCACTGTCCTCCTCACTCCCAATTGCTACTCGATTTCTGTACCTGGCTGATCAGAGGAGGTATTGGCATCTCTGACCACAAAAAAATACTGCAATGTTTAAAATTATTATAACACCAATCCAAGGGGATCCTACTGCTAATATATCTATGGATAGTAACATCTACTCTCACCACCACTCAGCTCAGTGCCTGCTACTTATAAAGAACTTATTACCTGCCATACACCTGGCCAAGCATTTATATTCAGGAATTTATTTAATTCTCCAACTACTTTATGAAGTAGATATTATTTTCCTCATCTTCAGGTAGAGTAGTCAGAGGCTCAGAGAAGCCCATTAATTTTCCCAAAACAAAACAGTTGCTATACAGCTGCAGCCTGTTCTTTCTTAGATCTCTGTAAAGGTCCTGCCTGATCTTACCCACTGTGCTAGAATGGTCAGCACACGTTCTGTCATTGCCGAGGATATCGTGTGGCATAGGAGCTGGCATCAGATCTGACCATCTGCTAGTCTCCCGTGGAAGGTGTGCAAAACACTCAGGAGCAAACTGGTGGAAACGACCAAAGTGAAGATGTTAGAATCTCACCAGTTCCAGCTCATCACTCGGGAAGCATGAGTGGGGAGAGTATCAGATACAACAGCCGTGGCCCTGGCTTCTTCTCCGGCTCTGACCAGAGGAGGCTGAGCTACCTCCAAGGAAGTATTCCCATTTGAGCCTCACAACAGACGTCCGACCCAGATGGTATTATTCCTTTGCACAGATGAAGAAGCGGAAACTCAGAAAACTTAAATTGCTTACTCCAAAGTCTTCTGCTTAGTAAGGAGCAGAGCCAAGACTAGAAACTAGGCCGGTGGATCCCTACTTTAACTCTCCCGCTTGGTCTGTGCCTCTCTGTGAAGAGTTAGTGACCCTTTGCATTTTCTGTCCTAATACTTTCAGATTTCAGCAAGCTCTCAGAGGATTCTGAAATGAATGTATTGGGTTTGCCCTTTGTGTTTTCTCTGGAGTCAGGTGATGCTCAGGGGAACTGGTACACGAAACTGAAATGCACAAAATTAAAGGAACAATAAAAAAATTGAGTTTACTATCACTTGCTCCCTAAATTATCAGTAACTTGGAATTTTTTATATTTCTTGATACAAATGGGGAATATTTAGGAATAAAATACAGGCTGACTGTATTCCCTTCAATAATTTTTTATTTAACTTAGTGGAAAACTTTCCCCTTTCCTTGTACAATATCTATTGATGATAAATAGCTGTTCAGACAAGATGGAACTGATTGGATTATAGTAGGGAGTCTTTATTGACACCAATGCTGATTTTAGATGGATTGCAAATAAATCTGCCTTGTACTCATTTAGCCATTTCTCATTGATCAGTCTTCTGTGAAGAAATCACTAATGAGCCTCTAACAACTGTGAGCATGATGCTGTGTCCTCCAAGTGTCCAGGATCCCCTGCTTCAGGGTCTTTAAGCTGAACAGGTTTTCTCCTTTCTGCAACTCTGGAAGGGGTTCTTGTTCTTGATGGCCAACTACAAAGTTCCAAGAAGGTACTGAGAGAGACTGTTTTACATGATATCAAGAGACAGGGTAAATGGGATCTGAATGATATCTAAGCCGTCACATCAATATGGCCAAGAAAGCATAGAGTGCAAGGCAGGGACACTTATCACCCTCATTCTTTTTGCTATTTATGAGTCTGAGACTGCGGTCAACTGCTTAGATGATGGCTGGGCCATGCTATCTGTTAGAACCAGAAGGAAGCTGTGTATCTTTCTGTTCATCTGTTGTGCTTGCTCTTCCATTTTAATTTCACGATGGCCTTTATTTCCTTTTTTGGGATTTATCCCCAGAACAACCACTAGGGCAGAGCTTCATCACAGCTCAAACACTTATATGCTATTGTAGACACAAGGGGTGACTCTACTTTGATGCAGCTTCTTTTTCTTTAGAAAAAGATCATAGAAGTCCTAATATCTAATACTTTCTATTCAGTCATCTCTTACAGAATTTAAGAGACTTTCAGAAAGGATTTAGACTAAGAAAAGTGTGCATTCTTTCTTTCTATGGGACATCTTATGCCCGGGAGAAGCCCTCCCTCTGAGACTGTGAGAGGAAAAGTAAGTGGTCCTTGATAACCACCTGTTAGCCTTACTGTGTCTGTGTCTGTGTGGAGGGGTGTTTCCCTTTTGACAATGCCTAGGGGTCAAGAGGGAAGGAAACAATTAAAGAGTGGTTGCCTGAATGTCTATCTCTATGAGGGTTCAATAAATAAATGTTGGCCAACTATCATAATCCCTGATAATTATTTTATGTATTTAGAGTACAAGACAAAACTTCTTAACCCACTTGTAGAATGACTAGTGGTGAGCGATGGTGCAGAGCTGGCAGGGGAGGTGACAGGAAGCGCATTGTATGTCATGAGGGAGGGCTGGTTTCCAGTGCTCTTTGTGATTAACCAGTGACCCTGGGAAACTCCATTCACCTTTCTGGATCTCAAAGTTCCTGTTCGTTAAACTGAAGTTGGGGGTGGTGGTGCGTTGTGTGAGGGTGACTAGCTAATTAAAATAACCTATATGACTTACACCTTATAAAGCATTTGTATGTATTTTATCTTGGGCTCGTTTTTTTTTTTTTTTTTTTTTTTTTTTTTTGTACCTGGGATTGAACTCAGGGGCACTTAGCCACTGAGCCACATCCTCAGAACTATTTTGTATTTTATTTAGAGACAGGCCTCACTGAGTTGCTTAGCACCTCTCTGTTGCTGAGGCTGGCTTTGAACTCAGGATCCTCCTGCCTCAGCCTCCAGAGCTAGCTGCTGGGATTATGTATTTTATCTTAGATAAACTTCAGGAGATGGAAAAGCAGAGTATTATTTTACAAATGAGGAAACTGAGCTTAGACAAGTTCGAGATCACAAAGCTACCGTGAAGAATTTAGACAGATGGCAAACTTGGGCCTTTACAGTCACTTTTGATTGTAAATGGCTATGGTTTTGTTTTCAGTATTATTACATTGCTTGTCTATGAATTCTAGTTTTAAAATTTCCAGATAATGCCCTATTGAAGAATGTCAAATTTATCAAAAGTCATGTATATATTTTTTCCCTTTTAAAACAGCATTAGTGCCAAGCATAATGACAAATGTTTGTAATCCCAGTACTTAGGAGACTGAGGCAGGAGGATCACAAATTTGAGGCCAGCCCAGGCAATTTAGTGAAAACCCAAAACCCATATCAAAATAAAATTAAAAGGTCTGGGATGTAGCTCAGTGGTATAGTGCTGCTAGTATATGTGAAGCCCTGGGTTCAATCCCCAGTACAATCAAAAATAAAAATAAAAAGATTGCACTATTTTCTCTGGCTATAGTTCTTAAGTATGATCTAGGATCAGCAGCAATAGGCTGAGGACTTAGAAATGTAGATTTTCAGACCCCACTCCAGATCACAAAATCAGAATCCCCTGGAGGGGGACCCAGTCATTTCTGCTATAATAAGCTCTCCAGGGGAATTGGAAGCAGCTGAAGCTTGAGCACTACTGCTTTGATCTTGGTGCACTTGTTCTGGATTAAGTGGCTGACATTTGACATTTCCCACTTTACTCCACTGAAGGATATGCAGCTTCAAGTTTGAGTCCCACATCCAACAAACCCAACACATTTTGCTAAACCCATTTTTGCAATGCTTGAACTGATTGCTTCACCTATAATTGTATCCTTCATGTAATCATAGTGTTCTATAGTTTTATGTTAGTCTTTGTTACCTCCTTAAAGTCTACTTGGAATTTCAAAATATTTGAGAAGAAAAGCTGTCCAGGTTTATCGTTTGATAAAATTTGAATTCAATTGACTCTAGTTACTTTAAAATAAAATGAATTATTATCTTTTCAGAGTGGTTAATGTTTTAAATTTTACTAAGGGTACTTGACCATCTACTCTCCCTTTCTCCCTACTAAAATCTCAGTAATTTCAGAAGAAAATTCATATTCACATGAGATGGATTTCTAAAGAAAATCCCCTCTCCTCTAATCAGGAAAGAATATTTTCATAATAAAACTTATCCAAAATGTATATTTAAAATTTCTTCTTTAATATTTATTCTAGAAAGCCAAATACTGTATTCATTAATTATAGATTTAATATTATCATGCCAAATGTCTGGGCTTTAGAGGCATTAAGATTTTATTTCAACATATTTTCTTTGATTACTTTCCTATGCTTGAAGTTTAAAAACTCTGGGGATTTCTGGAAGAAAATACAGACTCTGATCCCAATGTGATCATTTATATTTAAATGACTCTGTGTGTGTGTGTGTGTTATATGGCACCTATTACTTTAGGACATCAACAATAATTTATGAGTTCTCTGGGATATTTTTAAGTGCACCCCAAATTAATTTTGCCAATAAAATTTCACCAAGAGAGAAGCACAATGTTGCCTTTCAAGAATAAAAACCTTTCACATTTCCCAAATTTTCTCCTTTTTTTCCATATTGAAATAACACAGACTCATCTTTTACCCTCTTGAATGAGGGCAGCTGGGGTTGGCCGGGGAGGTGGGGGAAATGCATATATTGTGCACTGCTTTTGTTATTTATTTGCTTATATAAGCAAGACTGTGGGCTTTCTGAACAAGTACTAGACTTCCAAACCACAGGACTGATAAAATGGCACATAGCTTGCACAGCATGTGTGGACCACAGTTTGTAAGTGATGGATGGAATGCGATTAGTTGACTTGTGCCCATCATAGCACTCCAATTATTTTATTTATTTTCCTTAGATTTCCTTTCAGCATCAGTTACTGAAAATGCTATTTGCAATTACATGGAGATCAACAAATTTCTACTAGGTTTCTGCAAAAGATACAGCTTGAACATAAAGATTCTTAACAAAATTATATATAGGGCTACAGAGCTTTAGTTTTGTTATATATACTGTGTAAATTATATCGTATGTATAACCTCTTATCTATGCCATTCCTGAAATATTACAAACACACAGTGTGTCAATCTATTAAACTTAGGGATAACTTTTTTTGTAGTTTTAAAAAGACTAATTACAATGTGAGGTACTAACATTGTCATCGTTTTGACTTAAGATTTGCTCACGATGTGAATATCAATAAAAGCTTGCTAAATGGAAAAGGACCATTCTTCCTGCCAAAGGCCAACACCACAGCCAGCTCACATTTGTAATCCCTCATATTCGGAATTGTGTGTTATGAATGACTCAGCAAAGCTGGGCCACCACCAAATGGAACCAGTATGTGTAGTGGCCCTGGAAGGAACCAGAATTGCAGAGGCCCTGGAGGATACCGAGAACATCAAACCCACCATCATTCCATCTAGTAAGGAAAGTGCTATTTTCTGAAGAAGCAGGAAAATTGGTTTTCTTTAAGATTCCTTAACAGTTAACAAGTTTGTGGAAGTTACCATAAGATAAAAAGAAAAATGACACAATAATTTCCTTGGGCTTTCTACTCCAATGATCTCAATATATAATTTTGTAGTTTTCTGAACACCAAAATTATTTAGTTAAAGCACAAAAATTGGGCCAAAAAGAAAAAAAAAAGTGGAAGGAAGGAAGGAAAGAAAATAAAAGCTTTGAGGAGGAAGATAGTAAAGATGTGATAGAATAAAAAGATAAGAATTTGCCTTCTACATGATTAAAGAAGAGATAAAAATAAAATTTCATTTTAATAGAAATATATATATATATATATTTAACAGAAAAAACACAAAACACATATTTATATTCTCTTAATACACTCCATTGTATTTTACTAGTTTATTTGTCACTAGATTTGGTCCTTAAGTCTATGGGTAGGATCAGTTGGAGATGGTGATTGCAGGCCCAAGTAATTTATCTGGCATAGTTAAAATAGAGTTAATAGCTCAGGAGAGCACCTGTGAGATATCCCTACTTGCCTTATTAACTGAACTGACAGTTTGGCACTAAGTGGCAAAATACAAGGCCAAACCCACACACCCCCTACGCTGTTTTACTCAGAAGCCAGAGAGTGGTGATAAGGCAATACCCTCCCTGAGTGCGTGAACCCTGTAAGAACATATCTGCACCTCCACAGAGCTGCTTTGTGTAGCCCGTTGTTTAGAGAAGACCTCTTCAGTTGCCTTAATTATTCCAGGCTTAACAAACAAGTCTCTAAATTTATTGTTTCAGGCTTCGACCTTCTGGTGGCCATTTTTCCTTTTTGTCAGAAATATGCACAATGGCTCCTTTAATGTAACCACTCTGATACAAAACAAACTGCATGATTAGAAAACTGTCCAAATTCCATTTGCCTGTCTATAAAGTACAGATGACTTTCTTTCTAATCTCCTAATCTACTCAAATCCCTTTGAATTATCACTCTATTAACACTTGGGTTTATGTGGCCTCGGATTCAGTACCATTTATACATTAAGTAAATGTGCAGTTATTGTGTCTTCTTGATAATTAACAAAGATGTTAAGGACTGATGCCAATTCGGTGTCATGAGCTGGACACCTTCCACTACCTGGTATGTCTTTGTTTATGGTCTATTAAGCAGTTTTCATTTCTCCTTATGGGCCCATATAACATCCAAGCTAGAGGTCTCTCAAGTTATTGGCAATATTACAGACTATTAAGTAGCCTTTTCCTTTTGTTTTCAAAATTCATTTCTAAATTTAAACTGTAGACAATCTGAGGAATTACATTGGTCAAGACAGACATTTAAAGTTCTCAATTTTCTACCCTTAATCCCCTGTCCTCGAAATCATATTTGTTGTTTTATAAGATACATTAATGGTAGGGTGTCTCATTTTCAGAATAATGTACTTTTTTTATTCTTATTTAAACTTTTTATTTTCCCAAATTATCATTTTTGTTCCGACTCCTTTTTTTTCCAATGGAGATATTAATATTTCAAATTTATATTGTTCTGACTTTATTTTTCATTGTTCTTAACATACAGAACATACATATGTCTTGGCATGAAAAAAGTATTGGCATGCAGAAAGAAGTCAGTGGGTCAAACACATCATAGGTAGAGGTTTATTTGCTCTCACAGTCTACCTTGTTATGCAGGCCCCAGCTAGACAGGCCAATAAAGCTGTCAGGGAAGGGTGAGCTCCCAAGGGCTTCAGGTGTCAAAAATTTACAGTGCAACAATAGAAAATGTACATAAGCATTCACTTACCTGCTTCTGATCAACAATTATTTCGAGGTCTTCATCACTGCTTAGTTTTCCATATCCTTGTTCTTTACTTTTCTTGTGAAAGAATAATTTTAAATGATCATTTAGTTTCTTTCCATTAATAATCTTAATTCTCACATAATATTTTTTAAAGATAAAAGTCTTTACTTATCCTCATTACTAGTCATATGCATCATCCTCTGTCCGTCTCTCATTACAACAGCAAGTGTTTTCAAACTGCTGGCTTATCATTATTATTTTTGCTTAACTTTCCCCATTCAAATTATGCCTTTAATCATTTTCTCAATATTCTTATGCTTCCCTTGTATTTTGTAGTCAGAAAAAATTATTTTAATACTTTGAGATAAATAAGCAATTCCTTGAAGATTTTTTCTTAAAGATTGAAACTTCATTTGTAATTATACTATGCTTCAACTATTAAATGTTTTATTTGAATGTCTTAAATTTTTATGTCTAAGAACAAAAGAAGTATTACACAAATCATGTAATAAATCTTCAGATTTTCAATATTGTCTATGAATCAGATGGATGCTGACATTGGAAAAAAACAACTCAAAAGTTACTCAAGTAACTTTTCAAAGATAAAATAAATTTCAAAACTAGGCAGCTCAAAAATTTGGAAGAGTTCAGAGTAAGTACATCTAAAAAATGCATGTTATTGGCATTTTGTTATTTTTCTTATTCTTATTATTGGTCCCAATCACCATTCCCATCCAACTCCTCCCCCATAGCAAAATCTATAATTATCAGTTCTAAAGTTGGAAAAGAACCTAGATTGTGACAATCAATTTACAATTGCACACTTCAGGAGAATGACGGTGTGTCTGAGTTCTTTCTTTCCCCCAGTGCAGCAGCTGATGGGAATACAACCACTGCCATCTTTCTTCTTCATACCAGTAACAAATGGATCATAAAAATCACTACACACTTAATTATAGTTCATGTTTTTGGCAACCTTGCTTTAAATATTAACTACATCAACTAGAATTGAGATAATTAAAAATATTTTGTAAACTTCAACCTACTGTGTCATATTAGGATCCCATCTATCTCATTAGGGGAAGAAATACATCCTTCAGTGACCATGATATTAATCTTTACACTGTGGGACACAATTCTTATCTGTTTATTTTTCTTTTATAGCATTTCAAAAACCAGATTTTACATATTTACTCTCCCCATAAACATACCTCTTATTTCTGTGTTTATCACTGTAATAAGATAATTCTGAATCTTCAAGTATCAGAATGCACAAATAAAATTCAAATTCTCATTCATAAATTAATGAACTCAGCCACTTAGAACAGAACAGATGGCCACAATATTTCTCTCTATTTTGACTCTTGTCCTCATTTGAGGTTCCATTTCAGGATTGATGGAAAACAAAAAGAGCAAGGTTGGTTTCAGTCAAGCTGACTTCCTTCCTGTCACTTTGTTTTTATATCCTTTCAGTCCATTGGTTGCCATAAGATATTGTCCAGAGACCCTCTAAAGCAAAATATTTCCAAACGCCTTTCCAAATATTGATCTGTATACGTACCAAGTAGCTCATTTGCATGACCCGATTTCTGGACAAAAGGACATTAAGTAGAGATGGAATGTGAGTCCTTCCATCCATTTCACTGTCAGACATCCCAGAATTCCTTGCACCAGCGGCGGTGGCTTCATAGCCAGAACTTGCTGACCAGAGAACCACAGATCTTGCCCAGCAACAGTATTAATAATGTACAACCATAATTGATGTATTCCTGAATCATTGTCTTGACTTTGTAAACATTGTGAAATTTTTGGCTAGCACAAGAAAACCATTGAAATGAGAATTTCTTTTCCTAACTCATTTTCAATCTATGTATCTTTAGGCTCTCTGACTCCTGTTCCCATTTCATGTTTTTTCCAAGATCACTTATTGCTTATTATACAATTTCTGTATTTAATCCTAGGCATACGGACTGCTCAGCCTCCTTATCATAAAAGCTTTTAATTTTCTCTTTTTAACCCCCTGCCCCAGACTTTCTTGACAAACACTGCTAATGGATATAATAACGTCAGCACTCAAAAGACATTATTCAAAACTGCAATTTCTGCCAATATCAAATTCCATCTAATACCACTCTCCAATCTAATACCACCTCCTTATCTGATTTAGTAGTAAATTTTCCTGGGAAGAGGCTGGGTCAGAGAAGGAGCTTACATCCCCAACTATTCCAAGTAGAACTTGGCCCTTCCTAAGAGTGGGAGGAGGCATTACAGTTCTGATTTTGTACTTTAAGTCCCGACTCTCCAAACGGCACACACAGTACAAAGAGAAGGAAGTCTTACAGTTTTACTCTAGAATTAAGCCATATTTTCTAGTTTACCCCATAACCCGAGGGGGATTAATCCTTTTCTAAGCCATATATTCACTCACTTACTGCTTATTTCTAGTGCGAGTATAATCCTCTTTCAAGCACTCAGCTGCCCACTTTGACTGCTGAGATCAGCCAGCCCGGGCAGGATTCTTCAGCTCTCCTCCCTCCTCCCAGCCGGGAAGCCCTGTCTTCTATCTATGCACTTTGATCAAGCACAGAGAAGCAGGTCCATAGCTTTTGCGTGGTGGCCTTTCCTATTAGCCAAAGGACTGAACTAGAAGGAAGAAGAAAGCTAATCTCTCCCCTGTCCAAGTGTGAGGGGGCAGGGCTTCTGTGGGAGGAGAAGCCAGAGGGTAATGGTTTCCTGTGCTCCTCCCACCTCCCTGTCCAGACACTGGAGCTGAGGATTTCAACTGAGGCAAGAGGTTAGGGTCCTCTCTGCCCCCAGCATGCTGCCTGCTTATGGCCAATTTTGTGCATTTCTCACTAAGTGCAGCTGAGGAGGAAGCATTAGTGCAAGAGAGCTAAAATGAGGAGGACTTTTAGATGGGAGAAGCAGAGAAAGGGAGGAAAAAAGGTAGCCCTCCTTTGCTGCCTTGCCCCTTATAAAACACTTTCAGCTCAGGGTAGTTGTTCTGTCTCTGAAACCCCAGTCTCTCTCACTTCCTCACACAATTAGCAGTTCTGAGTAACCTGAAGGAGAATTATCTGGCGTTGTTAGTGCTGATAACTTTTTAAATACTGTTCAGTTAGAACTGTAGTTTCCTCAAGAACATTGATCCTAATAGGGAACCTCAGCTTTGTATAGACTCTACCACCTCTTCTTAACCCTATCTACCTTCTGCTTCCTTCCTTTTCTCTCCCCACCAAAAGTAGAAGGGGAAGGTGGGTTGATTCACTTGAATTTTAAAGAAGCCACTATATTTTGAAAACTGCATAGGAAAACTATTTTCATCACTACTGATGTAGGGTGTCACCTAGGAAAATTTAACAAGTAAATTACAACAACAACAAAATCAGATGGGATAGAGACCTGAAAAAAAAAAATGAAGTAACATGTTGATCTCAGAGTATGAGTTTTCCAAAAAGTTAGAGGTTTTAATTGAAAGATACCAATCTTGTATGGATTGAATGAAAAGAATTCTTCACATTAATTAGGAATGGAATATATACATAAGAAAAGTTTGAAAAGGAAAAGAGTGCTTGATTTAAATAATTGTACAAATTATCCCCAAGTGTGATTTCTTGCCTAACTTCAGATGCTAAAATTAACATAAAGATGAAAGATGTCATATAAATATTTCAAAAATTATTTATAATTATTTATTTACTACTGCAATGAGAGGTGCAAACTCGATTATTAAAGCAAATGTCACATGATGAATATATACCATAGCTGCAAGAAGAAAAGGTCTTCCTACTGTCTTCTTCATAGTTGTTGAAATTCAATGTCCAGCCTCTTATTTTTAATCTCTTTTCCACTACCTCCCCACGTCTTCAAAATTGCTTAGATTTTCCCGGTCCTAAAAGGTGACTTCTTCACATATGTTTTCCCCTAAAGACCAATCTCTCTCTTCTCTTTACTATTAAACTTGAAAGAATGGTCTATACTTACTAGAAACAGTTCCTTATTTTCTCTTCCCTTCTAAACCAATCACGATCAGGATGCATTACCAAATTATCTAGCACTCTTAGAACAAACTGAAGAGTTATCAGTGAGAAGGAGGAGGGTTGGGAAAGAAGATAATAGATAATCTACTCATGGTACTTGTTGAATTTGTGGTGTCTTTGGAAAGTGCATCCAAGTGGAAAGAGCCAGTTGACATTTGGATTCACCATTTGGATATATGGGTCCAGATCCAAGGAGAGGGATAAGGGCAGGGCTTTCAGTGTGTTGGAAATAATTAAAGTTGCAGGAGTAGGTGAGCACATTAAAGAAGAAAATAGAGAGCCTGAAGAGATGAGGACTGAAATCAAAGTTCATTCTTGAGAATGGTTGCATTCAAAGAATGGGCAAAAGAAAAGAAGTCAGTAAAGGGCGAGGAAGAGGAGAGAGGCCATGGGTGTAGGAGAAGAACCAATGGAATGAAAGGAAAAAGACTTCTAGATTGCATTAAATGCTGATAAAAGGCAAAATAAAAAGAATAGTAATGCAAACTTTCCTTATATTTGGCATTGGCAGTCATCAATGACTGAGAAGGGAAGAAGTGGTGAAGATGGAAGCTATAAGAAGTTATTGGATACATTGGGAATAGGAAGTAAAGATAAGGAGAACAGGTTTTTATATTTTATGAAAGCTTGAATGAAGAGAAAAAGGAAGCAAGAAGGCTAGTATGGGAAGAGAATGCTGGGAAAGTCATTGTCCCTGCCGCCCCTTCCTTTATGGACAGGTCTTCAGCATATTGATAATTCAAGAAGAAGGAGCTAGCTTTTTTTTTTTTTTAACATAGGTACTGAAAGTTAGTTGAGATAATTAATGAAGCAAGAAAATAAGAGTCAAGACCCTTCGGAGAAAAACTGTTTTTTTTTTTTCCCCCCTTCAATTATGTGCTTTATCTCTCTAGGAAAAAAAATACCTGGAGGACTATATTCCAAATACTGAGTCTTTTTCTCTGAGAGAAGGAATTATGCATGATCTGTGCATTTTTTTATACTTTACAGTACTTTTTGGAAATAAAAATGAATTTTATAATTTAAAAAAGGGAACCAAATACCATTGCTTATGGGGGTCATAAAATTGTCATAGAAAGGATTCATTTAAAACGACTTTGCAGAAAAAAAGACTAGGTCAGGGCTTTACTCTTCCTTTATTATGTTTCTGGGAATAAAATTTTGTTTTTTTAAATGTAGTGATTTGTGCTGTAGTTATTGTTTGTGTCCCTTGTGGGCAGGAGTGGGAGGAGGGTGGAGTGAGGGTTTTGTTGCATTTGATCTGTCCCTTTCCCCTTGACTCTCCCTTGTAGCATTAAGCTTCTCCAGTGTTTGACAGCATTTTGGTCCCACATTCCATGTGTTTTTTGAAGACCCATAGTGACAGCACAGCTGCAAACACCATTGTTGTGGGAGCCAAAGGAACAACAGTGACAAGCAAGTAAAAAACAACCCCCAAACAAAGGGAAAAAACAAAACAAAACAAAAAAACAGGGAGAAGGAGGTGACCCGGAAGAAGACCTTGAGGGTTTCCCCCATTTTAGGTCATAAGTCTAAATGTACCTTTTCAATAGGAAGTGTGTGAGTAGTTATGAAGATGAGTGTCAAATCTCTGATTTTTCTTATTAATGGGAGAAATCAACTTTCTAAAGGGAAAATGTCATTGTTCCAGAGAGTCATTTGCAGAGGGGCTTGTTCAATCTGGCATTTTTAAAGAACTATTTTTTTTTCTTTTTAAAAGACATTCACAGGAGACTTCTCCCCTCCAGATGTGGTCATATTATGGTAAAACTGAATACCTACAATTCATTGATTTTAGTTCTGGGTCAGGCCTGGCCAACAAACTCAGTTCTAAAGGTATAGTGTTACATGAGAATAGCAGGTAAAGACAGCAAATATGTTGTGTCATCTTGACTGAATTTTAAACCATATGCATAAGCCCAGATTATTATAAATTAAAAAAATTAAGACTAAATCCAGTTGGGAAGATAGATATTCGTTTACTGACTAGTTGGGTAATGAAATTGCGGAAATGCACAATGTCATTTTTACTCTATTCTAGAGGTTCCCCTTTAATAGCTGGCTTTTCTATCTTTAAGTAGCTCTTTATCTACAAGATAATAACATAAAACTTTATAAAGGTTTTTAAATGATTTTTAAAATTTTTCCAAGTTTCCCATAAACAAGAATTCTCTAACATAATATCCATTAAGCTCACTCAATCTTGTGTAATTGTGCAATGACAATTTTCTTAAGTAAAATTCCATTTAAGGTAGGTACTTTCTTATACATCTTTTCCAGTATTTCAGCATGAAAAGTTTTAAACATACCACAAAATTAAAAGAATTTTATGAGTTCTTGAATACCACCATTTAGATTTTACCAGTAATCTTTTATTATACTTGCTTTTCCCCCCATCCATCATCTCTGACATAATTTTGAAGTATCATATACACTATCACTTTTTTTTTGGTTTTGCTACTAGGGATTGAAACCCAGGGTGCCTAACCACTGAGCCCCAGCCCTTTTTTAATATTTTAATTAGAGACAGGGTCTTGCTAAGTTGCATAGGGCCTTGCTACACTATCACATTTCTACACACACATTTAATTTACTTTTAAGGACTCCAAAGAGCATGACGATTGCTTCAATAAACCTCCCAAATAAGAGCAATAAATGTTCAGCATTTGTTCTCTATAGTAACTTTTATTTGAAAACAAACCAACAAAGTACATTTCTAGCATTAAGTACTACTGATAAGTCCCATCTCTAAAGATTAGTGAAGAGGATTTCTGAAAAAAGGCCTGGGATTTTTATAGTTCTCAATCAAAAGCAAGTGATCAAACAACTCGACGTTTTGAGACAAATCCATGGTTTGATAGGCAGTTTGAGTAGATGTTAATTGCCATGTCCTCAATTTCATATCCTTTGATCATCAACATTTCCTGTATATATGAAAAATAGAAAACCACTCTTGTCTGGGCTACATAGTAAGTATCTTCCCCAGGTTCAGGCAACAAAAACAGCAAGCCCCAAGGTGGGGCCAGGATGGCTAGAGGCTTCTCAGAGGGGTCACATTGTTTTACCAAATAGTACTTGGGTGGCAAATTGAGATTGGAGTAGGCAGAAAACAAAACTTAAACTTGAAATTTCAATTATGTCAGATTCAGCAATGTTCTACATTACTTTGCTGACAATAAGTAAACTTTTAATACTCTCCCACCCACAAAGCCAAACAAAACCACATTCAAAGAAAAAGGAAACAAAAATAATCGTTTTGGAAAACTCTGAGTCCAATTGTTTTCTTTCTTTCTTTTTTTTTTTTTTAAATCTGGAAAGTTCTTTTCTCTACAAAAAAAAAAAAAAAAATCATCCTCATACTCCCTCTAGATTTGGCCTTTTTGGAAGCTTGTAACTGTAGTGGATGGCATGTTTTGGCTGACACATAAACATTATTTTCTTCCTGCTGAAGACATTAATGATTGAAAAATTATATATTTTAATCTTCTAATCTCTTGGCATTATGCAGTTTTGCTGTTATGTCCAAGGCAAGATGAAACTAACAAGCACTCTCATTTGGTGGTTTTACTCTTGCCATCACCCACACTGCAGGGCTGGAGTGGTGATTGGTGTAAGGTAATAATAAATCTGATAGAACAGACTTTAGTGTTTTGGATCCCCAAATGATGAGTGAACTATACTCTCATACCCCCACTCCCACCTGGCAACTCAGGAAAGGGTGAACTGCATATTCTGTATCCTTGAAGCAGGAGAAAAAACAAGAAATAATCCATTTAAAATTGCAATCTAGTGATTGATGTTCTGCTTCAACAATATTATTGACATTATTTCTTATATGCCTTGGCCCTGGTCCATGGGGGAGGAGAGCTTATGAGACCAATCTCAAACACAGGTGCACTTGTCATTGACTTCTCCAGTGGATCCTTTCCCTTCTTGCCGGCAGTCAGCACACCTGGCATCCTGCAGCTGCTGCTGACTTCTTTTTTAACAACTGAGCTGCACCTTATGTATTTATGACCTTGTGAAATGAAATTGCAATCTTTTTACTTTAATAAAAAGAAAGGGGGAAAAAAGCTTAACTACTTCTATAAGCGTTCTGCATTATAATATTATTCCTCTATTTTCATACCTTCTGCAAGCCAGAACATTTTTGACACATTGACACATGCTTGAGAAAAAGTTGTTAATGAAATTTTGTTTCTGACAAGAGCCAACCCAATGTTTGTGCTTCAACCATAATATTCATGTGGAAAGTTGCAGTTGTTTACCTTTAAGTTACCTCTGTGTGACTGATGAACTTATAATTAGCATTTCTATTATGGCTGAAATGATTTTTTAAAAAATATTTTTGTTGTCACTGGACCTTTATTTTATTTATTTATATGTGGTGCTGAGAATTAAACCCAGTACCTCACACATGCTAGGCAAGTGCTCTACCACTTAGTCACAACCCCAGCCCCTCATATGACTTTTGAGGATTATTATATAAACATTTCCTGGAGGTTTAAATCGCTACTCTCACTTCTGAGCTCTACCTATGGCCTCCATAACCATAGGCATCCCAACCTAGTGCCACAATTCTTGTCATTTATCCGTCAGTCTCTCTATGGCTTCTTTTATTCATCCCATTTCTCCAGTGGTTTATAAATTCATGATGACCATATTACACATGACATGATGGTAATTTAAGGGTGGGCTTATCTGGACTTCCTATCCATTTCTTTATGAATAAAGCCTTCTGGGTAACTCCTTATTGAGGAAGTTTCCAAGCCACAAATTGTATAGAACAAGAAAGATCTGGGACCATGGATGGCTTATTTATCTACTGAACATGTGATAATCAGTTAAGAGATTCATATAGCAGAGACCAGAGGACACTAAGCAAACACAAATCATATATACTATTTTACAATAAGCAACAACTGAAACTTGACTTAATAGAGATAATATCATTGGCAATGAGAGGAAAATATAGTGGTTTATAATAAAAAGCAAGGCCAGAATAATTTATAGAAAGCATTCCCACAAACCAATTGAGCTTAAATATTCTGTGAATTCTTGGCTCAAGTAAAAAGGGATTTGATGTCTAGAAATTATGCATTTGAGTCATAAAGACAAGACAGAATGTATCACAGTGTCTGACATTCAAGTGGCTGATAAATTTGTTTAAGCAACGTTACAATAGTATGGAATGAAGGTTGCTTCTTGTTAGTACATGATCATCCTTTTATACTAGGGATGCTAGATTTGGTGAATATGATTATGTGTTACTGCCTCCCCAAAATAATGAGACTGGATTACCTGTGATATTTTGAACAAATATGATATTCATTACTGGAAAAGTAAGCACTAAAGCATTCAATACAAATGGTGTTTGTTGCTTTGTTGGCTTTTATAGGACATTTCATATAACTGAATCAGATGAGAAGAAAGAATTTTACCTTCAAAAAACAAACATAAAATCCCTCCTTTATTTGGTGATTAGATAAGGGAGACATAGTGAAACTTCTTAAATATGGTGATTTTATTTTGCTTTGTCATAAGTATGGATATGTTCATTGTATTCATAATCTTCAGACATTTTATATATTTCATAATTCACAATAAAATGTGTTGCTAGAGGCTGAAGTTGTAGCTCAGTGGTAGAGCTCTTGCTTACCATGTGTGAGGTACTAAGTTAGATCTCAGCACCACATAAAAGTAAAATAAAATAAAGTTATAAATATGTAATGCTAAAGTTTTATTTTTAATATATCCGATGCATTGAGATTATCTGAATATTTTTCATAAAATTGACTTAGTTATCACATATAAAGTGATAATAAGACAGTTTGTGATTGCTTTGGGATACCTTACTACTATATTGTGTTCTTTTTTTTTTTTTAGGTCAGGGACTGTGTCATTCATTCTATAGATGTTTCTGATCAACTACCATGAATGTGTTAAATTCTGGGGCTCTAGAGCACACAGGGCTACCATATCTTTGCCCTCAGAATGCTTGATGCCTTTTGGAAGAAGGAGGTAACCAAGCAAACCATTATAAAACTATGAGGTGCCTATGACAGAGGAGTAGGGGCATGAATGATGCGGAGGATTTTGTCCTGGTGAGGAAAGACCTTGTTGAGGAGAAACTGGGATGTGAATGATGAGTAGAGCTATCGAGGTGGGGCAGAGGGCTGGCGTGTGTGGGGGCTTGAGGGCAGAGAGGAAAGATCGAATGGTGAGGACTGGTGGGGTCTTCCAGCATCTGACAGGAGGAGGTGTTAGAGCAAAGTTAGGGTTGTGGTGAGCCATACCAGATAATAAGACAGTTTTGTGATTGCTTTGGGATCCCTTACTACTACATTGTGAGGCTGGAGAGAAAGAGTCTTGAGAATCACATCAAAGAGTTTGTTCTTGATGCTATTGGCAGTGTGGAGCCATTGTAGGCTTTAAGCAGGAGAGAGACATTATCAGATTGGTGCTTTAGGAAATCACTCTGGCAGAAGGGTGGGAAATGGACTGGAGGAAAGAGGCTGAAGGCAAGGAACGCAGCTGGAACTCCTGACTCAGTGCAGGATAGCCAGGAGCCGGTTGAGAAAAGGTTGGTGCAGAGAGATGACCACCCACCGATTTCATAATGATGGGCTTCACTCATCACTTTGTGTATCATGAGGTTACTTTTTAAATGCTGGCTACTGAAAGTGATAAAATATCCATATTTTCTATAATCAGGAATTAAATTTGCAATCAATGGGCCCAGACTAGACATATCTTTGGAATTCACTTAACTTAGTGATATTTAAAATTATTTCGGGAAGAAATTTAATAAAACAAATGAGGGGTGGTGGTGGGCGGAGAGACACACTGGACTCTGACCAACAGGACAAAATATAGTATTTAGTGAAGGATACATATTTTTGCACTCTGTAAAGTCCTAAGCAATATCTCAACTTTTTTTGTTTCTTGCTATTTGCCAAAACAAAGTGAGTCTGTTTTAAAAAAATACAATGTGATACTGTTCAGGACTGTAGAGCCTCTAAAAGGATTTATTGTGTTATTCGGATGCCAACAACAGGAATTCTTTATGCAAATCTAGGAACTGAACTGCCCGAGGAGTAGGAAATAGTAAAAAGAAATGTATTTATTAAAGTGTATTTGAGATATCGTCAAGCATAATGTATTTTAAAAAGAATTGAGATGGCACATTTAGAGCTTGGTTTAAACAACAACAACAATCAGGTGCTTTCATTACATTTCACTTGTTTGTAACCAGTCAGAATAGAAAACTTAAGATGGAATAAAACTTGAGTAAGGTCATGTGAAGCAAGGAGGAGTAGACCATGGTATTCATCTTCTCACTCAGTTTGTTTGAAGGTTCTTAATTCTTAGGAGACTTTTTGTTATTCGTCTTTAAAATAATTACATGTTATTGGGCTGGGGCTATAGCTAGCTCGGTGGCAGAACGGTTGCTTAGCACGTGTGAGGCACATAAAGATAAACAAATAAAATAAAGGCATGTTGTCCATCTACAGTTACAAAAATAAAATGAAATAAAATAGTTACATGTTATATGGAAAATATTGAAGAATAGTCAACTACATGTGAGCATTCCTCAGAGTGACAGAATGGACTTTTCATTTTTTCCTTTCTCTTTCTCTCTTTAGGAATCAAACTTTAAATATTAGATGATTCACTTATGGAGACTGTCACAAATTTTTAGAGAGACAATGCAGAAGTTTCTTGCACAATTTAGAGAGAAATTTCAGAGATGAAGAACAAGAAGCTCATTAACTTGATAACACTCTAAGGGCTCTTTGGAAGACTCTCACAATGTCTGATTAATACCCCAAAGTGAATAATATGTTGATAATATAGCACTCAGAGTCAGAAAAATGATGGATATTCAATTACTGTAAATGTATCTTTGGAAGTACATATAGGCTTTGACAAAAAGTCTTTTCAAAACTCCTGCATTCTTGTAAAAGGGTCCCAGGTAGGCGAGTGTGGGGGTTTTAAGGAGAGATGAAATAAGGCTTAAATAAGGAACAGTTAAATTACTATGGATAGTATCATGTCCCAAATGGAAAAAAAAAAAAGTTTTAAAATGATAAAACTAGCAACTTCTCCTTATAAGAAATACTGATTTTTTTTAAAGCATAGAGGTATGCCTATTACGTTGTAGGTATTTAATAAATGTTTTTACATTAAAAATTTTGCTTCATAACAAAGAGAAAAGTATTATTCCCATTATGCCTAACCTTTCTTACTGTTTTTTTCTTGATACCATTACAAAAAAAAAAAGTTGGATATAACTGCTTACAAACTATAATGCTGATGCATAGATATACAGGCATATGCATATGCATATGTGGTGCTAAAGAACAAACCCTGTGCCTCACACATGTATATATGTACATAAATAAATTAATACATTCATATGTATTTTATGCTAAATATGATTATAGAATAAATACTAATCTACTCTTTTTACCCAATAATATATTGTGAGTACTTTTCCTTGTTAATACACATCCATATATAACTTATACATCTAAATTTACCTGACATTAACAGTTTTTGTGAAGAAGTTTAAGAAATCCTGAAAACCATCAGAATAAAGAATTCATTTAACATTCAAGAGACAATAAGAGCACATAAGTGTTGCCTGCAGAGCCCTGGTAGTTCCCGAGAATTTTTCAGGTGGTTGGATAAGTGAAAACTACTTTTATAATAATACCAAGATGGTATTTAGGTCTTTCACTGGGTAGACATTTGCACTGGTGGTGTAAAGCAATATTGGTCAAGCTTTTGACACCTTAGTACAAAACAAGGTGGTAAAAACTAACTGTACTAGTTGGGAATAGAAGTAGCTACTTTAAAAATATATATAACATCATTTTTACTTCAAAGGATAGCTAATATATGACTTATGGTCACTCAAACTTAGGAATCTGGCATTTCTAACCCCCCCACCCTGAAAATAAATGAAAAGAGCCATACATTTTAAAACCAAAATTAAAAAATAAAGAGTTTTGAAAACTTGTATCTGCCAATATGTACTTGTTGGCTTCTTTCTGATGAGATCAGAGGTGATTTAATAGAGTATTTTTTGATGTTGCATAATGAAGTATGCAACCAGATTTAAACCAATGAACCAGTGAACCAGGATTTTCCAAATGACCAACACCTAGCATGTTACCAAAATCATGCATGAATTAAAGAGCCATCCAAAGTATAAGGCAGAGCAATGGATTTTAGCTTCAGATTTCACATTACTATTAAATTTTAAGTAACAATATTTGTTAAGTTTTTATGTGGTATCAAAAAATATCCACAATTATCTGAAAAGACTATGAAAATACTTTCTCCTTTCTCAGTGTAAGTTTGTGTAAAGATGAGTTTGTCTTCTCATATTTCAATGGAAAAAAGTATACAGCAATAGATCAAATATTGAGAAGCCAATTTTTTTTCTATTAAGCTCTTCTATTAAAGAGATTTGCAAAAATGTACAACAATGCCTTAGCTATCACTGAAAAAGCTTTAAATGAACTTTTTTTAAAAAATAAAAATGTTAATTAGTATGTAAGGTTTGTTATTTCTATTTTTCAATGAATTATTAAGCACATTGTCAAAATTTCTTAGTTTTCTTTTCTAATACAGTAAATGTCTGTAGAGATACACCACATAAACGAGAGTTCTTTGGGGTCTTTAATATTTTTAAAAGAATAGACTGGGGCACTGAGACAAATGTTTGAAACCACTGGTACACTGGAAAACTTGCCTTTAAAAATTAGCTTTTCTTTTCTCCATTTGTAATAATGATAAACAAAGCCAGTTTACTTTATTTAATAACTTCTGAGAATAGGCTGTGTCAAAAATTAACCAATTAAGTTTATGATAGTTATGTGTTAACTAGTACACATTTGGATTGTATTTAATGATTATAACTTTGGAGTTTACAAACACACTTGAGTTATCTCCTTTAATTTTCATAGTCAATTTCATAAAGGGATGTATTATTCTCCTTATTCTTTGCTAAAGAAATGGATTTTAAGAGAAGAAATGGATTTTAAGAGAAGAAATGCATTTTAAGAGAAGAAATGCATTTTGCCTGTCTAAAAACTGCTAGAACATGGAATCAAATTCAGGTCTTTTGACCTTATGTTCCTATGATCTTTTTCATCTTTGGGTAGAACAAAATGAGCCTTCGGGCTGTCATTAACATAGACGGTGTGGCTGCTTTCGTCTGATAGAACTGAAGGTTGGGTACTGAGATGCCTTTGGGATTTGGGCACAGCTCCTGACTTCTGCCAGGCCATTTCCTTCGTTGTATAAGAAGTATGGGAAATAATGTATTCCAATGTATAATGGAATAATGTATCTTAGAATAGTGCCTAATATAAAGTAGTCTCTGTTTTTATCACTTTTCCTTCTTAACATAACAATGTAACTTCACATGGCCAGGGTTGCTTTGGTTTCACCCAATTCTTAGGTCAAATATGAAATCACTCAGTCAATAAGACAGAAATAGAAGAATAGCATATGAAAAAAAAAAAAAAGCTTCAGAACAATTGTAGGGCTGAGCAATAGCAGAAATGCAGCCTTCTCCAGGCTGGAAGCCAAAGGTCATTCTATATATACTGTTGACCTACACCTCAACTCTGCACTCAAATTTAGAGGTGACCAGGTAGGTCACTACATCATGCTTCTGCTTGCCAGGACAGACCGAATCCAGCTTTGAGTGGTTGCTGAATGTCACCAACTTTAATGACTTCTTCCCTATCCCGACCTGAGCCACAGAAACAGCCTTGAGAATCCAGGCAAGGTCATCTAATCTTAGCTTAACCCTCCGCACCCCCTCCCATGTTTTCCTACCTTTGGTCTTTTTATCTTCACACCTGGAGCTTTTCTCTGCCCTTCAGAGTGATGTGAGGGCTGGATGACTCACTTGGACTTTGATTAGAGCCTTACTGGGGTCCTTTCTATCTCACCTCAGTCCTACTTGGTTGCCCAGAAGACAACCTGCTGCTGGCTCAGGCTTTTGGGCCCCACCTGTGGGAGGTAGAAGGGCCCAACACTAGGCCAGAGAGAGGCCCACTGTGTGAAAGCAGTGTCAGGTTTCATCGTGGCTCACGCGGAGCCCTCAACTATGTGACATTCAGGAAGCCCAGCTGGTAAGATTTGTCTTGGTGTGCAGCCAGATGACCAGACAAGGGAGGTGAGAGTTTCTGGAGGAACCCATTGATTAACAGAAGAATATTAATTTAGTTCTCTTTGTACATTGATCCCAACATAGCACAAGTACATAATGATACCTAATAAGATAATAATAGCATTCACAGACACCATCTTGTGTTTTGTTTATAGATATAATATGTATATATTATGTATATACTTTATACTATAGCTATATACAACTTTACACGACTTTAACTCTGTGGTAGAACACTTGTCTAGCATGCCCAAGGCCCTGGGTTCAATCCCCAATATTGTCAAATAACCAAACTAACAAACCCCCAAACAAAAAAAAACTCAACATATTTAGTAACGATAAGTACTGTATTTAATAACGATAAAGATTATTAGCTGACATCTTTCCATTATCCCCTCTCTCCCTGCCTCCTCTCCTCTTTCCCTCCTTCCCGTTCGCTTTCCAGGTCTCCCTTCCTTCTTTCTTTCCTCCCTTCCTTTCTTAGCTTTCTAACAGGTTGAGTTGACAGTGCACAACTGCTAAACAATCTTTCTAGCAAGATGGCAAGACTCACCAAAGATGGCTCAGAAACTCAGTCTTGAAGTTAAAAGACATTTTTTTTAAACTGGGATTTAAAAATAGAACTTGGTGAGAAGCAAGCAATCTTGCTGTATCAACTTTTAGAATGTTGTACTGAGAAAACCCAGCAGAGCTTTATTTTAAGAAGACCCCAAATGGCTTAGCTAAGTTCGTGGATACATCAGAACATCCCCCTTGATGGTTTGCTTTCTTGTGAACCTAAAATCAAGCAACATGAAGAGTTCTGGGCCTTGCCAACCCCCCTACCTTCAACCTTACAAAAAGCCAACTAAACCAAACTCAGGTGCTACTGTCAAGTAACTGGAGCGGAAGCCCAGCAGGGAGCCTCCATTGCTGAATCTTTTGAAATTCACCTCTTTGTTAAATCTTCTTTTAACACAAACTGGATTTTTTATAGTGTGTTTCAGAGTTGTGCAAAATATTAAGGATACAGAAAAAGCTACAGATGGTGGAGTTGGAAAGTAGGTAGCAGAAAACTTTGGTCTGTGCCACTGTCTGGGCTCCAGACTTGTTTTCATCACTTTTTTTTTTTTTTTTTTAAATAGGGCTTGTCACTTCAACTCTTTTGAGCTCATTTTTCCCATTTTAAGATTTTTTTTTTTTTTACTAGATTATTTTTAACATTGCCAATTCTCTGATCTCTTTTTTAACTCCTGGGAAGTCATTTCACTAGTAATTTTGTTGTGATGAAGAAAGTATTATTGTTAATGAAAGCAAGAAGCTAACCTTGATAAAAAATATTCAAATACATATAACACTAATATATGTAATATATAATCAAGAAGCATTTATTGCCTTTTTCAAACTGCTGTGAATAACACCCCTGTATCTTGTTAAACGGAGCCTATGTTAATAACCAACAGAAACAGCTAAAACAAAACTAAATCTCCATTCCAAAACAACAACAACAACAACAACAAAAAGGAATTGAAATTGGATGTATAAATGTGTTTCTCAAGAAGGAACATGTTGGTGCTCAATTGTCCTTAACTGCATTTGTAAATACCTGCTTCAGAAAAATGAATCCCACCACAAGGTATAGAATTCCCTGAAGGAAGTGAAACACAAAGACACAAATGCAGTTAAGGGTCAAATTGCAGGTAATCAGCCTGAAAGCAGGTATGAGCAAAAAAAGCAGAATTGCCAGGATTTGGCAGGTGAGTGATTGCATGCATGAACAGTTTCTGGCACAGCCTCTCGAGAAAAACAGCATAACTCCATGGTAGGAATAAGAGGGAGTCCATGGAAACCAAACAAATTTGTCTGGCTTTAGCCCTTTGTGCAGGCAGGAACCGTGGCTCCTGCTTGCCTTGTCTGTCCAGCCAGCACTCATTTGCAGTTTCTGGTACAAAACAAACATGCTGAAAATATTTTATTTATTTGATTGATAAGGATCAGCATCCCCTCTCCCAGCTTAAGTAACACCTAGATCACCAACTAAATTAAATCAATCTACTCCTCTAGTTCTCTGTTACCCTTTTCATTGCTGTACTAAGGGCTATTTAAACTTTAAAATAACTCATTAAATCAAGTAGTACAGTTGTGCTAATTTATACATCAATATTAACATTAAAGAGGAAACAATAAAATCACACAGAAAGATTAAATAACTTATTTGAGATCAAAGTTAACAAAAATAGATGATGCATATACTTAAAAACACATCTTATATATTTCCCTTTGGGCTCATAAATTGAACTGAGATGTATAACTCTTCCAACTCCTTTTTCTCATTAACTGAATTCCTAGTAAGTTTCAGTCATGTTGCAACACTCTGGAGACATGAAAGTGCATCAGTCTAGTATCCTGTTCTCCAGGATCTTACTATGTAGAGGAACTATTTTCAAAAACTTCTCATTCCACTGTATTTTCAAGGTATGTGTCAGTTTAGAATTATTACTTGTGGTCATGATCTCTGCAAATGTATCAAATCAATTTTAAATTTTTATTAGTAGGTATTTTGTGCTTGGCAAGGCAAACTTATAAGTTTTAAATAAACTTCTAATTTCTAAAATATTCAGACATACTACATGCAATATAAAATTCTACAGATATTTGTAGCAAGTTAGTATTTGCAAAGTACTTTTATTATTGATTTGTTTAATACCTATTGAATACTTACGTTATTCTCAGGAAAACCCTATGAGGTGATAATAACAACTAAACTTTTGAGTATTTATGATGAGGCAGGCATATTTTAAATGTTTTACATATATTGATTCATCTAGTTCACATTATAATCATATGAAAACTCTGTCATCTTCATAGTATGTATGAAGAAACTGAGGAAAAAGAATGTAAGTAGTTTTCCCAAGGAATGTCCAGGATTTGAATATATACAACAGTGAGGTTCCACTCCCAGAGATTATGATACAATTAGTCTGGGGTAGGCTTGGGCATCAATATTACTTTATAAAACTTCTTAGGTGATTTGCCCCAAATTGAAAATTATGTGGCCAAAACAGTATCCCCGACTGAGGAACGATTTACAACCAAAAAATTGCATTTCTGACTTATGTAGGAAATGATTAAATTTGGGGAAATCTAGAAGGTCAGTCCAGAGACCTCATGAAATCCAAGAGTCGACTGTATTGAGAAACTGGCTGAATTGTACATGGAAGATTTATTAGTGCCTGTGGTAGAGGTGAAGACTGGGAAATGGGAGCATGCAGTCCCATGAGTACCACATTCCTTGGTCTCAGCTGCTCCCTGCATAAGAGCAGCCCAATAAATGGTTGCACTGAAATCCTTTTTGGCACAAATACCTAAATGTGCAGATGTGTAATCGGAGGGGCCTTCGACATGTTTTGCCATAGGGAGTGGTCAGTGTAAATGAGGATGGATTAGTATCTCCACTAGTCATTTGTAGGCCTGGGTGGGGTAAAGCCAAACTGAGATTCGAGCATGAGTTTGGAAGCTGGTGGAATGCTACAGATGGATTGCCTCTCAGGAAAGTGTTCCAGAGCACACACAGAGGCAGTTGTTATCAGAGAACACCAACGAGATAAACTGGCATGGTTAGCAACTCAGGATTCCTGTGCAGTTGCTGTCACAATTCCTTGAACTAAGATATTCTTATGTATTTCCCATTTGAAGGTCTGTGGCCAGCTTTCATGGACTTTCCCTGTTCACCCGAAGACTTGGTATTCTTACACCCAAGACCACTAATTTTCTTCTTTATTTAGGCTATAATGAGACACCTTACCTAAATTACATATGCAGTAGAGTAATTGGAGAGACCACAGTGTATCAGAAACCAGCTCAGTCCACAGCGGACTAAGCAATAGTGTAGGAATTCTTCACCTCGGACCGTACGGATGAACCACCTACTATATACCAAAAAACAGCACTGTGGGTGCTCTAGTTAAAGGGGCCAGGGTGATATAGTGAATTTCTAATTGTAACCAGAAAAACATTCTTGTATAAGCATAGGTGCAGAGAATGTGGAGCTGGAAGAAACTAAAAACAATCTCATCTGATCCATGCATTTCACATGAGGTTCTAATGCACCAAGTCACCATGTTCCCACCGTCAGGAATACCATTTGACCTCATTCATGGCAGTGACTTGGGACATTGGAACCTCAGTTTCCTCACATGTAAAATGTGTGGATCAGATGAGATTAATTCACAATTAGAAATTTCACTAGGTGTTATTATCAGTCATTTTTAATAGAGAAAAGATTTTGGCTCATGTGTTTTTACATTCCACTCCCCCCCTTTTAGAGTAACAACAAACTCTTTTTCCTTTAGTTCTGCTTTCTCATCCTGTTCTGTCACTCTGAGATTTTTACTGTTGATTGCTAATACAAGTGATTTACTGAGTGCTTACCTGTGCCAGGATCATCATTCAGCATTTTACTTCCATTACTTCATTTAATTTTCATAACTTCCTAAGGTAAATACTTTTATTACTTCTATTTTATTGATGAGGAAACTGAGACATAAAGGTATTGAGTACATTTCCATTAGCTCATTTTGCTAGTCAGTTTAGAGCATAATTCAAACCCATTTATGTAATTGCTATTTCCCTGTATTCACAATTCTATAATACTCCCAGTGGATAAAAGATCCCTGCTCCCTGAAAAATCTGGGGTGTGGCTAAGACTTAGGTACTGCCTGGCTCCTTGCATCCTACATGCATTCTTGAGGTATCTGAAAAGCTGGGAGAAGTCCTGTCAGAGTTCACCTTCACCACAACAGCTTTGTTTTCCACCAGCTTGCTGCTCACCCTCACCGTAATAGCATTGAACAACTCTTTGGCTATAACATGACTTGGAGGCCCTAGCCACCTCCCTGCTCGACCTCTGGTATCTCTTGACAGCATAGCACCAGGGCTGCCCATAAGTCATTTCAATGATATGCTTACTGCATCTTGGCTGCACTTCCTCTTCCAGATCATCAAGTTTTATAAGCAAAGTCACAAGGCCAAGGTGAATATATCCACTGCAGACTCATGCTGTTTTATAATAGCTGGGTCCTCACAACTGCCAGGCAATTTCTTTCTGATCCTTGCCATGAAGACCCCCTTTGCCAGTGGGAGCTCTTCCCTCTTCAGGATGGCCTGGCTATATTGCTGAGATTCTCTAGGCCTCAGCATTCTTTCTTCCTCCTTTTCTAATCTCTGGGTCTTCAGGAGTTTTATTCTTGTCTGTTTTTAAGGAGGAAGTATCCTTTGGCAGGACACAACTCTTTCTGTGGCCTGAATCTTGTTGCCCTCACACCTGTTTGCCACTTTGCTTCATCAATTATTCTGTCACCTGTACCTCCATCTCTCCATCCCTCGGTTCCTTCCCCTATGTATACTCAGGCACAGATCTTCCGCATAAATAATCTCTCAGACTGTAGCACACCCTCTCTCTCTCCCTTCCCTCTAAAATCGGTATTTCTTTTTGCCCAAGTATTTAAGAAGATAAATCATGAAGATAAAACATGAAGACTATTTTCTTTAGTTATTTGTTTGACGAAACAAATTCAGTATAAGCTTTATCTTGGTTCTTACATGTTTAATTATTACCACACTTACTTATAAAAGTAGTATATTAGACATTTGTTTTTATTCTTATAAAACAGAAGGAGGTATTAACAATGTCATCTCCTGAGCTCCATTCGTGTATAAGGTCTGTGAGGAATATGAGTGGATAAGACTGAGAGTATGTCCTCAGAGAACAAACACACAAAGCGGACCCACTACAATGTCCTACTACATGCAAAATCTTCTGCCCAGCCTCATACAAGTGTACAGATGGTCACGTTAGAGATTTAGGTGTTGCTGGGTATATTTGGAAGAATGTGGAAACAAAATTATTTATTTATTTAGAGATAAAATAATCTTAAGAACATTTAGTCCAACTTCGGTCCCCCTTCATGTTACAGAAAAAGGGAGGCTCATTGATTTACTTCACTCAGGTTACACAACTGACAGAGCTGGTTCTAGAATCTGTCACCTCAGAGAGCTTCTTTCTAATTTGTTAAGATGAAAAATCTCTTCAAGGCTTCATTTTTAGTGATTGACATAATTATTGTGCATGGTAGGTGCTCAACAAATGTTTGTGATGCTAATGGAAATCCACCCACTATGTGTTTATCAGACTCTGATCTTAGGCCAGAGCTGGACAGGGAATATAGGAGATGCAAGGGAAGCGTGATAGTGACAACTGGCCCCCCTCATAAGGAGGTACCATGTGAAGCCCTCAGATCCTCAATAATGATGTGTTGAATAAATAAAAATTTCCCCAAATGAAGCAATTAAAGAACATACATTAAAAACTGGTGCAATCATGGGCTGGGCTGTAGCTCAGTGGCAGAGTGCTTGCCTAGCATGTGTGAGGTACTGGGTTGGATCCTTAGCACCACATTAAAAAAAAAAAAAGCAAATAAAATAAAGTCACGATGTCCATTAACAACTACATTTTTTTAATGGTGCAACCACCATAGAAGGCAGTATGAAGATTCTTAGAAAACTTGGAATGGAATGACCATTTGACCCTGTTACCCCATTCTTGGCATATACCCAAAGGACTTAAAATCAGCATACTACAGTGATGCAGCCACATAAGCATTTACAGCAACTCAATTCACAATAGCTAAGCTATGGAACTGATCTAGGTACCCTTCAACAGATGAATGGATTAAGATATGATAAATATATACAATGGAATATTACTCATCCATAAAAAAGAATGAAATTATGGCGTTTGCCAGTAAATGGGGAGACTATCATGCTAAGTGAAATAAGTCAATCTCAAAAAACCAAAGGCAAAATGTTCTCTCTAATATGCAGATGCTAACGCATAAGAAGGGGGTGGGAGAGGGAAGAATAGGAATTCATGGGATTAGACAAAGGGGAATGGAGGGAAGGGAGGGAGATGAGAATAGGAAAGACAGTAGAAGGAATCAGACATAAATTTCCTGTGCTAATATATGAAAACACAACTAGTGGAACTTCACATTATCTACAAACACAGAAATGGGAAGTTATACTCCATGTATGTATAATATGTCAAAAACACTCTACTGTTTTATATAACTAAAAAGAATAAATAAATTTTAAAAAGAGAGCAGGCATTCAACTATGTGGAATAGAATATACGTGCATAAGAATGTTGAAAATCACTAAGAAGAATGTGGGATGGGATCATTCCGGAAGATTTCATTTGATATGTTTCTTAAACCGTTTCTTAAGTGATGGCAAATAAGATTTAATTAAAGGATGGTATGATTACATCTACTACGTTTGGATGACAACTAGGAATGTGAGGGGAGAATCTACAGAATGGGAGAATGCCTTTGAAAGTTACTCTTGACAGAGGATTAATATCCAAAATATATAAGGAACTCAAAAAAACAACACCAAAAAAACAACTCAATTAATAAACGGGCAAATGGATCAAACAAAAACTTGTCAAAAGGAAATACACACAATCAACAAATACATGAAAAAATGTTCAGCATCTTTAGCAATTATGGAAATGCAAGTCAAAACTACACTGAGATTTCATCTCACTCCAGTCAGAATGGCAACCATCCAGGTACGAATGATAATAAATGCCAGTGAAGATAGGGAGTAAAGAAATACTTCTCCAGCATTGGTGGGATTGTAATCTAGTACAACCACTATTGACATCAGTATGGAGGTTACTCAAAAGACAAGGAATGGAACCACCATAGGACTCAGCCACATAAGTATCACTCCTTGGTATTTATCCTAAAGAATTGAAGTCAGCCTACTATAGTGAAACATGCAGACCCATATTTATAGCAGCACAATTCACAATAGCCAAACTATGGAACCAGCCTAGGGGTCCATCAATGGATGAATGATTTTTTTAAAAAAAATTGTGGTATATATACACAGTGTAGTTTTATTCAGTCACAAAGAAGAATGAAATTATGTCATTTGCAGCAAAAAGAATAGAACTTGAGAACCTGTGTTAAGTGAAATAAGCCAACCTCAGAAGGTCAAGGGTAATATGTTTCTTCTCATATGTGGAAGTTAGAGAGGTAAAAGGAAAAGAAAGGTGGGGTTATTTCATGAAAGTTGAAGGAATATTAGTAGAGGAAAGGGACCAGGAGGAGGGAGAAGGAAAATACTGGGGAATGATTTTTGGTCAAATTATATTGTAACATCCATATGCTTGTATGAATATATAAAAACAAATCCCACCATTATATATAATTATAATGCATCAATAAAAATGGAAAAAGTAGCTTCCCTTGTTATTACAACAGTGACACATTTATTTTAGAAATATACGTAAGATAAAGACATATAAATTGATAAAACTGCCACTGGAGCACACTGCTCACATGTTCTTCCAGTGTTTATATAAGTATTTGTTCTTTAATTCTATTTCTCTTATTACTAGTGAGCTTGAGCATATAATTCACAAGTTGGTTGTCAATTTGTACAAGTTCTTTGGTGAAGTGTTTACTCATATCTTTTCTTATATTTCTATTGAGTTTTTGATGGATATAAAAATGATTTCTTTTTTAGTTGTAAACGGACACAATACCTTTATTTTATTTATTCTTATGTGGTGCTAAGGATAGAACCCAGTGATTCACACATGCTAGACAAGTGCTCTACCACTGAGCCACAACCCCTGCCCCTAAAAATGATTTTTAAAAGAGATCATTGTGTATATGTCATTTTATAACCTACTTTTACTTTTCTATATTATGAGCTTCTTTCCTGTAAATATGTGTACTTCTGTAACATCATTTTAAATAGTTTTCCCCACTGATGGACAGTTAAGTTTTTTTTTTTTTTTTTTTTTTTTTGGTACTGGGGATTGAACTCAGGGCACTCGATCACTGAGCCACATCCCCAGCCCTTTTTTGTATTTTATTTAGAAAAGGGTCTCACTGAGTTGCTCAGTGCCTTGCCATTGCTGAGGCTGGCTTTGAACTCGTGATCTTCCTGCCTCAGCCTGTGGAACCACTGGGATTACAGGCATGTGCCACCCCACCCAGTGACAGGTTTTTGGAGAATTTTATTGTTGTCCTGCATGGCAGCTGCCATGCAGGTGACTAAGGCCATCCAAGACCATCTAGCCACCATCTGGGCTAGTCTTCTAGTCTAGACTTTGAAGTCTAGACTTTAGTTGGCCAGCTAACTAAAGATAAATGGGAAATAACAGATACTTGAGGTTTTGAGCTGCTACATTTTTGGATGGTTTCTTGCACACCAAAAGATGATTGACTTGGATTCTGACCTTGGGATAGGCCTTTGCCAGCTTCTAGCATGATGGCTTCAGGCTGTGGGGACCACTTGCTCACTTCCAGGGAAAGGTGTCACAGTATTTCTCCCTGGCCTCTGAGTTACTCCTCTATTTTCATTCAGATCCACCCCTCTCTTGGAGAAAAACAAACCTGGTGAAAGAACTCTTTGCGAATGTGTCAAACAAAAACAAAAACAACCTTTTTGGTGTTGTCATTGCTCATAAAATAAAGCTTCAAACCATAATTATGTACCTAAACCTATGTGCTCACCCTCTGAACAAGGGGTTAGTAAATAGTCTGAATTACATTTATTTTTTATTGTGTTTTCAGCTAATGAACTGTGAATTTTATTTGAAACTATTATGTTTTAATTATTTCAATTACATATTTTATGCATATCTTTTATGTTCATATGTACCTTAACATAAAATCTTTGATAGGATCCTATCATATATGCTACTTGGTGTTATTGTTGCTTGCCTCGGCCTCCTACTCAAACACATACTCTATCCATTTGTGCATAATTAACAATTAATAAATATTTATTCCATTCATAGTCATAATCAGACACATAATTACAGTGAAACAGATTTACCAATATACATGCTTACATTGGTATGATTGTCACGATTTTACAACTAGTACAATATTACACTGCCTTCTTCATGTCTTTATTTTTCTCAACTATTTAATAAACACAACCTAAGTCAAGTTTTATAGTTCCATTTCATTTTAATACCTGTGTATTATTCTAAGTATGGATATACCTTTTCAAACATTTTAAAATGTGGAAATTCCCTTGGTTTTCTTTTTCTCCCAACACTGAACAATGTTGCAATTGGCATCTTTGCACATATTTTCTTAAGTTCTGATTGTTTCCATTCCATGGGAAAGACATTTAAGGGTGAGATTGCTGAGCAGAGGAATGTATATACTTTTCACTTTAAAATTATTACACAATATAGCCAGGTTGCCTGCAATATATAGTTATGCATTTTCACCATCTTGCTGTTGTTGACAGCAAAAAGCATTACTGCTTTAAAACAACAACAACAATAACAACCATACAACATTTTGGGGTCTAATGAGAATAAAGTGATGTTGTTCATTGTATTTCCAAATTTAACATTGTTTTAGGCATTTGATGATTATTTGGACTCTTTCTCTAGAAAATCCATTTTTCTCTAAAACTGGGAATGGAACCACCATTTAACCCAGCTATCCCACTTTTTGGTTTATACCCAAAGGACTTAGAATAGCATACTACAGGGGCACAGCCATATCAGTGTTTATAGCAGCACAATTCACAATAGCTAAACTGTGGATCCAACCTAGATTCCCTTCAGTAGATGAATGGATAAAGAAAATGTGGTACATATACACAATGGAATATTATCAGCATCTAGAAGAATAAAATCTTGGCATTTGCAGGTAAATATGGAGTTGAAGAATATAATGCCAAGTGAAGTAAGCCAATCCCGAAAAAAACAAATACCAAGTGTCTTCTCTGATATAAGGATGCTGATTCATAATGGGGATGGGGTGGGGGAGCATGGGAGGAATAGATGAACTTTAGATAGGGAAAAGGGGAGAGACGGGTAGGGAGGGGCAGGAGGGTAGGAAAGACAGTGGAATGAGATGCACACCATTACCCTAAGTACATGTATGAAAACATGAATGGTGTGACTCTACTTTGTGATCAGCCAGAGACATGAAAAATGTTCTCTATTTGTGCTGTATGAATTGAAGAGCATTCTGCTGTCATATATAACTAATTAGAATAAAAAATTTAAAAATATGAAAAAAAAAAGAAAAAGAAACTCCATTTCTCCAGAATCTCTTCACTTGTATTCTCCCCTTGGGTCCTTGGCCTGTTTATTGGCAATTGTGAAAACATTTTGCATAGCATTACTGTTAACCCTTTGTCCATGGGTTGCAAATATTTTTTCAAATCTATTATTTGTCTATTGGTATAACCCTTTTGGGGTGTATGATAGACTCAGTCTGATTCCCTCTTAAAATTGGGAGCCATCTCACCACAAAGGCATAAAAAGATAATTTCGGCTTTACTATAAATTACTGCAAATTCTAAACCTGCTTGGAATGCCTGCCCATGCTTTGAACTCATCCATGCCTGGCTCTCTGACCAGATAGCAGCCCTCTCTGAAACTTTAGTGACGCCTCATCAATCTTGGCCTTCCCTGGCCAGATAACGACCCTTTCTGAGGCTCTAATGACCTTCATAAATTCTGATGTCGGGGCCAGTAAAAATGTAAACTACCATTTGTGTTACACTCATCAGAGTTTGTTATCTGTAACTCCCCTTTGTATAACTTTCTGGGCTATAAAGCTGGGCTGCAGGAAAGCTGCGGCTGCTGTCTTGTTCCTGCTGTTTTGGGTGGGAGAGGAAGCCCGGCCGGTCGAAATAATAAGCTTGCTTCAATTTGATTTTAATTGGAGTCAGTGGTCTTTTCTTGCGTCTTGGTCTAACAGTGCATATTCTTAATTTTTTCATCAAGAAATACATTTTCTTTACTTTTAACTACTGCTTGAAATTCAGCTGCCCAAGAATTATGGTGAGACTACCTGACAAATAGTATTTTGTATGAGACCAAGAGAATGGCAAACATAAATCTCTTCCTTTCAATAAAAATTGATAAGTCTAGTTGATAATTTGGCTAAATCAGAAAATACTTGCAACAGCAATACAGAAAGTCCCATAAAGATCTAAATTATTTTATATTTTTATAGCATGTTAAATCTGGAGGGAATATTAAAAATTACTTTTAAATAAATCCTCATCTCATAGGCAAGGAATTTATGATAGATGAGACCAAGGAACTTCTCTTTCCAGAGAGGAGAGTGATATAAATCAAATCCATTTTGGGCTATTAAGAGATGTATAAACTGACAAAATTCAGGTGAGGATTGGGGGCCTGGCTTCAAATACTCTATTGAGACTTTTCTAAATAAAACCTGAAGTCTTAGCGGCTCTATAAACAAGCTGACTCAGAAACCAGTCTCTAAAGAGAGCTTAGCTCACTCTATTCTATCATGCAGAACACAGAAAGCATCTGGGTTTTAATCCATTATCAGAACAATTTGTATTATGTCCCATGCTTACTTATGTGTTACCGAATGAGCAGTATGTTAGGTTTTTAAAAACATTGTCTACCTTATATGGCCTCAGCCTTGGCACTAAAAAAGAAAAGGAAAAAAGAAAAATAGCTTCCATAAATTTTACTTAAAAGACAATAAAAATAAAAATAGATTTTAATTCACACATGTAAAAGCTCCAGAATCCTTGGGGTTTTGATTCAAAATTAGATTTCATATACAACTGTTTTTCAATTTAGAAAATATTTTTATTTATTTTATATAAAAATGTCATAAATTAACCTAAAAGTTTTCTAAGAAGAACAAAAATCAACTATATAATAATTACATCTTACCTAATGTTCCTTAAAAGATTACTTTGGCTTCCTGTGGCTATTCAGTGATATTAAAAGAGTAATTAAAGTCCTTCAAGTCCCATAGAATTGTGTCACACAAATGAGTGGATTTACCCAGCAGTGATTTGAACTTGGAAATGAGGCATGTGAGGAAAGCTTCAGGGGCCACTGCCAATGGCTTTTATCCCATCAGTATCTCCTCTGACCATCCACACAGCACATCTTATATTCACCCATCCCCCAAGGGAACTGACTGTTGCAGTTCTGAAGAAAGAGTGGCCTTTTCCAACTTTGGAGCAATATTATTTGACTAATAAGAGTTCAGAAAGTTCATCCTAAAATTTAAAAAAAATTTTTGGTTGTTGATGCACCTTTATTTTATTCATATATTTACATGTGGTGCTGAGAATCTAACCCAGGGCCTCACACATCCTAGGCAAGCACTCTACCACTCAGCCACAACCCCAGCCCCTCATCCTATAATTTTTTATACCCCCTCTTGACCTGACTAAAAAAGTATCTTGGTTTGAAAATTAAATTCTGTGTATACTTACCAGCAAGTTTCTATGATCCTTAATGCTGAGAGGTCTCTGTTGCTGGTTTCAGTGCTGATCAAATTTAATAAAATATTGGAAAATTGAATTTTCACAGTTTTGTCCTCATGATATACAAGTCAAATTTAGTTATTATTAAAGAATATTTACTATCTGGTTATCATTGGATAAACTTTGGAAATGAGATGGAATGTAGCCTTGAATTTCAGATAAAGCTTTTTGGTCAAGCTAAAGAGAACTGTATCTGTTACACAAAATATTGAGATAACATCAATCAACTGGGCATATTAATATGAATGGAATAGTATTGGGTTTACAATGAGATCCAAATCCTTACCAAATTAAATGTCATGAAAAATGTGGTACTGAGCTATCTAACCTGCTTTGTTTTTCAGAACTTCAAAAATCTTGCTGTATCAGAACTGTTTGGATTTTTGTTTAACAATAACATTCCTGGGCTGCACCCAGGTTGTAATATGTTGATGGGAGGGGACCCAGGGAGCTGTACTTTCCCTAGCGCTGTGGGTGGGCTTTTTATGCAATCAGATTTTAACATCAGTGATGTAGGTAAAGCAGAATATCTGTTTGCCTTTATTGACTGTTTGATCTGGATCATCTAGTGAAAATTTGAATAAAACTACAGACTAGCATTAGTTAAAACTTCATATTAGGCACTTCATATTAACCTGACAAGTTAAAATTTTGCTCAGTATTTATATAAATGTGGAATTTAGAGTACATTACTTTTTTAAATGTTTATTTTTTAATTGTAGTTGGACACAATACCTTTATTTCACTTATTTATTTTTTTGTGATGCTGAGGCTGGAACCTAGGGTCTAGACATTCGAGGGGAGCGCTCTACCGCTGAGCCACAACCCCAGCCCCAGGAGTACATTACTTTAAAGTTACTCCACAAAATCTGAGCTGTTTTAAAAACTTTTCAAAATAAATATTTAATTCAGGAACACTTTTTTTATTATCATATTAATGCTAAAACATAAAACAGTGACTTTTTTCCCCTCATGATATATAACAGGAATGTGTAATTTTTCTGATTGAAAAGAATGTATTAAACATAGCTTAGAGAATGGTGAACTTATAATTAATTACTTTTCATTAAATCAGGACTTCTTAGAACAGAAATATTAAAACTGAAAATAGCTAATTGTAAATGAATTGATGAATCTTATTTTACTCCTAAAAAAGGAATGTCTTCCTTCCTATCCATTCAAAATTTAAGTTTTTACAAATGTGATATGTCATTATTAGACATAAAATATCTGTGCATAAGGGCATCCTTCTTACTATGTTTATCTTGTAGAAGCCTTCTGCTATTGTTATTACTTCAAGATTTTTTAGTACAACTTCCATCAATGACACAAAAAATTATCCGGTTTTCCATTGCAATAATACTCTTTAATGGATTCATTGCTTTGAGGTTGTTCTGTGCTTCAACCTTGAGTAATTAACAAAACCTCTCTGCTTTAATTGCTGATCCTTCCCTTGATGGCAGTCTATGACATTTTTAATTAATTGCTTCAGCAGCCTCATTGCCATTCATACCAAGGTCTTATATTTCCTTCACTACTTACTTCCTGATTAATTAATTATTTTTGTTACAATGGTGCATAAGCCCAATCCCTTCAGCAGTGAAGAAATACACAAGGACGAGAGCAGGTCTTAAATCTGTAGAAGGGAAACAACCTGTGTCCTTGAAAAGTGTCAAAGTTAGAGGAAGATGGGTGAGAGGCACTGGGAAGGAGAATATTGAAAGTGGGAAGAAAATCTAAAATCACATTTACCAATAACTAGTCTTTTTTGATATCATTTCTCTTGCTTTTTTATTTAACTTAAATAGCTGACTTTTAGAATCAAATGTTTTGATTAATTTCTTTGCATGCCTTAGATTAAATAAATAATTGCCAAAGTTAAATCTCATTGTATTATGTATAGAAATGATTTTGATGAAGAAATGATAATTTTACTCATTGTTGCTATTTCCAATTGGTTAAGGGATGGGTTTAAATATATATATCAGCAGAATGCACAATTCATATTAAGGGATGGTTTTTAAATAATTCATTTCTATTCATCAATTTAACCTTTATATATTTATACTCACTTCTTCATGGCATTCTTGGCCATAATTACTGATGGTCTACATTTCCTTATGAATTAATTTATTACATTGTAATAGGTGTGTGTGAGGGTGTTTTCATATCACCTTCCTTAACATATATTTTAATGTTTAGTTCTATCTTATAAGGCACAATAATTTAATGAATTATTTTTTCCCAAACATTAATTAATGGAGATTATGCCTACCTATTCTCTTAACATTTGTAAGATCATATTCATCTTTCTTCAAGAAAAATATGTGCACATTTCCACAAATGTAAGTAGTCAAACAAGCAAACAAAAGTTTAAAAAATAAAAACAGAGGAAATTCTGCTATAAGGACCAGCGAAATAGAAGACCCCAGGAGCCCAGCACAAGTATTTAGTTCAGGTTTCTACTGGATTTAGATCTGATCTCCTAAAATTGGGAGAAATTTTTATAATTTTACTGTTCTCTTAAAGCTAAAAAGATCATGTCTGTCTTCGGATCAAAATATTATGGTGGTTTTCCATCCTATCTTGATTAAAATTCAAAGTCCTTGTGATCAAGACCTGCAATAGTAGCTGACTATGTGTTTATGTACATTTCAATAAATTAAGTTCAGTTAATTAAAATTAAGTTCAGTTTTTCATTTTGAATGTTTCTAACACAAAGAAATGATAAATGACAGACACGCTGATTAACCTGGGCTGATCATTACACATTACCCACATGTATTGAAATGTCACATTGTATCCAATAGACATATGCAATTAGTATGGATCAATTAAAAATATTTCTAAAAGTTCAATTTCTCAGTCCCCAGAGCCATATTGCTAAGACTCAATAGCCACGTGGTACCCGAGGATTATTGTTTGGGGGCAGTACAATACATAGAGCATTTTCATTGTGTCAGGAATATCTGTTGTACAGGGCTGATCTAAAATTCTGCATGACTTTTCTCCAATCTTGCTCTTTTCATCCTACTCTCCCAGCTAGAGCAACAACTGTCTTCTTGCTACTTCCAGACACTCCAAATGTCCTTGCCTCAGGACCTTCAACTTGCTATTCCATCTACCTGGAACCCTGGAGCTCCAGGTGTTCATGACTTTCTTCAGGTTTCTGCTCAAAAGCAGCTTCCAGAGAAGTGGTTTTTGTTGTTGTTGTTGTTGTTTGGTTTTGGTTGGTACCAGGGATTGAACCTAGGGGCACTCAACCACTAAGTCACATCCCTAGCCCTTTTTTACTTTTTATTTTGAGTCAGGGTCTCACTAGGTTGCTTAGGGCCTTCCTCAATTGCTGAGGCTGGCTTTCAATTTGCGATCCTCTGTCCTCAGCCTTCTGAGCCACTGGGATTACAGACCTGCGCCATCCCACCTGGCAGAGGACTTCCTGCCTTCCTTCTTACTCTTTTTTTTTTTCTTTTTCTTCATGGCTGGTGATTGAACCTAGAGCTCTATCCCCAGTCTTTTTATTTTTTATTTTGAGAAAGGGTCTCACTGAATTGCCCAAGGCTGGCCTTGAACTTGCAATCCTTCTGCCCCAGCCTACAGAGTTGCTGGAATTGCAGGTGTGCATCACCATGCACAGTCTGTCTACAGCACCTTTTATGTCCATACTGGACCTTTTCAACTCATATCACTACAATATATAGTTTAGTCTTATTTTCTGTCTCCTTCTCTAAAGTGTAATGTCTATGAGAGCAAAGGCCTTGTTTAGTTCATTTCTATATGCCTGAATAATAAATAGTAAATGTTGAAAAAAATGGCTGCTTACTCCAGTGGTCCTCCACAGGTGTGATTTAATGCCCCCACCCCAGAGATATTTGGCTGTTTAGAAATATTTTTATTGTCAGGACTGGGAAGAAATTAGTGGTATCCAGTGGGTGGACAACAGGGAGTCTGCAAAAACCTACAGTGTACAGGATGTGCCCCCCCCACAACAACAAAATCTGTCCTAAAATATTAATAGTGCCAAGATTGAAAAACCTTGTTTTATCCTTTACATTTATTGTCCACTGAAAAAAAATACATAAATTACTCTAGAGAGGCAAAACTGAATTGTAGGAATGGTTTATTGAATGACTCAACAACTAATAGTTTCTCCTTGTTCATTTACTTTGAGGGCAAATGGAATTAAAAGACAGCTAAAATTGTCTTCAGTAACTTCTTTCTCATCTGGTATCAATCATGTTCTTTTATCTGTAGAAAACTGTCATTGCATTAAAATCTTCACCAAAACTGTTCTTATCATCTTTGCTACATCCCATCGCCCTGTCCACTTTTTCTTGCACACATTCGGTGGCACTGTTATTAATTTTATGTGATTCACTGAACTATTTAAAAAATTTACTCTTTAACATTATTTATTCTTAGTCTCATCTATGAAATGAACTAAGTTACAAAAGACAATGGGCAAGAAGTGGTAGAAAGGGTCATTAGGAAACCTGTCTTTCAGATACAAGGTTTTCCAATTGGCTCATATGACCTTGGGCAAGGTGTGCCATATAAATAGACCTAAGTGTGAGAGCATTTCACACAGAGCTCAGGAAAATAAAAATCTGCAGCCATGCACACCAACTGCCTTTCCATCACTACCTCTGAATTACACAATGTTATTACACCTTGAAAAATTGCCCTGGAGATCTCCACCTGAAAACAAGGTTTATTGTCAATTATGGTGTATTATTGAAATCAAAATTTTGATGATTCTAAATGTTCTCTGGAAAATGCAACTTCACAAAGTTGGATTATGAGTTCCTTCAAATCTTTTAGTTGCTGAGAGAACAGCTTCTAAGCATTAATGGTGATGTAGCTTTTCAGAGCAGGTGGCATCATTATCTTAAAATGTGTCAAATTACACTAATTACCAAAAAGGGCAGTGTAAGCTATATTGTAAGAAAACAGGAGTGTCCTCCTCCTGGGATGACGATTGGGGAAATGCATGTGACTTATGGTTACTAAGATACTTGATCGTTCACAAGTTGCCATGCTTTTTGAGAATATGGCCATTTCTTTCTTCCCCATCTTTTGCCTTTATAGGAAATTACAAAGAGTGTTGTTCAGTGGGTCTTTGTGATAAGTTGCTTAAGTTAATTAATTAATTTTATTTTTTTAATATTTATTTTTAGTTATAGGTGGACACAATATCTTCATTTTATTTTTTTGTGGTGCTGAGGATTGAACCCGGTGCCTCACGCATGGTAGGTGAGCGCTCTACCTCTGAGCCACAGACCCAGCCCCTTAAGTTAATTTAAAAGGAACAGAATATTTGATTTTGAATACAAATGAGATAAAGTTTGCTAATGCAGTGTTCTACCCCATGACCTAGACAGTGAACTCTCTCATTCACTCTTTCATCCTTTCCTCTCTCCCCATCTTTTAATCCTTTAAAAAGAAATGACAACAGACCACATTTAAAGGGCTATATTTTTAAACTCTAGAAGACTGAAAAAGCAAGAATTTTTCAAAGGCAGGAAGCAACCAGACGCTGAATTCTGAAAGGCAAGAATGACGATGAGCACAATTTCTGAGCACTGCCTGTCTGTGGAGAAACCATAAAGTTCAATATCCAACTTGGTAACTGGCATTCTGACAGAAAGAAAACAATCTTGCCCCTTAATTTTATTTCCTCCTCTTATCATCTCATGGCAATTTGTCTAGTGGAAAGGAATCGTGGAGCCTAAAATAACTTAATCCCTAAATGGCTTTATCATCATAATCCCATTTGACCCAGGATTGGCAAATACCCCTCACAGAGTAGTGATAGGATCTGTAATTAGACTTTTAAACACTGAGATAAGCAAGGAGGAAAAGGGTTCCCAATTTATCTGTAAATCTTACCATAGCATATACTTTACCTTAGCTATATGTTAATGCTAGTGTCTATCAACCATGATCCATTTAGAGTTCCTGGACCCTAACATAAACAAAACTCAATTAACTGGAGTATTTTTATACACTCTCTTTTGTTTGTTACAATAAAATGACAATAGGGATTTTATTTTTTTAAAAAGGAAAGAAACAACTTCAAACTGTTAATATTTATCTTGGAGTCAGTACAAGTTAACTCAAGATGTTCTTTAGAAGAACTGCATAATTACAGCAGTCAGCTAGGAGAATTAATGTATAAAATATTGACCCTGATCTAAGTATGACAAAAAAGGGATGTATGTTTAACTTCATGTTTAACATACTTTACTTAATAATGCAAGAACATAAGATAACTGAATTTTAACAATAAGGAGGAAATTAAAAAGTTGCTGATACTCATTTGATGGAATGATATATATATATATATATATATATATATATATATACATGGAAAGAATAAATTAAATTACCTATATTAATCCTTTCTAATGTTTTTAATCTAGTATATCTTTGCAATAGCCTATGTGATCAAACTATTTGGGATGCAGAGTTGATTTAAAAAATCACATCTCCAAATCACATTGAAAAATCAAGTATTCATTCCATTTTTATTATTAAAAATAATAGAATTCTATTCACAATTATGTTACAAAGGATTTTTTTCCTTTTAATTATTTAGCAATCTTCAGTAAGTAACTGCTAATGGTTCTCAATTGAGCTTTCTGTAGTTTTCATAGTGTATTTTTTCCTAGATTGTTTTCATTTTAGGAAAAATGATCAGTTTTGTTCTCTTGAGTAAATTGGTGTTTATTTTTTGTAAAATTAAACATTCATGAAAGACTTTATATAAATACAAAACTACAAAAGATTGGTTTTTAGTAATGAAAATGCCACAGCAATGCATTATGCACGACACATTTCGTGATGTTAAAGCATTAAATGAACACCTATAAGTCTCTATATGTGTGCATGCATATGTATTTAACAGTCTCAAAACCTTTATATTTCTCATGCCCAAATTAAATCTCAAGTAAGTTAAAGTGATGGAAATGAGCATATTTGGGCAATAACAATACACAGTTTACTATGTTTGGATTTTTTTTTATTACAAAACTAATTCTTTAAATCAATGTCTTAATCTTTAATTTTCCATTTGAATACTTATTTTCCATAATATTCAGGTTATTTAGGATTAAAGGCTCCATTAATCTTGATTCAACATGTCTTCAACCACAGCTTGGAACTCAAAGTGTTGCTTTAGAACTCAAAGACGACTCATAATGTATGTGACAGGCTTAGTAGAACTCCTGGCATATAGAAAGCATCCAATAAAATGCAGCTAGTATGATTATTATTCATGCAATAGGAATACAATATAATTCATATCTCTTGGTTCCCTGAGGGTATTCAGAAAATTGGACAGAAACTTGTACCATGAAAAATAACTGGAGGAAAATATTAATAATGATTGTATTGTAAATCATTTATAAACTTCTTTATCATCCAAATTTTCTACAAAAAACATGTAAGACTTTTGGGACTAGGGAAAAAAATCAATTTTAATTTGTAATTGCCTTTTAAAATTTTTCTGAACTTCCTTAGCAAGCATATTTGTCATATTCCATTGTGAACTTCAGAGCTCCCAATGTGGACTGATGGCACCGAGAAGTCTTGGCACCAGTGGCTGAGAAATTAGAGAATTCATCCAAGCTCATGCCCTTGAAGTGTCTGAGGGCAGGATGAAAATTAATGAAATGTATTTTCTGTTTTCTGTGACATGTCAGCAGGTCTCTATTAGGAAACTAGTAGCTAAGGAAGGATCCACTCTTCTCAATCCTGGACTTTAGTTAAGGGACAGGTCCAATGCACATGACTTTAGTACTAAGCAAAGGCAAAGAATGCAGACATAGAATTCCCAAATTATAGGCAAGTGGAACTATTACTTTAATTAAAACTTTAAAAACAGGCCTTGAGGCTATAGTTTCCAGATAGCATGTCTAAAATTTAAATCTGGGAACTGGTTTTTAAAAAGGACAAAATAAATCCTAAGAATTAATTGGCTTTAACGGAAGTTTAACTCTTAAGTCGTATAAGATAGTTTTTAAAATGCAAAGTAAAAATGTACTCTATTTTATATATGCTTACTGAAAACATAAGGCAAACCCTTTTCCACTAAATAATTTTTTCCTTCTGGTAGAGAGAGGCAAAAAGAAAAAGAACACAAAACACACAAACAAACCTAAAATCTGAATTGGGATTTATTACAGTGATTTTGAGCTTGCAATTGCTGCTATTTCACCAAAGGCTTTCATTTTACCCTTGCACGGCACTTGCCATAAGATGCTTGCTACATGGAAACATCAGTGCTTCCTTCCATTATTTCAAAACTGCTTTATTCAGCACTGATACAGAATATAAACTTGAATGTGGTACCTCCCTTTTGAGGAAGGGAACTGAGAGACAAACACAAATAGCAGTGACACGCTTGTAAAGGTGCTGTGGGAAAGGAACAGACGAAGTGCTGGGGGATTCTGGGCAGAAAGGACTGTGTTTTCTTCCTCAGCAAAGCCCCAGAGAGATGCTTTGCTGAAAGATGAGTTGACTCTGTAAACCCCTTGAGGACAGCAATGGGGCCTCATTCGTCTTTGTACCTCTTCTGCTCACACTCAGTAAATGTTTAAAACTCGCTAGTTCAATAATATTGTGCACAAGTGAGTTGATTCTGGAGCCATATTTTCTGGGTTCTGATCCTACCTCTGTCAAGTTAGGGGATGAACTCGTAGGTTTTAATCATGACAGAAAACGTGCTGTCTTCGAAATGACGTGTGTGTGTTTTAATTCTGATGTCATGCTGTTCGTATAACAGAAGGAAAACAGTTTCCAACTGTGGACTCCATTCGTGATAGAGGCATTCGTAATTGAATTATTAATTATTAATTATTAATACAGCTTGTATTATTAAAAACCCAAACCAGCAACATCTCTGATGCCTATTTTTAGGGAACTCTTCCTTAGTATTTTTTGTGAACTTCTATGCGTTCACAAAATAAAGGAAGTCAGGATGGCAATAGATGTTTATGAACTAGAACTCCAGAGTCCCGGGGGATCTCAGACCCCTCTGTGTATTGACCATCTCACTACTGATGAGGAAGCCAAGCTTAGAGGAGACACTTGTTGGAAGGATGGACAGCAATGGTGGAAAAATTCAGACTGATTTTCTGGACTTTTGGCACATTACAAGTATTCAATGAAGATATTCAAAATAAAAGGGTGAGAGTAGAATGAATAATCATGTGAAATTATAAATAGGTATAATAGGATATTTGGGCTTAAACCCATAAAGACAGAAATAATGACTGACAGTGAGTCAGGTCCAGTAATTGGGCATGACTAATTCAAGGAAAACAGCCTTCCTTTCCATTTAAAAGCAAGAAAGTCAGTGCTGTAACAACGCCAACATTGACATGCAATATCCCATATTTTTTGTCCTTAACTCTAATTTTATCCTAGTGTGTGGATCCTATCCCCAGGAGAATCTGGCCAGGTCATACCATGGAGAATAATGGCTTTGATTAATGGTTAGATCATAGCATTTAAAAGTTTTATATAAATGCTTACTGTTATACTGTTTCAGTTTAACTTCTTATTTTGTAGGTATCAGCTCAGTGCTACGAGGAGTTTTATATATCTATATATAGCTCTCTACATAAGTGAATGTTTATGATCCTGCTTCTGTGTTTGAGGAACTTATAACTTTTAAAAAGTGAGATTGAGAAAGTCCTAACATAGAGCTCCTGTCCCCAGCTGACCTTCAATTTGCTTATTTAATTTTTCCTTAAATATACCTGGTAGGGTTGCCATGCAGAAATAAGCAATACAGAAAATTCTTGCTGATTTCTGCCTTGAAAGAAGTAGCGCAGCCAGAACAGGGTTAGCTCAAGAGGTGACAACGCTCTCAGTAAACACCAAGCTTGGACCTTCACCCTTGAAGTGAGTGACACTGGGCTTCCAGGCCTCAAAGGACTATGGGTGAATTTTATCAATTTTCTATTGAAAATACTATATTTATTTGTGAAGTATTATTCTTAAAGGTTGTGATTGATTGATTTAGTGAATTTATTTGCACCAATGTCTGAACATTTTTGATAAATAGAAGTATTTTTCCATTTATGCTTTGGGTCATTTGCTTTGTTAATAAAGACAATTAATTCCACAGGAATTCTGAAAAACAGAGAATTAATGATTCATGAAGGCAAATATTTAACTCAAAATTTTATTACTAATTTTTTTCATAAAGAGTAATGTTCATTAACATGTCATATTTGTACATGAAGTTACATTTCCATACAAAATTTTATACTAGGTAAGTAAAATAGTAAGTCACTGTTGTCATGATCAAAATAAAAAAAGATGTTTGTGGATTTGAGTCTAATTATTTTTTTGGCCTGAATGAACTTGGAAGAACCATTATGCCACAACATTTTTGACTTATGAATAGCTTGAAATGGCTGTTTACCAAACTTAAATGTTTACCTATCCCCAGATAGACATTACCTTTTATGATTTTCTCTCTGCTGTTTTGGAAAAAGGATATTTTCCTCACATAATATCTAGGCTGTGCAATAACAGTAGGGAAAAAAAAGAATATATGGATTACTGAGTCAAGCCAGAATGCTTTTGCCAACTTATCTCCCTTTATACATTCCTAAATGTGTTTACAGCTGTGGTCAATTTGAAGTATGAGCAAAGCTACCATTTTCAATATAGACTTTTTAGAAAATGTATTCTATTTGACTGGGGACTGTTCTTCAATACTTGATTCAAAACATTGTGTGTCTGATGTACTAATTTACACTCAAACTGATTGCTATACTTCTGTAAGTCATCTCAAAGGAGCCAGAGATTTTAAATGCTTATTTTCCAGACTCTTTACCCTTAATTATATTACCTTGTGAAAATTCTCAAATGACAATTGTTTTGTTTAAATCTGATGGTCTATATAGAGGGTGGTGCCTGAAAATATTTGATAATAAATGAATATTTCTTTCTATAAACATGACTTGGATAAGTATCTCTCAGAAGAGGTTCAGATTCAGAGAAAGGGATCAGAGTTCAAAATTTTAAAAAGAAGTAAGATGAACAATGAGGACTCGGGGTGAGTGGTATCTGATATGTGGAAGAGATCTATTTCTTATTCTGCTTTGTTTCTCAGATTTTATTTTAGCACCCACAGTTTGGAAATCAGATAAGCCTTCCTGGGAGTGTGGCCAGAAAACAAATTGGATTTCAGTGATTTATATTTATTATGGTTGTATAGTGTGTCAGGCACTGTATGGAACACATATATTGCACTGAAATGCCCTTTCCCTCCAAAGGCAATGTACATGGGATATTATATATTTACATACCATATACCTTGTAGAAATCTAAAAAACCCATATATGTTATTTTAGTTCAGATATTATTACCGTACATAAAGATTGTTATGATTAGTTTTATGTTGGCACTTACACACTCATCTGATAATTCTGTGTTTACCATAGCCATTGAATGGGATGGAATCATTTTGGCCAGTGTGTAGCTCATGTAAGAATATCCTGAAGGACATTAACACTGAAGGTAGCATTGGGAGGCTCCCACTGCTTTACCACTAACTTGTTTTGATCAATAATTACTGAGGATGAGAGGTAACTAACCATTTGCCTTGGCTGGTTATATGGTCTGTTTTTCTGACTTGACAACAAAGATATCAACTATGATATAAATCAAAATATGATTTTTTTGTAGTGCAAAATTCAGGTTAAAGATGATGCTAATATTTGTGGCTAGCAGCCATGTCCAAAGCTGCCTTTCCTGTGGTCTGTTTTTAGAGGGAGAAATACTTTTGCTGGCTGGAGACCTTGCTCCATCTAACAGGAGAGTGGTCGCACACAGATTCACAGAGGGCTTGCAGTGCAACATCTAGACAGCTCTAAGACACCTCTCATCCAGGCCTGCCTGTCTCATCTGCTGACATCCAGTTGCTCTGCTTCTCAAAGGGCTCCCCCTGCCTCTAGGATGGCTCTCTGAGGTTGCTGCAGATTCAGTCTGATCTAGTTTTCTTTGTGGTCTGGAAGAGTAGGGCTGGAGTTGGGGTCTCACTTTATTAAAGGTGTCTTTGGAGACACATAGATCTATGGAACCAACTCCGTGTCACTGTCAGGAGTGGATGGTCAACAGTAGGAAGCCATTTTCCCCTAGCTCTGTGGATCGGTGTCTATTTTAATTGTGTGCACAGAGGAGTGAGGAGCAAGAGGGAAGAGTGACAACCTTCTCCATTACTAAGTGGGGCGGCATCTGACAGGCTGTGGATGAGGACATGGAATGGATTAAGTAGGTTATATAAGGCCAGGTTAGGTCACAGTTGGGAATAAAGAAAATAACTTGAACTCCAATTTTCTGAGAGTTTAGGTTTTAGTATAGACAGTGATTTACTCATATAATCATGCTTACTAAAGAATGCATGAATAAATGTATAAATATTCCTCCCATTTGATAGGCTTTTTCTATTCTCTAGTAAATCAGCATTAGCTCCAAAATTTCACTGCCCCAAGATATTAACTTTACTAGCTTGTTATAAAACAGTGCTCCTGGCTCTAGTTAAAGTTTTAATTTCTGGTTTCTCCCTCAGACTTATGAGAACATCTTATTCTAAATTTTCAAACAGACAATTTCAGTGATTTAAGGTAGAAACATAGCTTTAGGTTCCAGTTTCTCATTTTTATTTATCATTAATTTCCACCTCCAATGCTTTCTAAATGAGTATAACAAAGGCATTTACAAAGAGCCTGCCTCTGATATAGCTATGTATGAATTTCCTTGAGACTAAAGATATTAGATGAAATATAAATACTTCTCACTGCAACCAACTTATTTGATTAATTAGTTTGAGGCTATAATTTCCATTTTGGTCATTTTATTGGAAAATTTTAAACAATAGGAAGTGGTGGTCTTTGTTTTCATAAGATAATCTTCATTAATTGAATAATGTCCACCTCAATAACATAAGGTATTTCTTAAGCAGAAAATCCAGTATTAAAATTTGGAAACAAATCTCTATTCTCCTTGTCAAAGGGCAGAGATTTATTCAAGACTTTGGAATGAAGCATTTGATGCACGCTTCAGTTTTCTAAACTGATAATGCTCAGAGAGGTTAAGAAACTTGTCCAAGGTCACACAAGTAGGTGTAAAGTACCACCCTCCAAGTTTTTTCTCATGTCTTTTAAAACCACATGGCAAATACGAAAGTCATCTTCTCAAATAATGCTGTTATATTCATTTCAGTTATAATAATGTAATTCATGAGTTTGAATAACATATTACTATCATTTCATATAATATGCAAATTGTGCAATTATCTGATAAAAGAAAAATCCAAACCCACATAACAAAATAGTATAAACAAGCAGGAAAGAGTTAATGTAATATTGGTCTAAGATTATGGTAAAATTGAATCAATAGGTTTTCCACAATAAATTGAATTATACACATATATTTGATAAACTCTACTATATATCGTTTATCAAAATAGCTTTTTTATTATATTAAGTATGATCTAAAATGCTAATTGAATACATTTTAGTTTGCAATAATAAAAGTGAGGTATAGGGGAAGATTAAGGTTCTATCTAGCCATTTTGTGGATTAAAAACTGAGGCCCACAGAGAGTAAGTCGTGCTTCCTAAGTTGCACACTTGTGTGGGCAGAAAAAGGCCTGGGATCTGTGTGTCTGCCTGCCAGGGCATACTCTGTTTGGTTCCTCTTATTTGATTTTTTTTCTTTTTAAATCAGACAGGAGTTTGAATAGATTACACAAGAATAATTGGTTTTGAAAGAAAGTAGTACATTTCCATAATAAGTTAATTTCATCTTCAAAGACCCCAGATAAAATGCTTTACTTATATGATCTACGGGAATTTTCATAAGTTTAAATCAAATCAAGAGCATTAATTAAGGCTAATTAAAAAGTGAAGTGGTTCCGTGGCTCTTCACTCAATCCCATATGTCCAGTAGCCCCCCATTTTATTTTCTAGTTTTGCTTTCCATGGTTTCCGTTATCTGTGCTCAACCATGGTATGAAAATATTAAATGGAAAATTCCGGAAACCAACAATTTACAAGTGTGAATTGCCCTTTCCTCAGAGAAGCATGATGAAACCTCATGCCATCCTGTTATGTCCCAACTGGCATGTAAGTCACTCTGGGTACTCTATCTGCCCATTAGTCACCAAGAGCCACCAGGTTATTGGATTGACTGACACAGCATCACAGTGCTTGTGACTATCCCTTTTGTGACGGCCGATGCTATGTCACAAATGCCTAGGTCATTCACTCCTCTTTATTGCATCTCATAGGCATTGTATCATCTCACATCATCTCAAAAAGATGGTGAGTACAGTACAATAAGTTATTGTGAAAGACAGAGAGTAGAGAACATGTCACATAACTTTTATTTTATTGTTTTGTTATATTTTATTATTAATTATTGTTATTAATCTCTTACAGTGCCTAATTTATAATTTATTAACTATCATATATGTATACATACAGGTAAATATCACAGTAAACAGTTTGGTACTATCTGTGGCTGAGTGAATCCACTGGGGTCTTTGAATGTATTGCCCCATGGATGAGAGGGGAGGACTGTATTGTGCATCCCCATGAGCACGCTCTGTGCTTGGCCTCGGAATTAAAAAATGAACAGGACACAGCCAAGGAAACCCACCCCACCAGATAAAGAGTTGCTGTCTAACCCAGCCCTGGAGGCTCAGGGGACTGCTTTCTAGGAAATAACATTTAACTGGATTTTGATAGATAAGCAAGGATTAGCCAGGGGATAAGATGACAGGCATTCCAGTCAGAGAGAACACCATTAAAGAAGGACAGAGGCATGGAAATACAGGTGCAATTTGAAGAATTTTCCAAAATCTAGTAAAGATTGTATATGAGAAGGCCAGGTAAGTAGGCCTTCTAAATTATATCTTATTCTGGAGACCAGTGTGTTTCACTCTTCAGTGTGCCTTAAGTTCACCTATAAAGTATTAAGGTATAGATTCCCAGGTCTCATCCTTAGAGAATCTGATTCATCAGGGCTTTAGTGGGGTCCAGGAATCTGTGTTTTAACAAGCAACCTACATTAATTTTTAAAGGAGAGTGCACCTGAAATTCTGGAATGGATGCCGGTGTAGTTGTAAGGACTTTCATAGATGGGTGATGTGATCAAATGAATGTTTCAGCAACAAAGAGTGGTAGGAAATGTGAGCCTGGTGGCAAAAGGGTTGGTTGGGGACCTTTGGTGACCTTTCAAGTAAAGGTGATAAAGGGATCTAGTATGGTGACAGTGAGGTGGCGGTGGTTGAGGGAAAGCATGGAGGAGTGAACTGGGAAGAAAGTGCTAGAGCCCTTAGATTTGATTTAGGGGTAAGAAGAGAAAAGGATGACACACCCAGACTTCTGACTTAGGTGATGGAGTAGTGATGGGGCTATTCAACAACAGAGGAAATCTGGAGAGGACACTGGCTTTATAGAGGTGGGCTGCTTCGAGTCCACGCTTGAGTGCATTTTGAGTTGGGCCAGGTAAAGGGGTCATCTGGAAAGCTATGACTGGCTTGCAGATAACTGTTGAGGATGAACCTAAATGCCAGATAAGTTATGTTTTCATTTTAGTTACTTCAAAACTTCTTTATCTGCAAACAGCTATTTAAACATTTATTAAAACAGAAGAATTATGTGCAGGAAAAATAATAATTTTTGACAATTCGGTGCAGAATATTTGTACTCTACCTCTTAATGTAGATAATGAAAGCTTCTTTAATATAAAAATAGAACATTTAAATTATATTATTTATTGATCTTGAAGTCAGCTCACCTGACTGTGCTAGAAGATGATCACTAAAATATTAATTTTAAAAAACTGTCTATGAAGGAAAACATAATTTTCATCTTGGTACTTTTAATTTTACTTTGGGTTAACTGATCAATACTATCACATTCCAATTTGTATAATGTTACTTCTTGGTCTTTTAATTTCTAAGCCAATTGAAAGTTTAAAATTAATTTTAAGAAATCAGAGAACTGTACTTTTGTTTAAAATATAATTTTAATATGAATGGAGATAGTCAAGATACAGGTATATTTCCTCCATAGTAAACTTAAGCCTGACATTAGGCATAGTTCTCTTTCAATAAAGCTGGTATTTTCTCTTTTCTTGAATAAAATAGGTGTTTAAGAGCATATGAAATTAATAAAACTCCATCAAATAAGAAGCAACCAATTTTTAAATAGTAAAGTCAGATATTTAAAAAAATGAATTTAGTAGAGGATAAAACATTAAAGTAAAACATGACACACATGGTTAAACGTGACTGTGGTCTGGATTTGGAATGTCTCTCACAGGTCCATGAGTTAAAGGCTTGATTCCCAGCTCAGAGATATTGGGAGGAAACTGTAAGAGGTGGAGCCTCGTAGGAGGTCTTGAGGTCACTGGGGACATGCCTTCAAAGGAGATTATGAGGCCCTGGTTTCTTCTTCCTCTTTTGCCTCCTGGCCATGAATCGAGTAGCTTTGCTCTACCTGTCATGATGTTCTGCTTCACCACAGGCCCCAAAGCAATAGGGCTAACTGACCAGGAACTGAAATCTCTAAAACCATGAAGAGAAATAAACTTTTACATTTTACAACTTGATTATTTCAGATATTTTTGTAACAGTGATGGAAATTAACATAACTGCCCTATTATTATTGAATGTTTTATAACAGCAAACAGAGTATAAATAAAAAAATGAAAACATTTATGTTAAGTCACAGAATTTTGGGAATGGGTTTATTTTGAATTAATTTATACATGCAATCCATGCGTGTTTATACACATAACACATGAAATACAAAGCAACTCTACATTAGGCTGCTAGATTTTGGTTAATCCCACAGTCTCATGTTCTGGCCTCCTGGGTATTTCTGATTCAAGGGAAGCTTTCTGCACAAAAAGATGGATGTTTTGTGATTGCTCTGTACTCTACTAGGCAAGTACACCCCATCACACACAAAGTACTAAATATATAGATGTTGAGTTCAGAGAATGAAAAAGCTGTATGGATTTAGTATCTATCTTGAATAAATGATAGAATGCATCAGAAATTTCTACCTTCCAAGGCCACTGCAATGTTCCAGAAAACTTGCAAAATCCTTTCCTCCCTGTTGGTTGAATCACTTTTCAGTAACCGAAGAACTGACATGGAGACATGGCCTGAACAGGCTATATGAGCTCAAGCAATAGAGTAAAAACCTGAAGACCCAGATTCTGGTCCTCAGTCCCCAACTGATTTGACAAGGAAGCTTAGGCGAGACAGTCAGACCCTGTGTGCTGAATTCTCTTTTATCAGCATGACAGAGATAAAGTATCTATCCTTAGTCAATCTCACTGAGGCCTCTAAAGATTAACTTTTATTAGGCACTCACAAAAATGACTATGTATCAAAGATATCAGTATTTTATCTCAACCCAGGATCTGCTATATCAGGGATAGCTTTGTATGAAGATATCTCTTTCAGTATTTGCAGAATGAGAAAGAGAAGTCTGGCAGGATCTTCCCAAGCTGCATATTCTTTGAAAGATTAGGGGTGGTTAATTTGGGCTTCATAAGAAATTTTTTAAAATTTATTTTTCATGGTATCATTAGTAGTAAATCTAGTAGTGGGGAAATCTGCCCTGACCAAGCATGCATAACTATATTGTATACACTAATTAAAGTTCTGATAATAATAGTATCCTAGGGCTGGAAGGAAAGCCAGTAGTCCTGTAAACTGATCATCTTCCATGAAGGCCTTAACAAACAGACACTGATTGGGTGTGAGCCTGGTTGTTAAAACAGAGCTAATGTCACCTACACACAAGAACACATGCACACACACACACAATACCACCTCTCAGCACATAGCTTGACATGTGGAGAGGTTGGAGATCAGACCTAACTTGTGGCCCCTCATTCAGACATCCTTGCATAGTCATACATAGGGTTCTGAAGAAGGTCTCCTGCACAAGAGACTTGGTCTCTGTGTGTGTGTGTAATTGAGGAGGGCAACAACCTTTACAACAGCCTTTTGGGGCAGTTCCAACTACAATAATCCGCCATGGTGTCAGGGATGTGTATTATCATTGTTATTAAAATTGTTACTGACAACTAGCTGAGGTGATAAGGAGGTGTCTAGAACCCTGATGGATTCTAATTCTAAATGACCATGACAATTTAAAGATAGAGGAATGTACTATATTTCGAAATCTGCAGCCTCAGACCATCCTCTGGCTTTAAAGAGGTTGAACCCATTAAACTGCGAAGACTGCTTTGACAGTGGAGTGTTGGTTAATTACAGGGGCAATCTAATTATAAGCTTTCTCTGTAATTGATTCCCTTTCAAGTGTGTGGAAACTTCACTTGATAAGCATTTGCTTCTAAAACTCATGGGAATAGACTAGATCCTGGGGCCATGTGTGTCTTAGAATCAGGGAGGCCATCCTAACTGTACTTTGGAGTCCTTACTCTTGACGGATTCTTTGGAATATTTCCTTTATTCATTCACTCTTTCATTCTTTCTCTTATCTATTTAATATACTGCTGCGAGAGTATGCACCTGGCACTACTAGTCTCCAAGGGTGCAAATATGTATAGAATATAGTCACTGCTTCAGATGGGCTTATCAGTAGTGGAGGAGATTGACAAACACAAAAAGTTAAAGTCTTATGTTGCTTATGGCATTAGTGATGCATATAAAGTGCTAACGAAACATGTGTGTTGCAGGACATGGGGTGGTGATGTGCAGAAGAGCAACACTCACTGAGCGGGGGAACATATTAGTGGAACAGTGAATAGGAGTAAATGTTCAGGGTATGGAAGGCAAAGGTTGGGGTTGGGGAAAAGAAAAAAATCCAGAACTGTGAGAGAACAAAAGAAAGAAGCATTGGTCACACTGTGAACCACCAGGGAAAGCAGACATTGCTGTGGTGAACCTCTTTCCACACGTGGTCTATGAGAAATATTTTACCAGTTTATAAAAACATGAGACAGCATCAACTGAGAAATTATCATGTGCTAAACCCTTTATATTTCATGATCCTGTATAATCCTTACAAAGTCATTATCGTGTGTGGGTACCTTTATTATCCCCTGTCACAGACAGGCAAAGTGGGGGTTAGAAAGGATGGAGGATTAGAACAGAGTCACGCAGACCCCGTGTGGTGAAGCCAGGACTTGAACTTAGGGCTGCCGCTTCTGGGGAAGAATCCCTTAACCAATGCGTTTTGTTGCTTCTTCAAAGAGATTATTGAGTGATGTATGATGCCACCAAACGTTTTTTCCGCATACTTTTTTTTTTTTCATTTTGGAAAGGGGAAATTAATTCAAAAAGTCTGAGCTATCAGGACTCAGTTTTCTCATATGTGAAATGACAAAGTTGTGCTATGTGAACGCTGAAGACTTTTATACTTCAAAGATTCTATTTTAATTAAATCTTTCCCCAAGCTTAAGAACACTTTTTTTTGGTCTTACATAAATCTTCCTAAAGACTTATATAAGAAATTGCATATCAATATTAATGACTCAAATGCATAGGGTGTCTTGATTATAATCATCCTTTGGATGAATATGTAACACTAATGTACCCAGTTTTTCATATTAAATTCCTGCACATGGAAGGAAAAGATGTTCTTATCTCTATGGTACATGATATGTATTTTAATTTCCTAATTAGTTACTGAATTCTTCACATGGTGCCCTCCAATTTCTCAAAAAGAATAGGAGTGAGCAGTAGATGGACATTGATGAATGATAGCAGGATCATTCTGCTCTTCTTTGCTGCATGATTTAATAAGCCATTATGCTCTAGTTTTACCATATTTTCCTAGAGGCCTGTATCCAAGGGCAGGTGGTACTAAATAAACCTGGGCTTCAAGAGAATTATTTCCTTTTAATTCATCTCTCAAGGTAGACTGGACTTTAGTCAACGGAGAAGTGGGTGCTTAATTTTGCTGTCAAGATAGAGAGCTAGGTGTCTGCTTTACTTTCAAGCAATATCTAGAACATATTATAGTGAACATCTCCTGGCTTAAATTAAAAAAGAAACAACCTTTTCAAAATCTAAACTGTTTTTCTACATTAATTAAATGGCCCAGTTTTTGATTCTCAGTGGGAAGCAGATTATCATTTTTCCAGTTTATCTGGCAGCTAGGTTATAAATGTATGGTTTGGCTCTACAAATCAGCTGTGCCTGGCCCCACTTTCACATGGGATTTGGACACAGAATCATCCATTGTAGAGAATCCATCCTGGCAGTGAGAGACAGCAGCCCATACTCCAGCATAGGGCTTCTGTGAGCAGCGGCAGCAGTAATGGTACAGAGGCTAAATTAGTCCAAGTCTGTGTGCCAAGGGACAAGCTCTGGCATTCCCTGTCCTGTGAGAGCAGCAGTGGGGTTCATTTTGGCTTGTCTCAGGGCTGAACTTGGCTTGTGTCCCCTTCTGATGCCTGGTCCCTTTATCTCTAGCATAGTTCTAGAAGTCTCCTGGTGCTCATGCCTCAGCAAAGGTGAGGCACTAAGCAACTCAGTGAGACCCTGTCTCTAAATAAAATACAAAATAGGGCTAGGGATGTGGCTTGGTGGTCATGCCCCTGAGTTAAATCCCAAGTACCCCCTGCAAAAAATAACCCACAGAAAAAATAACAAAAAAAAATTATTTTGAAATAATCTCTGAAGCCTACAGAAAAATTATAGTAGTACAATGTATTCTCAAACACCTTTCCCCCGAGATTCGCCAATTTTTAAACTTTGCAATATTTGCTTTATTATTATCTCTCTCCTTCTTCTCTCTCTGTCTCCATAAAAGCATTTTATTATTATCATTTCCAAATAAATTAAGAGTAAATTACATATACTGTGCCCTTTTACCCCTCTATACTGTAGCGCATATGTCCTATGAACAAAGATATTCTTTTACACAGCGACAGTATTGTCATCCAGGTCAGGAAATTTAACACTGACATAATACCAACCTAAACTCCTGTCCACATTCAGGTTTTGTCAATCGTGTGCATTGATGGTGTTCTTGATCAAGTTCCTTTCCTAGTCCATGATCTAACCTAGGATCATATGTTGCATTTAGGTGTCTTATCTCTGTAGTCACCTTAAAATTTATAACAGCTTCTCCCCCCTCTCCATGTATTTTTAAAATGACACTGATATTTTGGAAAAGTGCAATCCATTTATTTTATAGACTATCCCCCATTTTGGGTTTTTCTCATGATTAGATTCAAGTTGTGCATTTTAGCATGACCACTTCCCAAGCAGTTGTCTCCTCAGGGCATCACATCCAGAGCACATGACATCCATCTGTCCCTTATTGGTGATCTTGATTTTGATTATATAGTTAAGGTACTGTCCAATTTAGCTGTTTAAAAGTTACTTTTTTTCTTTTTTAAATTTATGGGTTATAATTTGATGTTATATTAATATTCTGCTTTCAATCAAACTACCTCCCACCTCAGAGTTAGCTTTTGTTGATCCTTCTTGTTCAAACCCATTTTTATCAGGATGATTGCAAAATGGTAATTTTTTCTATCTTCATCATTCCTTCCATGTGCATTGTTTTAATGCAATTTTAATGAATCCTCTTTCTGCTTAAGTGAGAGACAGGGTTGGTTTCAGTTACTTATAACTAAGAAGCCCTGACTGATTTACTTTTATGTTTAGGCAATTAGTTTCAAGAAGTTATCAAACAAGTTCACTCAAAATGGTCAATCTAGTCAGGAGACACAGTGGTAAACACTTTTGGGGCAAGAACTTTTCTTGGCAGTTCATTGCATTCATGAAATACACTTCTAGTGCACATCTGCAATTCCAGTGGATCAGAAGGTTGAAGCAGGAGGATTGAGAGTTCAAAGCCAGCCTCAACAAAAGTGAGGTGCTAAGCAATTCAGTATGACCCTGTCTCTAAATAAAATACAAAATGGGGCTGGGGGATATGGCTCAGTGGTTGAGTGCCCCTGAATTCAATCCCTTGTATCCAATAAAAACAAAACAAAAAACTCCCACACTTTCAGGCCAGACTGCTTCCACTGTCAGATAAATGACTACTAAAACGGAACACATAAATATCAAGTAGTTATACCACTATTGAAAAATAGGGAAATATCCATTTGAGTGACTAAATACCAAACACCTGGATATTTGGAAACATGTAGTAGTTTATTATAATATTTACTTTTCACTTAGATTTTTGAACATAACAAACATTGAAATAAGGCAAAAAGGTGCAATGGAAATAGTATACCAGAGTAAGGCAGATTTGTTCCAATACTAGCTCTGCTAACTAACCAATGTGTGATTTTTTTTGAGCAAATATCTTAATTTGTGTGTGTATGGGGGGGGGCTCAGTTTCCTCATCTATGATATGAGATAACTAAACAGAACTTTTTCAAGGGTTCTTCAAACTAAGGATTCTATGACCTCAAAGCTAATATCAGCACAATAGTTGGAGACATAAGGAAATGTTAACCTAGAATATTCTAATCAGCACATTTGGATCCAAGATTATTTTGGTATAAAGACCCAACACTTGTGAAATAACTCCCAAGTGATTCAGAGAATAGAAACATCAGAACAATTTAGAAAACAATTTAGTAAAAGAGGCCACAACAGTTTTAGGCTGTGTGAGTAGATGTCTTTGCTAAGAGATAAACAGTCTCCCAGTACTGGGCACTGGTCAGACCTTGAGCAGCGTGTCTTGTTTGGATGGCCATTTCCATACTTTCATTGATCCATTAAAGCATCAGAAATGTCATTATGAAAAACAAAAATTGAGTGAACTGGGCTGTTTATCTGGAAGAAGGACAAATTTAAGGGAATGAAGACATAATAGTACCCTAAATATTTGAAGGTTTGTCTTATTTAGATGGAACTTAAAGGGTTTATTTTACATTTCCCGAGGAGAAAAAACTACAACCCACCAGGTGGCTGTCATGTTGTCAATATGATGAATATGATGTCAAAATAAGGATTGACATTCACACTATAACAATTGGGGTAGCTGTTTTTGCCAGTTCCTCTTTTCAGGAACCTCATTGAGCCTCTGTGATGTCAGAAAGCTACTCAACATCAGCTCAATTGACCAGGCTCTGTTTTCTGAGTAGAGGTTATTCAGGTCAGTATTTCTCAAATGTTGATGTGCATATAAATCACTGGATATTTTGAAAAAAAAATCAGTTTCTGATTCAGTAGGTCTGGAGTAAGAGCTGAGGTTCTGCATTCCTAACAACTCTCAGGTATTTCACGTGCATGTACTCACCTGCTGACTCAAATGCGACTAAATGGCCAGATACCACTCAGGAGCAGAACACATTTCTCTTAACACCCATGTGAAGGCAGGTGGAGGGATGTTTGGCAGCCCTAGAGGCTTCATTTCTTCATGGTGTTTTTTCCCCCCACATTTTTATTGGTGCATTGTAGTTGAACATAAGGTGGGATTTGTTTTTAACACATACATACATGTAAACAATATAACAGTATGACTTGGCTAATATTGCTCCCCAGTATTTTTCCTTGTCCTCCCCCTAGTTCCTTTCCTCCATTCTACTGATCTCCCTTTGATTTTTATTCTTAATGGTGTTTTAATGTTTCTTTTTTATTTCCTTAAGGAGGTTCCATATTTTCTGTTAACTGTATTTGCTTACATTATGTAATGATACTGGCAGGGCTCTGACCAGTGGCTACCTATATGCTGTTAGTTAGCCAGGAAATGTTTCCCCAGAAAATGCTGAATTTTGCTTATTTTAGGTCATTACCACAGTTGACTATACCTGTTTTTTTTCCCTTAGATGCACAGACATGCACATGCAAATTTACATATCCCTCCTGCAGGTGGTTTTTCTCAGGATGCTTTTCATTGGATTTCTTCCATGAGGCATACTGATCTTAGAGCAGGCACCTGTGTGTGCACAGGGACACTGCTCTGCTCAGCTTTCAGATTTCCCTTCCCCTAGGCCTCCTCCTTCTCCAAGTTGGCATCTTACCACCTGAGTGTGCTACATGCAGTGCCTTCTCACTGTCATTGCCTTTAGAAGCTCTTTCCTCATCCTGATTTAATACCAGTGTGAACCCTCAAGCCTATACAGAGCAGTTCTACCCTTTTGTTAAATAACAACACTTCAAATACTTTATACTTAGTCATCGTGGTTTCTGAGCTTTTCTTTCCACGCCAAACATTCCCAGATCTTTTAGTCATTACTCATATGACATGGTTATGAATTCCTCTACCATACCACTTGCTTAAAGAACCACATGATTTTTTTTTAAATGAGTGTATGGGAGTGAGAATTTTGTGACTCCCTAGGTAGATTTCTGGCATCAGAACTGTACCAATCCTCTCTTGGAATCTCTATGATTCATAGATCACCATATGGCATTCATTTGGGAAGAAAAAAAAATGTTGCTCACCAGGTCTCACTTTGTAGGGTTGTTCTTGTTTTCCAGAGGTATCTGCATGGGCGGGGGTTTGGGGCAGTTGAATATGCACCTGCAAATGCAAGCTATCACTTGGCTTAGGTTTACCCCATTGTCGGCTGCTGGCAGAGTTCTGTGTATTTCTCTTGAATGAAATGTTGAATAAATAGCCTCTTCCTATCTAAATGAGCTCATTACTTTTCATCTGTGCAATTTCTAACAGCAATTGTCTAAAAAATCAATCCATAAAGATGATCTATTTAGTGCAATCTCACACGGAGTATAATATTGGTTATTTATCTAATGGAACATGAATAGAAGTACTATGTTAGTTCCTAATAAGGATCAGTCAAAAATGACATTATGGCTTTCTGAGTCTGGCTTATTTCACTTAGCATGATAGTCTTCAGTTCCATCCATTTACCAGTAAATGCCATAATTTCATTCTTCTTGATAGCCGAGTAAAACCTCATTGTATTTATATGTGCCACATTTTTGTTACCCCACTATTATATATAACTATAATGCACTAATAAAAAATGTTAGAAGAAGACAGAAATGACATTATGAGACAACATTGGCAATGTGTTGCATTATATCGAGAGCTCTGAATAATTAGCAAGTTTCTTAATATTGAACTAATATTGTGTTAACTATCTTCTTATTTATATTCTGTACTCTATAGTATATAATATATAGGCTATAATATAATCTCAACAGACTATGAAAGGAAAGCTACCATTTGCTATCCTTATGAAAGGGTACATAATAGGTGAGGTGTGGTAGAAGCAGGTGAGGTGAGAGTGAAGAAAAGAGTCATTGTGAGAGATAGAATCCACGGTTCAAGTTACCCGGGTCTTTGATTTGTAGTTTACATACAAGATGATTTTGTCTTTTGCAAATCCAGAATTATAAAGAGGTGCTAAATATTTTAGAAACTTGGCAACCCGTTTTCTCTATCAGCCTATTTGAAATTATGTCATTTTTTTTAGAGGTTCCAGAGATTCAGATTGTACTTAGGCCTCTTATTAAGGAAAAGGTAGATAGGTTGACCCTCACCTGCACACTGGTTATTCTAAAAACGTATTAAGAATTTAACTAAAATATAAAACCTTTAAACAGCTCTAGCTGATTCCAGTGTTGAAAACATGTGATCTCAATAAAAAGCAAGAAAAAAAAAAAACCCCAGCCTGCCAGATGTTTTGACTACATAGTGCATCACATCTTAATGTTTCCAGGGCTGGCAGTGGTAATACTAGAGATTCAGGATTTCAAAATTAACAAGTTCTGTTTGAACCTTTTTTTTTAGTCTTTAAAAAAATATTCTATAGTCAAAATATTTATATACTAGAATTTTTACTTTCAAGCACACATTTTTAGTATATTTGTAAGTCATAAATAAACTTATAAAGTCCATATTATGTTTCTGAGAGTGAGTATATAATGTAAACTGTTGACGAGTGTCACTGGGGAATGAGATTTTCTGGATAATCAAACATCCTGTAATATTAGGCCATAACGATTGTATTTTTTAAATGTTAAGGGCTCCACATTATGCCTGTACCACACATGACTTGCTTGTGACTGACTATGTAAAAAGGCACCTTCAGGATCTTGCTGGAGTTTTTGTTGTAATTTTGAGCTTCAGCGTAACTGTACTTGCATTCCCTTCAATAGAGTCCTAGTTAATGTTCCTGACAATAAATTCATTGTACTAGTGCTCATCATTATTTGTGGGAAGACTTGTGAAGAGGGGGGGCAGGTACCCTTTGAGCTGGGGGGGGCACCCAGCACGAACGACATAATCAGTTCCAGCATTGTTCATTTGCCTGAGAACATCACACCCTGCCCCATTCCAAAGTAATCACAAAGATTCTCCTCTAAAAATGCAAATATCACTGTGTTTGTGTGGGTATGCGTGTGCAATATATTGGTATTAGTTGGCAATTGACACCTTGGTAAAGGGTTAATAAATGACATAGGATAGAAAAGGGTGGCATGTGGGGATGAGGCATGTATCTGTTGAAGAGGTGTACTCTTCAGGATAAATACCATCAGCTTTAGTTTTGCTGTGAGTCTCTACCATGAAAAGCTGTTTTTAAAGAAGTTAAAAGCAGCATCCAACAATCTTACCTTGGCCTTACTTCTTATGTGCAGTATTTTCAGTGAGTCTAAATGACTCTCCAGTGGCCAAATCTAATGTGTAAACATAATGTATATTACCTAAGCTGTTCCCCTTGGTGAAGATTTTAAGAAAAAGTTTAAGTAAAGTCATGAATAAAAACAAGCACAAAGCCCTTTTAAAGCTGTTAATAACCTTATACTTTTTTATCATTTAAAAATTTTTGGCTTAGATATCTTGTGAAGCTAGAAGGAGTGTACTGATTCCTCATATGGCCTGAATAAGAAAAAAAAAATCTGTTTTCCATGCCTATGATAAAGATCAGTTAAAATCACAAATAGATTTTTTTGATTGCCTTCTGAAATAACTTTCTTTTATGGCAAAACAGAAATTACTGTGGATGCTTCATTAACAATAAAAAAAAACTTAGTTCAAAATTGAAATGATATTGCTCTATATTTATACTACCCCAGAAAAAAATCAAGTTTGATTAATGAAATATTCAGAGACAGGTAACAACTTTGCTCTAATTGTCAGTGTTAACTCAAATGAACACAAACAAATAAACAACTTAGCACTGAGCACACAGAGGTATTGTTGGGCTTAAGACCATAAGTCATCTATGAGTAATAAAACTGTTTGTCAGAATAAATGCTAAAGTATGTTTAATCATCACTGGCTTCCTTGGTCAAAGGGAAAAGAAGCAACCTAAACAGGCACTAAAGAAACCACCTTTGCTTAAGTTGCTGGGGTGATTAATTCCCCTGGGAGAAAATTGGCAAGATGGTTGGAAAACAACATAGCTCTAGGGCCCCGTAACTAAGAAATATACTTGTGGCATTTACCATGAAACCAAGAAATATATGCTACCATTTTATGCACTATCTATTTGCAATAGATGCCAATTTTTATCTTCTCATGAATTATCAGAACAAACCAAATGTTCGCTTTTTTAAGCCTCTGGCTTCTAAAATGAATTTAGGTTCTACCACAAACTAGATGTATTAGCTCTATGTATCACAATGAGTGGACCTTATGTGCAAAATCATTAAGTTGCAAAAACAAAGGTACCACAGGAGTTTTAAAGTAGACTATTTTAAGGGCTTCATAGGAACACCTCCTCCCACTCCCAAAGTGCTTTATTTTGAAATAAACTTGGGTACAAAAAAGAGAATTAGAAGGCATAGCAAATGATTGCAAACATTTTCTGTTTCACTCCTGTTTTAAGGTATCAGCCAAGTAACACCAGTGTTGGAAATAACTCCAAAGTTGGAAGAAATGTTAGGAAATTTTGCTCATCCTTAGTCTACTTCACCAAATGTGTGTTCAGATTTTAACACATAATTGGAGTGTTTGGACTGTTTCTTCTCATCTGTGTTCAGAGTCAGGTACACACAGAATAATGCTATCTCTGAGAAGGAGCCATTCTTTATCTAATCTGAACATACCAACACAGTGGAAATTTCATCTACTGGCTAAATAATATTCTTTGAGAAAGATATTTGCTGTTTAACATGTAAACAAAAGTTCACCATAATTTGGGTTGTAATGGGTGTTTTTTTGGGTGAGAAGAATTCCAATTCAGATCATATCATTGAATACTTACTAAGCATACCTATTACAGCCTTGGAAATTTTAAGTTTAACACTAGTGGCCAATAGTAAAGAGGGAAAAAGTATTGAGCTTTGAAATTTTGGCAAGTATATTGATGACATTCTTTATTTAGTTCCATTTTCCAGTTAGGCTTGGCAGAAAAGATTTGGGAGTTTTACTGCCAGCCATCATATTTGCTGTTACAGCAGTGCACAAGCAAGGAACATCAAGTTGGGAGCATATGCAGAATTTTATTTTGTCTATTCTCTCAAATTGAAATTCAACCCTCAGATAATTGTTCTAGACAATTCAAGTTTCAACAACACCCTCCCTTGAACTATTCAGAAAACCGAGTTGTAATTGTTTGGGGAGGAGGGGGGCATGAAATTACCAGAGTGTTGCTTTGATTCTTCATTCACAATAACATACTTTTTTCAAACAAAAAGTATTGTGGAAAGTTTTTATAAATTGCACTAAGTTGTCAACTATGAACTTTCTGTGGATGAGCAATTTTCTAGAATAGACTATTTATTAAAACTTTCCTACTTTATCCTCATGAAGAAGATGTTTAGGACGAATAAATAGATAATAAATAAAAATTTAAGTATCATTCTTGGGTGAAAATGAAGCATAAAATTGGAGTAATAATCCTTTGTTAAATTTTTCAGCAGTCATCAGTTGAAAGCGTCTTTGATCCTGAACTTTCCAATTAGTACAGCACTTATAAGAAACATGTAGAGCACATTTACCATATAGTTATAAATATATTCCAGTCACTAATTATTGTCCATTAAATGTGATATAATTTCATTAATTTTCAAAACAGAATGTCAGTACTATGAGAAATGCTTTTGGAATTCTGGTAGTGCTGATTCAGAATTCTTACCAAACTTAGGAATATGATACCATACTGTGCACTACATAAAAGTAAATTATAGTTCAAAAGAATTCCCCAAGACCTAGAAATCGAATATAGAGTAACATTAAGTCATGAATGCAAGAACATATTTATTTATCTATTTCCAATTGCTCTAAAAGACACAGAAGCAGCATCTTAGGTATTCACAGGCTGCACACCAGGATGAAGGCATTTCATATGATGATTGTATTTGAACATCTTTGGAGTGGAAAAGAAACCCAAACATCAAACCTGATGACTAAAGCATTCAGGGACAACAAAAAGAGCTCAGTTCATACTTGAGGAAGCTGAGTTAGTATTTCATTTTTCTCCCAGAGCATACATCTGCCTTTATAAGGAGGAAGCAATTTTGTGAATGAGAACTGGAGTCAAGGTTAAAGTAATCTTGCCCAAAAGAGTAGAGTGCTTGCATCTGAAAGAAGCAGCGCTTCAGCTCAGATGACCATTAATAACAAGCAGGAGAAGCACCTTCCCTGAAAAACATTAGAGCCTCTTGGACACATGCTAGAAATTCATTCTCTCAAATCATCCTGTGACTAATGGGATAGGTGACAACATCCCATGGTCTGAAGGGGGAAAATATAGCATAAAGCATTTTTTAAAATAGCATTTAAAAAAATCATGCGAAAGTGGTAAAGTGTTCTAACTCTCAAGAAACCTTTGCAGATGGACAAAGAAAAAGCTTTGTCTTTCCTATTATTGTTTGCCCTTCAGTTGACATACATGCCGAGATGCATCAATAGGATTACAACGGAAACACGGTCATCTCCAGGGTTTCCTCTGTTTGGATTCCTTGATCCTGTTTAAAGGAACAGGCTCAGGGAATGCACAGAAAACAAACTTCCCCAATCGAAGTTCCGAGGTCTTTCCTCCCCTATCCCACCCTCAGAAAACTGTCTAATTCTACTGACAGCACCCGACGGAAATGCCATGGTCATGTTGCACCACTTCACTTGTTGAGTTGTGTGAAGGCAGTACTTAACCATAGTAACTTGGTGAACCACCTTGCTCTTAAATTAGCTCCAAGGTTTCTTTCCAGCAGCATGGAAATATCTTACCTGCATGTGTCCCTGGTACATTCTGCTTCGGCTTCTTCAGGGCTCCCTGAGGCCGCCGGATGCTTCCCCCCCCGTGTTTACTTGCACACCAAATAAGGGAGACGGTGGAGTGCACACTGGGTTCTCAGAGGATCCCTCTGACCCCCCTCGAAGACTCCAGGTACCCTGGCTTGCCGGCGGCCCCTTGGCAGCGCTGCGGGCTGCCGGGAACTGTTCTCCACTCGGGGTGCTGAAAGCGGACACAGCCGAGCGCGGAGGAGGCGAGGAGCCCAGTCGGCCACGCTCTCCAGCAGGCACAGGTCCTGCTTGCCGGGCGCCTCTAAAACTCACTCCTCCACCGAACTCTTTCTCGCTTCCTGCTAGGCTGCTTCATGTCTCTCACTCTCTTCCCCGCGAACCCCCTCCTCCTCCCAGCCCTGACGTGAGCGCCCACACCAGCCACCGCCGCAGCCTCCGAGCGGGGCGCGCGCCGCCCTCCTGGCCGCGTCCCTGGCGAGAGCCGCGGGCTCGGCACTCGCGCGCGTTCGCGGTGGGGCCGGGAGCGGCCCGAGGGCGGCCCTGAGCGGTGCGCGCTCTCCAGGGCGCGTGCTCAGGGGTGCGCGCGCGGGGGCCCAGCAAAGTGCGCGCGAGCTTTGGTCCCGCTAGTGTTAAGCGCTTGGCGCATGGAGTTCAGGTGTGGCCTGAGCTTGGAGAGCGATTCTTAATGGAGGGGACCACCCGCTGGAAGAAACGTGGGAGAAAATGAATTATCCCTCTGCGGGGGACATACTTATCGTCTGATCCCGTATCCTGCAGACACAATAGGTTAAACGTGAGGAGGTTCCGAAGAGTTTACTTGGTTCTGATTCAGCTCTCTGGCAAGTTACCTTCATATCACTCTCTGAATAAGGATCCAGTTCATAGCTGAGCATTCTATTTAAAATGCCAGACCCCAGTATTCAAGGGCCTTACACACTCGGTTTTTACTCCCAAGCACTTAAAATCACCCCCAATCCTCTATATTTTTATTTTTATTTATTGTCTATCCTATACAATGTTATTTCTATGAGATCAGGTATTTGGGGGAGGGGAATGGAGAAAGAAAAGATTGAACCGTTTTGGCACTGATGAATCCCTTGGCACATTGTAGGCACTCAATAAATATCTGTTGAATGAGTTTTACCATAAAATATTTCTTAAGTCGAAGAGACTGGAGAGTTTGATGTAATTTATACATTGAATGTTTATAGGTGCACACATGTATACAAAGAGCTGGTGTATGAAATGTGTGTGTGAACTGAGATTAGTTTGGTTAGCAGAAGGATCTCCAATCCTACAATATGCCTCCCAAATTATGGACAGCATAATACAGTCCCTAAAATACTACCTATAGCATGATATAATTTTCAGAAAGCTAAAAACATGAAACTATAAACTCCCTAGGAATATAAATATGTATTCATATAGTCACTACATGAAAAAGAAAGCAGGAAAACAACTGATATAGTATTCAAATTTTTGATGATGCCAGGTTAGGGAAGGCAGGGGCAAGGGATGAAGAAATATTTTACATGAAGGTTAATTGTCAACATCTTAGCTTTCATGTTGGTGATTCACAGGACACTTACTACCCTTTAAAAAAAATAATTATGTAACTAAATAAAACAGAACCATGCATGGACCAGTGAAGAGAATGGGAAATGAACCAAAAAGTGATTAATTCAATGCATCTGAGGTCCTAAAACAACAAAGCAAGTGGACCAAGACTTGTAGGCAGGAGGCATGCATTTCTATTAGACTCCACCAATAGTTAACCTTGGACAATTTTGTTTCATCGGATTTCAGCTTTTTCGTGACTATCCTCTGCATAATAAACTCATTGTTTTATCCCAAAGATTGATCGTGTTCACAAATGTTGTAAATTATAAAGGACAATACAGTTCTTGTTTTATAGGACAGAAACAGGAACCAGAATTCAGCAGGTAGAAATGCTTGTTCCATCTCACAATGTCACTACTCTCTGGGGTGAATGTATAAACTCCCTCCTTTCTCATTTTTGAAATAAGGCAGATATCTGCCTAACAGGGCTGCTGAGGACTGAATATATGCAAAGGGTGGTAAATTATAAGCAACTATACACATGAATATGTAAATAGATTTTTTTCCAGTCCAGAAAAGATGAATGCTGATTTCCAGAAACCTCAAGTGCTACAAATTTAAAAGAGGATAATTTTTTTTATACTGGCTTGTTGGTCTAAACATCTTGGGGAATGACGTTTTGATTTCAAAGTGCTAGAAATATTTGAAGTAACAGTGAAGTAAAAGCTTTCTAATCTATTATATATTAATTATTATCTAACAGTAGATTCAAGAAGCCAATGATCATAAAAGCATTTGAATTAGCCTGGCAACCACCTAGAGTTGAAGATAAAACTTAGTATACCTTCTTTTTAAACCCAAGTAACTCATTTAGTTGCTCCCTACATCCGTAAAATCTCAGGGATGGAAGATTGCCTCTGTGAAGTATTTCTTCTCTACAGTCATTCAGATAAACTGAGGCACATTAAAATTTTGAAGAGTTTATTTGAGCAATCAGCTATTCATGAATTGGGCAATTGGGGACATTGCCAGCAATAGTTGAAAGGAAGGCTTTTATGGGTGAATGTGATAGCACAGAAAAGAAATTATTTGGTTAAAGTGTAGCAGTGCCCTTATTTGGATCATTACAATAGAAAGTCCATACTTGGTGGTTTCTGATTGGCTAAGCTTAAGTTTATTTTCCTAGATTATGACTGTATACATCAAGTTGGATTTTGGTTTGCTTACGTAGAAATTCAGAGTGTTAGAGCTGCTTCTCTCTAATAGCTTTCCATTCATTAATTGGAAAATCCATTCATTGGTTCATTCATATTTATTGACACCTTAGTATGTGGGAGTGCTGTACAAGGGGCCAATGAACCTATACTTCAGCTTCCTGATACAAAGACATTTACCATATCAGAAAGGTCAATCTGTTTAGACTTCTTTAAAAACATATACAGAGATTCCACAATTACTCTTATTTAAGAGTTTGCATCTAATGTCCAACGTTAACACCATCCTCCTCAAGTTTAAACTTTAATCCTCTCTATGGTGAAAATGTCCTTCAATTCCTATAAACATGAGCTTTGTAGGCAAAGTCACTTGGTTGATTATCAGTTCAAGTGTCAATATCTTAGGATACTATTGATTCACAGAACTATCTAGCTTTTTATGTGTATCCTATTTGGATAGACTAAATGTTTGTCCAAATCTAGTATATTAGCTCAAGTAATTTGACGTTTTGGTACAAAAAGACACTTTTCATATTCAAGTAGATATACCAGGGGAAAAAAGGGCAGGTGTGAACTGTTTTCTGATGAACCCTAAACATTTGTGCAATATACATATAACAAAAAACTGAGTCATAATATATTTGTAGTAATTCATTTTTGCAAATTTGGTTGTTTTTAAGAGATCTCTTTTTAAAAAATTATTTTTAGTTGTAGATGGACACAACACCTTTATTCTGTTTATTTAGTTTTTTTATGTGGTGTTGGGGATCAAACTAGTGCCTCACACATGCTAGGCAAGCGCTCTACCACTGAGCCACAACCCAAGCCCTTTAAGAGATCTTAAAGAAAAAAGTTTAGAGCTTTTATTATTCTGTGTCTGCAGTAATCCTAGAGAAACATCTCAGCATAATCTCTGTTCTCTTCAGGGAATCATTATGGTAAACTAACAGAAGGCAAAGTAACCAGACACCAGAGTTAGGAAAGAGTGTGATTTTTTGGGGGGAACAAAGACAAGTGACAACAGCTATTATCTACTTTGATGCCAGGAATATCTGAATAAAAATGGAAATTTCTGCCAAACATCTAACTACTTTATTTTACCTTTCACAGGATTTTCTAGTTTTCATATTAATATTAGAATTATGTAAAAACAACTCAGAAGATGAATTTGTAATGTGTACCAAACTCCAACAATTGCATCTATCATAATAATGTCTACATATGTACTTGGAAGATAGAGTTACTAATGAATCATCCTAACTAAGCCTACACAAAGGGATGTATCTCACTGGCAGTAATGTTACCATGTGCAGCATCTGACTTAAAATGACTGGACCATGATAGCCAAGCTAAATGTGGAGAGATTCATTAAGGGATGCCTTGTTTCTGAGGTAGATAAACCCATATCTCGCTCCTTTTACTTTGCTGTTATTTTGCAAGCTAGATTAGATACGCTTTAAGACCAAATCTCAAGTGCCAAACTTTTTTCTCATTTTGTAATTAAATTCAAAACACTGGCCAGAGCAATTAGACAGACGAAAGAAATTAAAGGCATAAAAATAGGAAAAGAAGAACTTAAATTATCACTATTTGCGGATGACATGATTCTATACCTAGAAGACCCAAAAGGGTCTACAAAAAAACTACTAGAACTAATAAATGAATTCAGCAAAGTGGCAGGATATAAAATCAACATGCATAAATCAAAGGCATTTCTGTATATCAGCAACAAAACTTCTGAAATGGAAATGAGGAAAAACACTCCATTCACAATATCCTCAAAAAAAAAAAACATACTTGGGAATCAACCTAACAAAAGAGGTGAAAGATTTATACAATGAAAACTACAAAACCCTAAAAAGAGAAGTAGAAGAAGATCTTAGAAGATGGAAAAATATACCCTGTTCATGGATAGGCAGAACTAACATCATCAAAATGGCGATATTACCAAAAGTTCTCTATAGGTTTAATGCAATCCCAATCAAAATCCCAATAGCATTTCTTGTAGAAATAGATAAAGCAATCATGAAATTCATATGGAAAAATAAAAGACCCAGAATAGCAAAAGCAATTCTAAGCAGGAAGTGTGAATCAGGCGGTATAGCGATACCAGATTTCAAACTATATTACAGAGCAATAGTAACAAAAACAGCATGGTACTGGTACCAAAACAGGCGGGTGGACCAATGGTACAGAATAGAGGACACAGAGACTAATCCACAAAGCTACAACTATCTTATATTTGATAAAAGAGCTAAAAGCATGCAATGGAGGAAGGATAGCATCTTCAACAAATGGTGTTGGGAAAACTGGAAATCCATATGCAACAAAATGAAACTGAATCCCCTCCTCTCGCCATGCACAAAAGTTAACTCAAAGTGGATCAAGGAGCTAGATATCAAATCAGAGACTCTGCACCTGACAGAAGAAAAAGTTGGCTCCGACCTACGTATTGTGGGGTCGGGCTCCAAATTCCTTAATAGGACACCCATAGCACAAGAGTTAATAACAAGAATCAACAAATGGGACTTACTTAAACTGAAAAGTTTTTTCTCAGCAAGAGAAACAATAAGAGAGGTAAACAGGGAGCCTACATCATGGAAACCAATTTTTACTCCTCACACTTCAGATAGAGCCCTAATATCCAGAGTATACAAAAAACTCAAAAAATTAAACAATAAGAAAACAAATAACCCAATCAACAAATGGGCCAAAGACCTGAACAGACACTTCTCAGAGGAGGACATACAATCAATCAACAAGTACATGAAAAAATGTTCACCATCTCTAGCAGTCAGAGAAATGCAAATCAAAACCACTCTAAGATACCATCTCACTCCAGTAAGATTGGCAGCCATTATGAAGTCAAACAACAACAAGTGCTGGCGAGGATGTGGGGAAAAGGGTACTCTTGCACATTGCTGGTGGGGCTGCAAACTGGTATGGAGATTCCTGGGAAAGCTGGGAATGGAACCACCATTCGACCCAGCTATTGCCCTTCTTGGACTATTCCCTGAAGATCTTAAAAGAGCGTACTACAGGGATACTGCCACATTGATGTTCATAGCAGCACAATTCACAATTGCTAGACTGTGGAACCAACCCAGATGCCCTTCAATAGATGAATGGATAAAAAAATGTGGCATTTATACACCATGGAATATTACGCAGCACTAAAAAATGACAAAATCATGGAATTTGCAGGGAAATGGATGGCACTAGAGCAGATTATGCTTAGTGAAGCTAGCCAATCCCTAAAAAACAAATACCAAATGTCTTCTTTGATATAATGAGAACAACTAAGAACAGAGCAGGGAGGAAGAGCAGGAAGAAAAGATCAACATCAAACAGATACATTAGGTGGGAGGGAAAGGGAGAGAAAACGGGAAATTGCATGGTAATGGAGGGAGACCCTCATTGTTATACAAAATTACACATAAGAAGTTGTGAGGGGAACGGGAAAATAAACAAGGAGAGAAATGAATTACAGTAGATGGGGTAGAGAGCGAAGATGGGAGGGGAAGGGAGGGGGGATAGTAGAGGATAGGAAAGGTAGCAGAATACAACAGTTACTAATAGTGCATTATGTAAAAATGTGGATGTGTAACTGATGTGATTCTGAAATCTGTATAGGGGGTAAAATTGGGAGTTCATAACCAACTTGAATCTAAAGTATGAAATATGATATGTCAAGAGCTTTGTAATGTTTTGAACAACCAATATAATAAAATAAAATAAAATAAACTTCAAAGACCCTTGTTACTCAAGTGTGGTCTGTGGAGGAGTAGTGTAGGTTCCTCCTGGGAATTTGTTAGAAATGTAGACTTGAATCCCATTCCTGACATACTGAATTGAAATTTGCATTTCAAGATGATAAAACTTCAAAGATTTGTTCCTGTAAAGTTGTGCCAAAACTGGCTCTTGTCTTTTGCAATAATGGCACATGTACATAGAGAAAAGCATATCATATATATCTCTCCATTTTTTAAAATAATGCCCCTGTATTTTGAGTGGTCAGTGGGCTTGACATAATATTATAGCACGCCTGCTTTCTAACAGCAATAAATGTGCTAATACCACTGAAATTTTAGTAACTATAATAAAATTAGGAGTTGAAAGGTAGCATTAGAATCTATTTTGTATTGATCCAATTAACTTTTGCTTGTTATAAGTGAATCCTCCTGCATATTAAATGGGTATTGAAAATGCAGGATTAAATCTTTGAAAATGATAACATTAGTGTTCTGGTAAAAAAAAAAATCAAGGATAATAAATAGTCTTTTGGTGATTCAGCCATTCTTTTATAATCTTTACAATTCAAACCCTGCTGCTGAAAGATGGTGTGGGAGAGAACAAAAGTCAAAATAACTGTAGACCCAAATTAAAATGACTAATTGGTTTTTATTGTTCTGTTAAAGGAAGGAACATTTCGTTAAAGTTTGCCCACTTGCCCTTTCTGTCTCTTTGACACACTGAATGGGATTAGCTGGTGTTCAGGGCACTGGATCTGGGAGGAAAGTGGAAAGCCCACACAGCAGACCCTACGCTGCCAGGGAATGAGGAAAAGTCCATGGGCCCTGGTGACTGGGAGATGGCAGCAGTGTTCTTCCAAATGAGCAAACAAGCTGGGCGCTTTATAGTCAGACCTCCTATTAAACCCATTTAAGAAATTACATTGAAATCATTAGCATTTGTTCATTCTTTATGGCAGTGTTCCTTCAACAACCCAGTATTGCTTTTAATATTAAATGTACTTTCCAAAGTTTCTTGGTCTTGGTGAGAAAATATTCACAAACAAAAATGTTTCTTGCTTTTGACTCTTCCTTTTTATTCTGACCACTGCCCAGCAATCTGTTTAGATTCCCTATACCTCTCACCAATCTCAACGCTAGTTCTATCACTTCCGTCCACCTCCTGCTCCAAAGTATCATATGCATTGCAGATAGATGAGTGTCATAAAGGCCAGCATCAATCATGCAGTTATCCAGTTCAAGAACTTTTAATGACTTCCTATTGCCTATTAACATCCAAATCTTTAGCCTCTTATTCATAGTTATGGAGTCTAGTTTGCTGCCAAGACTCACATTTTTCTAAGGGGAGGGAGCCTCATTGCTTGCAAAACTACCTCTTGTCCTTTCTGGCATCTTTGTTCTTCTAAGTTTTGGGGTTGGGACATAAGGCCAAGTTGAATCAACCAGTGCCTTCAATCCCCATGGGTCACAGTAGGTTTGGGCATATGGCCTGAGTGAGTCAACCAGGGCACAGGGACTCAGCTCCAGGACTGTTTGGGAGCATAGTGATTGTTCAATGGATTGGTCTCTAATGGTACAAACTTTGAAGCTGCCAGTGTCTAGATTTACCAACCTGCAAAAGAAACCAACCTGGGGGAGAAAGAGTCTGAGTAGTTTTTGGGCTATGGAATTTTTGCCATTAAATAAACCACACCTCAAGTAAACCTAAGGTAGCCTTTCAGTTATTTCAGAGGTATATTCTATTTTCTGGTGAAGTTGGATGTTCTGTCACAACCAAAAGAATACTTACTAATACAGTGGCCTTTCATTAACTGATCCCTGTCTTTTTCTTGGCTCTTTGTATTTTCTAACTTTTGCATTTAGCTCTGCTTTTGTAGTATCCCCCAACACTAGCCCAAGTTGTACTCCTGTACTTTCTGTTCCTTGAAATGGACACATTCTCTCCACTCCTTTTGAATGAAAGCTGATTCATTTTTCAAATTTGGCCTCAAATTCCATTTCTTTCATGAATGCTTTCTTGACTCTTCAATTAACCCTCATACCCACCCTTTGCTGGAAACATCCTTATAATATGATATTCTCTTAATAGTTTTGAAATTTCTGTGATTTTTTCCCTCCCTATTATTCAAGATAGTGGAAACAATTTTTTTTTCTTAAATTACATGTTATATGTAGATAATTCTTAATAAATATTGAAGAATACAAATTATTTTGGAAATTTTGAAAATAAAATAATTAAAAAACAATTTACTCCACAGACAAATTTCAGATATAATTTCTTAAAATAAAATATGAATGAAACTGTTGTTGATTTTATAGATAATCATGGAATGTTAAAGTTGAAAGAAAAGCTTATCACTCTTGTGGATGAACCCCCATATTTTTTCAAAAGAATATAAGGACCAATACTTTATTCTTGAAGTGTTTTGTGATGGGAAACATGTTTTTGATTGAATAAAGGACTTGGGAGTTATAATTAGCTCAAAATGCACTATTACTAGCACAGAAAATTCAGTTGATATCACAAAATGCTTGTATCTGAGGGAGAAAATGCAGTGGGTGGACAGTTAGAGAAAGCTATCTGTGTAAAGATTAGAAGAAACTCATTTTAGGAATGCTTACGGAATCAGATCTCTAACTTATATCAATGAAAATGACCTTGGCCTTGCTCCTCAGAGACAGAGGATTTGATTATTAAAAAGAGTTCATGTCAGAGGGAGGCATAAGCAGCCCTGAGACAATTGCAGAGGTGATATAATCTTAAAAGAGATTGAAAGTTATGATTTCAAATTCTGGATAATTCTTTTTCTTTTAGAATATACTATTCCAATTTACCTACAGTTTTAACAGATAGTAACATGGGGGAAATGAAATCTTCAGGCTATTTTTAAAAGAATATTGTGTTGTTATAAATAATGCCTATGAGTAAATGCTTGTAAAATTATAACTTTTTTAAACAAAATAATCTTGATGTTTATGACAGCCCATGACAGTTTTGCAGCTGGATAGTACATTCTATTTTTCTTTTAATTCTACAAAAAGCAAATCATTATAATATTGTATGTGATTCTAATAAATGTCCATTGTACCTAAGTTTAGACTCTTATAATATTTCTTCTGAACTATTTGTAAAGGCCTAAAATTTTCATCCTCTCATCTCCCTTCTTTGTAATTTATTCTCTATAATGTAATGAGATTCAATATTCAAAAATAAGTATAAATTATTTACATATAAAAATGTTTAAAATAAACCAAATCTCCTCTATTAACAACACATCTATATCTTTTTTGAGACAAGTCAAAGCTCTTCACTGTTTTTTTCCAAGCTTCTTGTCTGACAAGTCCCCAAGTATAACCCAGGCCTGCAGTCCCCCAGTGTGCCAGGCTGGGTCACACCTTCAGCCTTCTGCTGACTCCTTCCCATGCTAGGCAATCCATATGTTTGCTTCTGGCCTTTGCTCAAGTGTCAGCTGCACTGTGAAGTTTTCATTACTCTGCATGGTTTGTTAGTGATTGCAGAGTGATTTTATGCACTCGTCATCAGTATCATCTTGCATGAATGTAGTTGTTTATTTACAAATCATCCTACTTCACTAGGATGTCCTAGCAAGCAACAGCTGTTCTCATACACCACTGTTTCCTCAGGGCTAAGTATCGTGCCTGGCACACTATGAGAGCTTATTAAATGTTTGTTGAATGAATAAATGTCTTTAATGGAATATATTGAGTTTTCTAAAGTCAATTTTCAGTGAATAAATACATTGAAACATAGTGATATTACTCAAGACAAAGACAGCAGAATAAAGAATTCAGCATTCAAATCCAATGAACTGTTTTACGCCCTTCAATGAAAAGTGATTTGCAGGCACACGTAATATTAACTGTATCAGAGAGCTTAAAAGGGTAGAGCTGAAAGAAATGTTGGAAATCATCTGGATCTTGCTCTTTATTTTACAGACGAAGAACAGAGTGAGGCCTGAACAATAGTTAAGGGACTAACTTGATCAAGGCCTCAGGTCTGGTCAACTCTCTTTGCCCAGCTTGAAAGATCTGGAATCTCAGAGCCTGAGTGCTTCTGGGAGAGGACTGCAGGAACCACCAGACCAGTCTGTTAGACCTGCCTGAAAATCAAGATGGGTCTAGGGAGACCTAGAAGAGTGCTGAAAATGTGGATCTCCCACACAGTGTGAAGGAGGAAAGCTTTTGAAGTGGGTGGGGGAAAATTTCATAGATTCTCTGCTGTAAATAGATGAGGCTTGTTTTATACCAGCAAATACTCCTAAAGGGATCCAATTCATTTGGGTAAATGAGAATATAGCCCAAACTTTGGAATTCCTTAGACTTTGAGAAGAAAAGAATGCTCATGATGTAAATTAAAGAGATTGGGAAATTATACTTAATATGAAAATGTTTTCTGAATAAAATTTTAAAAGACAAACAAGGAATATGGGCAAAACATGAACAGAAAATTCATGAAATAAGGAAATATAAATGTTCAATAAATATGAGTGATCAACAAATCAAATGGAAATAGTAAAAGAAATGCTATTTAAACACAGGAACATCATTGTCACCAAGCTGTCAAAGTTGTTTCTTATTTTTTTAAAAAATGCATATTTTGGAGGAAGTAGTTGGTATAAACCCTCTCCTATATTGCAGGGGGTATTTACATAGTATGACTTTTCTGAAGGATGATTTGGCAAAATGAGTCAAGAGAATCATAAATGTTTACATCCAGTGACTCAGTAGTTCTACTTTCAAGAATTCTAAGATAATCACAAATTTTCACTAAGATTTGCCTAAAAAACCTTTTTATCATAATAGTCAATTGGAAACAAATGAACAAGTAAGAAAGTAATAATTTATTAATTTGGGTATAACAGAACACCATCCATCATTAAGATTAATGACTTGGTAACTGATGGCATGGAAAACATATTAGCAAATATTAATGAAAAAGTGATCTCTGTTTACAAAATGCATGGCAATATGTGCATGAATGTATGTGGGCTTTATGTGTATATGTACATGCAGATGCAAAATATGTCAAATGCTTTGCTTTTTAAAAATTACCATTTTGACAATGAATTTGAATAGAAAACTAGTTAACCAATTTTTGATCATTGTTTTTTTCACAAGTGATGACAGTGAATATTCATACAGTAAGGGTCAAAAGAGTATGAGGAATTTGCAAATTACTTGCTAAGGAAAATTCTTAAATCTCCCTGACTCCTGGCAAGAGGATGCATGGAGTGCTGCAGGCCCCTGGTCTTGGTAAGAGTCTAAACTGTGGTGCATTTTGCTGTTGTCTTCCTCACCCTTTCCCTTATGGTCTAGGTCTATACTTTCAAGGACACCAGATATTTCTTCTGTTAAACACCTGAGGGGTCTATCAGCCCAGTCTCAGTTCAGATGTTATTTTTATTTTCTGATTCATTAGTTTATTGTTGCATTATGGTGTGTATTTCCTGTGGTGTAGAAGGAAAATGTAATTTGGATTTGCTAATGTACAGTCTCCATTTGTATTGTATGCAAACATGCATACTAATGAGTTCATTTAGAGTTTAATAATTAAGTAATTGGTGTTTTATATGCTCTGTACTATGCAGAAATTCTTGGTAGCTTGTTACATTGATGTTGGAGAATTAATTTAATGATATTTGAGGAAGTTATTGGGAGGATTTTGATGGTCTGAGAACATATTTTATCTTTGTATTTTGAGTAATGAAATATAGGTTCCAGTTAACTGAAAATTTGCTACCCAGCATTTTTTGAGAAGCAGAAAACATCCAGGTAGTGAAGATAATGAGAGACGCTTGTGAGCAAGTGTGCATGTGTGTGTATGTGTACATTCTTAAATTCTTGGTCTGGAATTAAATGCTCAGGAATGTCATCAGTGTTTTGCTAGGACACTGAGTTTATGTTGAATTTTACACTGTATTTCCATATTTTCCAAATTTTATGAAAAGAGGTATGCTCTGAAACTTTGCCAATGAAAAAAGAAAGTAGAAAAAAGAAAAGAGACCAATAAGGGCCACAGAATTCAATTTCAATGAGTTTAGTGGGGAAGGAAGAGGTTGTGCCTTATCTTTATAGAAGATATGGGAAGTAATAAGCTTTATATAAATTCATCATGGTTGAAACCTAGATTACTTGACATGGATTCTGAGAAAAGAGTTGTGAATAACTGCGTAGCAACATATTCTCTTTCTCTTTGCATTTGAGGCATTCCATGTCACTATGTGTCTTTTGAATGGATCTGTGAACCATAGGGTAGGACCACAAAAATCTAAGTGACAAATTACAAGGGATAGATTTCTTGTATTTACATTGCATGTAAGGAATTAACATGAATATTTGCAAGTACTGCTCAGACTGTGTGGTAAGAGACTTTGTGTCATTTGTGTAATTCCACCACCCCTAATCCTCTGGAGCTCCCCTCCTATGGTGACAGTGGGTTTCCTTATCTTCCTCCGTTGGCAGGATACTTATGTCCTTGATCTGAGAGTCCCCAGGGAATACATCCATGTCTCCTCTTCATCTAGATGGCGTTTTGGGGTTTCTTCACTTCTTGTAAGTTTCTTCAGGCTTCTGGAGCAGTTAGCACAGCACTTTGTCCCAGCTGTGGATAGAGGTCCCATTCTAAATCTTTCAAACTTATAAGAACAGGCTGGGGTTTTTCACGAAACCTTACCAAAGGCATGAGGTTAACAGAATGGGGTTTAAGATATAGAAATAGTAAAATAGCTGGGGATTAGACATTGCTTTTTCCAACTGCACATTCTCCTGTTTTCCTTGGAGAATACCATGTTAGATGGGTCTTCGCTTCCCCCATCACTTATGGATACATTCATTCAGCTACTTGTTTCCGAGTCGGAATGATTTACTTCTCTTGTTGCACAGTCCTGAGCACAGCCCTTCCACTGATGAGCCAGATCATGTCCCGAGCTATCATTAGGACTTGTTGCAAAGATTACAGATAAATTCTGTAAAGTGCTAAGCATGGTGTCCTAGTCCTTAGTGTCATCATAGATGATGAATAAATTATGAGAGTTGTGATTATAATTATGATGAGGAGGAGTACATCTTTAACTCCCTTGCTCCTCATTCCCTCTGTCACAAGCACCTGGAAAAAAAGCCAGCTCCAATAAAATCCACCCTCTACTCTTTTCATTCCTGCAAGACGTTGCTGGCCTTATCTGAAATTCAAGTGCAGGGTCCTGGGTTCAATCCCCAGCACTGGGGGAAGAAAAAAGTTTCAGGGCCACAAATCTCAAGGAGGTCACTGGGGTCGCCCAATACATTCTGCTACATTTCCTTAGTCAATCGTTGTTTCACTATTAATTCTCATATTTCTGCTCCTCCCCTCACTCTCAAATGATTACTTCACTTTTAAATTCAGTAGGTAAATAGGATAAACCTAGGAGATAGTTCCCCACCCTTGATCATCACATCCATTCAGGTATTTGTAGCTGAGTCTAAAGGCTTGACTGTTTTTTCCCTTTTTCAAAGGCAGCCTTTCTTCTCCTGAGGCCAACTCTTTCACTGGTGAATTGGGTCTTGTCCTCTCTTGTCAGCTTAAGAACTTCAAGTCTGCACTTTACCTGTCTGCCTCATGTAATTTGTTCCCTCTCTACTGGCTCAATTCATTGACTTAAAAGCATGTTTGGTGTCTACCACCTTAAAACAGCAATACACTCTCTTGTTTCCTCATTGTCCTCTACCAATCCTTTTCTTTGATCATTTATAGCTAAACTCCTTGAGAGATTTGAGAAATCTAAGCTATTCTGTTCTTTTTTTTTTTTTTTTTAATCTTGAAAGACCAAAACTGTCAAGGCTGATAATGACCTTCATGTCATCAAATGCAATGGTCAATTTGTAATCCCCACCTTATTCAACCCATTGGCAGCTTTTGGTACAGATTGTCACTCCCTCCTTCTGAAAACATTCCTTCATTTTTGCCTGTGGATTCTCTTTTGTTTTCCTCTTATCTCTGCCCTCCTCTTACTCCTGGACTGGTGCCCTGGGGCTCACTCAATCCTTGTGCCAGTCTTTACCTTCCATCACTCTCAGGATGAGCTCATCCAGTTCCCTGGCTTCTCCACATTGATGACTCACCATTTTTATCTCCAGCCATATTCTTGCCCCTGAACTCCAGACTCATATTTCCAATTGCTTACTTGATATTTCCACTTAGATATCTAATAAACATTTCAAACCCAACAAACATTTCCCACCCCTAATCAAACTCTTGCTTCCCACTTCTCTCTAAATGTGCTCTTGTCTTAGCTTTTCCCCTTTGAAATTGACAATCCCCTTCTTCCAGTTGTCCAAGCCAAAATATTCAAATCATCCTTGACTCTTCTCTCTTATGATCCCAATCCAATCCATGGGCAGATTTGTCAGCTTCACCTTTGAATTTGGCAGATGCTTCACCTGAGCATCTACCCCTCTGGTCTGCATCTCCCACCTTGATTTGCAAAAACCTTGAAACTGCTCTTCCTGTTCTCCCCCTCCCCCCATAGCTTTTCTCCATAAAAGCCAGAAATGATCTTAAAAACAAAACACCATTCTGCTCAAATCCTTCCAACTTATTCAAAGTAAAACATAAGTCCTTAGGCCTGGAACACTCCATGATACGTCCCAGGTAACCCCTCAGGCCTTATCGTCTATAATTCCCCTTTGTTCAGTGTGCTCCAGACACTACCCTCCTTGACTCCTTGTTGTTTGACACTCCAACACGCACCAACCTCGGAATTTGAACCCCCAGGCCTCTTCCTCCAAATAACCTCATGGCTCACCTTCTCACGTCCTGTCCTTTAAGTCTTTGCTTAAAAGTAATTACCAAATATATTTTTGTAATCACTCTATTTAAATTAATCTATATCCTTTATTCCTATTGAAAAACCAGCTTCTACCTCAGAGCAAAGCCTGTCCAAGGAAGGGGGCGCACCCTTGTGCTTGGAAAGACCCACAGAGCACTCCTAGGCACATACCCACCCTGCTGAGTTGTTTATCTACAAATAACAGGAGAGATCTGCTGTGCCAGGTGTCCCTGACTCAATCAGGCTAGTGGGGACCCATAGCAACCCCCTAGCAACCACAATCAGCATGAGACAGGGAAAATACCTGGGATGCCAGATGACCCTCCCAGAAGTTTATGGTGGCTGATAATATGTTGGGAAACCATGTAGTTCATGTACTCCCTCGTGGTTTAAACCAATCAGTTCAAACAAATCTCCCTTTTTTACTAGCCAATCACCCCTACTCAACTTGTTCCCACCAGTGAATGTGCTAATCATGTTTTAGAGTTGTTTTTTGATTTTCCCGCAATGTGTGATGATTTGCTAAGAGATGCTATGATGTATGTGAAGTCCCTGCCTTCCCCAAAGAGTGTATAAAACTGCTGTAAACCCTGGGCTCGGTGCCTCTCAGCGTGACCTGTTGCTAGCTCCCAATAAACACCTCTTTGCTGCTTACATCCATCTTGGTCTCTGGTTATCTTTTGGGAGTCCCAAATTGGAGCATAACTCTATATCCTAAATTACTCTGTGCCCTTTATTCTGCTTTAATTCTTTTCATATCAATTGTTATCACTTGGCTTCAATGTGTTATTCTTTGATTATTTTTCTGTGTTCTCTTACTGACATATAGGTCTGTGAGAACAGGCTTTATCTGATTATTGCTATATTTTGACACACACATGTATGTGTACATATGTACTTATATTCACACACAGACCTATATGTATATTTGTATGCATGTGCATGTGTGAATGTGTTCAGATGTTTGTTGAATCATTGGCAATTCAGAAGACCTTCAACCTGGTCTGTGTTGATCTAGGAAGGTATATAGGACCTAGACTACTTCTGTGAAGCATTTTCTTCCATATGACCTCTTGTTCTTCTTGCTTTGAAGTGCATTCTTCTAATTTTCTCACCCAATTTTGACTTCTGCTGATATAAATTTGTATTTCTGCTTCATGTCACTTCTAACCACATCTAGTAGTTACAACTGTTATGCTTGCCTGACTTTAAATAGCTTTGTCCATGCCTGGCCTGATGTGTGATTTTCCCTGACAGATCAGTTTTCCCTCTATGTACTTCACAGGCTGTTTGATGAACAACTGGTACCAACAACATGTATTATAACTCCCTGCCCAGTGTTTCACCTAGTGTATTGTGCTCTAAGTGCTTTCTGCCTGGAAGGTAGAAAGAAAATAACCCAAATTAACTCCATCAAGTAGCTTTTGGCAGAAGGAGGGGAGGCTTTATAGCCTTCAGTGAAGACATGGGAACTCACGCTATTCAAACAGCCAAGTGTCTTAAATGGCACCAGATTCAAAGAAAGCTATTAGGGTTTCAAACCATCCTTTTGGTCTCATGGTGTCTTATCCATTATTCTTTGGCTTCTGGAGGGATCATTACTTTCTCAGTAGATATTGAATGCCAGAGACAATCTTTTCTTCCCTAGAAGTAACCACTGAGAACACCAAGATCTTCCTGGGAATGTTCATAGGTTCTTAATGGGAATACTCAATGTTACAATTTTAAAAATGAAGATCTAGAAAAATATATTACATATAAAGGGCGCCCTAGATGTTATTGTAAGAAGTTTACCTTAAGAATAGGCTCATTAAAGCATATCATGACCTAAGATCAAGAATGTCCACTGAAGCATTCTTTGAAACAAAACTTTTGGAAATCCCCCAGACTCAACAGGTTCTTGGTTAAGTGGACCTCAGGAAATGAATTTGGAGGTAATCATTATAAATGATTAGAAATAATTTGATGATGATTCTTATTATAGGTGAAGTGAATATATGATGTTTTAAAACACATTTTAGAATATTTATAAAGTATGAATATATTATTCAAAATGTGCATAAAAACTCAGAAGCTTGTATAGCTATTTCTACGAATTGGGATTGTAGGAAATATATATTATAGGGATGGAAAAAGGATAAAGGGGAATGAATCCTCCAGGTCTACTTAAAAGTTTTTTTTTTTTTTGATACTCGAAAGCAAAATTTTGAAATCATTTTATAATAAAAATAATAAATATTTTAATTTTGAGAAATATCTTCCTGACAGAATCTGAGATATCTCTCGGGATTAATGTTACTGTCCATACCAATCTTGTGGTATATATTTCCGTAGCACTGAGACACATGAAAACCTTGTTTTCTTCTTTTTTCTCCCATTAAGATCAATCATTATCCTTGGCTATGCCTTATTATTGTTGGATTTTTAAAAATTATTGAATAATTGTAACTTTAAAATATACCCAAATTAATTAATATTATTTCTTCTTTATCTAAGCTATTTATTAAAATTTAGATGCTACAGAATAACCCTAAACTATTTAGTTTAGGAATTCAACTGCTGGATTCGTTGAAGAAAGACCACTCAGGGTCTCTGGATACTGATGACAGATATAAAGATACTCTCAGGCTCCCTGGCTATAGCAGTCCTTAAGCGTCTTTATGATGTTCATTTTCACCTCTGTGTATTCAAAAGCTCTCTCTATATGTGTGGTGATGTGTTCATCAGGTATTGATATAATAAGTCTGGAAATAACTTCTGAGAAGTTTGGGGACAAATACTTCCTACTGCAAAAACAAACAAAAACCATATTGTATATGTGTGAGTATGTATTTTAGTAAGTAAAAGGGGTCAGAGAAATTGGTGGCTTCTGCTATTTCTTAACATTTGCTAACCAAGTTCCTTGGATTGGAAAGAGATTGCCTTCTTGCATGCTGAGAGAAGCAGATATGGAAATTCTCATAATTGCTGAGCTCAAACACTTGGGAATTTATTGACAGTTCAGCAAAAGCAGTTGAAGAAAAGGAAAAAAGGCTGAAGAGTCTATGTTCGGGTAAGCGATCTTGTAGAAATGCTCACAGGAGGCCAGGTATACTTTAAGGCCATTTAAAGGATTTGTGGAAAAGGAAGAAGCTATTCAGATTAACCCCTGAGAAAATTTGGGAAATATTTGTTTTTCCCTGGGGCTACTTCCCTAGTCTTCACCTTTCTCCTTTTCCTTACTCATCTGATGTACCCAGCTTGTCTGGGTCATGGACCAACTCATCACTGTACCACTCTCCAATTCTGCAAAGCCAAGCTGTCCCATGTTCCATTTCCCCAGGGCCCAAAAGTTGTGTAGGTATGTAATGGAAAGAAACCTTATCCAGTCCCCAGGTACTTTGTCTGCTAGAACTTCATAAGAGGATACGAGGATCAAATGGCAAAAATGTGCAGAAGAGATTTATGGCCTACTAAATATGATACAGATGTAGAGGTGTTTTGATCAGATTCAGCCATAATACTCAAAGTTTAGTGAGCTTTCACAGATCACTTAAAATTATCTGAGTATCTTTTTTTCTTGGCTCAGAATGAAGACTAAAGTCCTTTCCTGCATTGAAGTTCTATGTTAGCAGAAGAGATTAAATGCCATATTATGAAGATTTTTCTGCTAATGACTCTATGGTGATAACAGAACTATTTTGGGACCAAGAGCAATGGGAGGATCTTGTGGTTCTTCTCAAATCTTTGTGCTACTGTTGAATGGAGTTAGGAACAGCATGCCTGATGTTCTGGGAGAAATATAGTGGTAGGGAATCAGTCCTGGGTGTATATTCTTTAGGCACAGCTCATTATGTGGAGTTTTGAAGTTTTCTTTTGTTAGTTAAAAAAGCACTAGCCTTCTTGTTAAGAAAATTATTTCTTTGGGCTCGTAAGTAGAGCATTTATCTAACATTTCCAGCATTGCAAAAAACAACAAAACAAAACAAACCCAAACAAAACAAACAAATAAACAAAAAACACTTTTTTCTTAAGAACCAGATATTATCTATCTATATATCTATCTATTTATTTTTGGTACTGTTATTAGACCCAGGGTCTCAGGCCTCTAGGTAAGAACTCTTACCAAGAATTCTACCACTTAGCTACATTCCTAGTCCTTACATTTCTTTTTTAGTTACAGTATTTTCTCCCCAAAGTAATTGAGGTTTGTTTTTTTTTTTCCCTCAGTCTTAGGAACTACCATTAATAGTTCTTGACCACTTTGGTCACTTATTGAGAAAATCAAAATAGTTATTCGGTTTTGATGGTCTATAGCAGGATTCAGTATCCTGAAAGCTGAAAATCAGTATCTACCCGTCAGTTGCTTTTAACATTTAGAATTAATGCATTTTTCCCCCAACGGGTATTGGTAAGGATAATCAGATGCTTATCTGACTTACATAAAACATTTTTACCCTTCCCTGGCTTAAAGGATTGTCTTCAGCAGGGATTAGGAAGGGAGGGTAGTTAGGGGAAACTCTGATAGAACTGTCACCCTAGGTCCTATTGTGATATTTATATTATCTGTGTTTTGTATATATCACCTTATTCCATCTTCTCATGGATTGGTGAACAATCTGAGTGTTAGATTAAAGTGGTCCATTTGGGCTGCTGTAGAAATGGTATAAACTGATATATAAATGGCATATATATATATATATATATATATATATATATATATATATATACACACACACACACATACATATGCAAAATATATATGTGCCAAACATATATGTGTGTGTATATATGCATATATATATATTCATATGCATATATATACATTCATATTCATATTCATTCATATATACTGCTAAACCTGGCTACCTTCCTCTTTGTGGTAATTGCAAAATATATATATTTATAGATGGTGACTTCCTATTATATATTTACATCCCAAAGGATCAAACAAGCTCCTGTGGGCCTATTCTGTAAGGGTAGTATCCCACTACTGTGGCCTCTGTCCTCATTACCTAATTATCTCCCTAAAGGTCCCACTTCCTAATAGGATCACCTTGGTGGTTAGGACTTCTACCTGTGAATTTTGTTGAGACACAAACATTTAGACCATAGGAGATGGTCATATAATTTTAAAATTTTCTCCCATGGGGAGATGGGTTCTGTGTCCTCATCTCTTTATTTTGGGTCAGATTTGTCACTGTTTTAACCAGTATAATATGGAGGAGGTAGATTTGTGTCTCCGACAACAATCTTTTTGCCATGTTGGAAGTCCAAGCTTCTGAGACTACCATGCTGTGAAGATTACACATTGTTACTTGGACCACAGTCCCAGCTGAGCCTGGCTTTCCATACGACCTGTTAAGACATGCCCCAGGTAAAGGGGTGTGTAGAGAAAAGAACATTAAGTCAGAGAAACAGCAACCCTGCTAAGATACAGGAGAGTGAATGGCAGCATCTTGAACCTGCAGAAAAGTTCCTCCTTGAGTTGAATACTACAGAATGGCCTCAGTCAATGCTGCATGGAGAAGAGATATTACCAACTCAGAACTGCCTCATTTCCTGACCCACAGAATGATGAGCGATAATAAAATGATTGCTGTTTTAAGCTGCTAGTTTATGGGGTAATTTGTTACATGGCAATAGGTAGATAACTAGAACAGACAATAATAATCCTGTTTTATAGATGCATTTTGAACTGAGATTCAGAGTGCTATTGTGACTTGCTCAGGGACTCAAATCCAAGTTTACTTATTAGAAATATGGTCCATAACAGCACATTTCCTCTTTATGTTAATACTACCATTTTCTCTCTAAGGAATGATCTTTTTAAATCCTGAGACCTGTGCGATTTATCATGTCTTGTTTGCACGGTTTCAGAAAGCTTAGGGCAAAACTTAAAGCTCAATTTCATTAATTATAGATTTTATTTATTCCTGGTTTTTTATTTCTAATTTACTAACCTACTTTATGTCTTTTGCTTTAAGATGGTTTAAATATTTTTTAAATAAAAGGGGGGTCATTAACAAATTCAATAAAATACTCATCACCAAATTAAATTAATGGCCCTGTATTATAGTTGCTGGATTTAAAAATAAACAAAAACAATCAAACAAAAAAAGGGAAAAATAAAAGAAAAAAATTAGAATTTCCAGATGTAAAACAGCATGTAAGTCTGGGACATAACTCTGCTAAACCTGGCAACCTTCCTCTTTGTGGTAATTGCAAAAAATTGCTTCCCTGCTATTAACTTTGGTACTCATCTGGTTCAGAGGAATCTTTACAGACATTTGTAACCCAAACCTTTCTGGGTAAGGGAAGTACAAGAGGAACCAGAATTCAAGAAGATTTCTTTGAACTCCAAAAGAACGTCTTCAAATGTCATTCCTGGGCAGAACTCCAGCAAAGCCAAATTTGACTTATTTCCTGCCTCCTTTCTGCAGCATCCTTTCCTAGCTTTATCTCCAGTCCTGAGCTCTATTCCCACAAGGCCTTGCTCAAATTTGCTCTCATTGTCTAACCATTTGTATATTGACTAGTAGTGAGCATCTACTCTGTGGGGAGACACAGTAATCAATAGACATTGGGGTTTGGATTAATCGATGGAAGGTCACAGGGCAGAAGAGGAAAGAATGACTATGTACAATGAAGCAATAAGATATGTGTGTGTGTGTGTGTGTGTGTGTGTGTGTGTGTGTGTGTTTTAATATCTTTATTTTATTTATTTATTTTTATGTGGTGCTGAGGATTGAACCCAGGGCCTCACACATTAGGTAGGTGAGCGCTCTATCGCTGAGCCACAATCCCAACCCCAATAAAATGTGTTTTACACTTCTTCATGCATAACAAAGCCCTGTCAAATGTCTTATAGAGAAGGTTCCATTCGAGATGGGAGCTGACTGGTAATTCGTTTCCAGGTTAAGGAGTGTTTCTTGGGAAGAACATTCCAGTTAGTGGGAACAGCAAGCGAAACCTCTTGCATGTTCAGTGTGTCTGAATCATGGAGTGAATAATACAAGGCTGGAGAGAAAGCTTGGTTGTGGGGTCCTAAAGGTCATGCAAGGTAGAAGGATTTTTTAAAAAGGTAAATGTTGTATGCAATAAATATTTTTTTTAAAAAAAATTTTAGTTGTAGTTGGACACAATAACTTTATTTTACTTATTTAGTTACATGTGGTGCTGAGGACTCGCACGTGCTAGGCGAGCACTCTACCAATGAGCCACAACCCCAGCCCTGCAATAAATATTTTTAAGTCAAAGAGTTACCTTATGGGCTGGGGATGTGGCTCAAGCGGTAGCGTGCTCGCCTGGCATGCGTGCGGCCCGGGTTCAATCCTCAGCACCACATACAAACAAAGATGTTGTGTCCGCCGAGAACTAAAAAATAAATATTAAAAAATTCTCTCTCTCTCTCTTTAAAAAAAAGAGTTACCTTATGATATTTAATTTTTAGATCCTTTCTGGGAGCAGTGTGGAGGATTGACTGGGCTAGAATGAAAAAATAGTGGTCACTAGTTCTGGAAAGGAATAATAAGGCACTCAACTAGAGTGGAATCAAGGGGATGGACAGAGATCTGTGAGAGAACCACTAATTCCATGGGCTAATTTGATAAGAGCAATTTTATAGACGACCTTCAACATAGAAATAGATACACCTTTAACAAAAAAAATCCCAGGCTCTTTGACAATGGAGGCACTGTTTAAATGCCTTTGAAACAAACCAGGAATGATTCCTTATTCTGTCCAATCTGAAGGACTTTCTCACTGCTATCCTTATGAAAAGAAAATTTCTGAAAATAAATATCAAACAATGTGTTTTACTAGTTCTAAGCTAGGTTTATACAAAGTAAAATGGAGGTTTGCCATGAATGTCCAATTCAAAGATACTTGCTGCTACTAAAGAAAAAGGAACAGAGAGCAGATACAATCAGCTTGGATGCAGAAGACCTACGTTCACACCTTGACTGCCATTTATTAGTTGTGTGATGATCAATGCTCTTGGACTTTCTGAATCTCAGCGTCCTCATCTGTAAAATAAGGAAAACAGACCTAGCTGGCTGGTTTGACAGTTATTCAGGACAATAATTCAGATAATGAATATTATCATCACCATAATATCAGACACTATTAACATAATAATAGTGAGCATTTTCTGCGTACTTATGATGTCCCAGACTCTGTACAAAAGGATTTTCATGTATTCTTTTATTTGATTCTTAAAATTGCCTTATAAGATGGTTACCTTTATGATCCCCATTTTACAGATGAGGGAAGTGAGGCCTAGAGAGGTCAAGGAACTTGCCCAACATCATCTGGATAACAGAAGGTGACAGAGGTGCAATTCTGTCTCAGGTTTGGCACGAGTCCTGCTCATTCTGACTACTCACTTCATTCTTCCATGTAATGCTTAGTAATTTGTACAGTCTATGTAAGACTTGATAAGCACCTACTGTATTTCAAGAACTCTGTCTGGTACTCATTTAGTTCTCACATGGTTGAAGTAATTGCTATTAATATGTTTTTTTCTGGAAGAAAGAAAACCATGAAAACAAAAAAGTGAGGTTTTCAGATCACATAGAAAAGTCTCAGGACTGAATAAAGTATCATGTAATAGTAACTATTAGAGATAGGATTTAACCCTAGATCTAATAGTGACACACTGCTTTTCACTGCTCCGTGGTGTCTCATATGGTTGTGTGTGTGTGTCTCCATGCATACTTCAAAGGGAAACTTGTACCATAAATGAGTCTGTGACCTGCCAACTGGAACCCACTGTTACTGCCATCAAGACCTGCTGTTAGTTGGCCTGGTCTCCCTGGAGCATCCTGAATAAAGGAATGATAACAAAGAAGAGCTTGCTTGAAGGATGTCAGGAGAATTTCCTGACCTGTGTGGATGGTGCCCCGATTATTATACTAGAGGCCAGGCACTATCTGAAGCCCAATTTCAAGAAGGTGACTTTGATACATATAGTTTTATATTATAGCAGAGATGCTGAGACTGTATCATGTCCGGGAATCATCCAGGGAATGTAACAGAAATCAGAATTTACTGGTTTAGCCCTTAGAGTGATTCTGAGGGTCTGAAACACTAACTATAGCCTTTTCTGTTCTCTAGCACCAAAACAATCCACATTCTACTGTATTAGAAGGGTTTGAAAGAATTAGAATAAGCTAAACTGCAATAATACTTACTACAAATTCAGAAATGTTTGTATTTGGGATTTTGGTCTAGGAGCTTTATCTTTTCCTTGAGAGTTCTGTTTGACCTATTGCATATACTTGCTCTGGATATGTCACTATGTGGACCAAGGTGCACCCAAAATCTTGTCACCCTGTAATGTACAAGTAGGAGGAAAAGGAAAAGGAGTAGTGCTCACTATCTGGGAAATGCAGGCCATTACTGAATGGGCCAAGGCATAAGTAAGAATGTACCAGGTGTTAGGTGCAACCTCAACAACCACATAAACAAAGGGAAAAGAACATAAGCCAAATAGATTTGAAATATGTGCCCAATGCAGACCTGTTCTCCATTAACAGGTTTGTATTGTGGCTACCTCAGTGTTTTGAAGGTTGATCTATCACACAGTGACACATTCCTGTTAAATTAAACACTGGTTATTTAAACCATCTTTTGAGGTTTATAGCACATGATTCTTTCATATATATATATATATATATATATATATATATATATATATACACATACACATATACACACACACACAAACACACATATATATATGCATATATAATATATATATGCAATTTCCCCACTGAGAAAAGGAATTCTGCTTTGTTATTATAACACAGAAGGCACAGAAGTAATGAAAAGCCTGGTTCTTGAGCCAGTATTGGCTATCTATAGTGAAGACACTGAAATTTATCTAACATACCCAGCATATTACTGATAATCTGATGCTGAGAATTGCCTTAAAAATGAGTTTATTAAATCAATTCTAGGAGGGAGTGTGCTATGGGTTGAGTGTCCTCCTGTATTAAAATTTAATCTTGTAAGGTATTAAGAGGGAAGAAACTTAACCCAACTACAGTGTTTAGATGTGGGGTCTTTTGAATTGATTAGTATTAGGTGAGATTAGTAGAGTGGAGCCCCAATAATTGAATCCTGATGGCTTAACAAGAAAACGGACAGACCAGATAGACATATGCACACACATGTGCTCCCTGTCTCTTGCCATGTGATGCTTTGCATTGACTTTGGACTGTCAGCAAGAAGACCATCACCAGATAAGTTACTTAGTTCTGGCACCTCTAGAATTGTAAGCCCAAATAAACCTCTGTTTTTTATATAGTATACTGCATCAAGTATTTTATTGTAGTAATAAAAATGGAATTAAGAGAGTAAGAAAGTAATGGATTACCTTTGTCAGGTGAACAAGTTAAGACAAAACTCTTGCTAGTAACAGTGTTCTTATCTTAAAATCTTGTAATTTTTTATGTCTAGTTTCATGGAATAATTTTATGTTCAATATTAAATTTCTCTATAATGATTAGAAGTGAAATTAATCCTCCTGGCATCTGTAGGGTGTCTGGCATTTTTAACATGGCAACTGAAGAACTCTCAGAATAGCATTTATTTCTAGAGCAGCTAGCCACCTGTACTTTTTATTTTGAGCAAATATTTATCAAGAGACTCACATTTAAAAGATGCTGTACTAGGATTATAATATTAATCTTTAAGTTACCATAGTGCCTTACACAGTACAGTGTATTTTCAGATCCACAGGACCTTCTCTTGGTCTGCTCAAAACACTTTAAACATAACCAAGGCATCAGTCATCATTTTCATGTGACCTGACTGCTACAGGCCCACTCTGCTGCTTCTCATCTTGTGAAAAAAATAATCACAGTGTAACAATTTAATGTCCATGATTTGGACAAGAGAAAAAAGAGAAATGAAAAACCAAACTAGTGAAATCAGTTATTCAATTAAATTTTGGTATTTTTTCCTCTGGCATATTTTAATCTAGGTATTTGTGCATTTGTTCAGATTGGTATCCTAAAAATAATATTTCTGAAGAATATTTATGAATGAAAAAATTCTCATGATACTTTAAAGTATATACAAAGCTTCCTATGCAACATAACTTTAATTTAAAAACACATCTATGGTATACACATACATACAGAGAAAAGACAAGAAAACATGAAAATGTCAAGGTTAGAAAATAAACTAGAAAAATATGAATTAAAAAGACAACATGACCACACTTTATTCACTAAAACTGACTAAAATGAAAGACACAACATACCATGTTTAGGTAAGATGAGGAGTAACTGGAATTCATAGTCTCCTAGTAGGAGTATAAATTGATGTAACTAGTTTGAAAACCTTTGGGCAGTATCTGTTAAATTGAATGTATACATATCCTATGCATATCAAAGACCTAACACTTCACTTCAAGTACATATTCAATATAAATGGATATATATAAGTTTACCACAAAACATGTACAAGAATGTTCATAGTAGAACTCTTTGTAATCGCCCCAAACTTGTGATATTAAGAGAGTGAATGAACCTATCACTATACAATACAATATAAATAAATTTTACAAATATTCATATTCTCTCAACTTGAGGCTGAAAGCAAGTGTATATACTAAAATATCTAAACAAATCAAAGGCAAATGAAGCCTGCCTATGACATTACAAATCAAGATAGTGGTATGTCCTTGGGTGGAGAGTGGTAGCAAAAGAGGCACGAAATCGGGGTGATTCTCACATGTTGATGAGATGCTAGTTCTTAACCTAGAAGTTAGGTGAGGCTTGTATAGGGTGAGATGAAAAGTCACTAAATACATAAAATTATTGCAATTTCATTTGTATTTTTATATAGCAATTAAATTTTCCAATAAAAGAAAGAAAAGTTAATACTATTTTTTCTTCAGAGTAGAATATAGGCAAATTTTAGTTTCTGTTTATGTCTTTCATTATTTTCCAAACTTAATATAATCATAATATAATTCTATAATTAGATAAAATATTAGAAAGAATCTTTTCCTATAGAGGTTCTTTACATGAATTAATCATAATACTTTATACTTTGTGAAAATTCAAATTAAAAAGTTTTTAGTCTATGAAGCGATCAAGACAGCTATCATCTCCTCTTTAAGTAGAATCTCTTTAGGTCAGATTCAGGAATTTGATTTTTTTTCATCCTCCCTAGGTTGTTTTTATTCACAATGGATTTTGAGAAGAAGGCAATAGATGAAGTTGTAAAAGAGAAGGTCTTATAAAAGAAGAGCAAATGGGAAGAGGTTTGTTTCCTCTGTTATTCAAAGTCATTTCCCTGGTCAAAGGTGACATTATCTAAAAACCTGAGAATATTTTCACTTATATATTACATGAGTGAATTATGAGATGTCAGAGAAGATGACACTGTTCCAAAGGTCAGTTCTATTCTTATCTAAGGAGAGCTCATAATAACAATATTGAAAATAATAGGTGGCAATGTGAGCATATTTCCAAAGCTTGTCTACTACATGAAATTATGTCAAGATGATCTTTGTAACTGCACTGTACTCAAAGAAAGATTATTAGTAATTAAACATTTATTTTAATCTGAAATTTAATTAAACACATTATTGATCAATGTTTACTGGGTATTCATTATGTACTTGTATTGAAAAACAGAACAGAATGACAAATAACACTGCCATTTCCCTCTTCTGATCTTTACTGTTTGGGAGACAGTACATAGTAATAGTCTATGATTGGAAAGAAATCAGATGCAAGAATATCTCATGTATTTCTGTGTATAGGATAATGTGATTAGGCTGCTAATTTTTCTTCTTAAATACTTCACAATCATAAAGCTTAGCAAAATTTGCATTACTCTCATATAGTGGTTTGTAGGCTAGATTAATCAATAGCATGTAATTGTGAAATTGCTTCCAAATGATAATCTTTTACTGTTTTCTTTTAATCAATGCCACCTGCCTTCCTATTAATAACCATGGTTGTTTACATTTTGTTCCACTTTGTGCTTGTGTAAAATGTCCTTCACTTCAGAGGTAGGTGGACTTTAAGAGTCTTCAGAAGTTGCTTCATGAACTCAAGCTATTTTTAATGGATTATTTTCTAAACACTATTACTATGAGTCTCTTGATCCATTCTCAAATAAAAAATACAGTTCTGCTTCAGAATCCATTTAAACAGAAATTTTTGAAAAGATAAACATTTCATTTGAATGCAATTTTAAAATCTGCTGGGTTCTGCTTGAAGAGTATTGAATGTGTTCAATTAAGGTTTCCCAATTATTTAGTTGATTGTGATATCATGGTTCACAAAATCCTGAAAAAGCAGCTTGGCAGGAATCAAAATATATTTTCTGTAGACATGTGACTTCATCTACAAATAAAAAGTCATCTTTATACCATTTGTTCAGTAATAAAGCCATCATTAGGTGGTCCTAGAGAAGAGAGAATTTTACTGTCTTACTTGACAGCTGTAGTAAATGAGTTCCGGACATGTTAGGGGCCATCTCCAAACACACAGAACTACTTAACTGCAGTTGTTTGTAGTTTAAAATATACAAGTTTCCACAACTCCTATTTATTCCTTTGACCTTCTTTAATATGTTGTTAAATTCATTGTACTATCATAACAAAATGAGCAATAAAATGCCTGATAGTATTGAAGTTTATTTTATCTATGAATTCTTCTGGTAAGAATCTAAGAAGTACCTACGATGCCCTTAGCTATAATCTATGTTTTAGCCAAACTGAACTTCTTGGAGTCCTTCTCAGGGTTTTTGAACCCCTTTATTCTTTCCCTATTATTCATCTGGTTGTCTACTAGTTCTCACTTTTCATGATAAATTCCTAAATTAGACTCCAGTTTATTGAAAGCGTAGAGAGTCAAGCAGGTTTCTATAATTTGAAAGTTTGTCTAGAATTTACATAAGTTCATCACAAAAACATCAAGTACTAAAATAGAGCAAAAGCTTCAACTTTAGGAATACCAGCTGTATGGCTGTAAAGTCATATTAAAACTTTGTCAGATGTAACACATTTGCATGAAGATAACTGCATTTTGGATTGGTAACAGGTAAGGAAGTTCGGCTGGTGAAAGAACCATGGGAGGAAAAAAAGGAAGTGGTCTATTTGAGACTTATCCTCCCTTTACAGAAGAAGAGAGGAATATAGGTCCAATGGAAAAACCATACAATACTGCATTTTAACTTCCTAGGTGAGGTTTTAATAAGAATCCAGCCATTGCTAATACATCGATAAAAATGGAAAACATCACATAAGTGAAATAAGCCAGACTCAGAAAGGGTCGAATGTTTTCTCCCACATGTGGATGCTAGAGCAATATAATGGAAAGAAGGTGGGGATGATCGGATATCTTTAAGATATAGAGATAGTGAAGTAGAAGGTGGAGAAGAAGATGGAAGAAGATGGGAAAGGGGAGGAAATATGGAATGAATTTAATAAAATCATGTTATGTGCATATATAAATGAACCAAAGTGAATTTCACCTTTATGTATATGTAGAGAGTACCAGTCAAAAATAAACAAAGGACCTAAAGGAAGATGAGTAGAGGAAGGAGAATAGGGGCGGGGGGAGAACAGGAAAAGGTGAGGAACAGGCACTGAAATGACTGAAATGGATAGATTCCATGCATGCATGATTTTGTCAAAATGAACCCAACTTGTATGTATAAATATATACTCTAATAACAATAGCAACAATAAAAAAGAATCCAGTCATGCCTGGAGTCCCATTTAAGTCTAAAAAGAGATTGTAAATAATGCTTCTTGGAGGGGGAGGGGAGTAGGTTTGAAGCAAATTAGTGAAATCTGCAAAATATCTTGTAAAAAGTCCATAGCTGGAGCATAACAAAGAATAAGGTATTCTTTCTTTAGGATTATGGAAAATATCCAAAGATTTTCATAGAAATAGTTTCTTCACAAAGCCTCCAGTCACTGATGACTAATTGAGAGCTATAGACATGAATGCTAGGTTTCCTGCTCAAAAAGTAGGTGAATATATGCCTTGCAAACAAAAAACAGTAAAGAAGGAGTAGAATCTTAGTGAAGTTCAACACAAATAAAGGAGTCCTTAAACTAGACTGACAAGATGTCCATCACAGGAAAACATTCGGTAAGACTTGCATTTTCTCAGCTTCACTAGAAGTTAGAAGATAGCGGGACTATATTAAAAGATTTTGAGAAAATTCGATGTTTAGTCTTTTTGTTGTTGTTGTTGAATACCTATCTCTTTCACAAAATTGTAAAGTAAAAAAAAAAATCCATGGTAAGTCAGAGACTGTCTATATATAGTTTGGCTGATTATTTTCCCTTCTAGTTTGAGGAGTGACTTGAATGTTGTCACTTAAGCCCTTTATGTCTTCCTCTTTATTAAGATCCAGTTTAAATATTAATTCCTTGCGGTAGCCTTTTCACATGCTCCATGTAGAATTTATAGTTTTGATCATTCACTGCAGCATTAGATTCCTCATCTTTAGTCCTAGAGATCTTTATATCTGTCTATTTTATACTTGGTCACAATATTTCATATTGTTTTGTTCAGCTTTTAAGTTTTAGCTCCTTACTAGTCTATATACTTTTGTGAGGTCAACATAGGTGGTTTTGTTAAAATAATTTGATCTTCCCTAGTCCTACCATATTGCCTTCAACGAAGCCTGAACTTTGGTTCCAACTCTTGGTTGAAATTGCTGACCATTCCTATAAAAACTGCCCATACTCTTTGAGCCTCAATTTCCTACACTCTGAAATGGAGATAAGAATTCCAGGCTTCTTTTCATTACTTCTTCCACTCCAGGAGAAAGGAGAATTGAGCTCAGACACTATAGCAACAAGTAGCCTGGAAGTGCTAGGGGAAGAGTTCTTATGGAATGGAAGTTAAAATATCGGTGCAAGTGGGTATGTGCTCTTCTGTGCTTCCCCTCCATGAGGCTGAGGTGGTAAGGGCCAAAAAACTTGTATCAGCATTGTAGAAAGAAAGCAATACCAGCTCAGCACTCAGAATTAAGAAAAACTCATTGTCTATGTTTGTTTTTATTGCACACAGTGGTGGTGGAGTGTGTATATTTTTATCAACCTGGAAAACCAAATAAAACCCATCTTGGTCTGATTTTTTTCAAAAGTTGTATATACGGGCCACTCCAAGCCAACAGAGTTCTCACATTGGGTGGGGAGAAATCAAGTTCATAGCAGTTAACTAGATAGGACTCACAAAGGTTTAGAATTGGCATGTAATCCATGACTTCTTTCAAGATGAGGTTGTGATTTCATGTCTTTGACTCCTTATTTGCCATCCTAAATGTATAGCAATGACAGAGATACTTTAAAATGAAAAAAAAAATTGAGAAGACAGAACTAAAAATTTACAAAATTTTCAAAATGCAACAGAAAACCCAAATGGCAAATTATAAATCTAGCGAACGTTGGGACTACAATTAGGCAAAGCGGGGATGGTATAACAAGTAGGGAAGGTGGCCCACATGAAGCAGGAAGTTGGGATCAGGCTGAAGGCGTAAAAATGAGGATTGCATTGGAACTTTAGAATTTATAAAAGAAGAATGTAAAAAGCAGACATCAATGGTTTCCTGGGTCATGGACTGCACAGAGCTGTGTGTTCTGAGAGACAGATTACTGTAAACAGAGATTCAGAGCTGGGACTTGGGCCTACCCACCCATTAATTTATTGATAGATACCATCTAGTACTTGAAAGGAGACCCCAGAACAAGGTGGTGTTTGCTAGCTTTGATGCTCTGGATTGTAGCTATATCACCTGATCTTTGCCTTGATGTATGGATGGCATCTGATGTTCCTTCATCTGTCCCTTCACATTGTTTTTCCTCCATGCATGTCTGTGTTTTTGTCTAATTTTGTCCAATTTTCTACCTTTTAATAGAGACATCAGGCATATTAGATTAGGATCTACCCAAGGAACTTATTTCAACTAGATTTTTCTCTGTAAAAACACTGTGTCCAAATGAAATCATATTCTGAGGTAAGGGTTAGAAATTCAATATCTTTTTTTTTCATATATATAATTCAACCCCAAATACTCAGTAAGCACTGAACAGGAAAAATAAAGTGAAACTTCAGAAAATCAAAGAGGAAGATAGCCCGAAAGAAACAGCAGAATTCTTATCAGCACCAAGAGTTGTCAGAAGACAAAAGAAGGATGTTTTAAAATAGTTGAGGGAAAATAACTGTTAAGTTAGGATTCTATGTCCAGTTAAAATGTACTAGCAGGGTAAGGACCAAATAAATCAATGCTTTTAAGCATATAAAAATCTAAAAATTTTACTACTCATAGATTCTTGCATAAAAATGTGCTACAATTGAATTTCAAGGGTTGGAATAGGATGCAAGAACCAAGTTCAGAATTGGCAAACATATTGGTATGTGCAATTAACTATGCCATGCAAAAAAATTTTATATATGTACTTTTAAAGTGGGAAAAGAGAATTTAGATAATGAGGTGAAGAAACATGGGAGAATATGGATAAAAATGTACTAAGGAATTAACTTATTTGAAAGGATTGAATAGAGTTTGTTAAAGAAATTTATTGATAAATATATATGACAAATCTATATAAGATGAATATTGACAAAAAAAGAAAGTAAAAAGTGTTACATTAATATCAGAGGAAGCTTATTTCTAGTTAGAAAGGACAAAAAATTAATGCTACTAACATCACAAGTTTATAAGTCAGGGGTAAAAAGTGAGACACACAATGAGAAAAAAAGTTAATTGCCTCATTGAAAAATGGACAATAGTAATTTAAAAGTAATTAATATAGAAGAAATACAAATGACCAAGAAATATGAAAAAATAAATACATTAATAATCAGGTAAATTCAAATAATACATGATGAAACATTTTTGCGTTTGAATTAGCATAGCATGTAAGTATAGACAAAAGCCATTGTTGATAAAAGTGTAGAGAAATAATCATTTTCATGATTTTTTTTGATGGGAGTTGAGTTTTTTTTCTGTAAGTAATTTGATATATGTATCAAATTATAAGTTGAGCAAATTATTTGACCCAGGCTATTATCTTACTTTTAGAAATTTAATCTAAGAAGATAATTACAAAGGTGTTTTTCACATTTTTTATTATAGCACCTTGAGAATTTGGAGAGGGCCATCATTTTAAAGATGACAAGGCAAAGAAGCATACAACAGGTGTATTGTTGGGCATCTTTCATTTTTCTCTTAAACTTTTACTGTAATGATTTTAAGTCACTTTTGCATGAACTATAAATGCCCTTGTGCTGTAGTATGCAGAAATGGAAGGTTTCTCTTTGCAGTAAGAATGATTTTATTGTCACAAGCCGGAAGTTACCCTCAAAAGGCTATAGCCAACCAGACATATTACCTAATTATTTTCAGAAGGGAGGATCTAAGATCAGTTGCTTTCAAGCCAAAGTCATCTTTCCTGGCAAACAAACTCTATCACACCAACTCATTAAGGTACCTGCAGCTAAATTATGCTGAAGGATTTCATCAGGTAGTTCAATTTTATGGCTGTGGTTTTAACACTTCCTCTGAAAAAATGTCAAGGATAAAGTAATTGAGCCTTGTCTTGGGCACAGTACAAACAGATGTCTGCAGATGGTAGAGAGGTTAGTAGTGAGGAGAGCAGAACAACCGAAGTAGAAAACATCATCAGCTGAGTACACACCCCACCCCGAAAACACCAGATGATCAGCAGACTCAGGGTTGCTACATCTTCATATTGTGCAAGGACTGGTTTGAGCGTGTGTGCTAAAATCTCCAATTTTAAAATGTTGATGAAAAGCTTAAGAAGATGTTTTGTAGGTGAAATGAAAAATAATTATGCTTCATATTTGGTGCATGAACTATTATCTTTGATCTTCAGTAGGAGAAAGTTGCCATGGTTACCCACTCCCAACTCTACAAACACCTCCCCCCACCCCCCACCATCAGTCTTGTATTTACAGTTGAATGTTTACTAGTGAAAAGTCTAGTCTGCTATCCTCACTTCTTCCCCTGCCCAACTGACCCCACTCTCTGCTCCAACACATAAGATAGGATTGGTATTTTCTTGGCCCCTTTAAGTAGTGTAGCCAGGATTTTTTTTTTTTTTTTTTTTTTTTTTTTTTTGCTAAGAGGAAATGAACTCTAAGTGTTTCTTTGCTGACTAAGAAAGTGGTAAAGAAAAAAACTAAACTAAACTAAACTAAAATCTTTGGGAAAAAATAAAAGTGGTAAAGAACAGCTTTTACCTGGGAATTATATTGTCTGGACTTCAAGTCTTGCTGAAGATCAAAACCTTACTCTCTTGTGATTCTTCCCTGATTCTTTTAAACTCCACTCCAATAAAGAATTTGCCTATTATTGTTTCTACTGACATCTTTTGAATTATGCCTTTAGCTTTAGCATCATAGGAGAGATTTCTTCCTGCATCTGAAACTTGGTTAGCAGTTTGGCTTGCATAGTCCTGTGGTATATAGCACTCTGAAATGTAACTGAATCTAATTTTTTTTGCTTTGAGGCACAGATAACTAACTGCCAGTTTAGATAACTAACTGCCTTCAATGAAACCTTCTTTTGATTTCACAACATACTAATCAATTGTGCTGCAGCACAATAAATAGTGTGCTCTAGGCAGCATTTGGGTGCCTATTTTTTGATGTGGAAACAGAATTCCTTGGAATAATCTCCAGTTTTATTTTTGAAACAATTTCCATTTTTAGCAGTTAGGCAATTTATTGGTGTCTCTATCATTATTTCATTTAAAGAGTTGGTCCAGACTTTTGGTGGAAGCCACAGGGGTGAGATCCCATAACAGCGGATAGTGAAAGCCACTAGATTGAGACATTCAGTTAAATTTTTAAACAGGTCTCTTGTCTATTTCAATGAAAGCAGTTCGCCCCCCCCCCCCCCCCGAGATGTTTTATCAACTGAGATTAGCTTGCAATTTCCATTGTCCTTCTTTCTCGGTTATTTTCTGCAAAAGTAGTATTGTAGTAGATGTGCCCCAGCCACCTTAAGAGAGTGTATGAATTTTCCTGATTAGCCTAAGAAATTACTTCACTTAACAGGATCTAGTCAAACCTGTGAGGTATATTTTGCTGCCAGCCTTTTCAAAAATCAGTGAGGTCTGGTTAATCTCTGTTTTCTATCATCACCTTTTCAGTAATCAGAGGGTATTTTTGACTGAGTTGATGGAAAAAGATAAAACTGGATCTACTCTGGTTCACAGGTGCTAATTTGTGTTATGGATTAGTAGTACATCAGAATTGAAACAGTTCCAGAAAAGATTCTAAACAATAGCAGCAGCAACAGTAACAGAAGAAACTATCTGTGCACAGGATTGAAATTGACTTAGCTTTACTGATACTCAATGAATAAAATTATCTCCAACCAGTTTTTCATGGAACATGTCCCTGACCTCTATCTCTTCCCAACTCTCTTCTAATTAACAACCTTCGAGGTGCCATCAATTGTACCTCTTCAGTTGACGCTAGTTCATCACTGCCTTTATTACCATTAAGGATGTTATCATTTAAAAGGCACCCTCTCCTTTAGCTATCCTTGCCATTGCTTTGGTTTGAATAAGTGTTGCTATTGGGAGGTGATGTAAACTTCAAGATGTAGGTTCAGGTAGAAGGTCTTTTGTTCACTGGGGGCATGCCCTTGCAGGGGATACTGAGGCTCCACCCACTTCCTCTTTCTCTCTGTTTTCCCTTCTGACCATCATGAGTGAGCTGCTTTGCTTGACCACAGGCTCCCTGCCATTATGCGCTGACTCACCACAGGCTCCAGAGTGATGGGACCAATCAAACATTGATATAAATCTCAAAACCTGTGAGCCAAAATAAACCTTTCCTCTTGGTAAGGTGATTATCTCAGATACATTGTTATAATAATGGAAAGATATCTAATATATCTCTTGCAATTTGCTTTCTACACCACAGCCAAAAAGACTTCTCTGTGATGTGAATCTGATTAACTTACTTCATTATTTTTATCTTTTTAGTGGTTGTGTTAGTCAACTTTTCATTGCTGTAACCAATATATCTGATAAGAACAACTTAGAGGAAGAAAAGTTTGTTTCAGCTCAAAGTTTCAGAGGTTCAGTCCATGGACAGTTGACTCCATTGCTCTGAGCCCAAGGCGAGACAAAACATAATGGTGGAAGGGGATGGCAGAAGAAAGCAGCTCAGGACAGGGTAGCCAGGAAGCAGGGAGCCAGGAATAACATGATCACTAAGGTATGCCCCCAATGACCTGCTTCCTTCAGCCATGCTCTACCAGCCTACAGTTACCACCCATTAATTTTTCAAATTATTAATCTACCAGATGAATTAATTCACTGATTAGGTTACAGCTCTCAGTCTAATCATTTCACCTCTGAGTATTCGTACATTGCTTCACACATGAGATGTCTTATAAAGTTCTTTAGAAGGAGACCTGTCCACTTTTCCATCTCATTTCATACCACTCCTCATTAATCCGACTATTCTGAACTATATTCAGTTTTTGGAATAATGGCTTCCTTTCTGACCCAATTTGGGTCTTTGAACATTATTGCTCTGAGATTCATATATATTTTCTCTTTACCTGGATAATTTATGAGGACATTTCAGCTCTCATTGAGATAGCACTTATATAGAATGATTTATTGGATCAACAATCCTGACTTAAATGCCTCCTCTGGTGTATTTACCATGTAAGTCAGTTTTCCATTTCTGTGAAAAAAATACTTGAGATAGAATAATGTAAGAGAGGAAAGATTTATCTTGACTCAGGGCTTCAGAAGCTTCAGTCCATAGTTACTTGGTTCTATAGTTTCTGGGCTTTGTCCAGGAAGAACATCATGGTGGGGAGTATATAGTAGAGTAAAGCTGCTCACTTCATGGAGGCCAGAAAGCAAAGAGAGAGGAGTAGAAGAAAGGGGTCTGGGATGAAATATACCTTTCAAAGACTTTCCCCCAGTGACCTACCTTCCTCCTAAGCCATTATCTCCTAAAGGTTCTACCACCTCCCAGTAGTACCATCTGCTGGGGACCAAGCCTCAGTGCTTGATTTATATCTTGGGGGACAGTCTAGATCCAAAATAAAACAAGTGTTCATTGTATTTGTTGTTTGTATTTTCTAAACTTTATACTGGACAAGATGCCTAAATTTTTAGCTTAACTGCTTACTACTTGCTTTTTTTTTTTTTTTTTTTTTTTTTTTTTTTTTGGTAGTACTGGGGATTGAATCCAGGGCCTTGTGCATGTTAGGCAAGCACTCTACCAACTGAGCTATATCCTCAGCCTACTACTCACTGAATGAATGGATGAATCAATGAATAAATGAATGAACGGGCTGGAATCTTGACTAGGAATATTGAGGTGGAATGTTTATTGGAAGTGAAGTCTATATAGACCACATTATGCCATATCTGGTCTATTATGAGCTAATAGATTGCAAATAATCTTTTATATGTATATATTGTAGTATTAAGCAGAAGAGAATACATTTAACATTTAGGATTACTAAACATATATCAAACTAATAGGAAGAAATGTTAATATCAAATTTCCTTTTATTAAACAGATGCCATTCAAGTGATTATGAACACCTACTGAGTGCCCGCAATGTGTGAATCCCTAAGCAGAATCATGTGTGAGATGGAGTCTCTGCTTGGGAACTGACTCTGACAGACAACACACAAACATAATATAAGGCAGGATTGTGCTTGACAGAAGGAGGAGCTATGAGGCTTTTCGGTTTGCATGAAAACTTTTCTCAATACACTGTTAATTTAAAACATAGAGAAGAATGCTTAGAATCTGTCTCATCTGAAATTATTATCATCTTAGGCTTAGGAGTTAGACAAGTTTAAATCTAATACCAGTTCTTCCACATACCACTGAGAAGAGATCCCAATGATGCTGAATTTTAGTTTTCAAATGAGATAATAATAATAATACCTTTCTCATAGACTTGTGAAGATTAAGCAATAATTATATATATAGCACATATAAAGTGTTTAATAAATGTTTAATACTATAATTTGTCCAACTCAAATTTTACAGATGATGAAATATTACAGATGATGAAGCCATCAAATATGTCAAATGAAATAACCTATGGTCTCATAGCTGGTTAGTCAAAATCAGAAAGCTAGACCAAGATCTTCCAATCCCTTGTTTTCTGTCCTGTACCTGGTGCTCTTTACCTAGATGTTTGATAAGTATAGTATATGGATATAAACTGAGGAGGCCTCATAACCCACAATGAAAAAATTATCATGCAGAAATATTCCTATGAGAATCATATTTTTAAACTTTTTTCACCCTTCCGATCATCATTGTTAGTTAATAGCAATAGTAAAAAACAATAAAATAAAATAGAGAATTACATAAACAAAACAATGCTCCATAATCTGTAGAAAAAAGTGATAAGGTTATAAAGAATGTTATCTGAATATACTTGCTCTTTTGTACTATAAAGATAGTACTAGAATTATAAGCTACCAAAGTATGGGGCAAGTAGAGAGTGGGAGTTTGAGGATCACAAGGATCATTCTTTGTGTATTAGTTTTTTTTTAATTAGTAGAGATATATAAAGGTTTATATATATATATATATATATATATATATATATAAATTTATAAGGCTTTTCTATTATAAAGTATATGTTTTGGAAATGCAAATATCCTAATATGTTACTGGGCATTGGATCTAAAAACATTTTTCTAAGGAATTATACACATAATAGGTAAAGGAGTGTGAGGTGGTCAGTAAGATTATTAACAAAACATACTTTAAAAGTAATAGTTATCAATTCTGGCAAAGTTTATTCATTTTTAAAAAGTTCATTGAGACTTTTGTGTCTAATCATGACTAAGATATTCATTTTGGATGTACCCTTACAACAGTAACAATTATTAAACTGGACAAAATAAATAAAATTACTGCTCTCAGGCGCTGGTGAACAGGTAGTGCAGGACTGACACATGAAAAAAGGAAAGCACAGTGGGTGAGCTCTGCATTAACCCCTGCTTTCTGCCCAAAGGCATCTTCCTGACTACAATACAGATAAGTTGATCCCAAACAGAAAGGAGAGACCTGCTTCTCAAGGGGCAAAGACTAGAGTCTGGGGCTATAGAAATGGCTGAAAGTTGTGTAATTGAGCTGGGAGATTGTGAGTTCCCAGAAGTCTTTTTGTGATTATGCTTGTGTCTTTGAATAAGGGCTGGCCTTTCACTAGGTAAAAGTCCAACACACAACAGTAAGTAAAGGATATATGTCATAATTACCAGGGCTGCTACCCAAAGTTCGTATTAAGAACTACATAACTAAAAGTCAAGTAGTCAAAATGAAATGAAAATACAAATAGTAAATTAATCCCAAAGAAGGAAAGACATGAGAAAGAAAGGGACGAGGATCAGAGTGGATAATAATAAATCTAACAGCCTTGAAACTAACCATGTAGGTAACTGCCCTAAATATATATGGATTAAACGTTCCACTTTAAAGATGGAAATTGTTAGACTAATACACAAAGAGGGGAAGACCCAAACATGTTCTTCTGAAAAAGACCACCTAATTAAAGATTCAGGCTGAAAATAAAAAATGAAAAAAGTATGTCATGTAAACACTAAGTTATTCACAACTAAAAGCTCTTAGAACACTAGGAATAGAACTCTTACAACTCATAAGGAGTATTTACTAAAAATCTATGTCAAATATGATACTTTTGATGAGCTATTGAGTGTTTTCCCTCCAAGACTGGGAACAATGTTAGGGTGTTTGTTTTCACTTCTTTTTAGCATTTTTTTTTGTACCAGGGGTCTTATTCAGTGATATAAGGCAAGAATGAAAGGCATGTATGTTGGAAAGCAAGAAATAAGTTTGCATTTACTTGTATATGACATCATTGGATTTGCAGAATATCTACAAAATAATTGTTATGACAAAATAATACATTTTCCAATATTTCCATATTAATTCTTAGTCAATAAAAAAATCTTCAAAAATAAAAACAATGTTGAAACACATTACCTCACTTTAAAACTTAGTATAAAGCTATAGTATTGGCATATTAGGATATTAGAGTAAATAAGAAGTGGATCATATGAATACTCTAATGGTTTAAATATGAAGTATTCCTGAAAAGCTTCTATTAATGCAGAAATATACAGAAGTATAGTTTTCAGAGCCATTACCTAATCAGTCCATCCTAGTTTGAATGGAATTGGTGGTAGGTGGGCATGGTTTGAGGAGATGGGTCACAGGAGGCATACCCTAGAATGGTTGTTTTTCATGTGGCCCCTTCCTCTTTCCCTCCTTATGCTTCCTGACCTCACCGTGATCTGAGCAGCTCTCCTCTGTTGGAACCTTCCTCCATGATATTACATCTTACTTTGGGCCAGAGCAATGGAGTTGGCCATCCCTGGACTAAGACCTCTGAAACCATGAGCCCCAAATAATTTTTTTCTGCTCTAAATTGTCCTTGTCAGGTGTTCTGGTCACAACAATGCAAAAGCTAACACAGAAATTGGTACTGAGAAGTGGAAAGTGGGATTTTTGCTGTGATAATCTGATCATGTGATTCAGAAGCCTTTGGAGTTTCTTGGCAGGAGAAATTTTGAAACGCTTAGAGGTGCAAGTTGGAAAAGTTTTAGAATGTTGTAGGCAGAGTTCAATGGATGATTCTAGTGGGAGATCAGAAGATTAGAATGTTGAATGGGGATTGTCCTGATGAGATTTTAGAAGGAGATGAGGACTTTATTAGGAATTAGATTATAGGCCATGTGTTTTATTCTGGCAAAGAACTTGGAGACATTTTTCCATGTCCAGGGACATTGTGTGAGAACTGAATTTAAAAGTGATGAACTAATTAAGATGGCAGAGGAAATTTCAAGGCAGCACAGCATTTAGGCAGTGGCATGGATATCGCTTCTGGCTTCTAGCTAGGTTTGCTGTGAAAATTGGTCAGAAAACAGAGGATTTAAAAACTTGAAATTTGGCCAAAAAAATTCATGCAAAGCTGGGTTCAAGGAGATATGCTTGTTGAAGGGATTGTAGCCCCTAAAGAGATGCTAAGTATTTTTCACAGAGACAATAAAAATCTTTGAGGGCATCTCAGAAATTTGTAAGACCATACTCATTATAGGCTTCTCAAAGGAAGGGAAGATTCCATTGAGAAGATTCCTGCTTACACAGGAGGGCCTAGAAATTTGTTTCACCATGCTCAGTTGCACAGGTACACTGAGGTCACTGAAATTTTGATTTTAGGGGTCCCAAGTATTGTGAAAGCTGGTGGGAGATCTTGGCACCATACACTTGGTGCTGGTTCTGCAGGAATGCAGGTTGTTAAAGTTAAGTAACCATGGAGGTTTCCACAAAGATTTCAAAGGAAGACCTTGGAGGCCAGACAAAGTATAGCAGGGTCAGAATCCCTGAAAGCTTCACCTGAGACATGATAACAGAAACTATGCAGGGGAAGCCAAAACTGGCAAGGAGACTTCATGAATTAAGATATCTTAGTAATGTGGACTGTTGACTAAAAGGAGATGCTGGTTGATTGATATGCTACCATTTACATGCACTGTTGTAGGCAGTTGTGAGGTAGCATGAATAATAGAGATAACATTCTGACTTTACAAAGCATATATTTATGTTGATAGTATGAAGGAAGAGTGAAACTCTAGGTGCAAATATGGTGTCTGGTAGTGAAGAATGCTATAGGTAAAATAAAGCAGGATGTGAGAATAGAGTGTGAGTTAGGATGCATGGCTTTAGTTTGGGGAAATGGGTTGTGGTTTATAATATTCAATGTTAGTGTAGTTATAGAAAAAGGGTACCTTATATTTATTTTATGAATTTAAATTTATTTTATATGATACATAAAAGATAAGAATTGTATATATTTATGGGATACCACATGATATTTCAGTATACATATTCATAATGTTTAAATCAGGATTAATATATCTGTCTTGTCAAACATTTATCATTTTTCCATGGTAAAACATTGAAGTTCCTTTCATCTAGCTTCTTGAAATATATACAACATTATAGTCATCCTGTTGAACAACAGAATACTGCAATTTCTTAGTCCTATCTGTTTATAACTTAGTACCATGGATCAACCTTTCCCATCCCTCCCTTTCTGAGACTCTCCCCAGTCTCTGGCTATCACCATTCTACTCTTGATTTCTATGAGATCAACTTTTTTAGATTCCATATCAGTGAGATTATGCAGTACTTGACTTTCTGTACAAGGCTAATTTTACTTAACATAATGATCTTCAGTTTCCTCTATGTTGTCACAAATGACAGGATATCATTTTTTTTATAACTGAATACTATTCCATTGTATATATGTACCGCATTTTCATCCATTCATTAGTACATTTCAAGAACTGTTTTATGATGGTTTGCAAGAGTATAGAATAGTCCAGTGTATCTTTAGATATTTTTACTTCTTAATGCATACATATTTATTGAAGAAATATTATAGCAGTGCATAATACATTCACATAAATGTATAGTCATTTCAGGAATAATAGTAGCAACATGTACCAAGAATCATTTTATTAAATTTATTCTTATCTTTTTTTTTGTGGTGCTGGGGATTGAGCTCAGGGCTTTGTGCATGTGAGGCAAACACTCTACCAACTGAACGATATCTCCAGCCCAAATTTGTTCTTATCTTTAACAAAATAATTCCATTCTGGGAATTTAAGTAAATTAGTTTTAAGAAAGATAAGTAAATAAGTTTTAAGTTATGTTTACATTGCTGTAAATACATATGCATTGTGAAGTAAAAATTCTATTACCTCTCTCCTTCAGTGACTAAAATTAGGTTTTCAACTAAACTTCTCTCTTTTCCTCCCTATTTTGTTTTTGTTGAGTTTAAATAGATAATTATCATTTTGGATATACATTATGCTGAAGGCACAGTGTCATGGTTTGGATATGAGGTGTCTCCCAAGAAGTTTATGTTAGGCAATACAGGAATGTTCAGAGGTGAAACAATTAGATTATGAAAGCTATAAACTCATCACTGTATAAATTCATTTGATGGATGTTAAAGTTTTGCATACAAGGTGGCCCCAAAAAGCTCATATGTGAGAAAATGCAAGAAAGTTTAGAGGTAAAATGATTTGGTTATGAGAGCTTTAACCTAACGAGTGCATTAATCTCCTGAGAGGGATTATGTGGGTGGTAAGTACAGGCAGGTAGATTGTGGTTGGAGGAGGAAGGTCATTGGGGGCATTCCTTTGTGGTATATATTTTGTCTCTGGTGAATGAGAGTCTCTCTGCTTCCTGACTGTCATGTTCTAAGCTACTTTCCTCCACCATACCTTTCTGTCATGATGTTCTGTGTCACCTTGCACCTACAGTAATTGAGCTGGCCATTTATGGACTGAGACCTCTGAAAATGTGAGCCCCCAAATAAATTTTTCCTCCTCTGAGTTGTTCTTGTCGGGTATTTTGGTCACAGTGATGCAAAACTGACTAACACACACAGCATTCCTGCCATGTGATAAGATGGTTAACCACAAGTCCTTGATTTCTGTTGAAAGGTTTGGGCATTTGATCAAGTGTAGCCAATCATTAGGGTTAAGACTGGAACACACAGGCTTTGTATGATCTAAATAAGACCAAAACCATTTTGCAAAAATCGATGCCAGTGCTGGGAGGCAGAGGATTTCTTTCTTTCTTTCTGAGATCCCATTCAAGGATGACCTGGAGAAGGTTGTTGAGGGTGACCATCTTTGCCTTCACTTGGAGGGAGGCTGTGGTAAATGAAGTGGACACAGAGGACAGGGATCCTGAGAGAATGAGGGATTTGATATTTTAGATCCAGCCTGCCTCTTGATTCTAGGTCATGTAAGCTATTAAATAGTACCTCCTCTTATTTATTTGTTTATTTTAACATAAGCTAGTTTGAGAGGCTTCTGCCATTTACAAGTAAAGGAGACCTGACTAATAGTGCTGGCCTAGGATAACTGTTTTGAGAAGCTTCTCAGTCAGAGTTCTAGAAGGAGCCTGCAGGAGATATTCAATGACCTTACAAAACAGTAGGAGTTTGATTGACTTTTTGGAAGAATGAAAAACTGAATATACTCATTCTCATTCTCATATCTACTAGGGAAAAGCAGATGGATCCAGCAATCTCCTGTAATTGCTTACTTGGCTAAATCACTAAGGACTACAGGGATTTGCTATTTTATGAAATTAAAAGAAAGAGCAACAGCGGCTATTATCTAACCTCTGAAAAAAGAAGAATGACTGCAGGTTCTTAGGCCCAGCAGGAAAGAGGTCATAATCAGTCCATTAGTCTTACAGTAGTTAAAAGTTGCATGCTTTGTGCCTGGCTACGGTTAGCATCAGCTATTTCCTAGCTTCCACAAAAGATTTTCCACATTCTCTGGGAAAAGAGTTTTGAGTCCCAAATGTTCATCTTTTAAGTCTCTTCAGGGAAGAAAAATAGCTATTCTATAACATTGAGTCCAAAAAAGCATTGGATCTGAAACCTCTGATTTGAGAGGTTTGAAAGATTACAAGTCATGCTGACAGGGCAGTCGTTAGAGGCAGACACGCTGCAGGAAAACCCTTAAGTTAGGCCTTCCTGTCTTTTAGTTTTAACAAGATAATACTCAGATTGATGCAGACCAAGCAACTGCTCAGTGGCATAGGTGTCTGAAAGGGAAGTGTCAGAAGGCAAAGGATTCAGGAAGGCTGCACACGAGGGCAATCTACAGGTCTCCACCCACCCTGTGTGCCATTCAGGGACACACTCCTGCAACATGATCCAGAAAATTTGGGGGGAAAAAAAAGAAGAGAGAGAGATATGCATGTGTTAATCAAATCCTTCTTGGCAACACTTTGTCCTATTTCCTTCTATATTTTTACCTTCACATATGTTCTTCCACGTAGCTGTGATCACGGTATACATAAAATTTAGCATTGTATTTTTTTCAACATTATAAGCATTTTTCATGCTTTACATAATATTTTAATAAGCATTTTCATGATTGCACACTCTTTTTTTAATCCACAAAATAATTCTTATATTTTAGGTAAAAATACTTTGAGTAATGGCTAAATGTGATGAACCTTCTGCTCCAGGGACACTCATCCCCCAGTGTGTTTCAGAAGAATGTGGGAGCTTTAGAAAGATCACCATGCAGGATTTCTTCCTAGAAATCAGACTTGGTCAGTCGGGAACAGGGCACTGGCACAAGCATTTAAATACAAACAGATAATTTTAATGAATTCTGGATTGAGAGCGTCTAATATGGCCACAAAATATATATGCTCTTAAAATTTACCCTACTTTGGTAAAGTTTATTGATTCTTCGTGTTCAAGGACTCAGGCTAACATTGTTTATATGGCACAGTTTAGTTGATAATTACCCACATTTTAGACAGATGAATTTCTTTTAAAGTTTTCTCATTAAAGTAACTCTGGATACATGGAAATATATAATGTTTTTCAGAATTAGGATTCCTGGGTCAAAATATATGACAATTTTTAGTCTTTTGACATTGCTTCCATTCTCTTTCCTCATACATATGCATATCAGTACCCAGTCAAAGGTTCAAGAGGAACCCCTCTACAGATCTCTGGAGCACCCTCTCTCTCTCTCTCTCTCTCTCTCTCTCTCTCTCTCTCTCTCTCTCTCTTTCTCTCTCTCTCTGTTTTTCTTCTGTCTAGTGCTCTAATCTACAGTACACTTCTCGAAATTTCTAGCCACTATGACCTTTGTTTCCTCAACTCATCAGGACCAAAGGACTCTGTTTGGGGTCTCGTGACCCTGTGCCACATACATCAGGGAAACTTCCCTGAGGCAGTACTCTGGTGCAGTACTGATTGTGTTCCTTCTCTCTTAAGATCCAATCCTATGCTGCTTCTGTCTAGTGTCTGGAAATCATGGTTCCATGTAATTTTTCCTGTGATTTTCTAATTGTTTAAAGTCCATAATATAAATCCACCCCCACTTACCCATCTGTTCTAGAAACAGATGTGAATCCATTCATATTCACTGTAATTACTAATAATTTGAAATTGTCTATATCAACTTATTCTGTGCTTTCTCTTTTATCTTCCTGATCTTTTCCTCTCCTTTTTCGAATAATGAGTTTTAGACTGCTCTCCAGAACACCTAGAGGAAGTCTTCAGAGATCTCTTGGCAGAGTGTATGAGAGATGTGAAGACATCCAGGTAGGGGTCTCATGTACATTTTTTATTTTTATTTTTTTAGAAAAGAGTTCACTGCAAATAGAACATTGAAAACCATGAACCAAGGCAATTTGTGATGAGTTACACAGTTAATTAGACAATCAATTCTGTTTATCCGTTCAGTATTTGCTGAACATATGGATACCTAGAACAATGCCAATCTGTTAGTTTTTTTGGAGAGCTCATCTCTGAAGTAAGCTACAAGGACTTTTGCTAACAATTGAAATTTAGGCATTTTCTCTAATCTATTATCTTTCAGGTTTTAGGGATTATAGTCATGTCTGTATTGAAGTTATTTTTATCTATCTGTGTTTGTCTCTTTTACTAGGCTTGATGGAAAAGAGGGAAGAGATTTAGGTACCAGCATGTGGTAGGTACTGAAGAAGTTTTAATTGAATTGCACAGGAACGTGGGAGTAAAATTGCAGAAATATTGTCAAAAACGGAAAGCTTATGATTCTTCCCCAAATTCTCTAGGCAAGAAGTTGACCCTTTTTTCTCCCCATCACTTTAGTACTATTAAATAAAGACTTTATACATATTAACATGACTGCACCTACATAGTTTGTTTATAATGAAATTTTGTATTATTCATAAATTTCTTATTTGAATGAATGCTAACTTCCCTTTTATAGAATCCAACTGGGCTTATACTATAGTGAAGCATTAGCACCTATGTCTGAATCAACTGCAGTACTTGTTCAAGATGCAGATTTATCTGATATACATGCAAGAATTACATAATCACAATTTCAAGCAAGGGCTGGTTGGAACTTTTTAACTAGTGCCCCAGGTGATTATTGATCCAGACAAATTATTCTGATTTATCTAGGAAAATAAATCTTTTATTTTTTTTTTTCTGAGAAAAGTGTTGTTGCCAAGTCTGTTTGGTTCTGGCCCTCCCAAAGCAGCCACATAGTTGGGTTTAAGCCTGTCCTAGAATGCTAATGGCTTATCTATTTATAAAATAAGATCATCTCAGAACCATACTGTAGTGCCATTTTCAGAAACCATAAACAAATCAATCTTAATTAAGAATGTCACATGAAAAAGAGGTATAGTTGTAGGTTCAGCAGCTCATTTATTACTTATGGACTTGAACTCCAAACTTAAACTGTTTCAAAGCAAGACCATTCCTAGTTCATAACCTTTAGTTAAAATACTTGGGTCAGAAGTCTTTTTTTTTAATTGTTGGTCGTTCAAAACATTACATAGTTCTTAATATATCATATTTCACAGTTTGATTCAAGTGGGTTATGAACTCCCATTTTTACCCCGTATACAGATTGCTGTATCACATCAGTTACACTTCCATTGATTTACATATTGCCATTCTAGTGACTGATGTATTCTGCTGTCTATCCTATTCTCTACTATCCCCCTTCCCCTCCCCTCCCCTCCCCTCCCCTTTTCTCTCTCTACCCCCTCTACTGTAAATCATTTCTTCCACTTGTATTATTTTTCTCTTACCCCTCCTTTCCTCTTATATGTAATTTTGTATAACCACAGAAAATGGGTCAGAAGTCTTGACCATCATTACAGTTCACTCAGAGATGGGCCACAATGCAGCCAGGAACTAAAGAATAACTTTCCTCTGGTTTATTTTTGTAGGTTAACCTATTCTATGGGTTGAACCCTGGGTTTAAAGTCTGAACAGGCACTTGGTAAAAGGAAGGCTTGCTGTGTTCTATATTGGAGTTGGCATTGATTTGACCTTTTACTTCAACTTGGATTTAGCTCTTCCAAAAAATAAACCTAATCGTGCTCTTCCTATTCCACCAGGCTGTTGTAAGAGCCAGGAGATAACATTTCATTATGGTTCTTGGCATCTGAGGGTCCAGGTAATGAAAATTTCTTCTTTTGATGTTGATTTCTTACATTCCTAAATGCATCTGTCCTTTGTTCTCTCCTACTGCTTTATATCTTGCCAGGTATGAATTGGGTACAAGGATGAAAAAGAATGATTTGATTAGATGTATGGATATATGATGATATGTTAGTCCATCGAGCTAAATGCATTAAACCAGCAATGATTCTTTTATGCATTTATTCATTTATTTGAGAAAGATTTATTAACTAAATACTGGAACAAATATATATTTCCATATTTGATATGAATGAGTAAAACTATGATTAAGTGTAAATCCAGTGTATCAAGAGTCTAGGTGTTAGACTTGACCACGTAAGGACACATGGAAGAAGTTGCCCTCAGGAAAGGTTATGGACAACAAGACTATTACTACAACAAGGCATTTATCAAATTGACGTTAGGCTCAAGGGAAAATCATGCTTGAGTGATGAATATCAGCCTATCAATCAAAGTAAGTTACAATGTCCAAGAGAGGAGGGAGACAAATTTTTGCCTTATTTCTATATCAGACTTGACTCTTTTATTTATCCTCTTCTTAGCTCACCTACCTGTTTGCTCTCCAAGAGATGAAAAACTGCAACCTAATTCGGGGTGGTCTTTTGAGGTATGAAACTGTATCACTATTACTTATTTCCTGCTTTGAAGTGCTAAATAGGTCCAAACAGAGTCTGGCTCTTTGGGACTCTCTCATTTCCATCTCTCCCACACATATAGTCATTTGGATTAGTTAAACCAGACCTAGTCATTTTTTTTCTCTCCCTTCATCCATTCAACTTCCTTCATTTTCATGGTTAGCTAGATGTGGCCAGATGCCAACATTTATATTTGAGGGAACTAGCACTAGCACCTTGCAGTCCTTCAACCTTTTATTAGTGTTTGTACAGAGTCAGGTTTATAAGTAGAATAGAAAGTATTATAGTAACTACAGACAAAAGCCAAAAGAAAGGATAAAATGGAAAGAAGTCTAAAGAAAAATTTTAGGAAGTCTCCAAAGTGAAATATATAGTTGCCCAAATATTGATTTCTTTTACTTGGTTTGTCTAGGAAAGTAAGACTTTCCTGGTCCAAAACCTTTAGTTAATTCCAGAACTAAGACTTCAGAATGATTTTATTGGCATTTGATGGTGAGAATAAAGTTACAACAGCCAATACAAATATGTGAATTGAGAAATATAATTTTACCCTACCAACCACAAAAATAAAATAAAAAGAAATATAACTCAAAAAGGATTATATTTAGAGAAACAATATAGTTATGCAATTTATATGTATGCATTTAACAAAGATATGCAAAATAATTTATGAATAAAATTATAAGATTTATTTTGAAGAAAAAGATTTTTGAATAAAAAAATTCAAATTCATAGAGATGTTGATTATTTTAAGAAGTACATTAAATGCAATTGCAAGGCAATTTAGTTAGCATTTTTTCATAGAGCTGAAAAAGCAGTTTCTAAAATGAATATGGGAAAGAGAGAAGAGCCAGGAATAGCCAAGATAACCTTAAAAACAAAGAATTAAAGTATAAAGGGATGTACCTGATCAGAGTCAATTATTACTGTGTGCCTTCGTACTTCCTGAAAGAGGAAAAATATTATTTAAAAGGCTCCCAATAACATAACATCTGAAATATAAAAATGTTTAGTTAGGAAGAACAAATAGAAGTACACATTGGCTGAATAAATGTTTGAGTTAAAAAAAAAGTCCTTGGATATCATTTATCACATTGTTGCTAACACTTTTAGACATGGAAACTTTCAAAAATGTTATGAAGATTCTACTGACAAAATTTTTTATAAAGTTTGAGAGGGCAGTCCTTATCCCTCAAGAGGATATGGACATATCCATATCCATGGACATATTTTTTGAGCTTGTCAGTTTCTTTTTTTCAGAAATCTTAAAACCAATTTCATATTCATTCACTTACAAATATTTATTGATCATTTATTTGCCTCTGGGCCCAGTGTTTTGTTAGTTGTAAGGTATTGATTACTAGTTGCAGGATAAAGGATTTCTAATTTGTTTTCTAAGTCTCCCAACTTAAAGTAAATTGCCTAAGGTGATAAAGACAGTGAGTGGCAGTGCGGGACCTTATTTCTCTAAATCTAATCTTTTAGATAAACATGGCCAGGAACAAGGAGATGTTCCAACAGGTAGTATTTTAAAGTTAGAATAAAAATTGGAGGAAATATCAGCAAGGGCATTTAGGCCTGGACATGTGGGAGAGTTTCCATGAGAGATTTTCATAAAACACCCTCCCCCCTATTTTGGGGATGAAAGTACTCTAAAACTAATTGTGGTAATGTCTGCTGTACTCAATTTAATTGCTAAAATAATCGAATTATAAACTTATAACAGATAAATTTTATAATATATAAATTATAACTCAATCAAGCTCTTAAAATATATTTTATAGCCCTGTCATATAGACTGAAAATTGTCACTCCCAACCTCACTACAAAAAAAAAAAAAAAAACAATGAACAAACTGAAAATCAATGATTGTTTTAACATCCATCAAAGATTGAGGTTATAGGGCAAACTACCACCCTAAAATCTGGTGAGGTTGATGAAAGCAGACAATTACGGCCACGATCAGCTGATGTAGATAGAACTGAAACCACAAATGGATAGAAACACCTGATAATTTTGAATGAATTTCTAGAGGCTGAGTGTGTACTAGCTTGAGATCCAGTCTTAGGGATACTTCCAAATGTGTATGGATTTATCTCTGGCAACCTCACTAAGTTCCCACCTTTAAGAAAGGGGAAAAATTCTCTTCTGTGTTTGGAGCAAAGAGAGTAAAAGGGCAATAATTTTGAAACATGCCCAGTATTCTTTCATATGAAGCCTGCCTTCTAGAGGAAGCTACATTGTGACAACCTTATGTGACTGAAGGATGGGACAATTTGTTGTATCGAGCTCCCTATAGCCTCCTCACTGCAGGTAAAGGGAGAGGAAAATAAGTCTAAGAACTACTGTTGAAGATAAGCCCAGGAATGCAGGCCTCCTCAAAACATGAGAGATTTTACTGAAGATTATAAAAAGCTTTGTTTTCACAACACCTTAACATCACATCAACAGAACTCTAGAGTGATATCAGTGGAAAGAACTACAACATGCTGAGTCAATTGAAGAAGGAGTTCTTAGGTAAGTACAATGACAAGAAAGAATAATTTTTAAAAAACCCTGCAGGAAATTGAAACCTTTGGTTTTTATAGCTACAGCAAACATTTAACACAGCTAAGTTCCTTCAGAATATCCTAACTACTCACAATGAAAGCCTAATTACCTCTGTTCCTATTACTCAATATATTATATTTAGATTTTAACAAGATGTTTCAAGGCATTGCAAAAAAAAAAAACAAGACAAAATAGTCTAAAGAGACAAAATGAGCATCAAAACTAAACTCAAGATATGGCATAGATTTGGGAATTTAAAATAACCATAACTAATATATTAAAGACTCTACTGGAAAAGTAGACCATGTGGAAGAACAAATGAATATTTAAGCAGAGTGATGGAAACTCTGAAAGAGGGTGAAAAATAAACACTGGAAATAAACAGCTTTATAAAAGAAAATAAGAAAGCCATTGTCTCGCATGTGCTCATTAATAGACAGGACACTACCAAGAAAAGTAGGCTTGATATATATCAGTAGAAACTTCCAAAACTAAAATGCAAAAATGAAAAAAGCTTTAAAAAGAAAAGCTTTAATAAACTAAGAATAGAAGGCTACTTCCTCAATTTGATAAAGAATATCTACAAAAAGCTATAGCTAATATCATATATAATGATGAGGAATTAGAAACTTTGTCATTATGATAAAAAACAAAGAAAAATATCCTTTTCTACCACTGTTTTTTTAGCATTGTACTGACAATCCTAGCTAAAATAATAAGGCAAGAAAAAGAAATAAAATGCTTACAGACTGTACAGGTTGGCAATGAAATAATGAAATAATACTTTTATTCAGTTGAAATGATCACTTAAGTAGAAAACCCAAAGTCATTGAAAAAAATTAACAAAACACAAACTTTGGAACTAATAAGTGATAACATGATTGTGGGATACTTTACATTAACAAAGTTAATACACAAAAATTAATTGTTTTCCTATATACCAGTAGTGAGCAAATGGAATTTGACATTAACAAACAAATCTCTTTAAATTAACATCAAAATTAAATGCATAGGTATAACAAAAATGTCCATGATCTATATAAGAAAGACTACAAAACTCTGATGAAAGAAATCAAAGAAGACTAAATAAGTGGAGAGATATTCTATATTCATGGGCAGGAACACTTGATATTTTCAGATCAGTTCTTCTCAAATTTATGTATAGATTCAAAGTAATCCCAATAGAAATCCTAACAAGTTATTTTAAGGATGTTGACAAACTTAATCTAAAGCTTATATGGAGAAGTTAATTGTGAATAGTCAATACAATATTGAAGGAGAAAACAAAGTTGAAGGATTGATGCTACTAACTTAGAGTCTTACTCTAAAACTACAGTAATCAAGACAGTGTAGTACAGTAAATATTGGAACAAAATAGGGAGCCCAGAAATGGACCCACATACATATTTTCTTCTGATCTTTGACAAAGGAGAAAAGGTAATATAATTGAGAAGATAGTCTCTTCAATAAGGTGCTGGAATAACTGAATACTCTAATGCAAAAAAAAAAAGAAAAGAGAAAAAGATTCAGGCACAGAACTTAAAATTCTTTACAAAAATTGACTCAAAATGAGTCAGATTTAAAGTAAAACATAAAACTATAAAAACTTAAAAAGATAGGAGAAAATCTAGATAACCTTGGGTTTGGAAATGACTTTGTAGATTCGACACAAAATGCATGAAAGAATTGATAGGCTGTACTTCATTAAATTTAAGAATTTCTACACTACAAAGGACACTGTCAAGAAAATGAGATGATAAGCCAGATAGAAGAAAATATTTTCAAAATATATATCAGATAAAGTACCCTTATTCAAAATAAACAAGTTTTAAAACTCAATAATAAGAACACAAACAACCTAAAAAAAGGCAAAAGACATTAATAGACATGTCACCAAAGGAAAAGAAGAAAGGTAACCTAGGCATATCGTATTCAAACAACAACAATAACAATAACAAAAAAAACCCAGAAAATCTTGAAAGAAGCCAGGGCAAAAATAAATCATACATATAAAAAACCCAGATGAGATTATATCAAATTTCTAGTTAGAAACTATACAAACCAGATTAAGAACAGAGTGAAGTATTTAAAGTCTTAAAAACAAACAACCCCCCCCCACCTATTTAGAAATCTGTATCCAGAGAAATTATCCTTTAAAAGTGAATAGAACAATCTTTTTGATATTTTTTTAAATTCAATTTGCCAGAATTTTATTGAGAATTTATTTCATCTATGTTCATTAGAGATATTGGTCTGAAGTTTTCTCAAACTAAAAAGTTTCTTCTTAGCAAAAGAAACAGTCTGTGAGGTGAAGAGAGAGCCTACATCTTGGGAGCAAATCTTTACCCCTCACACATCAGATAGAACACTAATGTCTAGAGTATATAAAGAATTAAAAAAGGGCTGGGGATGTGGCTCAAGTGGTAGTGCGCTCGCCTGGCATGCATGAGGCCCGAGTTCGATACTCAGCACAACATACAAACAAAGATGTTGTGTCCGCCGAAAACTAAAAATAAATAAATAAATATTTAAAAATTCTCTCTCTCTCTCTCTCTCTCTCTCTCTCTTTAAAAAAAATGAAAGAATTAAAAAAGCTAAACACCAAAAAAAAAAAAACCTAAATAACCCAATCAATGAATGGCCTAAGGACCTGAACAGACAATTCTCAGAAGATGATATACAATCAATCAACATATGAGAAAATGTTCATTATCACTAGCAATTAGAGAAATGCAAATCAAAATCACTCTAATATTTCAGCTCACTCTAGTCATAATGGCAGCTATTATGAAGACAAACAATAAGTGTTAGTGAGGATGTGGGGAAAAAGGTACACTCATACATTGCTGGTGGGACTGCAAATTGGTGCAGCCAATATGGAAAGCAGTATGGAGATTTCTTGGAAAATTGGGAATGGAACCACCATTTGACCAGCTATCCTCCTCCCCTAAGGACTTAAAAACAGCATACTATAGGGACACAAACACATCAATGTTTATAGCAGCACAATTCACAATAGCTAAACTGTGGAACCAACCTAGATGCCTCTCAGTAGATGAATGGATTAAAAAATGTGGTATATATACAAAATGAAATATTACTCAGCAATTAAAGAGAATAAAATCATGACATTCGCAGGTAAACGAATGGCGTTGGAGAAGATAATGCTAAGTGAAGTTAGCCAAAATCCCAAAAAACCAAATGCTGAATGTTTTCTTTGATATAAGGAGGCTGATGCATAGTGGGGTAGGGAGAGGGAGCATGGGAGGAATAGACCAACTCTAGATAGGGCAGAGGGGTTGGAGGGGAAGGGAGGAAGCATGGGGTTATTAATGATGGTGGAATGTGATGGTCATTATTATCCAAAGTACACGTATGAAGACACAAATTGGTGTGAATATACTTTTTATACAACCAGAGATATGAAAAAATGTGCTCTATATGTGTAATAAGAATTGTACTGCATTCTGCTGTCATATATAAATAAAAAAAATTTTAAAAAGTGAATGGAACTAAAGACATGCTCAGACAAATAGAAACTGATGGAATTTACCGGTACATCTTCCCTGCAAGAATTCTTTAAAAATTCTTCATCATGAAACAAAATAATATAGGTTAGATAGTGAAGATTTACATAAAGAAATGAAGAACATCCAAGAAGAAATAAACAAAACTGTTACGATATGAATGTGCGCCTCCAAAATTCAGGGGTTGGAAATATGATAATATTAGGAAGTAAGGCCATTAAGAAGGTTATAGCTGTGAGGGATCCTCCCTCTTGCCCCCGATTAAGGCCCTTGTAAAACAAGCTCGCAGGGTACTTTACTAGCTTCCTCCCTTCTCTTCTCACCTTCTGCCATGTGCAGAAAGACAGCGCCTCTTCTCCAGAGGATACTGCCTGCACAAATTACCAAATCTGCTTGTGCTTTTGTTATTGGGTGACACCAGTAACAGGAGGGGACAGGCCACTGCGGAGCCGGAAGAGGCTAGATCTTAATTCTCACTGCTCCAGCAATATTCAGAGTCAAGTTGGTAGAAAAATGGGTTTTATTAAAGCCATCTTTGAAGGAAGATGGAAGGAACTTCATTGTTTCAAACTTTCCATCTCCAAAAAGCCCTGGGAGGAGGGAAGCTTTTAAGAGCGGGAAGGGACACACTGGGACAAAGGAACAACATTTCACAGATTTCACTTTGGAGTCATTACAGCCCAAAGGAATTTCACTGATTTTTTTTTAGTCAGCTTTTTTCATAGTCTCTGTGACCAAAGACCTGACAAGAAGTATGTAGAGGAGGAAAAGTGTATTTGGGCTCAGGGTTTCAGAGGTCACAGTCCCTAGATGGCCGACTCCATTACTCTGGCCTGAAGAGAAGCAGCACATCACCCAGGAGGACCAGCAGCTCAGAACATGGCAACGAGAAAGCAGAGAGAGCTTGGCTCACCAGGGACAAAATAGAATAGCCAAAGCCACCTACCCGAGTGACCTGATTCTTTCGACCATGTCCTACTTGCCCACAGTTGCTGCCCAGTAAATCCATATCACTGGATTAATGCGCTGATTGGATTAAGGCTCTCCTAATCCAATCAGCTCGCCTCTGAACTTTGTTGCCTTGTCTCACCCATGACCTTTTGGGAGCCCCCTCCTATCTAAACCATAACCCAGGTTTTGACTCCTACCAGTTCCTGGAGCCTTCCCTATCACATCAAAAGGAGCTGGGACTCCCTGGGGCCAGCATGATTATTTCCTAATTTTAGGGAGGTACCCCTAAATTCAGTCTGTTTCACTGTGATTTTGGACTTTGCTGCTTCCAGAATTGTAAGAAAATAAATTGTTGTTCTTTATAAATTACCCAGTTTTTAGTGTTCTGCTATAGTCACAAAAAAGAACTAAGACAAAGGTAAAGTGAAATGTTTTCTAATTCTTAATGGATCCCATAGATTTCTGTTTATTAAAAGCAATAATGGCAACAATGCTTTAGCTGATTATAGCTTATGGATAAATGAAATGAATGATAGCAATGTTACAAAGGATGAGAAAAAGAAATTGAGAATACTATGTTGTAAGGTACTTGTCCTACCAGCAAAGTGGTAGAGTGATGTTTAAAAGTGGTCTTAAATTAGTTTTGGTAATATATATTGCAAAGGCTAGGGTGATCATTAAAAAAAAATAAATGCTATTGGTAAACTGAAAAGGAGATAAAATGAAATAATATAAAATAATCTATTAAAATCATACAATGCAAACAAAATGGGAAGAAAAGTACTAGAAGAAAGTTATGAGCATAGTAGATACTAATTTAAGCATACCAATCACTGAAAATATAAATGTCATGAAAGAGACTATTAGATAAACAAACGAGACCCAAATACATGTGTTAACAAAAGATTAACTTTACAAATAAATACACAGAAAGGAAGGATAGAGGAAGATACACTATGTCAACACTAATCAAATGAAAACTAGAATTGTTAACTAAATTATTAGTTTCAGACAAAGAAGATTTCAAAACAACAACAACAAAACAGAGAATCAAAAACAAAACAAAGAAACTAGAACATCATCAGGAATAAAGAGAGGCATTACATAATGATGAATGGGGTCAAATCTCTAGAAAGATATCACAATCCTTAATGTATATGCACATAACAGCAGACTTTAAAAATATATGAATCAAATATGATAAATTTACAAGGAGAAATAGAGAAGCCGCTATTGTACTTGGAAACATCAACACACCTTTCTCAGCAATTGCAAGATCCTGCAGGCAGAAAAATTGTTAAGACAATAGTTGAACTGAACAGCATCATCAGTCACCTGGATCAAATTGACATTCATGGAAGCCTTCATACAAGAATAGCACATGACACATTCTTCTCAAGCAGGCACAGAACATTCATCAAGATACACCACAAAATGAGCCATAAAATCTATCTAAACAAATTTAAAAGAATAAAAATCATGCAAAGTATGTCCTTAGATCACAATTATACTAGAAGTCAATAACAGAAAGACTGTTTGAGAAATCCAAAATAATTGAGGATAAAAGAGCAAATTTCTAAATAACAAGTGGATAAAGAAATCTCAAAATCCAGGTTTGTGGTTCATACCTAAAATCCTAGCTACTTAGGAGGCTGAAGCTGGTAGATCACAAGTCCAGGGTAAGCCTAGGCAACTTACTGACACCCTATATCTAAACAAAAAATTTAAAAAGGGCTGGGATTATTGCTCAGTGGTAGAATGCTTACCTCGCATGTGTGAATCCCTGAGTTCAAGCTCCAGTATCTGAAAAAAAAATCTCAAAGAGAAATTTTAAAAATATTTCAAATTGGAATGCAGAAAAAGTAATTCCTAAAGGGAAATCTATGGCAATGAATGTATATATTATAAAAGACTAAAGATCTAAAAATGAAAAATTTAAATTGAAGAGCAGTTAAACCAGAAAGGAAATAATGAAAATAAAAACAGAAAATAAAAAATTGAAAACTAAAAATCATTAGAGTAAATCAAAGATGCCAAAACAGCTTCTTCAAAATTGATAAATCTAGCCAATCTAATCAAGGGGCAGGGGGAGCGGGAGAGAAGGTACAAACAATCATTTGAAGAGAGAGGGAATTACAAATTAAAACAGCAATCACTATTAGAATGGCTGATTTCCAAGGCAGTGACTATACCAAATGCTGGTGAAGGTGGATTGGCATGAACTTTCACCCATGGCTATTGGGAATAAATAATGGTACAGCCACTTGGGAAGAAAGTTTGGCAGTTTCTTACAAATATAAACATAAACTCAGTATCTATGATTTAAGCTTTGAACTTTTAAGTATTTACCCAAATGAGTTGAAAATTTATGTCTGGACAAAAATATTCAAATCAATGTTCCTAGTAACTTGATTCATAATTGCCCTTAACTAGAAACTTTCAAGATGTCTTTCAATAGATGAGTGAATAAACATACTATGGTACATTCATATAATGGAATATTATTTAGTAATAAAAAGAACTAAACTCTCAAGCTACAAAAGTCAGCAGAGCTTTAAATGCATATTGTTAAGTGAAAGAAGCTTACTGAACAAGGCTACCATGTCATGTGATTCTTTCCATGGCTCCACTGAAGAGATTTGGAGGGTATTTGTCAGATCATGAGGTTCGATGAGTCATCCAGACAAATCATGGAGTTTGAGAAATTAAAAGAGTGAAGTGTTGGATGCATGTCACAGTAGATTCAACTTGGGGAGTGACACTCAAAACACTGCTGTGGAGCATCTCCACAGGCCACGAGGAATCAAAGGAGAAGTAAAAATTGGAGATAGGAGCAAGCAGGCTTATAGGGAACTAGATTGCTTCTAACAGATGTGGAAATGGAGCAGGAGCTCTAGTAATTTAAAAAATATTCTCCAGAAATTCTTCAACTATCTTCCCTGAAAAGTAGAGCCTAATTGTGTTCCCTTTGAGTATGAGCTGGGCTTAGTGACTCACCTCTAACTTACTGGATAAATTGTATATGCCATTGTGTAAGATCTGAGACAGGTCACAAATATTGTCATAGCCTCCTCCTTGTTCATTCGTTCTCTCTTGAATCTAAACACAAGAAGCCAACTACCATGTCATAAGGATATTCAAGCAGCACTAGAGAGATGAACCTTAAGGAGAAATCAAATTCTCTTGTTCACAGCAATGTGAGAGTGCTACCCCGGAAGCAGCTCTGAGCAATGTCTAGACTTCAACATCATAAGAGGCTTTGAGCTACATCACCCAGAAAATCTATTCTTGAATTTCTAGTAGTCTAAAACTGTTGTTTGGGAGTTATTTGTTACACAGAGATAGATAAACTAATACATAGCCTCAGGACTAGAGGTTCAGAATCCGAGACAGGTTTGGTGACTGAGAAGGAAATAAATTTCTAGAAAACTTATTGAAAAATGTGGAGCTGGGATATAGGTCCAGTCATCAGAATAGGGACTTAAGGTCAGGTTCAGTTTATTAGTAAGGAGACTTTATAGTGAACCATTGTATCTTGGTTTGGCAGAGTCTGGGTTGGTCCTGAGATTCAGAAGTGAGGATGAGCCACTAAGAGGGCATCAAATGGTAACCTGTAGGAAGGAATGGAGGTAAGGAGGCTGAAAACTAGGTTGGACTTGACATTATCCAAAATAAGTTCTGATGCATGGTGAATGGAAGGGGAAATCACAGGGCTAAAAATGAGATGATTTGGGTAGGAGGCTTATCCTCCCACTAACCAGTGGAGTGATTTTGAAGCCTATTTATCTCCTATGGTCTTTGGCTTATTAATCTAAGAAATAAGGGGTTTAGACTACATTATTCTACAAATGATTTTTAAATTGATACAAAATTTCTACTTCTGTCTTTGACATTTCTGATGGGGCTATGACTTTGTGGAGCTATAAGATTTTCTTTTGAATTTATAGTTTACCCTTCCTCTTCCTCTTCTTTTTCTTCTTCATTGTGGTCATCATAATCATTTGGTATTCCTTGAGGGAAGTTTAATTGAATAGGAAGAGGCGGTTTCCTGCCTTTACATTTGTTTCTAGTCTGTCATTATTACGTGATGTCATGACAGTTACATGTTTGACCTTCAGAATGGGGTTGGTCTGATCAGCCTCTCCTGCCCAGCAATGATCAGTAACTATCACCGTTGCCATCTCAGTGATTTTGGTATGGGATTGAATTAAGTGACTCAAATATCTCTTTTGAAATTTTTAGGTATCATGTATGTTATTAAGACTTTATGTGATAACATGGTGATTAGTTTATTTAATGTCCTCCATTGTGCTTAACTTAAATGCTTATGAAAAAAATGTTACATTTATGTTGGTGAGGAATGTAGTGTGTTAAAATACAGATACAGATATAGATATTTTTAACCAAATTCTTGTACCTAGCCCACTTTCTATCAGGAATATTTGGATAAGTAACTCTCCAAAAGCTTTCAAGAGTTCTCTACCTTTTTTAGGAACAGCCATATTGAAATTTAAATCACATGCTATACAAACCCCCTTTTAAAGTATTCTCTTTGAGTCTTGGTGTGTAGCTCAGGGTAGAGCACCCAGCAATAAAATAAAATAAAATTAAAGTGTTCACTTCAATGGTTTTTGTCATATTTCATTTTTAATTTTTTAAAAATCAAACATAAGTTTCACAAAATCTGTCATTTTAGCAATTTTTACTATAAAATTAAATGCTGTTAGTTACATTCACAATTGTTATAGTTTGGATCTTAAGTTCTTGACTCCCAAATGTATGTATTTAAAGCTTGAACACCAGCCTATGTCACTATGGGGAAGTACAGGAAACTTGAGGTTTAGTGGAAGGAAGTTCGGTCACTGTAGGTATGCACTTGAAGCAGATTGGGACTCTGACCCCTTCCCCTCTCTTTGCTTCCTATCCACCATGTAAAAAGCTATTTTTCTTCTATGCTCACCTAACATGATGTTCTGCCTCACAAAAGCCCAAAGACCACAGGGCCAACTGACTATGAGCTGAAACAATGATCCAGAGTAAACCTTTCCTGATTTTAACCTGATTTTCTCAGGTATTTTGACAGTGATGGAAAGAATGAAGTTCTGTTACATGCTGAAACCCGAATCTTGTTAATTCAATACCCTATCTTATCCAACAAATATGCTTCTTTCAGCTGTATTGATATGCTTTAATATGGGTCTTCCTCAACTGTTTCTTGGATCATTATGATCTTCTCCAACTTCCTTTATTTCCAACTCTACTACTTATGCAAACTCTGATGCCAGAATTGTTTTTGTAAAAAAAAAAAATCTACTTTCATCATACCACTCCCTAGTTCCCTTGTTAGATATCTTTAAGTTCTTACCAATTACCAAGATAAAAACTCCCAGAACTGAATCTTCATCAAAATTATCTGGCAAGTTTAAAACATACACATGTACATACGTGTGTGTGTGTGTATACACACATAAATACACACAAACATATATGTATATATATTTTTTATATTTATTTATTTTTAAAATATTTTTATTAGTTATTGATGGACCTTATTTATTTATTTAATTGCTTATATGTGGTGCTGAGAATCGAACCCAGTGCCTCACACATGCTAGGCAAGCGCTCTACCACTAAGCCATACCCCCAGCCCCTTGTTTATTTATTTTGTTTCAATTTTAGTCTTATTAACTCAAAACTTTTCCAGAGTAGTTCCATGGAATCTATATTTTTCAAAAAGATATAAAAGCAATGGGACACACTTGCTTAGAAGATCAAGACCAGATTTCCAGAAAGGACCAGCTACTAGCTTTCTTCCTCTGCAGCTTCTTCCTGGTTATACTGACCTGTCTGTGCTCTCATCATGCCATTTGCTCTCATGCATGGCGCATGCTCCTTCCTAACTGTAGGCCTTTATTCATCTTGCTGAAATGCTATCCATCTGGTAAACTCTTGCTTATTGATACTCAGCTCAAGTGGGGTCCAGTCTGACACTTTTTCTGATTTCTTCAGAAAGATTAATGAGATCCTTTCTCATGCTTTCAATAATTCTTGTTCATGCTTCTGTTTTATACAGAACATGATATAAATGCCCTTGCATTTCCGCATATTGGTACAGAGACTGGTGTGTCTGGTCTTTCCATTTTTCCACTTCCCTTCACCTCCCTTCCCTTCCTTCTCTTGCCTTCTCTTCCTTTCTTTCCCTCCCTCTCTTCCTTCCTTCCTTCCTTCCCTCCTCCTCAACCCAAGCATTTATTATGATATCAAGTATAAGGAAGCACTCCATTGTTGAATTTTGTGATGGAATTAAGACAAACACTGTTAATGAACTCTTGCTCTCCAAACAGTGACTACTGAAAAGGTGGAAGATCTAACTGAACTGCTATAGCATTTACTCAGACACAACTAAGATGTGTGAGCACTTTCTGCATGTTATGCATAATGCTTGGTGTTTCCTGTACTCTGTCTTACTAAATCGTCATAATAAGCCATAGGGAGTCATAGTTTTTATTAGCTCCACTTAAGCTTATTGTTTAAGTAGAACCAGAATCTAAACCCAGATCTCCCATCTTGATTCTGAGATTCCTCATCCATACTCTCAAGCCTTACCAAAATAAGAATAACAACCAGATCAGAGAAAATTCCTGGGGACCTAGAAGCATAAATTGGAACCATGTTTCATTGAATTCAGATTTTCCTTTACACACATTTTGATAAACACTTAGGGTGAAGCGGTTCTTAATAAACATTCATGTCCTTACCAAACAGTTTCTTCCTTCTGTCATGGGAACTTGAGTTATAAAGGCAAAAGTCAGGAAGGAAAATCAGCAAAGCACTTTATGACAACCATACTGGTGAGACCGTAACTCAAAGAAAGGTAATTATTAGAATCATCAGAAAGTGCTCTCAGCCCTAATGAAAGCTTTTCCTTGGGGAAGCTGTTGGTGGTAGTTATTCACACAAATTATTTCTCAGGAGCCCACAGTAGATTGACTAGACCAATTTTCAATTAAACTGCAGTGCTTTCCGAGTGGCAGAAGAGTGAAAGACATTTTTTAAAGGGAGCAGTTTCCTATCTAATAAATAACTACCTGCCATCCTGTGAAATTTAATAGTAGTTGTGGCATTGTACATCAAAAAGTAAATTGCAGTGTATGAAGTTAACAAATTCTTGCTGTAGATGCTGCCAGCTTACTCTTTCCTAAAAGCATCAAGCAGTGACAGATGATAAAAAAAAATCACTACCTCAGCTGTTGATTCCATTTCAGATTGTAGAGGCATCTAAAGTAAGGTTAGTTACCTTAGCAAGAATTATGAGCAAGATCTCTGTTTGATTTTTTTCCCCTACATTTATGTGTGCTAGCACATTATTAGTGGACTTTCATGTGAAACTTTCAACAAAGTCAAAAGCAAGGTCTCTGTAAACATAATTGATACTCATAATCTATATTTCCATGGCTATATATTTTTTGTGTGTACCTCTAATGGAACCTACAATATCACAAAAAATGTCACTATCTCAAAAGGCTATGATTTTCATGAGGGTAAGGATTGTGCGTTAATATTTCATTTTCTTAATGCTTGAATAAATAAGTGAAATAGTATATCATGTTTTAAAAGTATCATGTATATAAAAATGTGCATTTTTATCATGTAGAGTAAACATTTGCTTTTACTAGCCTGGCATTTCTTAAACCTTCTTCTGGAAATGCTACTTCCGTTGTCCCATTGGAAACCACGCTTTTTCTACTCTCACTTCATGTAGTTTGGAGGACAGAGTGGGGTGGAAAGAAGACTTCATCCTCAAGACCTGGCAAAACTGTATATTTTCTTGCTTCATGGCCCTGTGATTCATGAGTAGGCATATAAACAAAATTGGTTCAATTAGAGTAAACATTGAGAGTTTTGCTGGACTTACTGGAAAAGGAGTCACTGTGTTTATGTTAAGATTGGTAAGATAATAAAACTGACCCTGGAATTCATGGCAGTAATAATAAAGTACCACAGAAGAAGGATGGCTGAGAATGAAGCCAAATGCAAAAGTATGTCTTAGTCAATTTGAGTTGCTATAATAAGACACCATAGACTGGGTAGCTTAAATGACAGAAATTTATTTTTGATGGTTCTGGAGTCTGATAAATCTAAGATCAGGGTACCAGTATGGTTGTGTTCTGGTGAGAATCCTCTTCCTGGTCTATGTTGCTGTATTCTTACATGGCATAGAGCCAAGCAGGAAGCAAGCCTCTGTTGATTTTTCCAAGAGAGGTATTAAATCCCATCTTGAGAGCTCCACCTTTATGAACTAATTAAATAGCAAAGACTCCGCATGTCCAAATAGTATCATATCGGGGATTAAATTTCAACATATAAATGTCTAGAGGACACAATTATGCACACACACATACACACACACACAAATAAAGGAGAAGCAAAATTGGAAAAGAGAGATTTACTTGGGTACCTATTCCAGCTCTTTCTTGAACTTATTTACATAAACTGATACATTCCTAATTTCTTGACCAATTTGAATTGAGTCAATATCTTTGACTCAGGTACTATTTCCATCAAGGTTTTTTTTTTTTAATTTAAAAAATGTTTTCATTAGAGCATTGTGGTTATACATAGTAATGGGGTTCATCTCAACAAATTTTTACATTTATGAAATTCAATTTCAGTTTATGTTCTCTCTCTTTCCCTCCCCTCTTTCCTTCTCTGTTCTCCTTTCTCTGATCTACTGATCACCAAGATTTTTTTAAAATAATTTTTAAAAATCAGATTTTGGTAAAATCCTCTTATGCTGAAATAATCAGTGGGTACTGATTGGCCTTAGCCACCCTGACCCATAAGTTTGTTTATTGAATTGGTGGATAAACAAATGAATGAGTAGGTAAGTTAGATAGATACATATATAGGACATAGATTCACAAGAAGGCTTGAAGCACAGATTCTAAAAAAATTGATCATTTAGCCATATGGTCCTGCACCCATCATTCCACATGAAGGTCCTAGAGGCCAGGTATGCAACATAGCACTAGTTCAGAGGGTTATATGACAGATGCCAGGTATATCTAGGTCAAGGTCAACAAGGCATATATTTTACTGCCTGGGGAATGAAAGACTGGCATTTCCCAGGGCTTATCTCAACCATACCATGGACTATAACTTTGAGAAATTAGTCATTTTTGATTCTGATTTCCCTCCTCTATAAAGGAGGAAGATTTATTTGTTATAGACCTAGCAAGGAATAGAGGCTGAATTAGATAGTCCTTTTGATGTTAAAGCTCCAGTGGTGAATTCATACTTATTATTTTTGCAAGACATGTGAACAAAGAACAAAACGTCATAGACCTTGGTGAAAAGCCTCTGGGCTTTGTCTCAAAGTTAACTTTATATTCTAGAATATAATTACAACTGGTGGCATTTGTTCCACTCTTTGAAGGTACTGACTCAGGAGATACAATAAAGTACTGAGGAAAGGGGATTCAATTCAGTTTCAAATGTGACAAAAGATTTTGGGTCTCTGAAGACCATCAATCTTGCCAGGAGAAGTAATAATGCATAGAAGAAGCACCTGAAAAAAGACAGGAAGATCTCTTCACTGCTTAGTCTTAAATTCAGAAAACATTCTATGACTTTAGGATTCTTAGCTACAAGTATGGTTGGCTTCATTGAAATGTGCTCAGAGAGGTTGGCCCATACCTTTCTTTTTGTAACTTCCTAGCTATGGAAACTGGGAAACACAGAACACCCTGGTTTCTCTAAAGTGAAAGTTAAAATGATTTTTGTGTCATATTGATATGCTGTGTCAGCTACTAAGTGATACAACTGTCATTAGATCAACAATAACTTTTCTTAGTGGGCCAAGCACAGTTCTGAGTGTCCAGTGTGTGATCTCATTCAGTCCACACAGCAGTCTGATGAAGTAGGCCTACTATTATTTGCATTTCCATAAGGGGAAAATTGGGTGGTGGTTGGAGGGGCGTGGTTTAGGAGGAAGATGTCACACACAGGGTTTATACACCTTACCTAAGTTGCACATATAGGAAGTGACAAAATGGACTTTTCCCTGAGATAATCTACTCTAGGGACTGCTACAAATTGATCTCTAGTATCTATTGTTAAGTGAAGAAAAGCAATGTGCAAAACAGGACATATGGCTATGCTATGCTATCATTCATAAAATGTGTTTGCATAGACCCACAAAAGATGGATCTGTAGACAGGAATAGATGGGGCACAGGATGGGAAAAAGACTTTTCACTATGGACCTTTTTAATATTTTTACCCATATGTAAGTATGACCTTATCAGTAAATGGATGAAATTTAGATAACAAGTATTAAATACTCCACATATAGGGCAGCATTTAAAAATAGATCTTACATAGGTTTATAGCTAAGCATATTAAAAGGAAGTGTTGAAATAATAATTATAGAACAAGTATATTTTCAACAAAACTGATTTTAGGATTGTAGGCCTCATCTTCTCTAATTTCTATCTTAAAAGCTAATGATTATTATACTATATTTGTGCATATATTGAATGATCACACTAGAGCCCCTTAAATATCTACACTTATCATGTATCAGTTAAATAAGAATAAAATAAAAAGCTAAAATAAAATTAAAAGCTACAAATGAAAAAAAACTTCTTTACTGGCTTTGGTAACTAAAGCTGAGTACTATTTAATTTCCAGGCATTTGGAAAATATCTACGAGGCAAATGTTGATTAGATTGAGGAGAAAGATGGAGAGCAAGGACAATCTGAGGGACTTTTATGTTGAGGGTCACAGCTGAGTCGGGATGACGCATGGCATTTTTGCCAGAAGTAGTGGTTGAGAGGTGATGCCAGCGAGCCATTAAGATGATGACTTTTGAGTTCTCGCGGAGTTCCCATTGAGTTCTGATTGAGCTCTCGCGGGGATTCCTGAAGAGTTCGCATTGGTTGAATTATGCCCTCTGGTGATAGAACGGAGTTAGTAGCAGCCTCCTGTTGTAGCTTCCCCCCCCCTGATAGCTGTTTCTCCTCTAAGTGTTCTTCCTTTAAATTTTCTTCCTCTGTCTGACTAGCTGGAGAGACTTTCTCTTTTGCTTGATCTAACATGTTTTCTACCATAGTCTGGACCTCTAACAATTTACTTAACACTCTTTCAGTTTGTTTTTTGCTAATTTCTGATCTACTATAACACAAAACAAAACCGAAACAGAATGAAACAAAAACGGAACAAAAAATCGTTGTATCAATTTTCCTATTTTCTTGACATGTGCATTTGTGGTCTATTTCTATCTCTTTCTCAGGGGCGAACAACTTCAAACCTTGAGCCAACCATTTTTCCCAGTTTGCCTGAGAAAGTTCTAGGGATAGGCAGCTTGAAACAAAAACAAAACAAATCAAAACAAGAACACATTGTTTTTTGAAATGGTCACCCATTCTCTTGCCTTCCCTCAGGGGCGAGCGATTTCACTTACCTCTGAGCTTCAGGCGTTTCCCATACGGGCCACCAAATGCCGCAGTCTGGCTGGGCACAAATCACGAGCCACTCCAGCAGGAACAAACTTTATTTCTGAACTCTACCAGCACACTCCACACATGCTCCCCAGGAACTCTCCCGAACGCCACCCACGCGGCTCCTCCAGGAACACACAGCAACCGGAAATCCCTCCTCCAGCGCTTCCCCAACCAATGCGAACTCTTCAAGAATCCCTGTGAGAGCTTAACCGGAACTCAATGGGAACTCCTCGAAAACTTAAAAATCATCATCTTAATGGCTCGCTGGCGTCACCTCTCAACCACTACTTCTGGCAAAAATGCCATGCGTCATCCTGATTCAGCTGTGGCCCTCAACACTTTTTGGAGGTGTTCTTGGGCTCCCTCTGTGTTTACAGATGTTATAAGAGTACACTGTGATGTAATAAGGATACATTGAAAGGCTCCACTCAGATCCAGACAAAAATTGTCAACAGAGATCCTGTATTGTCGGGGGGCTTTCCTTAGAGCTGCTACCCATGTTATTTTATAGATATGAAGCTCCAAGTAGAGACCATAGCTTTAGTTCTTTCTGTTGCTCAGATAGTTTGATGTCCAAACTAGTGTGATGGCAATATTATGTGTTTTTAATTTCCATAGTCTGGAATTACTGAATTAATTTTAACCCCTGTTTGTTAAAACCACAAAGAATAGGCACAAAACTTCCTATTTATGGATTAGTAAACAAGGAAACCATAGTACTTACAAAAATTCTACAGATCAAGATACCATGTATTATTGAAGATTTGGAGGAGTTGGCTCCTTTTGTAATAATGGATTTACCAAAAGAAGGATATCGGGTCCTTCGTCAGTCTGCTGTCAGCTTCATCTTGCCCTTTTCTGCTTTGCAGATATTGCAGAGGGATAGAAGCTGAAAACTGTATTCCATGGACTCCTTTGCCAGCATGGTTTTTCTGGTTAGGGTCTGTCAGTGGAAGGCACTGTAGGAGATTAGATAGAGAGGCAGGGGGAGAAGTCATTTTTCTTCCTATTTTAGGTTTTTGGTAGCTCTTGTAGCAGTGACAGCTGCCCAGGAAACAAGCAGGTCTGGGGATCCTCTGACATTGTGTTTCCAGCTGTGGGGGCAGAAGTGAAGGCTCTTTTTTCATCCCCTTTGATGCAGTGCTCAGGTGCTCTGCAGCAACAGTGACAGAAGACTTCTCAGTTACTGCAGCATCCATGAACATGGGAGCACAAGATGGCAGCAGCCTTGGTTTCCATGGTGGTATCAGATGCTCAAGTAGGCTTAGTGAAACGTTGCTGGAGGCACTGCATACCCTCCTCCCTCTTTATCCTTCAGCATACGTGGGTAGTCACTTCCTAGAGTTACTGTCTTCCCCTTGTTACTTCTTTAGTCCTCCTTATTACTTTGGCAGCCAATGTCCTGTATTAAATTTCTATTGACTGAAAAACCTAACATGACTTTTTTTCCTTACCGATTTAACACAAAGCAGAAGAATGTAGGAGTTCTGATTTATGGATTTAAGAGGATTTGGGATTTAAGAGAATGTTCCTTTTGAGATCAGATCAGGATACCATTGAATAGAAACAATGTAAGATAAAGGAGTGCTACATGAAAATGGAAAGCAATAGTACTATATTTTAAACCCCCATGGAAATCTGGCATAAAAGCAAGAGAGAGCACCAACTCATTGTTTTGGAAATTGATAAGTGAAGGTAAGGAATCAAACAGTCTTCTTTTCCTGTGTGAACTGTTTCAAGGAAGTCAAATTGCCATTGAAGACAATTATTCTTGAATAAAAGAACCACAGTAAAGCCATGAAGGACAAATTATGGAATTAGAAAGTTGCAGTTTTGTAATACATAATGAAATAATGGATCTAGGCAACCATCAAGAGTGGCTGCTAAAATCATTAGGTGAGTGGTTAGTGGAGAATTGTAATGGATGGTTCTGAGTTGATACCACCTGAGCCCTCTGTAATTAATTTTAATGTTACCAAAAGCAGTCCAAACAAATATTATCTGCTACATGATGTGAAGTTATAGAAATTATACAGACAATATGCCTGAAAAAAGGACTTGATCTAATTAAGCCTGCAGATATAACTATCAGTTTAAAGAAGAAAAGAGATAAAAATACACTAATTTTCATAAAAAGAATAAGCCAAATCCAGAAAGTAGAAAATTCTGTTTCCCCACCAAAAATAAATGACAGCAAAGAAAATGGGGAGAACACAATGAAAATCAGTAAATTAAACTAAAAAACCCCAGCCTTTGCAATATGCAGTCTTTACCAATGTGGAAAAGATAAATTTAAGAGAATTAGGAAAAATTAAATATAGACAAGGTATTGGATGATGTTACGGAATTGTTATTAATGGTTAATTGTTTGGAGTGTGAAATAAGGTTAATGTATATGTGTGTTTTAAGAAGAATCTCTTTCTGTTAAAGGTCCAAAGTTTTATGGTAGAAACCATATGATACGCTTGGTATTTACTTTAAAGTGCTCCAGCATCCACTTTCCATTGAGAGAGAGAGAGAGAGAGAGAGGGGGGGGGGGAGGGAGGGAGGGGGAGAGAGAGAGGAAGAATATATTGGGATGGGTATAACTGAAACAAGAGTAGCAGACTGGTTATAATTGTTGGAGCTCTGTGAACTGTACCTGAGCTCATTATACTATTTTCTGTTTGAGATTTTCCTAATAAATAATTTAAAATAAAAATGTATAGCAATGTTTTTAAAATGAAAAGTTTTGTTTTGTTTTAAATTTTACATTAATAGTTAATTCCTATACTTTATAAACTATTTAAAATCATAGCAAATACTGAAATATTTTATCCTGATTAGTTTGAGCTTTCATTAAAGTTGAGAAGTTCTGCATTGCTCCAAACTCATGTCATGACAGATAATTCATAGAAAACATTTAAAAGATGTCAGTGCTTTGAAAGAAGATAAATACCTCAATGGCCCATAAGTGGAACAAAACAGATGAATGTGAGAGGGACTGAGGCTGTCTGACTTTCAGAGTTGAGGGTTCACAATAATCATTTATCAGCTTGTCACCATTATAAGGCAATGGTTTGCTTGAAGAGAAAGTCTATATATGTCTTCATCTTAATATGCCCAGAAAAGTGTCTGACCATATTAGGCAATAATTGAATAAATGAAGTGCAAGCAAAATGCTTGAGGAAAAGGATGGTAAGTAAGATAAAAAAATGCTTATCAAAACGAAAATGCAAGCTTGACTTTGCACATGCACTAGATGGACACATATTATTATTCCACTAATAGAAACCCAGTGGGAAAAAAAATCCTCTTGGTGGGACTCAAGAGCACTTATGTCATTATTTTTCTTTTTCCTCATAGGAAGGAGATGGATAGATAGCTCTCTGAGGTTTGTCTCCCTCCTCTGTAAGTTGAAGATCACATGGTTGGCTCTGCCTACCTTAGAGGGTTCTGAGGGGCTCCAATAAGGCATTAGAGATGAATGTAGTTTTGTCTGTGGTGAAACATTTAACTAATATAAATGATTCTTCATCATTATTTCCAAGAAAAATATATTATCGCTAGTGCCTTTTACTTTCTAAACCTACGGAAAGTGTTTAGAAAAGCTAATTCCCCTTGTCTGGTATCTATTTATGGAACTGTGGTGTCCTCTAACATTCTCATCAATAACAATTCCTCTGAATTCCCTACACAATTCCTCCATGTTTTTCAAATACTCCCGAGAGAATGGCATAAATATGTAGTTCTTCTCCTGATTCAAAAATATTTGGCTGAATTTAAAGATCTGCTTTAGATGTAACACCCATAGATCTCTGCATAAAATGTACTTTGATCAGAATCCTCCTTGCCCACTATATAGACACACAATACTCCACAGTGTTTCTTCTAGAGGTTTGTCTGGACCTTGCTTGGCAAACTCCTATGTTTGCCTACTATTATATAGCAGCTGTATCCTTTCCAGACCCAGGACTGTTATCAGAGGGGAATTTGGGGAAAGGGGCTTCAATCATTGTCAAAAATATCTGGATACTACTTCCATGATATGTGATACACAATAAAGACAGTGAATTTCTTTCTCTTTCATTTTTAACCATAGGATCTAATTATGGTTTAGCCAAAAAGAAAAAGAATCCTCAAAATGATAAGCCTTAGCAAATCACTCCAAAATTAAAGGCTGAATGGTTTTTGTATTGTAAATCTAGCTGAGACTCAGCTGCACATACCACATTAGCGGTCAGTTGCTGGTTAATAGGGAAAGTCATTATTTGCTAAAAGGAACCCTTCTAATGTTTACTAGGAGAAGAATTAAACCTTTTGCATTTGTTGCTAATTCGAATCAATGAAAAAAATACTAACAATCATAATTTTATATTTTATATAAATAAAATGGGAAAATCTTTGGATTGAAAGATAAGGTTTAGTGCTAATTCTGTCTGCCCAGTTATGTAATCTTTGGAAATTTACCTGACATCTTAAGCTTGTGTTTTGACACCTAATACGATGAGTCTTGGATCATGAATCAATCAGATGACCTTTAAGTTCCATTCAGCCCTGTCATGTTAATTTAGGGTCTATAGTATCTATGTGCAAATTATATGGACATTTAAAATGGCACATAGGTTTGTAGAGAAGACAATTGATTATAAGTTTGAGAAGTTTGAGTACTTACTATTGTGAGACATGATATTGCAAGATAAAGAGAAAAAAGAAATAATGTTCTTTGCTTTTTGTTTTCACTAAAGTTCATAAAGTGGTCTAATTAAGAGCTAAAAATAGAAAATTGATTAAAAATTAATTGGTTTTAATATGCATGAAACACTTAAGGACTTTTAAAAATTCAATACAGAGTATCCCAAGTTTTAATTTTAATAGTCATTTTACCAGCATGAACTTCTCTGAATAACAATGACCACATTACCAACCATTTCTATGTAATCAGCTGCTACGCTAATTCTTTAGAGAGTTGGTGGCCACTTTGTTGGTCAGCCAACCAAAGTAACCGTAGACACATGTGATTGCATGTGTGTGTGTGTGTGTGTGTGTGTGTGTGTGTATTCTTAATCTCCCTGTTTCATTTCAACAGTCAGGAACACAAACCCCACAAGTCTGTTTACTGTTATTAATATATGGTCTTAACAAATTGCAATCAGAATTCCTAGAATCTGCAGATATTGTCCTGGGATGTGAAAAATGACACCCATTTACAACCTGCCACCTCTTTTTTGGCACTTCATAATTTTACCTTCAAAGTCTAGTGACATGGCTTACTCAATTTTCAGTCCCTGCAAAGTTGGACAGTTAAAGTAGAAGTGGTATTGGCAAAAAAAGGGAACGGGAGTATTGACATAGCATGTAATTACTTTAGATATAAAGACTTTGGCATGTTGTTCATGGGATAGTTTATCTTGTCAGAAAGGCATTAAGGGATGTGTTGGTGGGGTGGCATGAAAGCAATCGATATCCCCATGGCAGTTTTTGGTATAAATGGGAAATTTTAAAGAATTGCTATTTAAAAGTTTGTTTTCCTATGGATAGAGAGTTACAAAAAATAACATTTGTACTGTAACTTAAAATTTTAGGAATAATTAGAGGCAGTGCAATTTAGTGTTGAGAATTCTGGGCTGGGATTCAGAAGAAACTCCTCTAATTTGAGCTGAGTGAGCTTGGGCAAACCACTTCACCTCTCTGGGCTTTGTCTTCCTCATCTGAAGGTTGAGGATCGCATGGATGGCTCTGCCTACCTTACAGGGCTCTGAGGGGATCCAATAAGACATTGAAGATGAATGTGTTTTTATGTGTGGTAAAACACTTAACTAATATAAATGATTCTTCCTCATTATTTTCAAGAAAAAATATATTATTGCCAGTACCCATCACTTTCTAAACATTCAGAAAGTGTTTAGAAAAGCCAAATTCCCTTGACTAGGAATCTCCTCCTGTCACCAATAATAATTCCCCTGAATTCCTCACACAATTCCTCTGTTTTTCAAATACTTCTAGGAGAAGGGCATACATACATATTATAATTCATCTCCTGATTCAAAAGGTTTTGGCTGAATTTAAAGATCTGTTTTACTTAACTCTTGATACTAACTTTCATCTGGTGGACCCAAGGAATTTATTATCCCATTCCTTGGTCCTACTATGCATGTGGGATTTTATGTGTATGAAACTGATGCCAAATCTTCACCTTATGGACATTCTCTGCTTGCACTACCAGAGTCCCATTTAACCTCCTTGAAACAACTTCTAGGTGCTGCTTCCCCGTGGCTTCTATACACTCTTCCAGCAACAAGAGCTTAACAGCCAAACCAGCACACAGGAGAGCTGCCATGTGCATTGACCTCTGAATTCTGCATCATCTACATATTTGATTTTGTTTAATCCCCATGACCATCTGACGAGTCTGATGTTATTTTCTTATTTTATATATCAGAAAACTGGCCTCTAAAGGGTAACTAACTCAAGGACACCCAGTTAAAAGTGGAACTAAGAACTGGACTCAGACCCATTCAAAAGCAAAGTCCATGTGGGCAACTCCAGGGTATCTTCAGCTTCCACATTTTCTTTCTTCCTTCAGTTACATATCTTTGTCTGCATTATTCACACTCAAAGCAGCTTACTATACTCTGAGTGTAGAAAGTTCTCTGGTTTTGCATGTAACATTTTCAAAACAGCCCAGTTATATAGACATGATGAGTGTTTTGGGCTGCAAGGATTTCAGCTTTATTATTTTAATTCTGAAAGGATCCTATCAAATTTGATAAGCTTGATATGTTCTGTAAATTCCTGCTGCCTTCTTTAATGCAATCATAGCTTCCTGGGGGCTGGGTCCTAGGAACAAAGCTTCATCTTTCATAACTTTTCATCGAGGGATTTACTATGTGGTAGAATTAATAAGTGCAGTGCATTTCACAGCTTTTCCACCTCAAATGGCATTTCTTAGCACAGTAAGTTTCCCATATGTATTTCCACAAATAGTAATTCTTCCTCAGAGTTCAGGAAGATTTGCGGAAACAAGTATTTCCAAATTAAATCTTATTCTCAGTTCCTGCTCAGCATACACTAGCCTAACTTGATGAGTGCCTTTGACATGTTGGGGAATAATTAAATTTAATTTCCATGTACAGAAGAGAAATGAAAAACATTTCTGCAGTCCTGCAGAGGCTGACACTATGCTATTTCCTTCATGCTCTCAATAGGGAAGGGAAGTGGAATCCCAAGAGAATAGAGCATTCCTCAAAGTTCTAGGAGAAAACATTCTAGAATAATACAGCCTCTGCTAATCTGGCAGTTTTTTTTTTTTTTAGTCTTTAGGGATGAAAATTGGGATGCATTTGATGAAATATTTTTTTTTTTTTGCTCTTTTGAGAAGGTAGAAAGATAATTTGACCTATTTATCTTCAACATGTTCTTCAACAAATCATTGGCTTTTAAAGAGCAGATCTGGGGGAAAGCTATAATATCATATATTCCTATCAGCAAGCTACCAGGGGTGGGTTCTTTACTATTATTGGATTCTTTAAAATTACTAATAGTAACCAAAATAATCACCTCAATGTGTTGACAACTCTTTATGTATCAGAATCTATTTTCTAAGTTTCTCAATAATCCTATGAGACAGTCTTATATATATTTAAGGTTAAGGAAACTGAGGCTCAGTTTTAAGCAGTTTTCTTTATCATAATTACCAGCCTGTACTTTTGGATTTAGGGTCTGACTAGCTCTAAAGTCTACCCTTTCTAGTACAGTGTATCCTAGATAAGAGCACAGTTTCAAGTAGCAAACATGAGTTTTAAACTCAGGAACTGCCACTTACTGGCTGCATAAATTATATATACTTAACATTCCAGAAGCTTGAATTTCTTAAAAAAATAATAATAATAAATTAAAATAGGGTTGTTGAGGGGATTAAAAGAGAGAGTCCATACACAGCACTCATGGGTCTTAGCTGTTTTTAATAATCTCCAGAAAGAGGATCTACATCTTACATCTTCACTAAGTAGACCCTCTTTCTTGAGTTTAAAGTATAGAGAATTGCAGAAACAATAAGGCAACTTCCTTAACACATGATTGAATGGAACAAAAAGATACACTGAAAACTTAAAAGAAAAGGGGGAGTAAAGGAGATACAGAAACTGGCCTCCAGCCTACAAGCTAAACCTGAGGTGCCAATTGTTACTTAATTTGAACACAAACAGTAATGATGGAAGGGTAGTTTTGACTCATTCATCCAAAAAATCAATTTCTTTATTTGCTTCTTTTTTCTCAAGAGTGTGAAATCATGGTCCAGTTTACCCCCTGGATAAGAGTCAGCCCTGTTTGAAAATTCTTATCTCTTGTCATGAGATTTGACTGGGAACAAAGGGCCAGGCTTTCATAAAGCTTGAGATAATGGCTTTCATTAAACTTATTACTGGTACACCACCCACTTACTTGTAGTGAGGTAGATTCTAAAAAAGAACATGAGTGACAGTCCTTACTGTCTGGGACGTTAGGGCCTTTTTATTCAGGCTTCTCCTTACTCTATTCAGTTTGTTCTTCTAGTGGTTTGAATGGAGACCCAGAAGGTGGAGTGAGGTAAAGTGATCTGAGAACAGCTCTGAGGAAAGAGGTGCCAAGACCCAGAAGTCCCTGCCGGGGCTCAGATCTGTTTCCGTGAAATGGTTTCGCTCTTTTGCACAGCTATATAAATTACACCGATTTCAAAGAAACAAAACACCTTTTGTGCTTGTCTTATTCTGAGTTCTTTTTCATCCATGCCAGAATTCTGTGTAAAAAAATAATAGCAGAGATTTGTTTTGCAAAACTCTGTGCTCCAAGCTGGAAATGGAGGCTGGGGAGAAAGGAAGGATTTGATTCTGGATTTTTTTTTTTTAATCATGTAGTAGGCTGACTTTCCCTCCGGTGTGATAAAAAATAAAATGAGGCCAGATGGCAGGAGTTGTTTATGGGTTCTAAAGTAAAAGTATTAAGTCGTTAAATTTTGGAAGCTTTCTCTCATTTATTCCAGCTTCTTCTCATTGAATCTGGGTGTTCCCTGGTTGGAGGTACAGGAAAGGAAGCTGAGTGGCAGATGTGAATGGTTCCATGCACTGGGCACTTGTAAAGCCTTCCTTTGCTTCCCGTTGATCTCCAGCCTGGAGCAATGAGAAGGAATGTGCTTTCCTGATAGGAGTGCGGAGGGGCATGGCAGACCTGTGCTGATGGCTTTCCTTAGGGGGGAGTAAGGGAGGTTGGCCACCTCTAGTTGGAAGGCCTTTAACATGTAAGGATACTTTGAGGTCTGTTTCTTGGCATCGGTTTTTCTGAGGACTCTTTCAAGTGAACTTACCTTCACTGAAGGATCCACGAGGGACGTTTTCCAGGGTAATAAATCCTGGATGGATTCAAGCTAGTTTTAAAACTGCTGACTGGTGTCATCTGTGGAAGGGAGTGATGACACTATCCTGCAGTCAGGTTTGTAGGGGAGGAAATCTGTCAAGTCCACGTGGGCAGTGGGGAGCAAGTTGCACCAGTTTGGAACTGGTCTTGCTATTTCCTGTAACTCTTGCTGTGTAAATAAATATCCCCAGAATTAAGCTACCAGCTTACATTAAAAAGTTCCACCACCTAAGAAGCATTTTGTCAGGTGGTGATCATTTTTCCTTGTTGAGCCCACATTTGTCCTGGTATTCTAATTAAGTTACAGGAACTGATTGGGTTTGAATTTGGGTTTAAAGTCCTAAATCTGCTGCTCACTATCCAAGTGAAGTGGACAATCACACAACAGTTCTAAGCTACAGTTCTTCATCTGTAAAATGGGGACATGAATAACGTTTGTCTCATCAGTAATGCGGGAAGGTAAATTGGCAGTGGGTGTAAATGCCTTACCACAGTTCTGGCTGGTAGTTCTCAGCTTTTGATAAGAGCCATCCAGCTCACAGGAAAGCTTACCAAAATAGCTGAGCAGCTAAGGAGTCACACAGAGAATTTAAAATCTCCTTAGGGGCACTAATGCCCAGTTGCTTTTAATACATGTTGAGAAACAGGAGAGTCTCTGTCAATCTGGGGCTCTCCCCAGTGTGGTATGCTGCCCTGTGAAGATCAGGGTGCTTCAGTGTTAACCAGAGCTTGGTAGAGGGTGGGCAGGAGTTTAGAGCAGGAGGAATTGTGGAGGTTTGTCAGTGCTTTGGAGTAATCCACTGCTGGGCCTATCTCATTCTTGAACTGGTGCTCTGGAATAATCAGGGAGCAAGACAGAAACAACAACCACAACAGCAACAAGAACCAGGAGGAGGAAATCCAGCAAATCCCTGGGGAGCCTGCTGTATACTGAGAAGAAAGGCCATGGGCAAACTCCCCACTGCAGAGTTTTCCTGGGGCCTTCACTCAGAACTATGTTGTAAAGATGCATATTGTGAGCTGGGTGGGTTGCAGCATTTGCCTATAATTCCAGCGAATCTGGGGGCTGAAGCAGGAGGATGGCAAGTTCAAAGCCAGCCTCAGCAACTTAAAGAGACCCTAGATAACTTGTGAGACCCTGATTCAAAATAAAAAATAAAAAGGGGTAGGCAATCCTGGTACAAAATAATAAGAATAAGAATATTGTGAATTTTCATTGCTTCTTAATGTTCCGTTTTCTTATTTTAAAATACTCCAGGAACATGCACTCCAGGCCCATGCCTGTAATCCCAGAAGCTCAGGAGGCTGAGGCAGGAGGATCAAGAGTTCAAAGCCAGCCTCCGCAAAATTGAGGCACAAAGCAACTCAGTGAGACCCTGTCTCTAAATAAAATACAAAAAATAGGGCTGGGGATGTGGCTCAGTAGTTGAGTACCCTTAAATTCAATCCCCAGTAGCCCCCCATAAAAATTTACTTCTAAAAAATGCAAATACTTGCATTTTATGGAATCTAAAAATAAAACATAATTCTGTGTACAGTATATGTATACATTTTAGAAAAATGTATGTAGAAAAGGTCTCCCTTTCCCATTTTCCACCATCTGAAGCAAACTATATTATATGTATGTATATAAACAGTTTATCAGTAATATAGGAATAGGATCATAGTGTAATATTTTCTGTGATTTTTCATTTACTAATATGTCTGTGAGATTTACATAATAGTAAATATAGATCTAATTAACTGTTAAATGACATTCAATTGTATGAACATTGATAATTCGAGAGTTTCTCTATTGGTGATTGTTTGGTTTTCATTAGTTTTACTATTACAATAATATTGCAGTAAGCATCATTTACATATATCAAATCAATGCCTAGAAATAATCCCTAGGCTATGGGATATATAAATTTAAAATATTGTCTTTTTAAAAAATCTTGTTCAGTTTAAATTGAGGTTTAACAATTTTAGTGATCTCTCCAATGGATCAGTTTTTTATTTTATTAATTTTTTCCTACTTTTATTCTGTTTTCAATTTCATTTATTTTTTGCTCTGATTTTAATTTCAATCCTTTTTTGCAAGCTTTGGATTTGACTTTTCTCATCTTTTTCTACTTGTGAAAACCTAAATTATTCATTTGAGACCTTTTTTCCTCCCCAATATAAGCATTTAAAAATAGAAATTTCCCTCTGAGCACTGTTTACTCATATCACAACTTTTGTTATATTGTTTTTTAAATTTACATTCTACTCAAGTATTTTTTCAACTTCCAGAAAGACTTCCATTGAGATATCCTGATTTCCCATGGATTATTTAGAAATATGTTTTTTTAATACTTGTCCACTGGTGGCAAGTCATCTCTAGATACCTTTTGGTCATTGAATTCTAGTTTATTTTCTTTGTAGTCTTAGAACATACTTATTATGACTTATTTTCTGGTATATCTTGTTGAATGGGCCATCTGAATTTTTAAATATTCTGCTATTTTTAGTATTATTAGTTCTACAGATGTCAGTTAAGTCCAATTGGTTGTGTTATTTAGATCTTCTGTATCCTTGCCGATGTTCCATTTAGTGAGAGAGGGGCTCATGTCTCCAACTGTCATTGTGGCTGTCTGTTTCTCTTCATTTGCATCAGTGTTTGCCTCATATATTTTGAAGTACCTTTTTTAGGTATGTCCACATTTAGAATGGTTTATATTTTTGGAACATTGACTCTTTGATCTGTATATAATATTACTTTTAGTGATTAATATCTTTATTTTAGATTTTTCACATTTTTATGGGTTCTTTTCAGTTTTATGTGACAGTACAATTCACTTTGACATAGTTATACAAGCATGGAATATATCTTATTTGCATTAGGACCCCATTCTTGTGGATATACATGATGGTGGGATTCCCTTATTCTGAAATATAACTTATTTGATTTTAATCTAGCCATTCAAGCTTTCATTTGATTAGTGTGATGTGATATCAAGGTAGAGTTGGCTTAAACTTGAGCTATTTTTGTTATTTATCCTCAGTGCAACATAGACTTCAAAGTCCTTATACAGATATTTCATGTTAGAGTGTGGATTAGATGGCCAGAGCAATATCCTTTCAATCCTGAGTCTTAAAACTTCCCTTTATGTTTCATTTCAGAGATGTTTACTTTGCATGCTCTCCTGTCCTTCTTGTAGTGTTTCTCTACTATTGCTTCTTTTTCTGAGCCTGGACTTTGACATTGAGCAATGGTAGTGGTGGGACAGTATCCTCTCTGTTTTTCTGAATAATTTTCAGATTATTGCATGATGTCCCCAGGTCTTAGAGGTATGACTTCTCAATTCTCCCGTGTCTCTGTTATATGTTGGATCTGGAATGTCTCCCAAAGGCTCATGTATTGAAGGGTTGGTCCCCAGCTGATGGCACTTTGGGGAGGTAGAGGAAACTTTAGGTAGTGGAGCTCAATTGGAAGGAAACTCAAAAGGAAGTAGATTAATGGGACATGCCTTTGAATTACGTTGGCCCCTTACTCTGTTTCTCTCTTTGCTTCCTGGTCATCTCGAGATGAATATCCTGCTCAGTCATAGACTACAGCCACTGTGATGCTCTGCCTCGCTCCAGTTCCAAAGCAATGGGACCAGTCAGTCATGGACTGAAAGCTCTGCAAGTGTGAGCCAAAAAAAATCTTCTTTAAATAGTTTCTTCAGGTATTTTGTCACAGCAATGGAAATCTGATTAATACATTTTCCTCTGGCTGTATTTGTGAGTTTAGAACATTATCCTGCCCATCCTCCAAAAGTAGGCTCACCAACCCCCATTTATTTTCCTCAACTGAAATGAATTATTATTATTATTATTTTTTGGTACCAGGGATTGAACTCAGAAGCACTCAACCACTGAGCCACACCCCCAGCCCTATTTTGTGTTTTATTTAGAGATAGGGTCTCACTGAGTTGTTTAGTGACTCACCATTGCTGAGGCTGGCTTTGAACTTGCAATCCTCCTGCCTCAGGCTCCTGAGCCGCTGAGATTACAGGTGTGTGCCACCTCACTGGCTGCAATGAATTTTTAACAGTACCCCAAGAGAAGGTTTTTTTGCTCTTACCACATAGATTAAGGAGAAAAGAAGATCCAGTCAGAATTTGTCTTCCTTTCCAGCTTTGAACCACAATGGAAAATTTAAAATGTTTTTGGATAAGTTTTCTTAAATGTCATCATGCAATTAAGTAAATTGTTACTAAAATATTATCAAATGCTTTCAGATCTTTAATATATTGAAATAGTGGGGAGATGCCGCCATGGAGCCTCCTCCTTGCCACTTGGGGACCTGGACCGCAGCAGCTCTGGGATGCCCTGATGATCCTGGGCTGACAGCGGCAGAGGCAGAGGGAGGATGACTCGTCCCTGGGAGTAGAGTGCAGTTTACACTATCACCAAACACCAGTGGCACCTGAGAGGCCACATGATAACCAGAAGATAATTGTATGGAAGAGATATAGTGATTTAAAGAAACTGCACAAAGAACTATAGCAAATTCACAATAACTTATGTGGACATTCAGAATTGTTCCCTCCATTTGCTAAAGGAAAAGTGGCAATTTGATGAAATGGTTATTGAAGAGAGAAGACAGTGGGCTGGAGACCCGCTATAGTTCTCGGCCAGTACTCCAGCTCTGTACAACAGGAAACAGCTTGAGGATTTTTTTTTAAAGTGTCTTTCAATGGCAGACTTCTCTTCGGGATAGAAAACCCTGCAAATCCATATTACATTTGTTGTAATTATGCTGATTTGTGTAAAGATAGAACGAAATAGGCATTGCATATTCAGAGAGGGTGAAATAATTAATGAAGGTTCTGACTTAATTGGTCTTGCTGAAGCTTACTCAGATTCCCTCATTGATAACTTTCCTGAGGGTAGTATAGAAGGCTTCTCCAGTGACAGTGATCTGATATCTCTTACTGTTTGTTTCAGTCAGCTTTTTCACTGCTGTGACTAAAGGATCCAATTGGAACAACTGTAGAGGAGGAAAAGTTTATTTAGGGGTTCATAATTTCAGAGGTCTCAATCTATGGACTGCAGACTTCATTCCTCTGAGCTCAAGATGAGGTTGAACATCATGACGAAAGAGTGTGGGGTTTGGGGAAGGGACTCACGTGATGATCAGAAAGTGACAACAGACTCTACTATCAGATACAAAATATATACCCCAAAGTCATCTCATGTCCCCAATGCCCACGTCCTCCAGCCATATCCCACTTGCCTTCAATTAATCCCATCAGATGATTAATTCACTGATTGGGTTATTACATTATCTCACATGTGAGCTTTTGGGGGACACCTCACATCCAAACCATAATACTGTTAATGTGAATTCTCTTGCCGAGTTAGACGATGGAATGGCTTCCAATCAAAATTCTCCCTGTAGAACTTTTGGTCTCAATCTTTCTTTGGATTCTTCAGCATTAGGGGCTGTTACCTCTGACAGTGGACAGAACAAAACAGAAGAATAGGAAAGTTGTAGCCTCTTTCTTGGCAGTTGAAAAACTAAGCTTGGCAAAGAGAGTATCTGGAAAAGCAGGAGAATTAATAAAGCTGCCTTTTAATAGGAGGAAAAAGAAGACTATGAAACTACTTCTGATTTTTATAGGAAGGGAGTCGATTTACTCTTAGAAGGAGTAAATTGAGAACAAGGTAGAGCTCAAAGCTCAGGATACCATTCAAGACTTATTTTCTCCATTAAGAGAGTTAAGCCCTACTTGCCGAGAAGCTGTGAAGAGAACAGCAGAGTATCTTATGCAGGCAGAAAGTTTCTCCAGCCTTAATGGAGAGCCGCGGCTTGAAGATACATCTCAGCCTCCAGGATCACTCAGTTCAAGGCCCCCTAAGGAGCCTGCCAAGAAGCTGAAGGCCTTCAGAGTCTTTGGGGGTGACTGAGAAGGTTATACTTGTAATAGACACAAGGATAAAACAGACATTCATTTTAAAAGTTCCAAGAAAAAGCAGTGAATATGGTAGGAACAGAAAAAGCATCATCTCCTGCTGTGTGCCCAACCTAGTGTGTCTACATAAGTGCGTCATCTCTGAGGAGTCCGTATTTCTTGTGCTGCACTATGTGGAAGGTGGCAAACTCTGGTCATACATCAGTAAATTCCTAACAGAATTCCTGAGGAAAGCTTTGACATCAAGGAAGTGAAAAAGTCCACACTACAAGCAGCCAGCTTCTAGTCTTCAGGGCAGGGCAGATTTAAATCCAGAGGAAGTGATGGGGGAAGCACGCTTAAAGTTCTGCCTCTGAACCTAGTCTTACTCCAGGTTCTCATGATGAAAGCAGCCAGGAAGATGATAGCCAAGAAAGCTCTCCAAACTGGCCAGATTTTGGTTGAAGCTCGGAAGAAGAATGCACTACTAGTTATTTAACATTACACAGTGAATATGGGCAGGAAAAGATTGAACCAGGGTCTTTGAATGAGGAGCCCCTCATGAAGACTGAAGGGAATGACATTGATCCTAAAGCCATTAGGAGCTTTGCAGCACATCTTGCTGCTGACAGCAACAGCCTAGCACACAGCTCAGAGCCCATGACCTGAAGTTCTTCCCTGGAGAGGAGGACCTACAAGAAGTTCTTTCTCCAAGAACCTCCAATTTCCTCAGTAGATCAAAAAACAGCCCCATGGAGTTCTTTAGGATAGACAGTAAGAGGATAGCACAAGTGAACTCCTGGGACTTGGTTTTAGAGAAAAATTGTATAGTCTAAAATCAGAACCTTTGAAACCATTCTTTACTCTTCCAGATGGGGACAGCACTTCTAAGAGTTTTAATTCCATTGAGAACAAGGTAGAGCTCAAAGCTCAGGATACCATTAGCAGGGGTTCAGATGACTCAGTTCCAGTTATTTCCTTTAAGGATGCTGCTTTTGATGATGTCAATGGTACTGATGAAGGAAGACCTCATCTTGTAAATCTCCCTGGTGAACCGGAACCAACAACAGAAGCTGCTGCAATAGGACCTACATGGTTTACACAGGCTACTGTGGCCATGATAGAAAGCAAACTGTTGGAAGCCCCGGATGTGCTGTGCCTCAGTGTTAGTATTGAACAACGTCAGGCCCCTGAAGAAAAAGGCACAGAGGAACTGAGTGATCACTCTAGGCCCAAGCCCTATAGCATAACCAAGACTCACTGTGCACAAGAGGATCTTGGTATATTATTTGTAGCAGCTGATGATCATAGTAGTTCGGGGGACATGCCTCTGTTACCCAGCTCACATGCTAAGTTGCAAGGACTTGGAGTGATGAAGTTGGCAGTAACTGCAAACACCACAGAAGAAAGATCATTTTGTATTTCTAATCCCCTCTCAGGTGCTAATGAATATGATGCAAACACAGACACTTTAAAAACAGAGGAAGTAACTGCTGTTTACAGATAAAGCTGATGATTTGGCTAGAGAGGAACTGACTTGTTTATTCCAGAGATACTCTGAAAGGAAGGGAGAAAGCGTGTTAGCACTAGAAAGAGACAAGGGAATCCATCATATTTTTGAGGACATTGATAAAAACATTAGCACTAAACTCCAGGTTTTATATCCCAGAGGGCTGCATTCAAAGATGGGCAGCTGAAATGCTGGTAGCCCTTGATGCCTTACATAGAGAGGGAATTGTGTGCAGAGATTTGAACCTAAACAACATCTTATTGAATGATAAAGGACACATTCAGCTAACATACTCTAGCAGGTGGAGTGAGGTTGAAGATTCCTGTGACAGTGAGTCAAAGAGAGAATGTACTGTGGCCCTAGAGGTTGGAGCAATCACAGAAGAAACGGAAGCCTGTGATGGGTGGAGTTTGGTGTGGTCCTCTTTGAACTTCTCACTGGCAAGACTTTAGTTGAATGCCATCCAGCAGGAATAAATACCCACACTACTTTGAATATGCCAGAAGGTTAACTCTGAAGCGGTTCACTCACTCATTCAACGGTTCTTGCAGTTCAGCCCTCTAGAACATCTGGGTGCTGGTGATGCTGATGTCGAAGACATCAAATCTCATCCAGTTTTTACCCCTGTGGATTGGGAAGAAGTAACAAGATGAACACATGCAGGATCTTTTTCATACATTCTAATCTTCTGTAATAGGCAACTCCAGCACAGAAGCAATTTGGCCTCAGCCATTTATGGAACACCAAAGCATTAGATAAAGGCCTTTATTAGGAAATTGGAGGAGGAATAGGGATAAAACTGATTCATTTACAATTATTGCCTGGACAAGATATTAGCTAATTTTGCCAGAGGGTGTTATATGCATACCTTTAACCAAGGTATGGTTAATTTAATTTAATTTACATTTAGGATTATAGTGCATTGCAGACCCAACTGAAATAAGAATGTCTTTCAAGAAGTACCTCTGATACAGAGAGCTCTAGATGTAGAATTAAGTTTTACTTGAAAGAAGGTCCTTAACATGACAGCTAAAAATGCTTTCTGCTAACCAGGATTGGTTTATAAGACCCAATTATTGTTTACTGAATAATACACTAAAAATGCTTCCTGAACAGTGTCATCTATGGTGCTTAAACAGTGAGGAAAAAATATACACGTGATGTCTGAAAGAGAGCCTGAATCATAATGCTATATAGTTAATGCATTTTTGACTGAGTTCCCAGATTATTTCTGTAAGGAGAAAATACTTCATGTTGCGAGCTTTGAACTTTGTTGGTTGATACTGCTTATTAGAGAGGGTTCAGATAAACACTCAGTTTTCTCTCAACCTCTTCTTTCCCTGTCTTTCCATTTCCTGCACACTTTGCTTATTCTCTTTGCTTATTCTTTGTTAATACACATGCAACAAAAAATGGGAAGGGAGTATTTATTCCCCAGATTGTGTCAACGAAATAAGAACTAAGAAATTATGATATAAAATAAATGTGGTACAAATGTCAAAAAAAATTGAAATAGTGAAGTGTAAAAATAGACACCTTAATATTATACTCTTTCAATGTTGAATAATTCTTAGGCAGACTGTAAAATATTATTTTAATATAGTTTAGTTATTACAATAATTATTATAATAATTCTGCATGTAGGAAAAATGACCCATAGTTTTTCTTTTTATTCTATTCTTGATCTAATCCCAATTTTTCTTTTGCATTGTAGTCACAATGAGTTAGTAAATTACCTCATCATTTTCTGTGTGGTAGAACAGTTTGTGTAAGATAAAAATAACCTCAGAACTACTACATCTACATTGTATCCTCTTTGTAATTACCTAGGTGATAGGACACTTTTCTAGCCTGTGATTCCCTGCTCAATGTTCTCGAGCATATTTCCTTGTAGTTAGGGTGACTGTATAATTTTTCGTGAAAATGAGGGACTTTATGAATGTGAAAGTGCACTATTAATAATCTTAGAAGGACAACAGTTGAAAAGCAGGATGTTGATGGACAGCAAGTGACAGAGAGTAAATCCTTTGAGATGGTGTTAATGTTATAATAAATACTTAAAGGCAGTTAAGTATAAAATATAACTTTAAGGGAAAAAATAAAAGGGAAGAAAGGGATAAAGGAAAGAGGAAAGATAATCTCAAAAATCAAATATGTGGATACCTATTTAGTGATAAATATTCTGATGAGGATTGGAGTGAAATGGGACAAGAAATAGAACATCAAAAATGTATGAGATATTACTTCTCCCTTAGAGGGATTACAGAATACAGAAAAAATTAATACATAGGAAACAGAGAAATATAAAACTATAGTCATGCTTTAACTTGTGATGAAAAGAACCTGGGAAAATCAGAGGAACAGGTGATAGTTGAGACAGATCACTGAATATTGTCTTTAAGGAGGATATTCATTAATTTATTTGTTGTTATTTAATTAGAGAAAGCCATAAGTACTTCAGAATCTGTCTCTTTCTAAAGTGATTAGCACAGTGCCTACTTCATGATGGATGCTTAATAGATTTTGGTTATTATTATAATAGACCATGTAAAGCACTTGAAAACTGAGTGAAGAGAGAAATGGCATAAATGGGATTTGAATATGTCTTGCTTAGAAGAGTTGTATTGCTGTCTTTGGTTTCAAGTTGTTCCAAAAGAATGTCATACAGTGGATAGGTAATTTATAAAAAAAAAATGGAAGTTCATTTGGCTCAGGATTCTGGAGGATGGGGAGTCCACATCTGGGGAAGCCTCACTGCTACATCTTTACATGGGTGGAGGTGTCACGTGGTGAACGAGTACATGTGGAAGACAACCCCCTTTCCATGTGTGGAACCCACTTACTTGGTAACTATCCCACTCCCTCAATAATGACACTAATCACCTCTTAAAGGCCCATCTTTCAACACTGTTATATTGGTAATTAAATTGCAACACATATAAACTTTGGAGGACACATTCTTGCTATTAAAATTGCTTATAATTTTTAGGGCCAAATTGTTTATTCATTCATTGGTCATTGGTCTTCCACTTTTAAGTACCTTAAAATGCTTATTGACTGAATGAATGAGTTCTGTGATACTTGGTATTGGGGATAAGTAGAGGAGAATATGGACATGCCCATCCCTGAGCAGCTCATAGTCTAGAGCAAGACCTAACTTGCTATGTGTAGTGAGGAGGAGACCCAGAATATTCCCAACAGACATAATGAAGATATAACTTGTCTGGAAGAGAAACAGCCACCTGGTGTTGTGGCAGTTCTGCCTAGGAAGTCAAGGAAGCCCTCCTAGAGAATAGCAGAGCTATGTTCTGAAGGGTTTATAAGATTCACCAGGCAGAGGAAGGGACAGAGGGAAGAGTGGGCTGGGTATTCCAGGGAATGACTTGAGAAGAGGCCTGCAGGTATGAAATGCTCCTGGGGAATGTCAAGTAGTTCAGGGTGTTAGAATAGAGTATTGAGGGAGTAATTGGAAAAGGTAGAAGCTGGAAGAGAATGCAATGCTAGAGAGGAAACCTGGGGTTTCTCCAGAAGTTACTAATGATGAAGTTTGAGTTTGTACTAAAGTTCTGAGGAACGATTTTGTGGTGATAGTGGAGGGAAGGAGGCTCGTCTCTGTGTTTTTAGACCCTAGATGAGCAATGACCTATTTGCTATCCCATAAAGATGTCCTTGATTCCATTAACTACACATTTATACTTAATTAGACTTTTTTGTGGTATTTTTAGATATGAAAGCTCCCATCGTTATTGAATCAGGAAATGTGTCCATATTTTATAATTCCACATTGAAGCTGTTCCACAATTACCCTTAATAGGAGTTAAATCCATTATCTCAATTTACAAAGATCATCAGGAGCTTAATTGCAAATCATATTAGTGTTGAAACCATGTGGCACTGCAAGTTTTGTAATCTACAGGAATGTGACTCTGAGCAAGAAGGGCAGAAGAAAGAGGCCCAGGGTGAAGATCACAAACCAAAGAAACCACTACAGAGAGACAACCTCTGTGAATAAAGAGAAGCTGATCTTGTAGAACTCAGAGGGAAGCTGCTGTAATACAATCTAGATTTTAAGATGATAAAACACTTGCAGGAAATATTACCTCCATGATCTGTAGAACAAATATTTATTACTTATTTTCCCACAGCCAATTTTTTCAACCATCTTATATAATGTTTGCAATAATAGTACATCTAGAAGACAGCAAGTTACTGTGGAGTGAGATCCTCTAGAAAGATCAGAATTTCTTCTCCCCCAAACCCATGCCCAACCCCTTGAAGGCAATAAATCAAGGTTATGTTAAATTAGTATTAAATACTGTGGGAAGAACATCATGGAGAATTGATCAACACATTTTGTGGGATTATAAGCCATAGGTCCATAGACATTTATCAAATAACCTATTATATTCTACAAACACTATTCCAGGTATATGGGGAACACCTGTGAGCAAAATAATTCTTATCAAGTAGTTTACATTCCAGAGAGATATTTATGCAATATGCATATCTAAACTGTGTTGCCACCTTGGCATCAGGATTATCCTGAAGTCCAAGTATTCTCAAATTTGAATATGCCAAGAATGGCCTTGAGAATCTTGCAGGTGCTGATTCAGGAGGTGTGGGCGGGGCCTGAACTTCAGTCTTTCTAATAAGAGTAGGTGCTGCCCGTGCTGAAGATGCACAGGCATATTTCATAACAAGGTAACCTGTGACTTTTCTACATTTGCTACCTGAAAACCAGCCAGGAAAGATGCCCTAAGGGAAAAAAAAACTAGTATTTTATCAGATAAACTTGAGAAGGGCTGTCTACTATATCCTCTCAGAGATTCATTATGCACATGACCATGTGCAAAGCTCTGAGAATTTTTTCAGTAAAGAAAACTGTAACTTTATTTTGTTATCATGGATAGCAAAACACTCTCCCTTCTTCTTTGTAACATAAAAACTGTCCAAAAGACACTTGTATAGGAGATATTTCTAATTTTTCACCTGAGGAATTCTTTAGGTTCATCATTAGCCACTGCAGGTACAGAAAGATATGACAAATTTCTCACCCATCATAAGCTCCATGGCCAATATGCCTACAGCAAAACGTGGGGTTAATAAGAGAAAAGTGTGGCAAATTTGCTTAATCAAAATTTTACATAACATAGGAAATTTCAGAAATGAATACCCAAATGCCCAGGGAAAATTCTCTATTTTTATACTTAGGTTTGATGGCCATGGACAATTGTGGACCAATGTGATTGGACAAAAGGGTATGACATGATAAATTGAGAGGAGATCCAGCTCTCTGTTCAGAGTTTTCTTAGTTTCTCTATGTAGCATTCTTTTTCCCATGTGGGATTCCTCTGTAATGAGGGTCTTGAAGGATAAGAGAGAAGGGAGAGAGTGACTCTTTTTATGTTTTCTGGCTTGCTTTAGAGGAGAGAAGTTCCAGTTTTTATGAGAGTCTCAGGAAAGAGTATTATGGTTTTTATTGTTCACTTCAGGAGAGAATGTAGGATGAGAGCCAGGAGGATGGGACAATGTAAGAAAGACCTTGCCGCTGAGGCTTTTCAATCTTCTTCAGTTCAGAGTATTCATTCAGCACCCCAAGGTGCCTCTACTTTGGGGTATCATGTCCTGAGCCCCAACACCACTACTAGATTTTTCTTTTACAATTCAATAATTTTCTGTTTGGGAATCAAAATTGCAAACCTCAAGACTGAAATCAACTTTGGTCAAAAGAAAAATAAGTTATAGATCATAATGATATTTGATGAGAAACCTTGGAGAAAATAATCTTGTTGACAAAAAAATACTCTTTGAAATTCCAGAGCTGTGGTGTTTACTGTCCTTTGTAGCAAGATAAAGAAGAGAAGGATAATGAATATTAATATTGCAGGGACAATAAACATACAATGAAGAAGAGATTGTTAGAGACTGGATAATTGTGACAAATATCTTATGTAATTTTAAAACTATTCATCTTGTTTCTTTCTATTATGATCACAGTTATCTTTTTTTCATGTTCAAAGGAATAAGAATAAAAAGCTCTCTGGGATATTCAACTTTTTAACTACAGAGTTTTAAAAAAATTCTCTTAATTGTTAAGTTTTCGATAATCACCAGTCTTGCACAACATTTGGCTATAAAGAATCTCATTTGTTCACATAAGCTGTAGGTGAACTCCACAACCTTGTCTTAGTTTTAGCTTACCCCTATAAATGAACTCTTCAAAAAATCGTGTGCAAATAAGCTTGTTACACTATATGGTGTATGAGTTCTTTTGTTACTTGAGAAGCACTAGACTATACCTCATTTGTCCATACAGGTCTGACAGAAAAAAAGTATACCTGTAACAGCTTCTGATCTGAATGCACAGGAAACTACATTTTTACCCTATGTAGACTATCATTCTATGGATATTTGAGGCTGACTTACTCCCTTGTTTGATAGAAAAGGTACAATAATAGTAATGTGACTTGTGTGGCAGCTCTTACCTAGCCTCTAACCTGAGAAATATAGAGAAGGAAAGAAGAAAAAAAGCTCCTTTTACTACTTAGGGAGATTGGAGGGGAGGATAGTACTTGCCCTAAGGAAAATGACTTCACTTTTTTTTCTTACATTTAAATATGTGTATATTTTTATAGGTGACAATACTGTTCTTTTCAATAACTAACAAAGTACTACATTTCCAAGAGTTCTTTATTATAACACATTTTTCCCAACAAGTATTTACTTTTAGAAAAAAAATTAATGTATTTATTAATTACTTCACTTTGGAAGCTTCCATTTGTGGGTGATGCAAGGCACACAGAGGGAAGGGGAAATATTTTTCTTTTTATCCTTCGTAGTTCTTAGTTGGGATGGATTCCTAAAACAAAAGGCAGATCAACAAGACAAAAACAAATTTATTCATGTGTATCTCATATGTATGTGGGAGACACCCACAGAAATGGGTAAGTCAGAGACTTCACTTTGGGTTCAGGCCTTAATACCACCCTCTCTTGGAATGAAGCAAGAAAGATATGCAGAGGGTCAGGTTATAGGGAGGTGGCCAGGAAAAGTATTGTAAAAAGGGAGGTTTGTTTTTTATATTTATGTTGGTGCTTTGTCCACTTTGTCTCTAGTCATCTTTCTCTTTCTGGTACAAAGTGGGAGACAGACTTACGAATGAAGATGTCCTTTCTAAGTGTGAATTTATCCTACAGAAGGGTAACTCCTACTCTTCAGAGCATCACCTGTGTCCATAGTTTCTCAAAATAATCAGCCCAAAATAATCCTTATTCCAAGAGACATATTTTGGGGTAACATATTCTGGCATTCCACATTCATATTTGGTATGGAATGTTCTGGTATTCTAGGTAGATATCAGGATGTCCTTTGTGTCTTATTCTTTATTTTCTATTAGTTATCTGGGCAATCCTGACAATAATATACACTGATTTCTCCCTTTGGGACAGAATGATTTCTGTAGATCGAGTGGAACTTGGGAAAATTCTTTCCTTCATGGATATGAATTTAAGTTTTATTATAAAAAGTAATCTGAAAAGGATTTGGTCCTTGAGAATTGTGTGTGTATGTCTAAGGATTTTGGAATTCTTGTTCTTTGCAATAATTACACTCTGAAGGACAGACATTAGAGGTGGGATAAAGGGGCAGAGGAGATACATGGCACCTTACAATGGCAAATAGATTTTGAATTTTTCATAGTCCCAAGTGTATATTGGAAACATTCGAGCGGGTTTTAAAAATATCCATGAAGAGAACTCTAGAGATCCTGAGTAGTTGGTATGGAGTGTAGCCCAAGCACAGTCCTATTTGAAGTACTTTTTTTTTTTTTTTTGGAAAGACAATAACAGCCATTCTTCTCATGAGAATAGTCAAACATCCATGCCCTAAGAGTCTCTGAGACTGAGGTAGAGACTGCAGATAGGGGTCAGGGGAGGTTCAGAAGATACAGGAGCCAAATCTTCTCTCTTTTTCTGGAGGGTGTAGGCTCCTGGAGATGTCTTGAAGATGGGAGAGTCTATCACCAAGTGCTATGGCTGGATCTAGAATGAGCCCTAACGTCTTATGCTCCAGAGTGGCACTATTTGGAGATGGGGAACCTTTAGGAGGTGGGGATGGAGGCATGTCCTTGAAGGTATTGGAGGCATGTCCTTGTAGGGGATAGTGGTTTCCCAGCCCCTTTCTCTTGCTTTCTTTTGTGTTCCTCCTAAGGTGGGTGACTTTGAGATTAGAATAGAATAGATAGTCAAATGACAAGGCTATCAGGACAGGGTGCCCCCTTCAAAGGCAGAGACCAGACCGGGAGGTGACCAATGAAAACATTAATGGGCACCATCAAGTCCTTCTTCACAAGTAAAACACAGTGAGGCTCACCTGTGGGGACACTCCAGTCAACTCCTTTGTGCCAGAGGCCAGAAAATGGAAAGTGGCACTATTTGGAGATGGGGAACCTTTAGGAGGTGGGGATGGGTGGGTGAGGTCTTCTGGTATTGTAGGCATGTCCTTGAAGGAGTTAAAAGAAGGATTAAAAATCAAAGGTAATAGCCCTGATGCTTTTTCCAGACTTGTTATACATAGATTTTGACCGATGACTGGTATTTTTTCAATGCCTATTTTACATAACTTTGCTCAAAACTGTATGAGCCCCTAAATGAGTACACCAAATTGGGTTTTCCTGTTATCAGGCCCCCTCCTGCAGGTCAGGAGTTCTCTCTCTTCCCACATAAATAAGTCCTACTCTGTTTATTCTTCCCTGCTGTTATTGTCTTTAGGTTTTATTCTTCAAATTTGTGAGACAAGAACCCACAAGAAAATTGGTGAAGCAGAGAATCTAGTTTCATCTCAAAATGTCAGTTTCAACTTTGCTCCATCTTGTGCTCTCCATCATGATGGGCTGCCTTACCCACAGCCCCAGAAGCAACAGGGCCGACCAGCCATGGACCAAGACCTCCAAAACTGTGGGCCAGAATGAACTTTTTCTTTCAATGAATTGATCTCAGGTATTTATTATAGAGACATGAAGCTGACTAACATACTAGATAATCGTTTGGAAATTTCCATTTCAGGAAGCATTTATTTTCTTTGTTCAAGATTTGCTAGATCACGAAGCTGTAAAACTATAAATAATAGTTTGCTGTTGTTGCTTTTACCCAGAGAAGGTAAGTGCAAACTCTAACTGCGATTGTCATTAAACTGGCAGTTCTGAAGAACAAAGATGATTTCTTATTTTTTTTTCTGGCTCCAGCATCCATAGCAGACAATGCACAGAATGTGGCTTTCTGATTTCTTTCTTTTTAAGTTTCTTTTTTTAAACAATTTTAAGTAATGTTTGATAGTGAAAGACCTCTGTGGACCAAAAGCTAACTCTTCCTTGCTTTTCTATTATGGAAATGAATTTTCAAAAAGTATTAGTTTAATTTTGGTATTGGTTTTCCTTTTGGATTTCTATAGGATGTTTGTTACTTTTGGTTTCCTGCAATTATGTGCTATAATGATTTACAATGGGCTGGCACAAAGAGTTCTTCCCCCTTGAAAGGCTACTTTTGAAGTCTGTTTACTGAAATGGAAGCACCACTTGAAAAATCACTTACTCATTGAATAATTTGACTAAGTAAAGACTTTCAACTTTGTCAAATAAAGAGGAATCAATCAGTACACTTCTATATTTTAAGTAAATTTTAGCCTGACTTTTCATATGCAAAATCCTTTCTTCAAAAAGGAAGGATTTTGCACAGTGCCTGTCCATTAGGTGGAAATTATTGTGCCCCTTTCCAAGGGTTATTTCTAAAGATAATGTCTTAGAAAGCCACTTTGAAGATTATTATCTTGAAAATGTCCTATTCTGTGCTCACTTTCAGGTCCCAGAAAATAGGAAGGAATGAAATCAATATCCTCAGCCTATGACCCTTGTCTCTTTCCCAAAGTCAGAGACATCAGAACTTGCCACTGTAAGAAACAAGTGTTCACTGGGCTGTTTCCCTGCCCTTTCAGACCAGGAGCTGCTCACTGGGGGACTTCTTTGGCTCTGCCCACGCGACCCAGCCAATCGGCCTCAAGAGCAGGAGGATTGGGGGAGGTGGAGAGGCTGGTGTTGGGGAGAGAGGCTTGTGGGAAGCCGGTGGTGGCAGTTGGGCTCTGAGGGTTTTTTTCCTGAGGAGCTGTTTTGTTTGGCGTGTGTAGTTCTAAAAATAAAGTTAGTTTCTTTTGACAAGTGGCTCCTGAATTGTGCCCAGCCAGACTGCGGCACATATAGAATTTTTATTTTGTTTTTTTTGAGTTGTTGTCTATGCTTTATTAAGAGAAACCACATAGTCAGAAGAGCTCAAAAGCCAAAGAGTAAAGGCACCAGGAATTCCTGACTGTGATGGGAAGTTCCCCTCATTCAGAATATTCTCATTGGAACTTAAAATTGAGGCAAAAAGAGGAGGTGTTTAAGTGTAAAAGGACCCTACATCTTAGAACCATAGACTTCAGATTGAAGTTCAAAGGGTTTCCTAGTAAACAACACACTTTTCTAATAAAGACTGGAGAAAGAACCAGAGTTGGGTGAGTAGAGACCCACCGTAGCTGAGCATCTCTGAGAAAAGTGCTAACCATGAAGGTGTGCTCTTTAAGTAAAGTCCCTAAATCCCAGCAAAATCACATTGTTGAAGGTAAACTCTTTCACAAAAGATGAGACTAGAGAACAAAGGATTCAATGCAATTGAAGCAGTCAATAAACAAGTATTTATTGATAGTTGAATCAAAGCTCAGTATATTTGGTGACAAGTAACAAAGCCAGAATACCATTAGCCTAAGCAGATAGGCTTTATCTCCAGATGAGCCAGTCTAGATCTGGCTGGTATAAATGTAACAAAGGTGTCAGCAAAGATCGAAGCTCTTTCAGTCTTTCCACTGTGACATCTTTACTCTATTAATCTACTTGTGTCTTTTGGCTTTTTGTCTTATGATCCATCTTGAGTGTTCTCTTTTTAAAATTGTGTTGAGTTTTAGTGCATCATAGTTATAATGGGCTTCATTTTTGATATATTCACAAATGCTTATAGCATAGCTTTCTCCATTTCAATCCCCAGTAATATCTACTTCTCTCCATCATCCCTCACCCTGATCTCCTTCTTCTACTCTGTCTTCCTACTTTTGGTTTACTTTTGATTGATGCCATTAGAGTTAAAATTGGAAGGCCTTGTGATATATTCTTACTTGCACATAGAAAAATTGGGCCAACTTCATTCCCCATTTCTTTAGCTTTCCTTTCCCTGTTACTTCTCCCTTGGTCCCCCACTTCTATTCTACTGATCTCCCTTCAATTTTCACAAGATCTTCATTTTTAAAATTCCTGTTTCTTCCCTAGTTTCTGCATATGAGGGAAAAAATTCAAATCTTGTCTTTCCAAAGCTGGCTTATTTCACTCAGTATGTTGTTCTCCAGTTTCAACCATTTACCAGCAAATGACATAATTTCACTCTTCTGAGTAGAACTCCATTGTGTATATATACCGCATTTTCTTTATTCATTCACTTATTGGTGGGCATCTAGACTGGTTCCATAACTTGGCTATTGTGATTTGTGTTGTTATAAACATTGGTATGCATGTATCACTATGGCATCCTCATTTTAACTCTATTGGATATTTACTAAGTAGTGCTTTCCTAAGCAGCTGTACTAATTTGTAATCCCACCAACAATGTATAAGTTTATCTTTATTCCCCACAAATTACCAGCCATTGTTGCTATTTGTATTCTTGATGATTGTCATTCTAACTGGGGTGAGATAAAATCTCAGTGTAGTTCTGATTTGCATGGCCCTGATTGCTAAAGATATTGAACACTTTTTTTTTCCATAGATTTGTTGACCATTTGTATTTCTTCTTTTTGAGAAAGGACTCTTTAAAAAATTTTGCTCTTTTATTGAGGGGGTTATTAGGTTTTTTAGTGTTATTTTTTAAATTTATCAGTTCTATTCAGTTATATATGACAGTAGAAAGCTCTTTGATTTGCTGGACACAAATGGAGCAGAATTTCTCACTTCTCTTGTTGTGCATGAAGTAGAGTCACACCATTCATGCAACCATATCTATACCTAGGGTAATTATGTCTGTCTCATTCCACCATCTTTCTTAACCCTTTTCCCCTCACCCCTCCCCTTTGCCGCATCCATATTTCTTCCATTTATCCCATGCACCCCCACTCGCCCCTTATGGATTAGCATCCACTTATCAGAGAAAACATTCAGCCCCTGTTTTTTTGAGATTGGCTTATTTCACTTCATGATATTATCCAACTCCATCCATTTACCTGAAAATTTCATAATTTTATTCTCTTTTAATGCTGAATAATATTCTATTGTGTTTACATACCATAGTTTCTTTATCCATTCATCTATTGAAGGGCATCTAGGCTGCTTTCCACAATTTAGCAATTGTGAATTGTGCTTCTATAAACATTGAAATGGCTGCATTAGTGTAGTATGTGTAGTCTTTAGGGTATAGACCGAGGAGTGGGATAGCTGGGTCAATAATGGTTACATTCCAAGTTTTCCAGTTCATTGCTTTCCAGATTGGTTGCACCAATTTGCAGTCCTACCAGCAATGTATGAGTGTGCCTTTTCCCCCAAATCCACGCCAATGCTTACTGTTGCTGGTATTCTTGATAACTGCAATTCTGACTGGAGTGAGATGAAATCTTAGGGTAGTTTTGATTTGCATTTCTCTAATTATTATAAATGTTGAAATTTTTTTCATATATTTGCCGATCAATTGTATTTGTTGTGAGAAGTGTCTGTTCAGCTTCTTAGCCCATTTATTGATTGAGGTATTTGGGGTTTTTTTTTTTGGTGTTAAGTTTTTTGAGTTTTTTATATATCATGAAGATATGTTCTATCTGATGTGCATGTGGCAAAAATTTGCTCCCAAATGTAGGTTCTCTCTTCGCCTCATTGATTGTTTCTTTTCTGAGAAGAAGCTTTTTTCATTTGAATCCATCCCATTTATTGATTCTTGATTTTATTTCTTGTGCTTTAGGAGTCTTGTTAAGGAAGTCAGGGCCTAATCTAACATGATGAAGATTTGGGCCTACTTTTTCTTCTATTAGGCGGAGGGTCTCTGATTTAATTCCTAGGTCCTTGATCCAATTTGAGTTTAGATAGACAAAAGAAATTAAAGGGACATGAATAGGAAAAGAAGAACTCAAACTATCACTATTTGCCAATGACATAATTCTATACTTAAAGGGTCTAAAAAATTCCACCAGAGAACTTCTCGAATTAATAAATGAATTCAGCAAGGTAGCAGGATATAAAATCAACCACCCATAAATCAAATGTATTCTATACATCAGTGATGAATCCTCTGAAAGAGAAATTAAGAAAACTACCCCATTCACAATAGCCTAAAAAAAATAAAAATACATAAAATAAAATTAAATACTTAGGAATGAACTTAACAAGAGGTGAAAAGACTTCTACAATGAAAATGACAGAACACTAAAGACAGAAACTGAAGAAGACCTTAGAAGATGGAAAGATCTCTCTTGTTCTTGAATAGGCAGAATCAATATTGTCAAAATGGCCACACTACCCAAAGTGCTATACAGATTCAATGCAATTCCTATTAAAACCAATTGTCATTCCTTATAGAAATAGAAAAAACAATCATGAAATTCATTTGGAAAAATAAGAGACCCAGAATAGCCAAAGCAATCCTTAGCTTTGTGAAGCAGGAGGCATCACAATACCAGACCTTAAACTATACTACAAGGCTATAGTAACAAAAATGGCATGGTATTGGCACCAAAACTGACATGTAGACCAATGGTACAGAATAGAAGACACAGAGACAAACCCACATAAATATAGTTATCTCATACTAGACAAAGGTGCCAAAAACCTACATTGGGGAAAAGATAGCCTCTTCAACAAATGGTGCTGGGAAAACTGGAATTCCATATGCAGCAAAACAAAACTAAACTCCTATCTCTCACCATGCACAAAACTCAACTAAAGTAGTGTTAAGTTTTTTAAGTTCCTTTTACATTCTGGTTACTAATCCTCTGTTGGAAGAGTAGCTGACAAAAGATTTTCTCCCATTCTATATGCTTTTGCTTCATGCTCTTGTTTTCTTTGCTGTGCAAAAGTTTTTATTTCTTTCTTTTTAAAAATATTATGCTATCCCTTTTATTGATTCTTGGTTTATTTCATGAGTTTTAGGAGTTTTATTAAGGAAGTTGTTGACTATATAAATGGGTTGGAATGTTTCTCCTATGTTTTCTTCTAGCAGGTTGACTGTTTCTGGTCAAATCCTAGGTCTTTATTCACTTTGAGTTGACTTTTGTGTATGGTGAACAATGGGGATCTATTTTCATTCTTCTACAAGTGAATTTTCTGTGCACCCTTTGTTAAAAAGGCTATTTTCTCCAACATATGCTTTTGGCACCTTTTTCAAGGATCAGATAACCACATTTATGTACATTTGTCTCTGTGTCTTCAAGTCTATTCCATTGATCTTCATATCGCTTTTTCAGCCAATACTATGTTGTTTTTGTTACTGTAGCTCTGTTGTATAATTTGAGGTCTAGTGTTGTGATGCCTCCTCCAGCCTTGCTCTTGTGGCTCAGGATTGCTTTGGGTATTCTGAGACTTTGGGTATTCTGGGTCTTTTATTCTTCCCTATAAATTTTATAGCTATTTTTTCTCATTCTGTTAGGAATGTCATTGGTGTTTTGATGGGGATTGCGTTGACTCTGTAGATTCCTTTTGTTATATGTCCATTGGTTTAGTCAGCTTGTTCATTGCTGTGACCGAAGACCTGAAAAGAACAATTTTAGAAAAGGAAAAGTTTATCTTAGGGCCTGTAGTTTCAGAGGTCTCTGTCCATAGACAGCTGGCTCTATTCCTTGGGACTTAAAGTGAGGCTGAATGTCATGATGGAAGAGTGTGGTGGAGGGAAACAGCTCAAGACACCACACCAGGAAGCAAAGAGAAGGAAAGCTCTCCCCACCAGGACAAAATGTAAACCTCAAAGGCATACCCCAAAGACCCACCTCCTCTAGCCACAACTTACCTGCCTTCAGTTACCACTCAGGGAATTAATTCACTGATTGGGTTAAGGATTTCATACCTAATCATTTCACCTCTCTTTTGTTGCTCACACATGAGCTTTTGGGGAACATCTTATATCTAAACAATAATAGCCATTTTGATGCTATAATTGTATCTATTCATTAACATGGAAGGTCTTTCCACATTATCATGTCTTTTTCATTTTTTTCCTTCAGTGTCTTAAAATTTTTGTTGTAGAGGTCTTTTATTTCCTTATTTAGATCTATTCTTAAGTATTTTTCTTGAAGTTTTTGTGAATGGTGTATTTTCTTGGTTTCTTTCTTGGCAGATTCATTATTGGGGTATAAGAAAGCTATGGTCTTGTTTGATCTTGTTTTCTCCTACTATGTTGAACTTATCAGCTCTAGAAGTCTTCTGGTGGAGGTTTTTTGGTCATTGGCAAACAGATAATTTGACTTCTTTTCCTATTTGTATCTCTTTAACTTACTTCTCTGACCCAATTGCTCTGGCTAGAGTCTCAAGAATTTTATTGAATAAGGGGAGACATCTTGTCTTGCTCCTAATTTAAAGGAAATCCTTTCAGTTTTTCTCTATTCAGTATGATGTTGTCTTTTGTTTGTAATATATAGACTTTCATATGGAGGTAAGTTCCTTTGATCCTTAGTTTCTCTAGATTTTTAAACTGAAGATGTGCTAAATTTTACCTAAGACCTCTTATTGCATCTATTGAGATGATCATGTGATTTTTGCCTTTGATTCTATTTATGTGATGAATTACATTTATTGATTTATATTTATTGAATCAAACTTCCATCTCATGGTTGAAGGAATTTATTATTGTATACAGTCTTCTTTTTTTATTGGTTGCTGAAAACATTACAATGATCTTGACATATCATATATCATACATTTGATTCAAATGGGGTATTAATTCTTATTTTTCCATGTGTACAGATTGCAGGATCATATTGGTTATACAGCCATGTTTATACATACTGCCATACTAGTGTCTGTTGTATTCTGCTGCCCTTCCTATCCCCTTCCTATCCCCCCCTCCCATCCCCTCCATCATCTCTCTCTACCCCATCTACTGTAACTCATTTTTCTCTCTCTTTTTTCCCCTTCCCCCTCACATCCTCTTATATGTAATTTTGTATAACAATGAAGGTCTCCTTCCATCTTCCATGCAATTTCCCTTCTCTTTCCCAATCCCTCCAACCTCTCATGCCTGTTTAATGGTAATCTTCTTCTCATGCTCTTCCTCCCTACTCTGTTTTGAGTCGCCCCCCTTGTATCAAAGAAGACATTCGGCATTTGTTTTTTAGGGCTTGGCTAACTTCACTTAGCATAATCTGCTCTAATGCCATCCATTTCCCTGCAAATGCCGTGATTTTGTTATTTTTTTAGTTCTGAGTAATATTCCATTGTGTATAAATGCCACATTTTTTTCCATTCATCTATTGAAGGGCATCTAGGTTGGTTCCACAGTTTAGCTATTGTGAATTGTGCTGCTATGAACATTGATGTAGCTGTATCCCTGTAGTATGCTCTTTTTAGGTCTTTTGGGAATAGTCCGAGAAGGGGAATAGCTGGGTCGAATGGTGGTTCCATTCCCAGCTTTTCAAGGAATCTCTATACTGCTTTCCAAATTGGCCGCACCAATTTGCAGTCCCACCAGCAATGTACAAGTGTTCCCTTTTCCCCACATCCTCGCCAGCACTTCTTGTTGTTTGACTTCATAATGGCTGCCAATCTTACTGGAGTGAGATGGTATCTTAGAGTGGTTTTAATTTGCATTTCTCTGACTGCTAGAGATGGTGAGCATTTTTTCGTGTATTTGTTAGTTGGTTGTAAACCCTTCTCTGAGAAGTGTCTGTTCAGATACTTGGCCTATTTGTTGATTGGGTTATTTGTTTTCTTATTGTTTAATTTTTTGAGTTCTTTGTGTATACAGTCTTCTTAATGTGTTTTTGAATGTGGTTTGCTAATATTTTATTAAGGATGTTTTTACATCTATATTCATTGGGGATATTGATCTGGAGTTTTCTTTCTTGATGTGTCTTTGGTTGTGGTGTCAGGTGATACTAATTTTATAGAATGAATTTGGGCATGTTTCCTCTCTTTCTCTTTCATGGAATTGTTTGAGGAATTATAGTTTAGCTATGAGGTGTCCCCCAAAAGCTCATGTGTGAGACAATGCCAAAATTTTCAGAGGTGAAATGATAAGATTATGAGATATCTCCCCTCCACCCCCTGCCTCTCCTTCTTGGTTACAAGGTCCTAAATTACTTTCCTCCTCAAAATTCTTCTGCCCTGATGTTCTGCCTCATCTTAGGCCCAGAACTATGGAATCAGCTGACTGGGTATTGAACCTCTGAAACTGTAAACCAAAATAAGTTTTCTTCCTTTATTTTGTTCTTGCCACGTCTTTTGGTCACAGTGATGAAAAGTTGACTAAAACAAGGAGGATTGCTGTTTGTTCTTCTTTAAAGGTCTCTGGTTGAACTCAACTGAGAATCCATCTGGTTCTGGGCTTCTCTTTGTTAAAGGCTTTTTAGTACTGCTTCAATATTATTGTTGATATCGGTTTGTTTATGTTTTCTTTATCCTCTTGGCTCAATTTGGATAAGTCATATGTGCCTAGAAATTTGTCAATATTCTTTGGATTTTTCCAATTGATGGGAATATAAGTTTTCAAAATAGTCTTTAATGATCCACTGAATTTCAGAAATGTTTGTGGTGATATCTCCTTTTTCATCTGTAATTTTGTTGATTTGGTTCTTCTTTCTCATTTGGCTAGAGGTTTATCAATCTTGGAAATATAACTCTTTGTTCTATTGGTACTTTGTATAATTTTTAAATTCTCCATTTCATTAATTTCAGCTCTGATCCTAATTATCTCCTGTCTTCTAATGGTCTTGGAATTAATTTATTCCTGCTTTTCTAGGGCCTTAAGATGTAGCATTGGATTGTTTATTTGGGCTATTTCCGGCTTTTTTCCCCTTTAATATGGCTACTTAATGCTATAAACTTTCCTCTTAATACCACCTTCATAGAGATCCAGAGATTTGGTCATGTTACACTACTGTTCTCATTTGATTCTAGAATTTTTTAAATTTTTTCTTTTTAGATACACATGGCAGTAGAGTATATTTTGACATATTATACATACATGGGGTATAACTTTCCATTCTTGTGGTTGTACATGATATGGAGTTACCTTGGTCATGTATTTATATATGAACATAGGAAAGTTATTTTTGAATCAAGGAATTTTAAAATTTCTGTTCTCATTTATTTTATGATTCACTCATCATTTAAAGGAGTATTGTTCAATCTTCATATGTTGTTGTAGCTTCTATAAGTTTTCTGGCCATTGGTTTTTAATTTCGGTCCATATTATCTGACAAAATTCATGGAATATTACTGATATTTTTATATTTGCTAAGGCTTCCTTTGAACCCTAAAATATGGCCAATTTTGGGTAAGGTTTCATGAACTGCTGAGAAGAAAGTATATTCAGCTGTTGATGGGTGAAATGTTCTATAGATGTCTGTTAGATCCACTTGATTTATAGTATCATTTAGGTCAAAATTATCTTTATTGATTTTATGTTTGAATGACATATAACTTATTGAGTGAGGTAGGTTGAAATCCCCAAGTATAATTTATTGGGTTTATCTGGGACTTAACAAGTGTTTGGTTTATGTAGTTATGTGTGCAAATATTTGGGACATAAATAGTATGTAATGGCCTTTAGCAGTATGTAGTGGTCTTTCTTTTTCCTTCAAATTAGTTTTTGCTTGAAATCTGCTTTCAGAAAAATAAATGGTTATTTTGGGGCTCTATTTGCACAAAGTATCTTTTTCCATCCTTTTACTTTCAGTGTGTATATATCTTTACCTAAAAGATTATAGTCTTTTGCAAAGAGTATACATTGAGTCTTGTTTTTAAATCCACTCTTCCAGTCTGTGCCTTTTAATTAGAATTAAAACCATTTATATTCAAAATTCATTATGGAGAGATGCTTATTATATTCAGTTGGGTTTGCATCATAGATTTAATTCATTCTTAATTTCCATTTGTTTAATTGCTCTTCTGGAGAGTTTCATCCATTTGTGAGCTATGGAATTTGTTTTTTAGATCTTTGTATATTATTTCTTTAAGCATTTTTTATAATGCAGTTTTAGTGGTCATGAATTCTTAGTTTGTCCTTATCACAGAAAGTTTTTATTTCAGTTTTGATTCTGAATGATAGCTTTGATGTATATAGAGCAACCTTGCATTGTTTTCTTTCAGAGTTTGAATTATCTCTTTCCAAGTCCACCTCCCTTTAAAGTCTGAGTTGAGAAGTCTAAAGTGAACCTTATTGGCCTACCTCTAAACATAAACTGACATTTTTTTTCTTGTTGCTTTCAATATTTTATCCTTAGTTTTTTATTTTTGGAATTTTGATACTAATGTGTCTTAGAGAGCTTCTTTTTTGATCTTGTCTGTTTGGGGTTCTATATGCATCTTGTATGTGGATGGATAACCATCTCATTCATAATGTTTGGAAAATTTTCTGCTAGTATTTCACTTAAAAGTTTCTTAAAGCCATTAATTTGTATTTTTGTGCCCTCTTCTACCTCAGTGACTCTAAATTTGGTCTCTTACTGTTGTCCCAAGTTCTTGTATATTCTGCTCATAGTCTTCTTTTTCCCCCTTAATTGTTTTCTGAGTGCTCCAGCTCAAATACCTCATATTTAAGGCCTTAGATTCTTTTCTCTATGCAATCTAGTTTGTTGGTGATATTTTCAAGGGATTTTTTTTTAAACTTTGTTTTATTTACTTATTTTTCAATGTGGTGCTGAGGATTGAACCCAGTGCCTACATGTGCTAGGCAAGCACTATATCACTGATCCACAACCCCAGCCCTCAAGTTAATTTTTTATTTGATTTGTTGTTTCTTTCATGTCTGGGAATTCTGATTTTTTTTAAGACTCTATCTCTTTATTGAAATGGTCCTTCACTTTATGCAATTGCTTTCTAAGTTCATTCCTTAATTTATTTCTTAGATTTTCTTTTAGCTCTTTAATCATTAATCATTTTAATAATCAATTTTTAAAAGTCTTTCTCTTCAGTTTCATTCCCTTCCATGTCCATGTGTTTCTTTGTTGGGGGACTGTAACTTTTGAAGGGACACTTGTTAGCCTGTTTCCTCAGGTCTTGAACTTGCACATCTCTCGATGTGGATTCTTCTTCTGATTTCAAGGGGATGCCCTTTGAAGTGTGGTTGCCTTTCTTGTTATAAGTCCCATGTTATTGATATCTCTTAGCTTCAACATGTAGGTTCAGTGTAATACGTGTGGTTTCAATCATCAGGGCCTCTCAATTTGCCACTGTAGAACTGCTGACTTTATTCATTCTTTTAAAGCTACTATAACTCTGTGGATTTTTTGAGCCTTATTTTTGGAATCTTTCTCTGTAGAGTAGGTATTCAAGGGTGGGACATGATGTCCCCCTCTAATCATTCCTACTTGGGGCCTAGTCATTAGTTTGGGGTTTTTGTTTTCCCTACTGTTTTAGTGAGGTGTTTTGCTACTGTGACTAAATGGCCCCACCAACACAACTGTAGAGGAAGAAGACTTTATCTGAGGGCTCATGGGTTCAGAGGTCTCAATCCATAGACAGCTGGCTCCATTCCTCAGGGCTCCAGGTGAGAGAGGAACAACATGGCGGGAGAGTGTCGCAGAGGGAAGCAGCTTCTGTTGTGATCAGGAAGCAGACAGAGAGAACCCCCACTTGCCAGATACAAATATGCATTCCAAAGTCAAGTCCCAATTCCCACTTCCTCCAGCCACACCCTACCACTTCAATTACCACTAAGTTAATCCCTATCAGGGGAATAATTCAGTGAATTATTTTAATTTTGATTTCAAACCATTATTATCTGATAAGATGCATGGTGAATTATTCCCCTGATAGATAGGGGATTAGGTTAAGACTAAGTCTTAGGTTAAGACTATAACCATCATTTCCCCTCCAAAACTTCTTGCAATTGTATCACACATGAGCTTTTGGCAGACACCTTATATCTGAACCATAACACCTACTCTACGTGCTAAAGTATTGTTGAGGCTTGGACTGGTTTGTATGTGGTTTGGTTTGTGTGTGGAAGGAGGTACACTGCAACTTTGCAGCATTATGAGTGTGGTTCAACTGAGGAGTCTCTCACCTGTGAACTCATAGTGTACTAGAAACTTTGCAGCCCCTCTCATAAAAGGGGGAAAGAAGCAATGGCAACAATTGTTGTGATCAATATATAATATTAGAATAAAATTCAGTGTCTATTATGACATGTGCACCATTAATTACTGCAAAAAAAAACATGGTTTCAGTATTTTAAAATAGCAACAATAAACAGTGTGAACTCAATCTAGCATTAAAATATACAGTGGGTGTCAATCTTCCAAATATTAATAACCACAACAACATGAATGGAGGGGCCAGTAATTATATAAACTAAATTGTTCTTAAAGATAGTAAAATTAAAGTTTACTAAGAGGAAAGAAAAATGGGCTTGGAAATGAGGAAAGTTTAAAATATTTAAAAGGTAAACAGAAGTATAGCAGGTGAGAAGTAGCAAGTGCTGATTACAAAAAGAGAAATAAAATAAATAACAAAAGAGAAAAAGAGAATAAGTGAATTTGGCTATTGAAGAGGAAGAGAGGAGAGGAGGATCATAAGAGAAACAGGAGGAAAAAAAGCCAAAAACAAACCAAAGCACATAAACAAAAAGCCCTTACTCTCTAAAATCAAAACAACGTGAAATAACAAAAGATTGAGGAAAGAAAAAAAAGTGAAACATAAAATATCAAAAAGAAAACTGAGATGAAAATTAGTGATTAAAATGAAAAGAAAAAATTGTGTGTGCATGTATTCACAAGCCAGTCAACAGCTAGAATATATACATATACAGATTTATACTCACATTAAATAGCAAAGGAGAAAAGAAAAAAAATAATGAAAAATGAAGACTTTGTGCTGAGGTCAACAGTGGTCAAAACTGTTGGCAAGAATGACTGTCCACTGCCAATGCCTTACTGTCCCTGTGTACCCCTCAGAGAGAGAAAGAGAGGGGCGGGGGTGCTGGAGGCTGTTACATCTTCTTTGGCTTGCTCAATAAGCTGTCAGCTGGAGTGGCCTGGACCTGAAGCTGGCTGTAGGGGCTCTTAGCTCCCCTTCTCATCAGCTTAAGTTAGGTGAGAACAGGACCTAGTGAAAATTGGAGTTTTTCTATGCAAACTCTACACAGGCACTCCGGGGAGGGGCTGATACAGAGTTTTAAACATACAATTCAGGCAGCTCTCTGTTAGATCTGACTGACATTCAAGCTTTGTCATGATGTATCTTCTCTAGAGAGGAAACCTCCACTCAACCTATTTGCCAAGCTGATCTCTATTGTGTGTCTAGATCCAGGAGGAGAGCTCCCAAGAACTCCATTCTAGGGCACAGCAACAAACTTTTCACTCTTCTTGTGCACTCCATTGCCACAAATGTTGTCTTTTCAGGACCAGACCCTAAGCATAAATGTGCCCATCTGTCCAGTTTCTGAGTTCTCTCTGGGTAATCTTTTTTTTTTTTTTTGGGGGGGTAGTTGTAGTTGTATATGGACACAATACCTTTATTTTTATTTATTTATTTGTATATGGTGCTGAGGATCTAAGCCAGTGTCTCACATGTGCCAGGCAAGTGCTCTACCACTGAGCCACAACCCCAGGCCCTTTCTGGCTAATCTTGCAAGCTGTCAAACCCAAAGGGAAAGAGAACCACTCTGTACTCTGTATTCTTAGTTTGAGTTCCCCAGGGTAAATCCCTCTGTGCACCTTAGTCACACCTTTCCAGAGGGACTCTACATCTCATGGCAGGCATAGTTAGGAACAGTTGGTTAAAGATGTTTCATCTCTGGCTCCTGCAGCAGAAAACCATCGGGAGGTCACCCCAAGATGGTGTCCCATGTCATCTCTCTACTCTGTAACTGAGAAACACAGAGCACCCCTCACACAATGACTGACCACACTGTTTTTTGGTCACTCATTTTCTCACAGACCCTCGATTCCATGAGTTCCCCTATGCCATATATATATATATATATATATATATATATATATATATATATATATATTATTTTTCCAAATTTTGAGTTACTTGAGTTATCCCTCTACAGTGGGTTGGCACAAAAGAGTTACTGACTATATTCCTGGGATCTTCTTTCCTATTCTAAATCCAACACATCCGAATCTGTGTCCTTATGATTCTGATATTGAAATTCCTTCTGTCACCTGCCCCACTGGGAAACAGTGTTCCCACTGCTTGAATTCCAAGCCACAGAACAACTGGAAATCACAACCTTCTTCTACTCCACCATTTCTGTCCCTCCCAAGAATCTCAAGTGTTCTCTTTGATTTGTGAATTTTGTGTTCACATCCAAGCAGGAGGGGAACAGACAAAGAGAAGAAAAAGTGATGTTTTACCTAGCATTCTGATGATCTATTTACTACATAGCAAGCAATAGGTTTAAATAAAAATTTAAAATATTATATGTCATGATTCTGTGGGGAAGGGAGAGCTGAAATAGCTGAGAGTTCCACAGGCATATCTGTTCCCCATTTACAGAACCTCTCCACATGGCTAGCTTGGGCTTCCTCACAGCACAGTCTCCTCAGAGTAATAAGATTTCTTGTATGGTAGCTGAGGACTCCAAAGGGAAGAGAAAAGTACCAGGTGTCATGAAGGTTACGCTTGCTAAGGTGGCATAATTATTGGTCAAAGCCAATATTCAAGAGAAGTAGACAGACATTTCCATTCTCCAGCTCTCAATAGTAATTGCAAAGAATTTACCTTCATCTCTACTGAAGTCTATACTCTTATAATACAATAGTTACATTTCTTCCACATACAAAAATATATTTACCTTTTCCAAGACCCAAAAAGTCTCACTTCCATGATGGTGGCAGATTTAGGCTCAACATCTAAGATCTTACAATCTGTATTATATCCAGGGAGATAGAAGGTTTCAGAGATATGGTTCTTGGATTCCATGAATACAAGCTGAAGATTTATGAGCTAAAGAGACAAATTCTGTGTGCCCCAAATAAATAGAATATGTCATAGGATAACAAAAGACTCACATTCAAGTAAGTGGGCTTCCCTCACTTCCATCATATTCATTAGGTCAAAACAGTCAGAAGCAAGCCTAGAATCAAGGGATGGGGTTCTAGAATCTCTTTTTGATGGGGAAGCAACAAAAGATGTGTAGCTATTTTTTAAGTTGCTCACATATATCAGTGCTATTAATCTGGGAAATGGAGCCATCCACAGAAACTTATACCTACATATAATTGACCAGAAATATGGACTATGGATCACATCGAGCAGCAAAGGAGTTTGGGAAGTTGAATACAGTCAGGGAAGACAAGTATGAAGAAATTTGAGGTAGCTAAATACCAGTGAGTGCCTGTAAAAACTTGTCTACTATGTGCTAGGTATTGTATTTAGCATGAGAACAAACTAACTTTCAAAGAGATTGTGAAGAAGGTAGAAAGACTTTATTGAATTATGAGCTAGTATAGGGAGATGCTCAGGAAATGAGATGACAGGTTCCTATCCAAGAAGATCTAGGCAGGAAAAGGTAGTGCCTGTAAAATGAATAGGAATTGACAGGTTAAGGTGTGTCTAACGGGGATCAGGGAGTGGGAAGTGAGGAGGGGGTGTCATGGAAAAGCAGAATGAGCTTTTGCCCATTCAGTAAAACGAGAGCGCAAGTGGTTCGTGATTACTGCATCAGAGCTTGAGAGCGTGGGAGAATAGAGATGATATTGCCTTTATATTTTGGATCCAATAGAAACCACCTCACTATTCCTTGAGACAAAAACTGAGTCATCTCACAGATTAAATCACAAAAGACACAGTTAGCCAGCAATTAAAAGAAATGAAAATTTGCACATTATAAATTTCTTTGTAAATTGAAGTACTTGGGGACCAAAATTTTCATTACATGACAATCTCAAGTTATGATTCTCAGGTATATAATTCTCAGAATTCAACTCATACATTCAAATTCACTGTTGCCATTTAAACCATTTCAATTACTACATAAAAATCCAGATTTCTATGATATAATAGCTTTGTTTATAAAAACAATGACATTGAAAAAAATAACATCTTCCAGTTTCTTACTTTCAGAACAATCTCATTGTAATTGGAAAGTTTATTTGTCAGACTCTATTTTTAATTTTAACTGACATAAAACATAAGTTGTACATTAATAGGGCAACATGTAATGTTTGATACATGAATGTATTATGCAATTTTAAGTTAGGTTAAACATACATATGTCCTCAAACTTTTATAATTTCTTTGTGATGAAAACTTTCAAAATCCTTTTTTCTAGCTTTTTGAAATATACAGTACATATTTGTTCTCCATAGTTACTGTACTGTGCAAAAAACAACCTAGATCTTTTTGCTCCCATCTATCTGTAACTTAGTACCCATTTCTCATCCCTCCTTACCCCGCTACTGTCCCCAAACTTTGTTAACGACAGAATTCTTCTCTATTTCTATGAGATCAACGTTTTTAGATACCACATATGAATGAGATCATGTGATACTTGTCTTTCTGTGTCTGACTTATTTGGCTTAACACAATGATTCCCAGTTCCAAACATGTGCCTGCAAATGACGGGTTTCATTTTTTTAATGGCTGAATAGTATCACATTAAGTATATGCACCATATTTTCTTTTTTCTCTCATCAGTCAAGGGACACTTAGTTGTTTCTATTTCTTGGCTACTGTGAATAATTGTGCAATGAGCACGGGGCTACAGAAGACTCTTAAACATACTGATTTGATTTATTGTAGCTATATAGCTAGTATTGGACTTGTTGGGTCATATATTATTTCTATTTTTAATTTTGTGTGAAATGTCCCTAATGCTTTTCACCAACAGAGTCCCCTTTTCTTCACTTCCTTGCCAGATCTTGTTATCTTTAGTCTTTTTGATCATAGGTATCTTTACTGGGATGAGGTTGATAATAGGCATTTTTACTGGTATTGATATACATTTCTAAGATGATCGATGATGATTATTTTTTTCATGTACCTGTTGACACTTGGATATCTTCTTTTGAGAAATATCTATTTGGACCTATTGCCCATTTTCTAATTGGGCTATTTATTGTGTGTTTTCCTATTTATTTATTTTTTAGTTCTTAATATATTCTGGGATATCAACCTCTTGTAATAGGTGTATATTTCAAATATTTTCTCACATTCTGTGTCTCTGCAGTCTATTGAGTGTTTTCTTCACTGTGAAGAATGTTTTTAGTTTGACATAATCCCATTTGTTTATTCTGGTCTTATTTCCTTTGTTTTGAAGGTTTTATATAAAAATCCTTGATCAGTCTAAGGTCCTGAAGCATTTCCCCTGTATTTCCCCATGTTTTCTTCTAGCAGTTTCAGTTTTTTCATTTAATTCTTTAATCCATTTTGAGTTGATCTTTGTTTCTGGTGAGAGATGGGAGTCTACTGCTTCATTTATTTTTCTGCATGTGGATGTCCATTATCCCAACACCAATTTTTTTTGAAAGACTCTCCTCCAATATGTGTTCTTAGCACCTTTGTCAAAAATTAGTTAGCTATGGATATGTGGGTTAATTCTAGCCTCCTGTTCTGTTGCATATGTTTTGGATGTTGATATCATGCAGTTTTGATCACTATATCTTTGTGGTATGTTCCTTATTTTATTATCCTTAGTCTTCCTATTCACTCTCCTTTACCTCCATCTCTGTTTCCCTTCCTTCCTTCATTCTCTTCTTCCATTTCTCACTTTCTTCCTCTCACAATCTCTCTGCTTCCTACTTTCTTAATCAGTTTTCACTCTGCATTTTCCTTCTAAGATGTTTATTTCATAGCAACAACATAAACTCTTCTATAGCTTTGAGAGCTTTGAGCATTAGCATGTCAAATGTCACATACAAATGTCTAAAAAACATTAGATCCCCACAGGTAATAGATCCATCTATCACTTTTCTCCTTTTGTTTCTTAATTTTAGTCAACCCACTTCAGCTATTCATCCTTTGCTTTGATGCACAAAGACAATAAACCAACCAATGACTTCCTTCTAGCAGCTTAAAGCCAAAATAACTTATCTATATTCATCAACTATTGGGTATTTTAGTTTTTGTGTCTACATTTAAAAAATACCTTCTTTCCAGTTGAAATTCAATATACTTTATGGCCACTGTTTGTTTAAAACTTTCATAATGTCCTGAAGTGATAGAATTTTATGAATAAAAGACCATCTGGCTCCCAAGAGTTGTGAAATTTTTTTTCAGCCTCTTTGAATGGGGCTTTATTTTCAGTAACAAGCTACACCTAAAAAATGAATGTGTGATGAATAAACCAGTGAGGCCTTGTAAAGTGCCAATTTTCTCTTTCAGGAGCGTCTTTTAAAATCTCTTATTTCCATCTCTTTATTTTTACTATACCCATAGGAAATGGAAGTGCATCTAAGTCTCTTTTACCTGTCTTCTTTTTGTCTTAGATTTTTACCCAAGGGAAAAAGTCATCCTGAGTCAAGGTAACTGGTACTGTGGAATAGGAAGTCTTAGGTATAAGTTGAGGAGGACAGTAGATCTCTCACACCCAGCTAAGATTTCAATGGAAATAATCCAGTCAATAATAAAAATAACAACAGCAAAAGATGCTCCAAGATCCACCTGCATCAGTTCTGGAAATGAAGAATGGTATTATTCACCTGCTAGAAGAGTCAGCAGTTTTTTATAAAAAAAAAAAAAAAAAAAAAAAAAAAAAACAATCCCACATCTCACTGGCTTATAAAACACGTAATTATTTCAACATGTTCTCTCTCGTGTAAAAATAACTCTAGAAAACATAATGAAGTAGTTAGATGTTCATAAGTTTATACAGAATAATTGGGTGCCAAAGTACAAATATAGATTGATAGATGTATGTTACAGAGGTCACGCTTCACAAGAAGCATTGCAACTGAAAAAGTTATTTTCAAAATGATAGACCAGCATTTGTTTAAATCCTGAACAAGGTAAATCCTTTGCATTCTATAAAATTCTGTATTTATTGAAATTGTTTTAAAATTTGTTTAAATAAATGAAATAAATGTATGAAATAATTACATTTATATGAATGTAAATAATGAAATAAATGTAAGTTCTAAAATAGCTATAGTTTCTGCATGCATAATTCTCCAGTGGGATGTTTGAAACTGTGTAGCCATGAGAAAAACCTCATTGTATGGAAGTTTCCTTCTCATTTCAAGAAGTCTAGTATCTAGCATATGTTTTCTGCACACTCATAAATGAAAATCCTAGCCATTGTGGTGAATGATATGGCAGTTCCTCAAAAACTAAAAAATGGAATTACCATATTATTCAAAAATTCCACTTCTGGATATATACCCAGAAGTATTGAAAGCAAGATCTTTAAGAGATACATATTTGTATTCCTTTAGTCATAGCAGCATTATTCATAATTAGTTAGAATGTAAAAGCAACCCAAGTATCTATCAATGAGTAAGCTAATAAACAAGATGTTGTTCTACATACAATGGAATGTTATCCAATCTTTTAAAAAAGTATAATATTTTGATAAATACTACAACATGGAAGAATGTTGAGGAAAATATGATAAGTGAAATATGCTAGACACAAATGGATAAATACTTTATGATTCATCTTACATGAGATACTTAGTCAAAATCACAGAGGTAAAATATAGAATGATAATTTTGGACAGGAGAATTTAGAAATGAGTGCTATTATTTGACAGGTAAAAGAGCTTCATTTTAACAAGATGAAAAGAGTTCTACAGTTCAGATGATGATCACACAATGCTGAATGTACTTAATGTGACTCAACTGTATATTTAAAAATGGTTGAGATGGTAAATTTTATATGATGTGAATTTACCACAATAGAAAATGAAATGGAAAACTCCACAATAATCCACCTGTGTCATTAAGATGACAAAATCACCCCAATAGATTTTTAAAGTGCCCTCCCTCATTTTTATTGAGAAGCACTGCACTAAAAGAAAATGGCACATGTTCATGAAAACATAAGACTAGAAAAGGAAAATAAATAATTCAAATGTCAAGAAAGATAAAATAAACAATAAGAAACATTAAAACAAAGAAACACAAACAAACAAAAACAATAAAAAATAACTTTCTGCCTACTGTGTAGAAAACTGGGAAGAGTGTTGCTGCCACTCTAACAAGAAAAAGCCAAATGAACTATAAATCATTACTTTCCTAAAATACACCAGAAAACTGAGGTCCCTGATTAGTCCATCCCTCAGCCTTGGTGGAGTACAGAAGAAGAGATTCCAGGCACAATTCAAGATGGCAAAAAGATTCAACTAAGATTTTTAACAATTGCTAAGTGGAAAACGTTGGCTAGCAGGAGAATACAGAATCTCTAGGAGCCACAGAGACAAGAGAATTTTGCAAAAACTCACAAGGTCTTTTCACACACCTGTAGTGGTTACACAGGAAAAAGATTGGGTGGGAGATCAGAGAAAGTGTCTGTAGATAGTGCAGCTCTGGAAAAGGTGTTTTCTCCTCTACAGAAAAAGCAAGAACTCAGTGTCCTACAGACTTACAAAGCAGAAATTTTAAGCCTCTGAGGAAGGAAAGCAAACCATATTGCCTCTGGGACACAGTGAGGACTTGGAGCTAGGGAAAGACTAAAAGTGAAAAACACAAAACAAATGAAAACAAAAACCTTCTACCATGGGTGAGGATGGTAGAAATCTTCCTGGGCCCAACCCGGTAGAGTTATTCTACTATTGGGGAAGGAGAAAAACCTCTCATAAGACCTTCTTATGATACGAAAAACTTTGACTACCATGGGGGACAAGATCACAGGAAAAGCTACACCTCAAAGACCCAAAGATCCAAGATTCCCTTAGACAAGCTGCACAAAGACAAAAGTAATACACTACCCTCAATTACCAGGTAGTGTATTAATAAAACAATCAATAGCTCTCTACCACTGGGAAAAGAGCAAGAGCATCCAGAGAGATTTCTAAGGCACAGGTGCACAGGAAAGGCCAAAATCTGAGGATGCAGCAGAATTATTCAGAAAAACATCATAGGCATACTAATCTCTAACCTAAGCAGTAGGTGATACTGGACTGAGGGCAACCGTAGCAGCAAAAACCAAACTCAGCCCAATTCTTGATTTGCTCAACCACTCATGCTAAGCATGTAGCAGAAAAACAGCATAAATATTATTTTTAAGAATGAAAGTATTATTTGTCTTGGATTCTGCTCTCTTACACACACACACACACACACACACACACACACACACAATATGAGTCTCCCTCCCTTCTTCCTTTCCTCATACCCCCTGCCCATGCCACACACCAAGGAAAGCAAAAGGTGTTTCAAGGCATAAGACAAGGCAGCCTGTAGAGTTGGGTTACCTGTCCCGTCACTCTGTCTTTGGTGGCTATTGTGGCAGGACGAGAGGATCCAGTGCAGTGGGAGATTTGCCATAACAGCATAGATTGAGAGTACACTGAGGTCATCACCAGTAGCTCCAAGAAAATTACAGACTTTCTTAACTCCTTTATTATGTCTTGTTACTCAAAACTTGCAACTCTGTAACTGAAATTGACAGCACTTGGTTGGAGAACAGGGAGCCTAGGAGCATACTGCAGAACTATGCCATGCTGCTGTGGGGTGGTTGCTTTCAGAGCACAGGCCATGTTGGGAAAGACCCCATCAGCCCCCAGCTCTTCTTTGCTTCTTAAGGAGCAGCAGGGCTTTTTGTTTGTTTGTTTTGTTTTTCTTTTTACAAAAATGTGACCTTTGGGCTCTTCCATGTATAGTCCAGGAGGACTGTTGGAAATAACATTAGGATTTTTACCTGTTCAGTAACACTTTATAGAAATACTTATCAATGTATTTGAGGTGCTTGTGTTCAGAGACCAAAGCCTGGGACTCTGCTAAGATCCACCCTACCTTTCATTTTTCTCTCTCAGATTTTCCTTACAGTCCTATTGCCTGGTTCCATACTGATTCCGTAAAGAATAGAATCCACTTTGATGGAAGGTGGGGTTGACATGGCTCGGATTTTCATGTCCTGGCAAAGTGGCTGCCATAGAATGTTGCTGCTAACTCATCAGTGTCTTGCTTTGAAAGGTCAAGACCAGGCTGCCACTTTGCTGAAAGGTCATTTTCAGATGTTTTTTCTTTTTTTGGAACTTGAAGCTTTTATGCCTCTCATATTTCCCAATTAAACCCCTCAACTTGAAAGAAAAGTCAGACAACCAACCAAATCAGACTCAGATGCCCCAGATGTTGGAATTATCAGATGGAATTTAAAATGTGTCATGGTAAAAGCCTCAAGTATAAAAAACAGACAATATGTATTAACAGGCAGGGAGTTTCGGCAGAAAGAAACTGTGAGTCAAGTAGATATGATGGAAATTTAAAAAAAAGTGATAGCAGAGATGAAGAGTTACTTTGAAAACCTTACCTATGGACTCATGCCAAAAGAAAAGGAAAAAACATTGAACTCTCAGATAATAAAAATTATAAAGTAAAAAAGTATATCAAATACAGCATCAAAAACTGTGGGACAACCTCAAGTGGTCTTGTATGTATATAATTTAATTTCAGAAGAGAGAGAATGGAATAGGGAAGAAGAAATATTAAAAGAGATAATAGTTGAGGATTTTCCAAAAATAATGAAAGATCCACAACTCCAACAACTTGGAGAACTCCAAACAGGATCAATACAAAACAAACAAAATTCACACAACTAAATATAGCTACACATAATACTCAAACTGTCAAAACCAAAGATGAATCTTGAAGCCAGCAGAAGGGGGAGGTGGGGAGAAGGGCATATACAAAACCAAAGGTAAGAATTATAGCAAACCTCTTGTTAGAAAAACTCTGTCAGCCAGGACACAACAGAGTGACAGAGTAACAGTGTTGAAATAAATGTCAACCCAAAATATCTTTGAAGAATAGTAATGAAACACATAGCTATCAAAATATACCATTAAGAAATCAACTTTCTAAGTCAAATACCTTCAGAACACTTTGCTACCTCACCCACTCTACCTTGAATTAAATCTCCTAGGTTTTAAACACCAGCTCTACTCCAATATCCAATTCTAGCTACTAATTCTGTAACATGGGTCCACTTTATGCTTTGAGTATAAACCTTGCTGCTCTACCACAGGAGGCTTATTTATAATGACCCCCAGCTGCCACTTTCTTATTCTTCTGCCTGTTCCCCTCCCTAAAAGCAGGGAAGCAAGATTAACATTTTTCCTATCCCAGTCTGAGCTACCATGTCCTTCATTGCTTAAAAGAGTCTTACTGTCCCCAAGAACAAAGAAACATCAAGCCTGGGAACTGGAGCAACAGCTTTCTCAAGGACACCCAACGGACACTAATTAATTGTATCTTCTGATAATATTTGTATTTCAGCCCTTATATCCCTCTTAAAAAAAAAACAAAAAACAAAAAACTGTATGTTTCCCTGGCAGAGAGAATCACAGTCTCTGGGAAAGGAGTTCCATGTGTTTCTCTTGGTCTAGCAAATCATTGAAACTTCCTTTTCCTTTTTCTCAAAAACTTATTGGATCAGCTATGTTACTGGATCAGCTATGGGGACAAGAACCAAGCTTTCCGTATCAATTCTAGCTTCCTAATGCTTGCTATCATCTCCTCTGATCCTTTCCTTCTATAAAGGATGAACAATCATCTTACAAGCATAATGTAAAAAGAAAGTTAAAAGGAATCTACAAAATTGCATCTTCTACTTTAAATAAGCCAGTCTACTGAGCTTTTGATGCAGTTTTCTAAAAAAACAAACAAACAAACAAACAAACAAAAAAACCTAAGTTAAAGCATTTGAAGAAAAACTCATTAATTTTTTTTAAAAAATGTGGCATATATTTGCTTTAATACAAACATCACTTATATATCTAAAACTTCCCTTTAAATGGCTTTTGTCTCTTTTATGAATATAATTATGATGTATTTTCAAGGTATACATTTCATAAATTAAATTTTATCTTTTGTTTTTGACTCTCTGCTCTGAATGATAAACATTCTCATTTTTACATTGCCTCTTTCTTCACCATTTTTTTTCTTTTTAAGTCCCCTTGTCCCGTTTCATTGGCATTGTTGAAATTTTTTTCCTTCTATAAAGGTTTATTCTATTTCATACTATTCCATCCAAAATATTATGATGTTTACTTTATGAAATTTAATTTCAAGAATTAAAATAATTACTTTGTTTTGTGCTTCTAGTTACTGGTGCATCTAAATGGTGTCAGATTTGATGCCAAGTTTTTTTTTTTTTACTGTTACTCTTCCATTTGTGAATTAATTTATTGATTCATTTTCAAGCTTGTTGAATTGTGTATTGATGTGGATTTTCAAAAAGTATTATGAGTTTCTGAGTATTGGAAACTATCTTTCATTTTTCTTCATTTGTCAGTGGTAAGTCTAGACAAGTAAATAAATCTTAATTTGTCTCATTTATCCCTTGTTAAACTGAAATTCTTGGCCTCTGCTTTCTCCATACTTGGATGATAAAGTCTGGCCCAAAGTAGCCTCTGTATGTGCCCTAGCTTGATGTGTAAGCCCAGTGTAACCTAATCTAAGAATATACTCTTGTATCCAAGCAATTGATCCTCAACCAATCACAGCAGTTATGCAGTTATGCTTCAGCCATTTCCAGTCTGTCAATTGATCAGCTCATGTCTATAAAAAGCAAATATTTTATATATATATATATATATATATATATATATATATATATATATATATATATTTCAGAGCAGAGAGTTAAAAACAAAAGATAAAATTTAATAATATATATATATATTTCAGAGCAGAGAGTTAAAAACAAAAGATAAAATTTAATATATGTATGTATATATATATATATATATATATATATATATATAAAATTAGAGGAAAGAGCATATAAAGTAGGTGATAAAGTAATTACGATTATAGAAATAAGTATATTCAACTTTAAGATAATCAGGTTGAAAATTTTAAGCAGATGGTTTGTGGTAAATGAAAGAGTTATGAATTATTAAAGTAAATCTAAGATGAAGAAATAGTGAGTAGCAGTAAATCAAAGAAATGGTAAATATATTTCTTTAGTACTATATACCAAGGATATACATTCACATCAATTAAAAATCTAAATATGAAACATAAAATAATAACATTAATATAAGATAGTAAGAGGGAATATTATCTTAAGATAGAAGCAGGAAAGGAGTTCTTCATTAAAATTGAAAAGAATAACCATTGTTCTTTTTCAACCATCAATTAAAAATAATTGTTTCCATCAAAATTATCTTCTAAGGAACCAAAGTAGACTATGGCAGACTTTTCAGGAACAGTGGCAGATGTCTGAAGACAATGGAATTCGTCTTCAAAGTATATAGACTCAGATAACAGATACCAGTTAGAAAAAATATTATTCAAGAGTGAGCAAATATTGATTTTTTTCCCAAACTAAGAAGGCTTACCAACCACAGATATTTATTGAAAGAATTAATTAATGTAATTTTAAGGTAAGTCAACTATTTGGGAATAGAAAAAGAACTGGCAAAATAATTCTAGAAAAAACAGTTGAAAATAATAAAAATTTATAAATGAATTGTCTCCAAAAACATAATGTTGAATTTAATGGAAACTTGAATTTTAGAAAGTAACATAAGTTATCTGAAGAAAATTATATAATGCAATTTAGATAAAATCTTGAAACATGTCATATATCTTTTATCTACCTATGCACATTTATGTTGTAAATGACTAATAAGTGGACTGAAAGAATTCACAAGAAATTCATTCTTCTTTTCTTTGAGGAGAAAAAATGACAGATTTAATTGAGAATCAAATGAAATTGAAATATTTTGTTTATTTTACCTAAAAGATTAGTTAACTATGTAAAATATTCTTTTAATTGTTTTAAAACACTGCAACACATATGAGAAATACCCTATTCATGCTTGGTGGTGTGTATGTGTGTCTTAAAATGTTACTTCTGGCATTTTGTTAGCATTTACCAATTAAAAATAGAAAACATGGGAGAATAAGCAGAAACTCTGTTAGCAGAGTTGTAGAGAGAGAATCCAGAAGATTCCTCAGACACTGACAGAACAAGCTGACAAAAATTAAATAATATTTAAACAAAAATGAAATTATATTTAAATATTCCTTCCTACTATCTTCCATTAATGTAATTGTTTTACATTTCATAATTTAGAATTTTAACTGATGTGAACTTATATCCTTGGCATATAGTGTTGAGAAAATATGCTTACCATTTCTTCTTTGATTTATTGCTATTCTCTTTTTCTTCATCTTAGTCTTAATTTAATTATTTGTAACTTTTTCTTTAAATAATATGTAAATATTTGAAAGCTGAATATATTTGTATGTAATATTTATGAAATAGTTATATCAATTGATATATAAACCACAAATTGTATCTCAATTTATATCCAAAGGCAAAACTCATATCAATGATTTGTCCCCTCACATCAATGGAATCAAATAGTAATAATAAGAAAAGTCCAATAGATCATGGGCATATCAAGAGATAGACTTCTTTGAATTAAAAATACTTAAATTTGTATCAATGAGAAATCCAACTAATATTACTCGGTTATACAGAAGCACAAGAATTGCAGATTTTTGAGAAAATTCTACAGTATGACAAAAAAAATTAAGAGAATAAAATGGAAAACAGTGTCTAGTGTCTAAAGTAAAGGACTTCAGGAAGAAAATTAATATCCTCTGGATAATTCAAGATTATATTGATGGCATAAAACTAGCACTCTTTTCTATGGGAAGAGAAAATATAGATAAGACAAATCTGGGACACTAAATATATGATTACTACATTTTAAAAAAATGTACATTTGGAAGATGAAGTTAAAGACTTCCAAAGAATGTAAAAGAAGCAGACAACCAAAAGACATGTGAACAAAGACAAGAGGCATACAGGGTCAATTCCAGGAGTTCAACATTTAATTACTAGATCATCCAAAAAGAGAACCCAGAGAGCTGGAGAGAAAGTGATTAAATTATAAATACAAATAGTATAGTTGGAAAAGAAGGAATAAGATTCATCAAGTGTTGCACTTGATGGATGAATAAATAGATAGACATATCAAGTTGCTAGAGAATCAGGCATAAAGAGAAGTTCTTAAAACATCAGAGAGAACTGAAGATAAGCTACAAAGGAATGAGAATCCAACTGAAATCCTGTCTCAGGAATGGAGTTTAATGCCTTTGAGCATGTGAGGGAAAGTGACTTCCAGCTTAGACTTCCTTTCCCAGTCATATTACCAGTCAAGTGTAAGGACAAGAAAAAGGTATTTTAAAGTACACAGGACTCAGACTGTCTTCCTTGGATTTTTTTTTTTTAAGTATGCATTCCACTGAAGCCATGGAATGAACTAGAATAGGAGGTCAGGAATTAATGAAGGGGAAGTACAGCTCTATATGTAGTACAGGGGACACTCCAAAGAAGAGAGGCTCCAGGCTCCAGTGGGCTCCAGTGGGCTCCAGGAAAATAAACAAAACACACTATAAACAAACCAACAAACATACACAACCATTTAGAATTTGAAGGAACATAAACTACAACAGAGAGCTTGGAATATTTTACATGATAAAAACATAGAAGTAAATGCAATTAGAGCCCATGAAAGCAAAACAAGTAAAACTATACAAAAAAGGTCTGATCCTAGAAGGTAGCAAAGTTGTGGCATGACATGGGTCAGTCAGTAGAGTGTAAATAGGAGCAATAAGTCTGAATTCAGCCCAGGAACATTCTATTTTGAGTGGCACAGGAGAACTGACATGAAAACTACTGAAAATTAGCCTAGCCATTTGAAATGCAATCACCATTTATTGGTTTTCAACTTTTAGAATCTTATAATTTATAGGCAAAGCATAGAGGAACTAAGTTTAAAAAGTAAATAAACATGTTATTTAACAATCACAAGTAAAAGCCAAAGAAGAGACAATATTGGATAGGATCTGGAAGGATAAAGGAATGTGGATAATAAGTGTTATTGTCATTGAAAGACAGTAGGTAAAAGTTGTATATGTTATCAGGAAAAGAAGTGTGGGTTTAAGAATGTTGCTGTAAATGGAAATTGAAAATAATGATATAACTCTGGTGAGCAAATATAGGGATGAAAAGGTAATAGGAGCATGTTAAATCCTTATCTATCAAATAAAAACTTAATGTTGATATCTGAATTATGTGAATATTGAAATAGAACTTCAGTGATCTTATTTAGAGATAGAGTGTCACTAGAGGTACTAAAAGAAAACTGGTTTAAATGGCAATCATAAATTAGTGACATTTGAGTGGAGATGGGTAGGGCATAAACTGGTTAATTTTCTTTATAGATCTTTCAGAATGCTAATATATATCCTGTGCATACATTACTTTGAATACATCTGCAATTCAAAGACTCTGCAAAATAAAATGGAGATGAATAAGCTACACAGAAAATACAGAATGTGGTCAAAATAAGCTCAGAATTAAATTTATAGTCTTAAAGGTTATTATAAAATAAGAAAAAAATTAAAATAAATGAAGTAAGCATACCATGCAAGTTAGGAAAACAAGACTAAGGAGGCCTGAAAGGAACAATGGGATACAATAGAAAATTATAAATTATAAAAAGAGAATTATAATGCTAATACATCTGATGCTATTTTAATTGTTTTTCATGCTTTAATTTCTTTAATCAACATAGCAAACTATAAGGGAGTTGCTGTTATTATCCTCATGTTCAGATAAAGAAATTGAGGTACAAATAGATAATTTGCCCAGAGTTATCTAGTGAATAACAGAACAAAGATTGAGAGCAGGGCCTGTTGGCAAAGGCTTGGCAATATTTGACAAACAGCTTTCCTCCCCATCACCTCCCTGCCAAAGCCCTTTTACATAGTGTTTGTACTCCCTGGACGGTCAGTTCACTGACACTGTGTGTCTGGAGTTGGGAAGAGATGTGCCCAGTTTGCCCTCTGAAGCAGCACACTACTGATTCAAACCCAGGTGATCTGGTTTCAGAGGATTAAAGTGAGGGTATTCTAAGGGCATTTCCATTAATGTTAGAGAGAGATTTTTAGATTGGCAATATTGTTATTATATCAAATATAACTAATGCAATGAAACAAATAGGTGACTATACAGCTACTAAAGTGAAGAAAGTGTCATTTAATTCCAGTAAAGAGTGGAATTAGTACAGAAATGGCATTGGACAATTGGTGATTCATTAGAAAGGTGATCAGGTTAGACCACTACCTTATACTACATAAAATCAAATTCCCAAGGAATTAAATACCTAAATATTTTTAAAACCTGTGAAATATTAAAAATAAATATGGGAATATTTTTGTAGCCTTGATGTAGGGAGACTTTCCTCAGCAAGCCACAAGTAAAAGATCGTTAATATATGAGTGTGTGAGTAAATAATATGAAAAATGAACACAATCAATGAATTAACAACAAATGTGATTATTTCTAGAGCTGATATTGGATGAGGAATGTACATACATGGAAAATCTCAGTGATTTTTACATCATGTAAAAATAAAGAATACAGCCAAATGCCATGGTGCATGCCTATAATCCCAAAGGCTTGGGAGCCTGAGACAGGAGAATCTCGAGTTCAAAGCCAGCCTTAGCAACTCAGTGAGACCCTGTCTCTAAATAAAATACAAAATAGGGCTGGGGATGGGGCTCACTGGTTGAGTGCCCCTGAGTTCAATCTCTGGTATACACCCATCCCCACCGCCAAAAAAAGTGACTGCAACCTACAATTTAGATCGAGTGGATGATTTTAATGAATACTAGACATATGAGAATTAAATAAAAGAAATTAGAAAATGTGAACAGATCAAAAAGTCAAGAAAATTAGAGGTACCCATCAAACTCTCTCTCCTCTCCTTCCTTCCTTTCTGCTCTGTGAAAGACTTCAGGTTTATAGTGTGTGGAATATTGGTTACTTAACTTATGAATTACCAAGTTACATATTGTTATAACTCACAGAAAAAATAAGGAAAACTTTCTCATTCAATTTAATAATTCATTTAACAAATATTTATTGTGGTGCTTGCTCTATTAGATTTTGAGGTTATAGCATTAAATGAGAATTCTCATTTAAATCTAGAAAATAATGGTAAAACCAAATTCTCCTTGTATTTGCAATTATAGTAATTAAAATCTGGCAAAGATAGCAAACAGAAAACAATTTTTGAGAGATAGATAGGTCCCAAGTAGTCTATTAAATATTACCTAACTGAATTTAGTAGTGTATTAGGAGGCAATTATAAACCAGAGCAAATTAGGTTTTATCCTAGACATATAAGGATGATGAAACTTTTTTAAAAAAAATGTTTTTAATACAAACAGTGGATATTTCTGAGAAAAAATATGCAATAATCATCTTTGTAGATGACAAAAGGTATTTGATAATATCCAATATTTCTTTCTTCATGGAACACTAATTTATTTAACAAATATTCATTGAATTTCAGGTGTCCTAGGGGTACTGGGCATAAAATAGTGAAAGAGAAGGCTCATGCTCTAGGTTTCAGGTAGTTTATATTATAATGGAGAAGACAGAGGCCTGACTAAGGAATTGTAAAGCAGAGTGAAAGGGAATTATAGGTGCCTAGAAAGCCAGATCAGCTTGTGAGTTTGGAAGGCTTATTGGAATAAGAATTCACCAGCAAAGAAGGGTGAAGACCACTACAGTATGACTGGAGTGCAGAGCTAGAGTTGGCTGGTGGCTAGAGATCAGCTCAAGACATGAGCAGGGCCATGTAACTATACTATACTAAAAAAAATTTAATTTAATTCTAAGAGTATAATAAGAGATTTGTTGAAAGACTTGGGCAGAGGAGTGGCAATCAGTGTTGCATTTCAGAAAGTTCAAATGAATGACAGTGTGGAATGGATTAAAAGGGCTCAGTGCAGGCGACAAATTGTTAAAAGCAGATGTGAAAACAGAAGAGAGGTGACAACCGTGTGGTCTAAGGCTGTGGTAGCCAAAAAGAAAATGTAGAGTAGATTGAGAGTTATTTACAGGTAGAATTGTGAAACCTTGGTGTTGACTAGATATACAGAGGGAAAGGGAAAGGGAAGAGTCAAGAGATTATTGGTTGGTGGAAGGAGGTTCTCTAAAAGCACTCTGTGCTGTGTTATCACTTTCTTAAGGTTATAAAAGCTATTTGCTTGAAGTCAACATAGCAGATTTTTAAATTAAATTTATTTTCAACTGATACAGAACATAAAAATTACACATATTAATAAAATAAGATCAACTTTGTAAGATTCCACATATGAGTGAAATCAGGTAGTATTTGTCTTTCTTCTCGCTTAACATACATCCTTCCGTTCTGTCCATCTTGTCACAAATGACAGGATGTCAATCCTTTTTATGGCTAAATGGTATTCCATTGTGCATATGTAATACATGTTCTTTATCCATTTCTCAGGTGATGGATAACTTAGGTTGTTTCATTTCTTGGCTTTGTAAGTAGTCCTACAGTGAACATGGGAGTGCAGATGTCTCTTCAACATACTGATTTCATTTCATTTGGATATACATCAAGGAGTGGGATTGCTGGATCATATGGTAGTTCTATTTTTAATCTTTTGAGGAACATAATACTGTTTTTCATAATGTCTGTATTAATTTACACTCCCACCAACAGTGCAGGCACATTTATTCTTAGTAATAAAACACTAAAAATATCCCTATGATAATCTATAGCAAGATAATAAGGTCCATTATTACCACCATAATTTAATGTTACATTTCAAGTGATAACTACGTAATAAGTAGGAAAAATGAATTAAAATAATTCTTGGAAGCCAGACAATTATTATCATCATTTACAGAAGATCTGAGTATATACCTAGAAAACCCATGACTCAAGAGGAAAACTAGAAACAGGTAAAATCTCAAGTTATGACATAAATTTTATGAAATTTAGTAGTTTCTTATTTTATCAAGAAAAACATTATAAAAGACAATTTTAAAACTTTCTTTTCAAAATAAAATGCAAATATAAAATACCTGAGAATACAGTTGAGAATTAATCAGTATTGATATGGAAGAAAAGGTAAAACTTTACTGAATAAATGGAGACTCATAACAAGTTCTTGAATGTGGAGACTAGGAGAAAAAAAGTTAATTTTCTCAAATTGATTTATAAATTTGATTTTAAAATTAAACTAGTGGTGTTAGAACAACCAAGAAAATTTTGATATTGTGAAAAAGAATTATGATTAAAAATTATACTGCCAGATATAAAAAATATATCTTGAATTCATGGTAATTTGAGGTCTGGTACTGGTTTATAATTAGAGAGCGCAGTAGAATAGATTAAGAATGCCTTAAAACATTGCCAATTATATGCCAATTTTAGTATAAAATTTTATATATGAAGAAAGTAGCATTTAAGCTAGAGAGGAAAAAATAAGTGTGACTGAGCAGATGAATTTATGTCTTCTTTTATAGAAACCTTATGAGATATCAATAAAAGATTTTTAAAAGAACCAAATCTATAAGTATAAATGGATCAGGACAAAGGACAAAAGCAGATGAGAGATGCAAAGGTTTGGAAGACAGAGAGCAAACAGAGAAATAGTAATTAACTCAAGAGGGGAGGATGCTATAACTCAGGTAACAGTGAGATGAAGTCCAGTGACAGAGGAGAGAGGAATAAGGTTGAGGGGAATGTCTATATCCTGAATCCTGGGTCATACCCATGGCTGAAAGCAAGATGATCATTTTCTTGGGAAATTGAGAAAGTACCCCAATCTCATTATATTTGGGCTCCACTATCTAAAAATCCATCTTTCTGCCTAATGTCTCTAAAACAGAGCCTACCAATTTAAAACTCATATTCCCACCCTTTCTCCTTTCCCAGAAAAGCTCCAACTGCTTCTTGGAAACTCTCTCTTAGATACACATGGTATACCAACAGTAAGTAGAAAATTGAGAAAATCTACAACTTGATATAGAATTGATATATAGCAAACAGAAAACAAATGGAATCCTCAGAAGGAATACGGGGGAAGGTGCTTAAAAAGACAACAAGAAAAACAAAAAATTCTGAAATTTTTATTCGCAGAAGGATAATAGAAAATATTGCAACAGTGAAATAATAACCAGAGAGCATACAAAAGGAACAACCAGACCAAGAAAGAAATCTTAGAAATTAAAAAAAAATGAGAAGGAGGAAAACAATAATAACAAATCAATAAAAGGATTGGAAAATGAGGAAGTGAGAAAAAAAAAAAGTCAAACACACACATACACATACATTCCAACGGAATAGATAAAAATATAGAAAAAAAGAATTTTTAAGCATCAATCAGAAGAGGTGGTGGTGGGTGGGGCATTGAATTAATCAGTCCCCCCCACAAAAAAAATAAATAGTATAGGAAGAAATAAAATAGCAAAAAATATATGGAAAAAAATTCTAGTACCGAAGACCTAAGTTTCTAAATTAAAAGGACCAACTGATTACTGGTAATTTTTGACTTTTCTGGTCATTAACAAAGATTGTAAACTCCAGCCACTTATGGCCAGTAGGTCTCTATTACTTTGGGGCACTACCATCATCAAGGCTATTAAAGAGCCCAATTCTTTAAAAAATGAAAGAAAAAAAAAAAGCCCGATTCTGTGTTCTACCAGTACCACTGCCTTGCAGACAACCGCCACCACTAAATTCTGAGTGATGCCAGCCCCAGTCAAGTGCAGATCCTAATGGTCTTGGGGGATGATCTGTCCTCATTAGAATATTTATGTTACCCTATGTTGGTTGGTTTTCTCATCGTTCATAATCTATTTATTGCAACATGCCCACTTCCCTCAGCCTTTTTGGTTTTTCGTCTGTCACCTGCCAGGACAATTCAGATATTCAGTGTGACTGGATGTCAGCCATTACTTTTTCCATGTGTCTAATAGCCACTCTGGCCATGAGTTTGTCATATTTCCTGTGGTCCTCACTGGGATGATAAAGCCCATGTCTCAGAAAAGTGCCTTGAAGCCAATGAATTATTGTCAGCGTCCTTCTTTACCAGGACATTTCACCAGGCCACCACCTGTGAAATATTTATCAATTGACCTGCCATCTTGTGCTAGGGATTATCCATGAATACTCACACTTCACTGACCACAGGATATTATCCTCTGTACCCACCAGGTAGTGAGTGAACTAGTCCCCAGTCCCCATCTGTTTTCTTGGATCACTCTCAGTGCAACTTGCATTAGTCCACTGAGTAGCAGCAGATACAGAACAGGTGGGAAAGGCATGAATTAATCACTGATACTGCCCATGTGTCTTACTTGATTTCTGGGTAGATGGTAGTGTCAGAGAATACAGGGAAGGAACATTTGAAAGATAATGGTCTTTGAACACATATTGAACATCATCAGTGAAGAAGTATATAGCAGTCATTTAAAATATGTGGGTCTGAACTTGGGACTGAAATCTAGTGGTAAGAAATATGAATGGTCATTGTGGCCATAGGAGTAGGTCAATTGCGTAGGGAAGATGTATACCAAGTAAGATTAGAAGTAGGTCCCAAAATAGAGCAGCTCATTTATGTTACCCTATGTTCTCTAGATTTATACTGTAATTTATATTTCCATTACCTTGTGTCAGACCTTGAAGTTTTTTCTTCAAATTTGAACTCTTACACATAATCTAGCAAGAACAGTTTTGCACCTACATCTTTGTCTAATTTTAAGGTTATTTTCTTAGGACAGATGCCCCAAAGTTGAATTACAGAGATTTTTATCCCACTTTGAAATATGAGGTGCTGTGGACATGGGTTATTTCTAAAACAGGTTCTTATGAACAAAGTAGGGTGTGACATGGTTTGAGAGGAAAGCCTGGTGGATCAGTTATTCCTAAAGGAGAATATCATAATATCATTGAGAAACTTAATCTCTCCACAGTGTATCAGGGAAAGATGGGCCTCTTTAGGGTCTCTCAGATGTTAGAGGTCACTAGACAAGGATTTGAAACCCTCAGGCAGGACAAACCTGAGACACATTTACCAGGAACTCATGGAGGAAACAGTTTTCTCCCCAACTTCTCCAGAGAGGGAAGGCATGGGACTTGGTAAGTCACCTTTGCTTTCTTCTTTCTCACCCCAGTCTCACTCTTACTTTGACTAAAGCCATTTTGCTCTTTCTTTGTCCCTTTGAGGCAGCATGGGAAGATACACGGCGTTTAGAGTCACAAAGACCTGAGGGTATGACTCAGTTCTTCTGCTTATTTGACAGTGTTCCAATTATTTATTGCTGCAAAACAAATCACCTTATGAAACTGCAGTTTGGGCAGATTTGGCAGGAACAGCTTGTCTCTGCTCCACTTAGCATCAGCTGGCGTGGATCACAGGCTGGAGGCTGGAGTGGAATGAAGTAGGGTTTCTCGCCCTCAGAGGGCTGGAGGCCTGTGTACTGTCGGATATTTATCAGCATCCCAGCTCCTACCCACTAGATGCCAGTAGCACTCTCCCTCTAGTTGTAACAACTAAAAATGTCTCCAGAAGTCGCCAAATGTCTCCTTCAGGGTAAGGGGTGAAGAGAGATGGACAAAATTACCCTCAGTTGAGAAACGATCTGAATGCTTGCTCCCTGACGTGTGTGGCAGTTGATGCTGGTATTGACAGGACCTTTGTGGGGACTAATGTTTGGTCTGGAACATGTGGTCTCTCCTAAATGATGCTCCATCTCACAAAATGGTGGCTGAGATCCAATGGAGAGTCCCTAGATGGGGTAGAGGAGGAAATCCATTGTGTTTTCATGACATAGCTCTGGAGGCAGCTTCATTTCAGACACATCTGTTCACTGAGGCAACCACAAAGGCCATTTCCAATTTTGAGAGGAGGGGAAATGGACTCCACCTTTGTAGGCAGCACTGACAAGCCTCTAGCAAAACATGTGGGACCATAAATACTGCTGTAGCCATTCCTGGAAAATTCAGTTTACCACAAATGAGAAGAAGCCGTAATTTTGTTTTGTGGGTTTGTTGGGAGAAATTAAGTAAGTTTTTCTTCTCTTAAATGTCAATCACAAAATTTAAATTCTGAATGACCTGTATGTAATTGCTACTTGTTACTAAATGTGATCGTTACTTATGGGTCTAGGTCCTTTCTAATTCTGTAAGCACTGTCTGGTAACTTAATTAAAACATTTCCTCTAAATATTCCTGGGTTTTCTCCAGAGAGTTCAAGGAAGAACAGGGATCCATATCTTCTGGAGAGTGACTCTAGGCCCAGAACCAAAGAATGGGTGGTGGTTAGGAGAGTAGAGGTATCCCAAGTGGACTCTGTGTGTAGCTTGGACAGGGTAGGTAAAGAGAGCCCAAGGGAGTTAGGATCAAATAGAGCTTTCTGCCAGGGATCTTTGGGATACAAAATATCAGAGTGGGCCTACCTACCCTTATCTCCCTCTGCGAGTAGAAGAGAATATTCACTTTTAATACTTTTGGCCAATCAATCATTTCTGATATAGGGTATTGTGATATAAACATCTTGAGCTGGTGATTTGCATTACTGAATCATGAAAACCCATTTCCTAAAACTCCCAATATGTTGTCTAACCTCAACTATTTCCTAATTATAAACATTTCAGAGAATGAACTAATGGAAAGGCTTTAGGAATTCATATATTAGTTTAAGGTATCAGGCATCCAGGGGGAAATAAGCAACACAAACAATAAAAAAAGGGGAACATGTTTATCTTGGACTGCATCGGCATAGTTGGCTTATACCAGATTCAGTTCGAATAGCTCAAGATGCACCTTGTTCTAAAAACAAAGCATGGCCTTCCTGGGGCTACTCAATCTTTATCAAGTTTTTCTTCTACAAAAGGCAGCGCTGGCCAAGCAACTTCATTGCCTTCTGGGGAAAGATGTTCCGCAGCACTGTCCTCACCACCTGGAGACTGCACTCAGGAATGGCAAGCAGCTATTGATGTCCCAGTCTCTGCTGGCACATTAGGATAAAAACAAGCCATCGTCCTGCCTCCTTGCTTCACCTTACTGTGTCGGAGCTGGGTTCCAACTCAAGAGGGCAGATACATTGTTCATCAAATTCTTAATTAAGATCAAAGGAATAAAGGGAAACAATGATAAAATAAGACAAAGCCCTGGCTGGTAGGAGACTGGCAATGGGATCAAGAGCAATAGAACTGGTTTCAGTAGGAGTCTTCAATTCATTAGGATTTTTAAACTTTCACAGGTAATTCAATCCCAAGTCTCTATCCTAGAAATTTATTTAAAACAAACAAACCCCCAAAACTTTAAAACTGTATCTTTAAAAAAGAAATGTACTCCAGTATTATTGACACTGATGATAACAGTGAGCAAAATATAGCCTTATGGATATTATGTATGGAGGTAAAGTCCCACATTTACTGGATTGAATATGATACATTTAAAAAATATTGGTTATTAAAAATAGAGGAAATCATTGGATACATGGCTGAATGAATCTGATGATATCTACACTTAAATGAATATTGTAATTATTGGTTTCAACACTTAATATTTATATAGCATAGTTATATAATCACATTATAATGTTCAAATACATGTCTATAATCTCATTAAAATGTTCAAAAAACTAAAAAAATGTAATAATCCCTCTCTCTGACTCTCTGATCTCACTCTTGTTTCCAATTGTAATCATTATTAATGCCACAGTGCATTTCTCTTCTCATATTCTATATACATTTCCTTGTGTCACTTTTCATAATGAGATTATATTAAATCTATTGTTCTACAACACGCTGTTATTATTTAATGATATGTATTGGAAATCTTTTCTCTAACTGACACTGCTATTGTTAACAGTGTTTCATATTTTTAAACATCCATTGAATTCTCCAATATGAATATGTAGTAATTTTTTAAACTGCTCTTCTCCCGATTCAGATTTTGATGTTTTCTATTTTTTTGTAATTCTGAAAAGAATGATTCAATGAACTTTGCTGCACCTACATCTCTGCGTAGTGGGGTGAATATTTCTCTAGAATACCTAAAACACAGTTTAATAGACTGTTTTACATGCCCCCAACCTTTTTCCATTATATACTCCAATGAATGGAATATAGAACTACCTCTACCCAGAAAAGATTTTCAATGTCCTGAATTTCTGCAGTAAATGATGTTTTATTGGTTGAATGTTAATTTTCTTAATTACCAGTGAAGTATGCATATTGGCCACTTAATATATTTCTCCTTTCATTTGTAGTTTTGTTGCCACTGATTTTTCATTGAGAAACACACACACACACACACACACACACAATACAAAGAAAACACATAAAGATATTCATAGAGGTTGTATTAAGGAGTAGACTTATAGGTGATCTTTTCTCTTCTGAAAATTTGAAATTTTAATGTGGTTTCATTAAAGTTTTTTTTTTAAAAAGCATCACAAATACATTTGTGGCTATTCTTTTGTTACTTTTCTCTCACAAGCTTCTTGAGGAGACTTTTCTTCTGAAAAGCAGCCTACACCTTAATCAGTCATGGGAAACTGGAACTGTCGCTTTCTGTTGAATGCTGTGCACCCTCCCTACCACCACCACAGGGGATTAGATCCAGGGGTTGCTTCACCACTGAGCCACATCTGCAGCCATTTTTATGTTTTATTTTGAGACAGGGTCTCCTTAAGTCCCTAAGGTTCTTGCTAAATTGCTGAGATTGTTTTCAAACTTGCCATCCTCCTGCCTCCCTCAGCTTCCCAAATTGCTGGATTGCAAGTGTGTGCCTCCTTGCTTGGCTGCATGCTTTGTTGTAAGCTTGGAGCTGCAATCCTGAGAGTTGGTTGGAACCATCTGCTGTGGGCCCAGATTCTGTGTGCTTTTTCACCTAAACCATGCTTTCAGCTGGTAAATGACATAATAAATCACACAAGAAACGGCTGCAAGAATCAGAGTGATAAAACATGAATTATCTTCTCACAAGGAATTCATTATATGGAGGAAAATGATTCATTATTTCCCAAAATGGTCATCTGTCCCTTGTCCATACTACATAAAACATCTCAGAGAACTGCAGCTCTGTTTGGCGCTCCTGAATAAATTCTGATGTTGGAGAGAATGTGAAGGAATGAGTACCTGCCAAGGTACCAGGGATGAACTGACATCAAGACCTTGGGTTGAAGTCAGTCCTATTATTGTTGACCTCTTCTCAGACAGGGGGCCAGGAGGAAGTGCCAAGCCCCTGTGGGTGTCTATGGCATAGATTAGATTGGGGAGAGTGCCAAATTTGCGACAATTTGGACAGGAGCTGAAAAGCAAACAAACTCAAAAGTGGAACTAAGTGGGGACAGTCAGCAAGATTCAATACCTGGAAATGGGCTTTAAAGTTAGACAAACATGGATCCAAATCTTAATGTAGCCTATTTCTAATTATGAGAAATTGGTCAAGTAAAACCTATTTCAGTCTAATTTTTTTTCCTGACTTAGAAAGGGAATAATAATGCAATTGGCCATGAGATGTATTTGTGAGAATTAAATGAGAAAATACAGAGTAATTTGAACAATATGTAGCATAGAAATAATGGCTTAATAAATAGTGACTTCTATTGTATTAATTCTATTCTGTTTAATTTTTTAATTGTTCAGTACCAAGGATTGAACCCTCGGCAATTAATCACTGAACCACACCCACAACCCTTATTTATATTTTATTTAGAGATAGGGTCTCACTGAGTTGCTCAGGGTCTCTCTACATTGCTGAGGCTAGCTTTGAATCCGCAATCCTCCTGCCTCATCTCCCTGAGCCTGGGGATTACAGGCATGTGCCACCACACCTGGCTCTATTGCATATTTTAAAATTTAATAAGCCACTTTTAATAAGGTGAAAGGGTCTTCATTCCTGAAGAGGGGAGTTTGAATTTGACTCTTTGCCCTGGAGGGACTTAAGAAGGGAGTCTTGCGTATCATTTGCTCCATGCCTGTTCCTTAATATCTGCTTATTCTCCTGATCCCTCAAGGATTTGGAATCAGAATAGGCTCACCTGAGGGTGGAGCATAGAACTATCTGGCTTATGCCTACTTAAATTCTTCTAGTCTCATGGTAAGATGGTCTTCGATCTTAGTGAGGATAAAGTAGACTTTTGGGGGACTCCGGAGGCAAAGGCAGGGAGCCAGGTGGGAAAGTACTGGAAATAAATGAGGGTATGAGAGCCATTTTGAAAGAAGGAAAGGAAAAAGGGAGGGATCCATCCTGATAGCTCAGAGATAGCAGTGAAGGAAGGAGGAGAGTCTAAGATGCAGGTACATTTTTTAGTCTAAGAAAATGGAACAGTAGAGACCAGGATTCTCTCCACAGCTTTGCTTACATTTTCTGCCTCTCAGGGAATACTGGTAATCAAAGTGAGTCTAACCAAGTAAACACAGCTTCCATATTGTAATTTTTAATATTTTGGATCTCTGTTTGACTATCTCTATTTATTTCTCTTTTGGAAAGATCTCTGTCAGCTCCTCATCATTTTCTTATCATGTGTTTATATCTAATGACTCCCATAGTTTCTGGGATTGCTGTTAGCAGCAGCCAGTGACTTCTACCAATGGTTTCTAGCACAAACTGCTTTCAAAAAGAGTTGTGTCTTTTACCACAAACTAATTTTGCAGAAATGTTCCTTGAGCATAACTTCTTGATTGTGCGAGGATTTCTCCAAATGATTCAGATCTATGATACAGCAAGTCATGTGCTGTTAACTATTGATAAAAATAACTCATAGTGGTCAACATTTTAGAATTAACATTGATAGCCTCCATGCTAAGACTTTTACGTCTTATTTCATAATAGCTTTGTAAGGATAACAGCCTTCTTCCTATTTTATAGATAAAGTTTAAAGTTTATTTTAATTGACATATAAAATATTCGGACCTTTTTTGTGAGATATAATTTGGTGTTTTGATTCATGAATATATTGGATAATCATCAACCAAGGGTAATCAGCATATCTTTCATTTTACACTCTCATCATTTCTCTATGGTGAGCACATTTGGTATTACCTCTTCTAATGAATTATTGTTAATTATATTCACCCTGTCATGCCAAAGAACACCAGAATTTATTTTTCCTACCTACCTGTAACAATGTTCCCATTGTTCAATCTCTTCCCTCTTATTCTCCACAGTCTCCTGTAACAGGATTCTACCATTTTAGATTCTACAAGTGAGAGCATGGAAGTGTTTGTCTTTTTTTGCCTGACTTATGGAATTTAAAGTTTAGAGAGATGAGACTACCTGTCGCTGCTACAGAGAAGGGAAGAGGTTAAAACGCAGGATGTTGGTTAAATTATTCAGTTAATTGTGTGCCTGTATGAATATGTAACAACAAATCCCGTCATCATGTACACCATAATGCCTCAATAAAAAATATGGAAAGAGGGGGAAAAGAAAAGAATTAAACAAACAAAAAAATCCCAGACTGTTGACCTTGTGCTGGGTGCATACATCTCAAGCTGGATCCTGAAGGTTCATAGAAAAGTGACAGAAGTTTCGTGACACAAGTTGCACATTCCCAGAATGCCAATTTTACTAAATGCTTTAGAAGAAAATATTTGATTATTAAGTAAATGTTTATTTCTGGAATCTCTAGATTCATCATCTGGGAATGGAAACAATGTCATTATAAAGCAGAACTCCAGAGACAACAACTTTTAGAGCTTGCCGGCCCACTTTATCAGGATGCCCAGGCCTTTCTGGTGACTTTTCTGATGTCACTCAAGTGAGTCCAGAAAGTTAGTCCTGTCTGTTATAAGGTTTCACTAGTTGATTCAGGTCTCATACGATCTACCTGAAACATGGCCATTAACTTGAACATCCAAGAGCCTGATCACTTCTGAGGCACTGCTTCTGGCCGACCTTAGCATAGTTGTTTAGTATGCATTCTGTCTGTCTAAGCCATTTACTTCTGCTTCCCCAGCACCCTGTGGATGCCCTGTTTTCTCTGGATGCCTTTCCTTCCTCTGAATTCAGGACAGGAATGCTACTCTCCTCTGTATTGTTTCTTCAGGAATTTCCAGGTTTAACTCTGAGTCTAGGGACTTATTACCTGTGTGAAATAAGTTTTTGCTCTCTCCTCAGGCAAGAATCATCTCACTTCCAGACTGTTTGCCTTCCGTAATTGAAGTTTATCTACAAGTACATGGCATGGTCCTTTTTACTGACTTACAGCACAAGTGCAGATACATTTTTAAATTTTACAATAGGTTCACTTTCAGCTTGTTCATGTTTTCTGACTCATTCAAGAAAAGCTCTGTCCATAGAGATTAGTGCCTTCTCTAAATGTGAAGCAAAGAAAAGCGAAAAATCCAATTTGTCTATCAGCACCATTGGTTTGGACATAGTGCCAACATGTGGCTGTGGGACCCCCATCTGAGAAGCACTTGTTTAGGCACAGCAATGTCCTTGCTAGTACTTGGTGCAATGATGTCCATTCTTGGGCTCCAAGTTCATTGCTGTTTTAGTTTATGTTTCTAAAGTCAGCCATTGCTCCCCCAGACATGACTCCTGGTAGATGAATCTGGACAAACATCTAAGCCTTAGCCAAATAGAGTCTGAAGCCAACCTTTTCTGGGTTGTCTGGGCTTACTCTGCTTCCCCTTTTTTCTCATAGTGAATTACCCTCGGTCAATGGAATCTTTGGTGGGTTTTCCAGGCAACAAATTTATGCTGGAGCTACTAATAAGAATTTTTAAATATATAATTTTGAACTACAAAACCAGGAAAATCTCATTAGCTTTTTTTTTTTTAATCCAGGGATTGAATTCAGGGACACTTAACCCCTGAGCCACACCCCCAGCCCTACTTATTTTTGTTTGTTTGTTTTGTTTTTACACAGGGTCTTACTAAGTCACTTGGGGTCTTGTTAAGTTGATGAGGCTGGCTTTAAACTTGTGATGCTCCTGCCTAAACCACCCAGGCTGCTGGGATTCCAGGTGTGTGCCGCTGTACCCAGCTCATTAGTTTTCCTTAGGAAACCTTTTAACTCCTTATTCAAACTGGTTTACTATCCCAGCAAGGTTTTTTAGATCAAGGGATATTATAGTGACAAGGAAACTGTATTAGACATATGTCACCACTGATTTGCAGGAGAAATGTGCTGGGTTACCTTAGGTGTACCTTTCTGAGAAGAGCTTTGAGTTCTGACTACAGCTGATTCCCAAATCAGAAAGGGAACAGAGTATTACTTTATTCAATACCTGGCTCCACACTTTATCCTCAGATAACCTTTCAGTATGGTAGACAGTGAGGACCTCCAGGTACCCTTTCTTTTTCCCTTAGAGTAACATTCCACACTGTAACTCTATTATTCCTAAATTTTGAATTAAACTCTATTTTATCCCTTTCCCTGATTATATATAGATAGATTGTGATAAAAATTCATAATATTTTTAAAATCATGAAATGGGAAAGGTATTTTAACCTTGAAGTGAGAAGTTATGGGCTCACCCCGTGGAGGTACAGCATGTACCTTAGTCTTATATTAGGTCTTTAAAAATACTTTTAGGTCTAGGGTTTTGAAATTTCATGTTACATAACATAAAAATAAAAGTCTAGATTATGGAAATATAGCTTAGTTGGTAGAGTGCTAGCCTTGCACGCACAAGGCCCTGGGTTCAATCCCCAGAACCACCAAAAAAAAAAAAAGTCTACATTATTACCTTACTGTAAGAGTAGTTAGTGTAGCCTTTACCCTTGTATAATAATATCAGACTTCACAAAAAGTCAAACTAAAACCAATTCAACTGATTAAAATTCATCAATAGTCCTATCATAATACTTTTGTTTTATTCAGCTATTTTACTGCTGTAACTAAAATACCTGACCAGAACAACTTTTGGGGGTGAGAGTTTCTTTGATGGCTCACCATTTCAGAGGTCTCAGTCCATAGAAGGCTGGCTCCATTCCTAGGAGCTTGAGGTGAGGCGGAACATCATGGAAGAAGAGTGTGGCAGTAGGAAGCAGCTCACACAGTGATCAGGAAGCAGAGAGAGCCTCCAGTCTCCAGATACAAAATGTATACCACACTCCCAATGAACTTCTTCCTCCAGCCACACCCTACCTCCCTTTTCTTACCACACAGTTAATCCCACCAGAGATTAATTCACTGATTAGGTGAAGGCTATGATCCAATCATTTATTCTCCAAACCTTCCTGCATTGTCTCACATGTGAGCTTTTGGGGTTCACCTCATATCTAAGCCATAACATACTTATATAATTTGGGTGGGGGGAATATGGTAGCTAAATTATAGTTTATGATATGATTCTATATAAGCCTAATCAATCAATTTGAATGACTGATTTAATAATAAGATTAAACAATTTTACTTGGAATTGAAGAGTATAAGGATGAAACAATATAGAAAAATCTCAAGTGATAAAGTCAAGTTTTCTAACATGACAAAGGGAGCAGATCTAGAAAAATACAAGTTACCTCCTATATCACAGTCTTCATCTCTAGAGACCATTTGGGAACTGACTCACACACACATTAGGGGCTTATGGATCGAATCCTGCTGATTGGTATACTTTTTTTTTTTTGTCAGCACAGTGTTATAAATACCTTTTAAAAATTGCCAACATTTTTTAATTGTAAGATTAAAAATAAAAATTCTATTCCATGAAAATAAGAATTGGCAGCAAACATGTGTTGTGTATGAGTTCTGATGAGGACCACCACATGATGCCAGGAGATGCCATCTATGTGGATGTTAAGTAAATAATGGTCCCTAAATTCTGGTCTTCAACTCACTGTCTAGATTGAATCAATCACTTATGTTGCCTAGGCAATCAATATTGAAAGACTGTACATCTTTTTAAAGCCAACAGTCATTATTGCTTTTCTTCTCTTTATGGAAATCATCCATGTATAAGTGGAGCTCATTGAGGAGAACCAAATAGGCACCCTAAGGAGAGTTAGAATATGTGAATCACTGTAGAAATGCTTCAGAATTGGTCAAAAAGGAAACAGGGCATAAATTCATTTGGTAGACTAAGGATGATAACTAGAAAGAATCAGAAAAGAATGGGTCCAGAAAGTGAGCCACGAAGATCTATAAGGTTCATTTTTCACAGGTAGGTGAGGAATGACCACAGTTTGCTAGTAGCAGACATTATTCCAGATAAAGGAAACTAGCTGAAATCCAGGAAGCTGTTTTCTACAGAAAAGGAATCAGTAACAGGACTGGGTTGAGGGAGAAATCTCAATTTTAACACAAGGCAGTATTCTCTCATCATTTTAGAAGTTAGAAATTGAACATATTGCTAAATTGCTGGTATTGCTGTAAGTGCTAAAAATACTATGCGTGCTCCCATTGCTACCATACCTATATGGTTCCCACTGCCAGCCACTCTGCACCTTGTCTGACCATGCAATGCCATCAGAACGGAGTGTGGATATAGTTCCTGTCACTGCCTCTCCACATTAAGCATCTGGATCTGCACCTCTATTTGGTGGGAGGACAAGTGCTTCATCCCCTCACCAGTACTGGTACCCCAGATGCCCTCGTTAGTAACAGAATCAACATCAAAAATGTGTGAGGAAACCCTCCCCCACCGACTTGATTAAGGCCACAATTTCCATTGTAGGAGTAGCCAGCCACACAGTGAGCACCCCATACATTTAACTGTCTACATCACACCTGCCTGAACTGTCTGAGTGTCCTTACTCTTGTATGACCTGCAGAAATACTAGGTGTCTCTTGCTCTGACACATTAGGCATTGTGTCCAAACTCACTAATCAGGGCAAGGGAACTATATGGAGACTACACCATGAAGCCCAGCTAGAATAAAAGCCAAAATTGCACAACAAACTGAAACCCCTAGGCACATCTTCAGGAGAAAGCCACTTACTAAGAAGAGTACCCCATAACTGTGGTAGAGACATTAGGTTCACGAGATGTACAAATCTCACATAAACACACACACACACACACACACACATACACACACACACTATAAAAAATCAAGATGATATAATAACTCCAAAAGATCATTAACTCTTTATAAACAGATTCTAAAGTAATTGAAATGGATGAAATGCCTGATAAATAATTAAAAAATAATTATTACAAAATGTTCGGTGGGATCAAAAAGAATACAAATAAACCTCTTAAGAAGACTATACAGGATATAAATGAGAAATTCAGCGAAGAGAGATTTGAAAAAGAACCAAACAGAAATCTTGGAAATGAAGATCTCAGCAAAGCAAAAGTGAAAAAAAAATCAGTTGAAAGCCTTAACCACAGACTAGATCAAGTGGAACAAAGAATGTCTGAATTTGAAAACGGGTCTTCTAAAATATCTAATCTGGACAAAAAAAGAAAAAGAAGCAAAAAGAAAGAAAAGAAAAGAAATAATGAAAAGATAAAGAGTGCATTCAAAATCTTTGGAAAATTATTAAATGACTAAACATCTGCACCTGTGTAATATCCAAAGGTGAGGAAATAAAGATTAAGGGCATAGTAACCTATTCAATAAAATAACAGCAGAAATAGTCCCTAATCTTGGGAAAGATGTAGACATCCATGTACAGGAGACTTATAGAACCATAAATAGATATAAACAGAAAAGATCTTCACCTTAGTATATTATGGTCAAACTGTCAAAGTACAGATTGAAGAAATAATTTTAAAATCTGCAACAAAAAAGCACCAAGTCACATTTATGGATAGCCCCATTATTCTAACAGCATATTTCTTAGCCCTGTAGGCCAGGAGAGCCTTGGAATTATATATTCCAATAACTGAAATAAAACAGCTGTTAAACAAAATTAATCAAATAAAATTACTACCTAGAAAAGCTTTTCTTCAAAAATGAAGAAAAAATAAAGACCTTCCAAGAAAAGCAAAAATTAAAGGAATCATTACCATGAGACTGGGCTTGTAAAAGATTCTTGAGAGTTCTACATCTAGAAGTGAAAGAAAGACAACTAACATTATGATGATGTCTGAGAGTATAAATACCACTGTAAGAGTAACTACACAAAAGAAAAACAGAAAAGTATCAAACATCATCAATACAGCAACCATCAAACCACAAAGATGAACAAGGGAGGAAGAAAATAACAAAGAATATTTAAAACAACTAAAAGAAAATCAAGAAAATGTCCTTACCTTTTGATAATAACATTGAATGTAAATGGACTAAATTCTCCAATTTAGAGATATAGACTGGATGAATGGAAAACAAAATATGTCCCAATAATGTGCTGCCCACAGGAACTCACTTAAAAAGGCACATACAGACTGAATGTGAAAGGATGTAAAATGATACTCCAAGCAAATGTATACATAAAGCCAGCAGGACTAGCTGTGCTTCTATCTGATAAAATAGACTTTAGGACAATAACTAAGAAGAGACAAAGGAGGTCACTATATAATGATTAAGGAATCAATGGAAAGATGACATTATGATTATACAGCTATATGCACCTAATATTAGAGCACCCACATTTATAGAACACTATTAGATATAAAAAGAAAGACAGACTCCAATGCAATAGTAGTAGGTGATTTTAATACTTCACTTTTGTCAATGGACACTTCTTTCAGACAAAAAAGTCAACAAAGAAACAGTTAAACTACACTGCAGTTCAAATGAACTTAAGAATTTATAGAATACTTCATCTAACAGTTGCAGAGTGTGTATTCTTTTCATTAATACATGTAACTTGATCTACAATAGACCATATATTAGGTCACAAAGCATATCCTAACAATAAAAAAATGAAATCATATCCTATATCTTTTCTGATAGAATAGAAAAGAAACTAGAACTACAATATAATAAGACTAGAAGTTATTAATAAAAAAGAAAAATTTGAAATTATTTAAGTATATAGAAACTAAACAATACACTTTTGAATGAACAGTGGTTCTTTAAGGAAGTCAGAAGGGAAATTTAAAAATTCTTTGAAACCAAGAAAAATGGAAACACAACTTAGCAAAATCTGTGAAATGCAGCAAAAGTAGTACTAAGAAGAAAGTTTATAATAATGAGTGCTTACATTAAAAAAAAGATTCCAAATGAACAACCCAACAATGCATCTCAAGGACTTAGAAAATCAAGAACAAACCAACCCCATAATTAGTTGAAGGAAAGAAGAAATGAAGATCATAGCAGAAATAAATTAATTATTAACTAAAACCACAAAAGATCAATGAAACGGAAGAGTTGGTTCTTTGAAATGATAAGCAAAATTGACAAACCTTTAGCTAGACTAACAAAGAACAAAAGACAGAATAAACAGTCAGATTTGAAAATGGATATGGTATCACAGAAGACAAAATATAATTAAGGATTATATTGAAAAACTTTATGCTAACAAATTGGAAAATGTAGATGACAGGGACAAATTTCTGGGCAAATATTACCTACCAAATTTGAAATAAGAGGACATTAAAAAAAACTGAAAAAACTAATAACAAGTAATGAGATTGAATCAGTAATTGAACACTCTCCCATTGATGAAAAGTCCAGAACCAGATGGCTGCATTGCTGACTTTTTAACTACTTTAAAAAAAAAATGATGAGAATTCCTCTCAAGCTATTCAATAGAATTGAAAAGAAGTAACCCCTTCCAAACTCACTCTATAAGGTATGTTACCAATACCTAACAAAGACACAACAGAAAAAAGAAAACTATAGACCAATATCCCTGATGAACATAAATGCAAAAATCCTCAACAAAACGCTTGCAAGTCAAATTCAACAGCACACCAAAAAACTCATGTACTTCAGGGATTCAAGGATGGTTCAGCACATGCAAATCAATGAACATAATTCATCATACTATCAGAATGAAGGATAAAAATCATAAGATCATATCAACAGATGCAGAAATTCAACATGCTTTCATTATAAAATCCTGAACAAATTAGGTCCAGAAGAACTAGAACTTGACAGATGTATGACAAATCCCTAGTCAACATCATACTGAAAGCATTTCCTCTAAGATCAGGAACAAGACAAGGATAGTCTACTCTCACCATTCTTGTTCTACATAGTATAGGAACATAGCACTAGAAGATTTAACCAGAGCAGTTAGGGAAGATAAAGAATCAAAATCCTATAAATAGGAAAGGGGGGAATCAAATCTTATCTTATTTACAGAGAATATAATTTTATACATATCAAAACCTAAAGACTCCACCAAAGGACTATCAGAACAGGCAAACAAATTCAGCAAAGCAAGAAAATATGAAATCAACATAAAACATTAGTAGCTTCTCTATATACCAATAACAAATGTGCTGAGAAAGAAATTATGAAAAAAAAACCCATTCACAATTGCTACAAAAATATAATACTTAAGAATAAACTTTACCTGGGAAGTAAAAGATCTCTACAATGAAAATGAAAAAGCATCAGTGAAAAAAATTGAAGGAGATGCTGAAAGACCTGTGACCCCATGTTCATGGACTGGAATAATTAATGTTGTTAAAATATCTATACTACCCAAAGAAATTTGTAGATATGATATCCCTACAAATTATCAATGATATTTTTTCACAGAACAAGAAAAAAAAATCCCAAAATTCATATGGAAGCACAATAGACCCTGAATAGCTAAATGAATCCTGAGCAAAAAGATCAAAGCTGGAGGCATCATAATTCTACATACTATAGAGCCATACTAACCAAACAGCATGGTATTTGCATAAAAACAGACACATGGGACAATGAAACAGAATAGAAATCCCAGAAATAAAATCACACATCTACAACCAACGGATTCTTGACAGAGTTTCCAAAAAATGTACATTGGAGAAAGGACAGAATCTTCAATAAATCGTGCTGGAAAAAATGGATACCAGAACATTGAAACTTGACTCCTACCTCTCACTGTTAAAAATCAACTCAAAATGGATTCAAAGACCTAAATGTAAGATATGAAGTAACTAGAAGAAAATGTAGAGAAAACACTTCAAGATATTAATACAGGTAGTGATATTCTGGATAGGACCCCCCAAAAGCACAGGGAATGAAGAAAAAATAGATAAACAGGATTGCATTAAACTGAAAGTTCCCTGTAAAGCAAAGGAAACAATAAGCAGCATTAACGAACAACCTACAGAATGGGAGAAAATATTTTCCAACTAGTCATTCTTCTAGAGAATGAATATATAGAATATGTAAAGAACTCAAAAAACAATAATAAAAAAGCACAAGTAATCCAATTATAAAATGGGAAGATGATTTGCATAGATACTTCTCATTTCCAGGAGTTCTGATTTCTTTTTAAAATCTCTTTCTTGAATGAGGTCTTTCACTACCTGTATTTACTCTTTTAATTTGTTCCTTAGATCTTCTTTCAGCTTATTAATCATTTTAGCAATCAGCTTTTTGTAGTCTTTCTCTGAAATTTCATTCTCTTTGATATCTGTGGGTTCATTTATTGGGGGATGGCAGGGTTTCTGGAGGAGACTTATTTGCCTGTTTCTTTATGTTTTCAGAGGTCCTAAACATGCACCTTGGTTGAAATGAATTCCTCTTCCTCTTTTAGATGGGTACTCTTTGGGTGTCTCTTTGTTGTAAGTGCCGTGTTGGAGATACATCTGAGCTTCAACACAGGTTCAGCATAATCCAAGTGTTAATTTCAACCTCCAGTGCCTCTCAGTTTGACGCTGCAGAACTGCTGATTTAATTTATTCTTGGAGTGCTGCTGCATCACTGTGGATTCCTTTAAGACATTATTTTGGAAGAGATGAATAGATATTTCTCAAAAGAAGAAATTCATATGGACAATAAATATATTTTAAAATATTCAATACCACTAGCCATCAGGGAAATGCAAATCAAACAACAACGAGATGTGGTCTCACTCTAGTTAGAATGGCTAATATTAAATACATACATACATACATATTTACAAATGATGACGAGGATATGGAAAAAGGAAATAATTATACACATTGTTAGTGGGAATGTAAATCAGTACAGCCATTATGGAGAATAGTCTGAACATTCCTCAAAAAATTAAAAAACTGCTATATAACCTAGCTATCTCCCTCCTGGGTATATAGATATAGCCAAAAGAAATGAAATTAGCGTATCAAAGAGGTACTTGTACACCCATGTTTACTGTGTACTGTTCACACTGCCTAAGGTTTAGAATAAGCTTAGGTGACTACCAAGATGAATGGATAATGAAAACGTTTTATATATATATATATATATATATATATATATATATATACATACATACACACACACACACACACACACAAAGTAGAGTATTATTCAGCCACCAAGAACGACATTTTTTCATTTACAACAAACTGTATGACACTGGAGGACATTATGTTAAGTGAAATAAGCTAAACATAGACAAACAAGTACCATGTGTTCTCTTTCATATTTTGAAACAAAAAAAAAGTCAACCTTAAAGTAAAATAGTGTTTGCTATGAATTGGGAAGGGTGGGGTGAGAGAGAATAGAAAAAAAAATGTACTTGGATATGATCAATACACACTGCATGTGTATGTGGATTAAATTCATTAATACATACAATGAATATACGTCAGTAAACTAGATGTATAAATTTTTTAAACTCCCAAATTAAAAACAAAAACTGAAAGAGAAAAGAAAAAAGCTGTATGTATATCAGATCAGGCAAATCTGATGTTAAGCCTCTCAACATAAAATCTTAAGTTCACTGAATTATATATCAAATTAGGAACAGGACTGATCAAATCCAGTAGTGAAGATTATACACAAACAATGCACAGAACCTCAGATGCCACCCGCCATGGGAGCTAGACTGATGAGAGACAATGAAACTAACAAACACTTTTAGAGTCAGACTAAACGCAAAGTTCTGATGACTTCAAATGCTCTGAAATAAATTGATGGAGAAAAAGGGTTTATATTCCCTAATTCAGTTCAGAAAGGATTCTTACCACTTAATACCTTCTTTCATGTCCACATTGAATTAAGCCTCCTGAATTAATATAGAGCTGTGGGTAAAATGTTTTCATGAGTCTTCCCAATCCAGAGTAAAGCTCCTTTCCTGCCTTATTAGGAAAACAAGATTGTGTTCCAGATGCTATCCTATCTAGTTCCACATTTTCCCAGGAATTATGGAGCTGTATCCAGTGCCACAAAAATATGCTGAGAAGACAGAGCAGCATGGCTCACTTTGCTGGCCATCTAGGAAGGCCATCTTGCCTGAGTTAGGCCACCACACAGCCGTGGCTGTATCTCCTCCATCTGGCACTAATTTTCAACATGTTTCCTAAAGACACAGAGAAATCACCCAGTAAAGGAGACGATGATTCTTTCACTGTCACTGTCATCACTTAATATATGATATCACCAGTCATCATGTGACTCACTGGAATGAATAGCCTAAGAGGTACCAGGTTCTCAAACTAGAGGTAATTATGAAAATGGGTCAGAGGCTGAAAAAACACTCTAATTTCTATCTATTCAAATTAGTTGTTCAAATACAATTAAAGAAAAACAACAGTGGCAACTATAATTGCTCTCGTTTATTATTGACCACACAGTAAATAAACACTAGGCACTCTATAACTTATTGAAACAGCAATGGCTCAAGATAACCCCTTCAAACTGTTTTCTGGATTGGTGGAAATGTGTCCCGAAGCTTCACTTGAATAACAATGACATTTTTTTTTCTTATTTTTGTTCAAAATCATTATCGAAAACTTAAAAATGAGAGTAAGAGCAGGGCAGCACATTTTTCTTCATTGTCTAATGAGGATACCGTTTAACAGATTTACCCAAGGAAATTTAGGGGTATGTACTTTGTCTACTCTTAGTAAAAAAAAACATATGTTACAATGTACAGGTTAACTTGTAGATCTTGTGGTAAGAATGCAAATAGTTTTTGCCCATTTGAAAAGATAGCACCAAAAGTTATGGTTCTTTGCCTTGTAGGGTATTGATCAAATTTGTATCTCTTAGAAAATTAATTTCCTCATTCTTTTGATTGACTGTATAAAAATTCACTTTCAAATTTTCTCTTTGACCCAGCCTTTCCATCTTGCTGGTTCTCTTATTACTAAGTTGAATCAAATGTGTGAGCATGTTCATTTTGTATTTGCATGAGAGTCACGTCCATAACTTCTCAAAAATTACAACAGATACACTGGAGGTACGGCCTTTGCTGCTTTGGGTGGAATCAAACAACTTCTGCTGAGCTTGCAGTCTAGCTGAATACTACTGAAACTGCTGTGGATTCTCCTGCAGCTCAGAGTTGGCAGCAGCTCCTTCTGGATGCATGTAGAAAACAAGAGTCTTTCTGTTCCTCCCACCATCAGAGCCCTTATCAGAGCTACTAGAGCTCCCTCTTGCCCAAGGTAACTGAAAATATGTTGGCAAGGCAGTTTGGAAAATGAAGACTTCTTGCTAACTATGATGTTAGGAAAAGCATGAAAATTAAGCAGTGGAGCTGAAAGCCAAAAGGCAAAATAATTGGCACGAAGAGCAAAGGCAGATGGAAGTGGGCACTCAAATCATCCCTTATGTTCGCCACAAGGTACATATAATCATAAATTCCACTTTATAAGAGGAAATTCAGGCACAGAGAAGCTACCCAAGATCACACAGCTGTTATTGGAAGTACTTGGATTTAGATGCAGGCATCACATCAAAATTTAGTTTAAAATATTTGTTTGATTGTCTTCCATCATGTGATATTGCCTCCCCTAGAAAGTGTCAGAGAAGAATAGCTGGCCATGCAATGCAGCAGCAGATATGGAGGAGACTAAACAGAAACGCTGGGAATCCATCAGTATTTGGAACTCTAAGCAAGCCTATAAAAATCTGTGTCTCCTCACTGTCCCCATGTATTAGTCTGAAATTCCAACTCCAAACCTTAGAATGAACAGAGAATAAAAGAGAGACATGAATTATAAGGCAAGTTACTAGACAGAGAAAACAGGAAAACAAGCCAAGAGCTCTTTACTAGCTGGGCACAGTATCAAGTTTAGAAGGATGCAAGGGTTAGGTTAAAATATTTAGTGAACCGATTGAAGTTGGGTGTTCCAGGGAATATTATGTGGCAAATGCATCTTAGTTTCTTCTTCCTGTCATCATTCTGCAGTGATTAAGGAGAAGATGAATTCAGATGAGTGTTCTTCCCAAAGAAATGGAACTAAAAGCCTGCCCATAACCTACTGGGTTTCTAATAGACAGGAAATGTGAGAGAATGAGTTTACGTTAAAATGAAAGGGATGTCTATATAGCCATTTTTAAATTCAACCTGGAACAGGAGAAGACCTATCAATTAAATCTTGACATTTATTGATTATTCACTTACTCCTTGATAAGCTTCAAAACATAAAATTGATCAATGAATTGAAACCCAAGAGTACAAAGATGAATCAAATTCATTCCCTGCCATCAAAGAGCTTATGGTCCAGAAACTAGTCAAATATATGTAGGCAGCTATCTATAGTGGAAAGTAAAATTAACTAAAGAAAACAAGCAAATAATTGTGAGAGAAGAAAAAAAGATGTCTCAAATTTTCATTAAGGAAAAAGGGGTTTATGGAAGAGATTTGTTTTGAGGTGATTCTTAAAGGATGATCAGGCTAGTTACACAAAACTTTCATCTACTTTAAAATTGTTAAAAGATTCTATGGATACTAATAAGTGTGGATATACCTTACGGAGCAGCTATATTTATACTGTTGAAATGTTTGTCTCTCATTCAATACAACACACACACACACACACACACACACACACACACACGAGTTTTGCATTGAGTTTAAAATGTCTGGATGTACCCACAAGCTAAATGGAGTGGGATGAAAAAAAGGAATGAAGAGCTATCTTGTACTTCTGCTTCATACATTATTATTTTGATTGATTTTTTGTACAAGGATGACATATTTTTATAATAAATTATCTTTTTATAAATAATACCTCCCCCTTCCCCAGATCATTGTGATTCTGACAGGCAGAGTATGGTAGGACTAGGGGCTGATGACAAGAAATGTTGGCAGCATATAGTTTTGGAGCAAAGGTTTATGGAATTTGAATCAAGTGTGTGGGTATTAAATGCTTGAATGCTCAGGAATCTTTGGATCAAAATAAATAGAAGACCAGACTTAATCTATTTTAAAGGAAATTTATCCTAAGTAACTGAAAAATTGAGGGGAGATTTTTTTTTTTCAGTATGTACTAAAACACTAATAACAGAAATATTTCTCTGTACATCTCTTGTTCTACTTTTCTCTAGAGGGGCTTAATTTTCAAGCATGAAAATGACTACCACAGTCCCAAGCTGACATCCCACTAGAGATTTGGAATCCCAATACAAAAAAAAAGGCTTTTTATTCCTCTAAATTTCAGCAAAAGTCCCAGAGTCAGCTGTTTTGGGCATGATGTCAGCCATGCGTGCACCCTGATGAATCACGGAATCCAGGATAAGCGAGGTCTGTGATTGGCTATGTCTGTCTCCTTTCCCCACCTCCTGGAGCATCTTCCCTGAGAGTGAAAAAGAAGTAAAAAGTCTAAGGGACATGCTCAAGGTAGATATCTGAAGGCAAAAGATTATGGGCAGGAAAACAGAAAATTTATGAGGGACTTGCTGATGTAAGTCATGGTGGCATGGAATCTTTTTCTAAAGTCCTCAGCATGAATGAGAAATGAGAGTCCACTTAATGATGTACAAAGAGGTATGGCTGACTCCTTACAAATGTGACCCAAAAAGTGACCTTAGACACCACAGCATAAGATGAGTTACTCACAAGAAAATGCTGCTCTGTTATTGTTTTTAGAATCTGAATTCCACACTGCAAGATGTGGACACTTTCCCAAAGTGGTTAATTTCCCCACAAGAATATACTTCATCATTGAGACAGTATTAAGAAATGTTCTCACCTGTGTATGTACATGACCCAAGATCCACTGTCATTAGAAATTTTAACTCTTTTTTTTTCTTTAAATTGATCAAACTATGCGGTTTACCCAGGAGCAACAATTTAGCTTCTCCAAATTTCGTCTCTTTCTGGCTCCCTCTCCTGCATATTCATGCTCCTCCCCACTCCTATTATTGATTCACTGATGTGCCTTTGTTTTTGTTATATAAGGCAGTCACTCACTTGCTCCCATTTTTCATCTGCCTTATTTGGCTCATTCTCGAGTTCATGTCTCTATCATCACGGTTTCAGCTTTGACTGGCTTTCTTCTCTTTCTTAATGTTGGTTTTGGCACTAGCAGCAATTTTGCTGTAACAATAGTGGGTCTGCTGAAGCATTTCTCATCAGTGGGTGTCTCCAAAACACATCTGGAAAATAAAGAAAAAAAAAACTGAGGAATAGAACCTGAACTCATCCACTGCCTCCCCATCTCCCCACCCTTGCCACCACTGCGGTGTTATCAGGTGACTGAGTGTGGCTCATTAAGAGTTGGCAGATGTTTTATCACTCATTATCTTATTCACTACGGTTTCAAGTATATAAAATACCATTAGTTACCCTAAATTAATTACAGGGGAATAACTATACCATGCTCATGTTTTTCATTCTTTATTATCATGACTTTATTTCCCGACACATGGAACAAAGAGGATGTACATGGAATGAAATGAAACTTTAGATCCATCTCAACATTTTTCAGCACTGACATTCCTGTGTAACTATGAATCTATGAATTCCCATTACAATATCTACAGCAGCCTCTTGTCACTCCTAAAGTATTACTGATTTTTTTGATAATATAGCACAGAATGTTTGTTGAAGTATCATGAATAATTAGAAATAACAGAGATTTGCCGAGATAAACAAATTTTGCCTTCTGAGCCAGTGTCCTTCAGTTCTTAATCACATTCTCATGCAAAGTGTTGTAAAATATTCTAATACATAGTAATGTTCCTTGTTATTAATTGTAAATGGCAAGGGAACATAATCCAGCATTTTGCATGCTATTATATTTCAACCTCAATTCTGGTTTCAGCTTTGCTTTTCCCAAATGGGTGGCTTTGGACAAGTGCTAACCTCTCTACGTCTCAGTTTTCCTGAGCAAAAAAGAAAAATATAGCTGCTAATATTTATTCAGTATATGTGACAGGACTATTTGAGGATTAATTGCAAAAATTTAAATAAAAAGACTTTGCTAGGTGTATTAGTCAGCATTCCATCTCTGCAATAAAATGCCTGAGGACAAAATAACTTAAAAGGAAGAAATTTTATTTTGGTTTAGTTTCAGAGGTTTCAGTCCATGGTTACTTGGCTTCATAGTTTCTGGGCCTATAATGAGGCAGAACATTATGGTGCCGAGGGGTGGAGAAAAGCTGCTTAACTCATGGTAGTCAGAAAGGTATGAGTAAGGGAGTGAGAGGAAAAATAGTAGGAGAGAAAAAGGCAAAGAGTGAGAGAGAACAAGAGACAAAATATACCCTTTTAAGGATCCATCCCCAGTGACATACTTCCTCCAATGAGGCATACTTCTTGAAGTTTCAACCTCCTCATAGCTCACTAAGCTATGAATTCAGCAATGGATTAAGCCATCGATAAGGTTAAAACTCCCATGATATAATCACCTTCTAAAAGACCTACCTTGGAAGACTGCCAACTTGAGGGACCAACTTTTTAATACATGAGCTTTGGGAAAACATTTCAGATCTAATCCATAACACTAACCTATAAACTATATATGATTTAAAATTATAAAGTATATACTACTATAGAATATGACTTGACTTCAAACAATAAGCTCCCTAAAGGCAGTGACATGAACTATGTTGTTGATCACAGTGCCTGACATTAGTTGTTTTTTTTTTTTGTTTGTTTGTTTTGTTTTTTTTGTTTTTTTTTTTTTGGTGGGGGGTTACTGGGAATTGAACTCAGGGGCATTAGGCTACTGAGTTACATCCCCAACCCTATTTTGTATTTTATTTAGAAATAGGGTATTGCTTTTGCTGAGGCTGGCTTTGAATTCTCCATCCTCCTGAGCTACTGAGATTACAGGTATGTGTGGTGGCAGCTTCCCAATACATATTTGTATTGAGAGCAGGCTGATTCTCAATACATATTTGTAAGTGAATAGATGACTCTTTCTGGTATTCTAAACACTAAGTCCATGTTACTGGTTAGATTGTGTCCTCCAAAAAGATCAGTTGAAGTCCCAACCTGTGAGGTTTCAGAAAGTTACCTTATTTGGAAATAAGAATATGGTTTTTGTATTTATAATCAAGTTAAGGTAAAATTTATTTATACTGGATTATGATAGGCCCTAATCCAATGACTGGTATCTTATAAGGAAGAGAAAAATTTGGATGCAGAAACAGGGAGGAGCAGTCCAGGAGGAGACAGAGACAGGGATTGGACAAATATATCTATAGTGCAGGGAACCCCACAGATAGTTAGCAACTACTAGAAGGAAGAACAATTGAAGGATTCTCCCCTAGAGGCTTTAGAAAGAGCCCTGCCAACTCTTTGATTTCAGACTTCTAATCTCCGGTACTCTGAGAGAATAAAATTCTGTTGTTTTAAACTATCAGTTTGTAGTACTTTGTTATGGAATCCCTAGGAAACCATTATAGCCATCCAGGATCTCAAATAAAGTAGTACATGTCTGTGATGATGTAGGGGCTCACTATTTGATGTCAGTCTTTATTTAGAAATTTTATTTCAGAGAAGTAATTTGATTTAGCTTGGCTTAAAATGAATAAATGGAAAATCCAACATTATGTACAATTAATGAAATACTATATAAATTATTACATAGTTAGATATTATATAAATTATAACATGTTTCCTTATTGTAATAAAAGAAAACAACAATATATTAAGCATTAATAGCAATTATTCTTAGATAATATAATTTCAAACTTCCATAATTGTCTTTTGTTTTCTGTCAATCCCTTTCCTCTAAATCATTTCTCAACATATGCTATTTAATTAAAGTAGACCTATGTAATGTTATAGAATTCTCAAAAGATAAAGGTTGATCACTGTATAATTAATATTTTCAGATATCTGCTCTTTCTAAAAATAAATTCATATTTATAATATACAACTCTCTGGCTACCATATGTCATCTGCATAACTTGGGTAGTTAACCACTGTTTGTAAACTGGTGCCAGGGCACTTGGTGAACACATGAAGATTTGAAGACTGGAGTAAGTTTCTAAGAGAGAAAGGATTTTTGGTCCAAAGATTTTTGTAAGACAATATGAATGGTGTATTATGTTGTCAACATCATTGAATTGTAAATGACAGCATTTAATTGTTAGGGCCATTTCAAGTTCCATAACAACAATTTTGTATCTTCATTAAGACACATTCTTTCCCCCGTTTCTCAATGATAAAAAACATACCTATGATTCACGTGTCATGCTTATCAGGTACTCCCAACCTTTCAGTTCAGCCTTTCTAATAGTAGCACACACTTTACATTAGAGAATCCTCAACTCACAGTTTTCCCTTTGCAAGGACACTTTGGAATTATTATACAAATATAAAAAGTTCTTTATAGGTTCATCGTAGAACAGAATTTATAGAAACTTCTATCTGGGTATCCAATTAAAATTCAAGGACATTTCAAATATGCCAAGATTTGTCATGAATTATGCATTGTTTTAGATTTCTATAATCTCCTTGCTTTCTTTGAAATATGTGCTCTAATCTTTTCCTGATTCCTCTGGTTTTTGATGTAACAATTTTATTTGAATCATTTTTGTGTTCTAGATTTTTCAGGGAGTAAATAAAGTATAATGATTTGCCAAAATTAGAACAAAGCTTTTTTAAAAATCTCAAAATGCCTGAAGTCATAAAAGATGTTTTTGTGTATTTCTTTATGTATGTAGATGCCAGCATTATGTAATGACTTCTTTTTTTCTCCCCCCCCCAGGATTGTCATAGGTCTGCTCAAATATATTGTTTCATTTTATGGGACTCTTTTGCTCAGAGAAACAACCCCCCCTGCAATATACAGGCTGATATAAGTAGAACCCTCTATGGAAAACAGCATATTATTGCATTTTTGTCTCAATAAATATCAAATAAAGGTAAAGCTACCTTTAAACATTTTTTTGTATTATTTTAGAATCAGATCTTTACCTATTTCTAGAAGCTTAGGTAGTACATTTGTACATGATATTTCAATAAAGGAGTAGGGGGAGGGGAACAAGGATGTTAGAGCACAAGGAGAACTTTATAATTTATTAATATATAAATATTGTTTTCTCATTTAAAAACACTGCTTTAATACTTTCAGTAACCCTCTTTCAAAGAAACACTTTTGCAACATCTATATTTGGACAAAGGAATTATTGAAAAGAATGTCTCTATCTTGGAAACTGAACAACATCTTCAATATGGTAAGTTTTACATTTCATTCTACCTAATCAATGCTGAAGTAGATGAACCTCTGATTCACCCCTTCATTTTTGAAATCATATCAATAAATCAAAGAAATTAAAGACATTTTGATTAAACCATTTTTATGTCAGAAAAGATAATATCCATTATTTAATTCTTTTAAAAAATCATTAAAATTTAACAAAATGGATTTTTAAAGATCATAGACTTGGATATAGAAAAAAAAATCTCAAATCATTTGATCACAAGAGTAATTTTAAGAAATGCATTTTGCTGATGTATTTTGTAAAGACATTGTTTTTCCCATAAGAACTTTTCCATTACATTGTCTATCCTTAAGTCACCTCTGTTTCACCAGTTCTATTGTTTTCCTATATTATATTGCTACTTATCCAAAACTTTTAACTGTTCTCAGGCAAAAAGGCATGATAAAACCAAAGTCAAAATTTATCTCACTTCCTAAATGTCAACCAATGCTACAAGTACACACTTACTCAGCAGGTGGAGGGGTACCCCACCTCTCTACCTCTACATTCTGTCCAACTCTGCCACAGTCTATTTTCCCTTCCAACTCTTTCTTGCCCTAGTATTCAGTTTGGAGGCAACTCTGCCCCATTTCAACCCCTTTTTTGCCTTTGTAGATAAAGACTCCCAGACTTACAGGTTTAAATAACTTGCTCAGAGTCATAAAACTAGTACATGTTGACATCATTCTGTCTGACACCCAAATCTTTACTCTTTCTGCTGTTTTGAAACTTCTCCATCAGAAGTGATTTCTTGTGCACTGGTGCATTGGATACTAAAAATAGGTATGTTAGAACAATACTTCTCATATCTTTGATGTACATGCAAATAACTGCAGATTCTGATCAGGAGGTTTGAGCATCCAATATTCTGTGAGTTTTTTCCTTCTTTATTATTAATTTTTTTCAGTGCTAAGAATCAAATTCAAATTCCATGGCTCAGTTACTCCCCAGATTAAGATTCTGTATTTCTAATGAGTTCCCAGGTTCTGCTGAAGCTACTGAACTTTCAGGAGTAAGGCCTTATGAATCCTAGCAGAAGCTGGTATTGTTTGTAAATCTACTATCTAATTCTATCCACTACTTTTCTTACAAATACTGCAGTATTTAGCATATATTATTTTATGCTTTATTAAATATTCTGAGGTGACTCCCACAATAAATCTAATATGTTAGAGTTTTTGATATAGTGAAACAAATTCATATTCAGGATCATTAGCTAATCTGTCATCTCTTTCCAATGAAACTGGCAGAGTCATCCTTAAGAAAACGAATGAAAAGGCAGCAGAATACAACAGACACTAGTATGGCAATATGTAAATCAGTGGAAGTGTAACTGAGGTGACTCTGCAATCTGTATACGGGGTAAAAATGGGAGTTCATAACCCACTTGAATCAAAGTGTGAAATATGATATATCAAGAACTATGTAATGTTTTGAACAACCAATAAAAAAATTAAAAAAAAAGAAAACGAATGAGTTAAATATGATCTACAGGTCCTTTTTTCAAAGGTGGTGGGGACCAAGAAGATAGTTTGACTAGGTACTATCTCCAACCCCAACTGACATTTTTATCTAGGTGACAAAAGGTTACAAAGAATATAATGAGCAGCCTTGATGGAGATCAGATCACTCAAGGGCAAGTGGAAGAGCAAAGGTGAAAAGTAGAAAAAGACCTGCTCTCAGAGAAGCTCCAGGTAGGAGCATGTAAAGGTGGGGAGAAGAGTTTCAAGAACCACAACCAAAGTTAGAATCTTGACTTTGCCACTCATCTTGGACATCTGATTTGGGCAAATCATTTATCTTCATCGATAGTTTTCTCTTCACTAAACATCTATTTTACAGTATTACTGTTAAGATCAACAGAATAATGGGGGTAAAAGGACCTGCTCACAGTAGGCAAGCTAAAAATTGATATGTTTTTTACTATTGCTGTCTGAAGGTAATATCCTATGTACTTTTAGGTACAGACCTTGAGCAGCTTTTCCTAGCTGCTTCTCTAGTGTCCCTTCCCTGTAGTTTTTATCCAGTTATCCTGGGCACCAATAGTATTGAAGGATGGGGTCTAGAGCAATTAATTTAATCCTAGAGAAGGCACTGGTATCTGGGTCACCCAATATCACACTAACATTTGCACATACATTATGATTCTGTGGATCATAAATATTTTACCAATTAATGCAATTGGGACAGGGCCCATCCCTATAGTCATTAAATCTGGTTGGTCAGTCAAAAAGCTTTACTTGACATCCTTGTGCAAAATAAATTTTGCATGTGTTTGTAATGCAGAGAGAAGCCAGAAACTTTTAATAATGAGCAACTGAAATTCTGAAAATAATGAATTCTACCATTTTTAAAGCAGATCCTTTGATAAATTTCAGTTAGCATTTGACATTTAGATCTATAGTTCTACTTAGCATGAACAAGTTTTCCTGGCACCAACTTCCTGTTTCTCAAATCTCTGAGAACTGAAGTCAGTCCTTCAGAGCTATTTTGGATGCCATTTTAACTTGTAGCAATGAGGCACAAAGAGGAGAGTGGAGGTAGGAATTCAGGTCTAGGAGAAACCAAGACTCAGCAAAACAACAAAATGATATGAATTTTCTATTATAAAGGGGATGTTTTTCAGCTTCTGGATTGAGGGGTAAAATAACTCTGGAGAGGTCTGTCCAGCTCTATTGTAGAAAAAGCCTTAGGATTCTTTAGAGCCTCTTGTCTGTGAGTAAAGCAAGTGCTTTTGGGTGTCCAATAGCCTAGAAAATTATAGTGTCACTAAAAAAATTCCCTCCCTCTAATTCATTGATTTATCCTCTTCCTTTAAATCCATCAATTTGCTGCCTTCCTTCAGTTCCATCCTTATCTAGCTCAGATTCCACAGCCCATGAACACAAAGACTGTAGTCTTAGTCAGCTTTTCATTGCTGTGACCAAAATACCCAGCAAGAACGACTTAGAGGATGAAAAGTTTCTTTCAGATCTTGGTTCTAGAGGTTCAATCCATGGTCAGTCAACTCCACAGCTCTAGCCCCAAAGTGAGACAGAACATCATAGCAGAAAGGCATGGCCCAGGAAAAGTGCCCAGGTCCTGACAGCCAGCAAGCAGTCAGAGCTCAAGTGCAACAAGCAGCTATAACATAGTTCCCAAGGGCATGAGACTATGGGATGATTTGAAAGTCAAGTTAGGCTGACTCCATGCTGCTCAGACATCTCACCCTGTACAGAACTGTCCCCTACTTTCCTCATGAACCTACTCTAATAAAAACTGACACCCTCACCCACTTGCATCCTGACCACAATATCTTTAAACTATGGAGCAGACGCTAGCTTACTTCCTGAATGGATACAAAAAAAGTGCCAATTTTGAGAATGTACTTAGGATTCTACTTGCCTCTCCTGCCCACCTCCTTTGTGGTTTTTCTGTTTAAATGGCCCCTATGTCTGCATTCAGTGTCTTGGACTGCAGAAGTGTCTGCTTTCTGTTCCCTTGACCCTGTCCAAAATAAATCCTTTGTCTTTTCTTCAAAAGACCCTGAGTTTTATCTGGGATTTTAGAATCACACTTTAACATTGCCCCCAGTGACCTTCTTCTTCCAGCCACACCCTACCTGCCAAGTTACACCCACTAATCCATTCAAATGATTAATCCATCAAATGTATCAATCCACCAACCTGGCCACAGCACCCCATAATCCAGCCATTTCACCTCTCAACATTCCTGCATTGCCTCACACATGAACCTTTGGGAGGACACCTCATATATAAACTATAACAATTGCTACCTCTCCAATCCCACCCCCCCTCTCCATCTGCACCTCCCTGCCAAACCCTGTCTTCAGTGAACCACCACTGACCTTTGCTGAGACTTCACTAGAGCATCCAAGTTGATGGCAGAGAAAACCATATTCCACCCAGACAACCTGCATTGTTCACTTGCCTCAACTGAGCCTTTGACACTGTCCAGAAATTTCTTTCCAACAATCTTGACCTTCCATCCATAGAAACTAACAGTTCATACTTTACCTATTCTCTGACTTCCCCTTCTCTCTTCCCAATATTGACATTTTCTGCTGATGACATGTGTAAGATGTCCTAGAAAAGATAGAAGTCATCAGATAAAAGTGTCTTTATATTTTGCCACCAAATCTATAATGTACTCTTCTCTCTTCCAACCACCCTTTCCTGGATGGCCTCTGATATGGGCTGAATCCTAACCCCTGTCCACCAGAATTCATATATTGATGAAATAGTTCCCAACACTTGGTTCTTCAGCATATGACTGTATTTAGAGATAAGGTTTTTAAAGTGGTAAGGTAAGTGGTACGGTAAAATTAGGTCATATGAATGAGTCCTAATCCAGTATGACCAGTAACCTTCTAATAAGAGAAGATCATCAGGACAAAGATCACACATAGGCCAAGGACAAACAGATGGGACAGAGTGAGAAGGAGATCATCCACCAGACAAGAAGAGAGATCTCGGAAAAATCCCAATCTATGGACATTTGAATCTTGGACTTTTAGCTTCTAGAACTGTGAGAAAGTAAATTTCTGTTGTTTAAGCCATCTAGTCTGTGGTATTTTGCCATGGCCACCCTAGCAAAATAATACATTCTTACTTGAGACCCAACTTAAATGTTTCTCGAAGAAAAAAATATCTTGATCTAAATTAAGCTCCATTATTACATTTAGAATGTTCTGGATTTTTCTTCATAGCATTTATCATAATTGACTATGATATATTTATTTTTTATTATTTATTTACCTCACTATATTTTAAGATCTAGAGGGAGGCAGGACTAGTGGCAATTTCAAAAGGTGGGGAGGTGGCTGTCCCCCTTTTAATACCCTATGTTGATTTGATGTGGATAATTGGCTTTTAACTAGTGCTGTGTCAATGATCATGTTAAACAAAATTCAGGACAAGTTCCTGTCTTTCTTTATACCAAGTTTTCCCTTTAAGCCTATTTTGCATAGAAATTATTAATCTGTGAGCCACTGCTATATTCCTGGTACTCAGCATTATTCCAAGTAAACAGCATTTAATTAATAATTATTTTTCTAAAAGTAAAGAAGGAAACAAGCAAAGAAAGAATGAAGAAAAGAATTGAAAATTACAGTGTCACTAAAAATAGATATACTTACAGAAACCATAAAGGAAACCAGTTACCTTCCATAGAGACTCTCCAATAGGGCTGATTGTGATTCACACAGGGGTATTTAATATGGGGGGGGGCAATTAAATTCCTGGAATCACAGCAAGTCTATCAAATTTCTTGTGATCATGGATCAACTAAAGACCTTGGGGATTTATTATGTAACTGATTTGTCTGGTTCTTTCTGTTGTTTTTACTTCTGAATGGATTATGATTTCTTATGCACTGTGATGGTTAATTTCATATGTTGACTGGGCTAAGAGGATACCCAGAAATTTGGTGCAAACATTATTCTGTGATGTTGTTTCTGGATGTGTTAACATTTGAATTAGACTAGTAAAGCAGATTGCCCTCCATGGTGTGCACAGGCCTCACACAATCCATGAGAGGTCTCAATAAAAAAAAAAAAAAAGGTGGAATAAGAGATTTTACTCTTTCTGAGTAGCTTCAAGTTGGAACTTCAGTTTTCTCCTGCTGTTGGACTTGGATTCACACTAGAACTTAGGCCATTGGCTGTACGAGGTTTCAGGCCTTCATGCTAGAACTAGTACTGGACTGTACCATTGTTTCCCCTTGGTCTATAGCATGCCAACCGTAGATCCTGAACTTCTCGACCTCCATAACTATGAGCCAGTTCCAACAAACTCTCTCTGCACACAAACATATACACATCTCTTTTTGGTTCTGTTTGTTAGGAGCATCCAGACTAATATAGTCTCCTAGCAGATATTGTATTTGTGAATTCTTATAGACGAAAGAGAATTTAGAAACTATTTTATTTCTTAAGCCAGATCTGTGATATGAATAGTCATCTGAGAGATCTTGCAATTTGAGACAGATTGTATAAAAACAATGTTTGCCAATGCAGCAAAGGTTCTTGAGAATTGTATGTGGAATATTTCATGTATGTGTTCCTATATAGGAATCTGTACAATTTCTCCACAGTGAGGAAGCTGGATTTTTATAAGTTTCTTACTTTTAAGGAAAAATTATAGAAAACTTAAAACATACACAAATGTGGAAAGAATAGTGTTATAAATCTCAGTGTACCCATCACCCAGCTTCAACAATTTTCAACTCATCACAATCTTATTTATCTCATTCTACCATTGTTTTGAAACAATACCCAGACATCATATCATTTCATGAATAAATGCCAAATAGCTAATTTACAGAAACATTTTTAGAACACAATCCTCTACTGGATTTGAGCATTGCCTGTATGTCCACCTCAAGTTAAGTAATAGATTTACTAATTCTCTACTCTCTCTCACTTCCTTATGGACATTCTTATGTGTATGGAAAGAAAGCAATAATTTTGCCTACTACTTGGCCACATTTACCTCCTTATACAGACTAATCTGAATAGAAAGTTGAAGTATGTGACTTTTCACAAGATCTTAGCTTTCTATGTCTCAGTTTCTTCATCTATTTTAATAAAATGAGGAAATACTTGATGATTGTACTGTGATGTGATACTCAACAACACAAGCAATTATTAACATCATTGTCATTATTTAAATCAGAACTAGAGCTAGAAGTTGCAGACAAGTGATGACTCACCTATAATCCTTGTAGTAACACCATTGAGTACATTGCAGGTGCTCAGAAAATGCCACTAAGAAGCAAAAGAGTCATCCTTTTCTATCTAGAGAATGCCAGGTGTCCTCACGTACCCTTGTAACGGTTCGTTCCTGTGTCAAAGGGATAATGGGGCAGATTGATCCCCTCTCTAATGGCACACAGTTAGAGTCTCAGCTTATGCCTAGTGATAAATAATGAAGCAAGCTAACAGATCCTGCCTGCACTCAATTATCCTGGATCCCTGAGTTTTACTCTTGCAAGGGGCCCTCAACAGGGACTATGTAGCTGCAGAAGTGAGAGCAAAATGGAGAAATAAAGAAAAAAACAATTCCATCTGTCAAACTGATGATGGATGCTGTCCAAACCTGTGAACAAAACCTGAAGTGCTAATTCTATGCACTGCTGATGCCTTTAATTATGCGACTTTGACAGATGGAAAGATCATTATGCGGTTTTTATTTAAGAAGCTCATGCAACTGTAGTTTTTGTGCCAAGGGTAATCAGTCACATTAAAGAATTTGCCAGAAAGTATAACTCTACCTTATTTATAGCTTACTAGGTCCTAATTATGCTTCATAAATGGACAGTCAAGTAATAAGGCAAACAGAAAATATACATGACTGCAAATTACCACACAGCAGTTACATGTCAGAACAGGCAGCCTTTTTCAAACCTCACAAAACCTTCCTGGCAGGCAGCACATAGCCATTGCAGAGCAGATAATACCTTGTTGAGGTAGAACTCCAGAGGCCTAACATATTTCTTTTCCTTAGTCTTGGTTTCAAAAAGGCCTCAGGAAAGTCTCAGAACAATCCCTGTTTACCCTATTTATGTATTCCTCTTTGTTTCATTCACATCTCTAAGGGTTTGTATGATTCTGAGCATTTTCACCAGCCTCTCCTGCTATTTTCTTGAAATACTGCCTTAGTGTTATCTGCAGTGGTGTCTCAGCCATGAAATACATCATCTTCAGATACTTTTAGCTTCTTTCTTCTGGTGTCCCTATCTTGGTGTTTCTTTTCTGTTCACCTCTTCCCCAACTCCTTATTGTGGCCTGTATGTAAAGAGGAGATCTAGAGACCTATGATCTTGGGAAGCACTGTGGATGTGTATCTCTGGTCAAGAGGTGTCCTGCTTTTTTGGCTTTCCATGGTTGCCTCTTGGGCAACCCTTCACCATCCTGAAGCTATTATATGTCCACACCTACAACCTCCTCTCACCTCCTGGCTTGACCTGCATACTCTTCCAGATGGATAGTCTTCCTACAGAATTCTTCACACATGTCTCCTGTTCAAGAGCCTTTAATGGGTCCCTTGCCTCTACATTAAAGCCTCAAGCCTATAACTTCCTCATAGCCTGGTTTCAGCCAACCTTCAAACTCCTCTCCCTCTGCTCATCAACATGCATATTCTACTCTAATTTTAAGGGACACGTCTCCATTTTCTGGCTGCCCTCTTCTGTAACTTCTAACCTACTGCTTTGCTCACTGCCATTTCTCTCTCTCAGACACCTTCCAAATTATTTTTACTTCCTGGAATTCTAGACTTTTTATTAATGAAGTTCAGGGCTCAAGTAAGTGTGACTCCTCCAAGGAGTTCTTTTTTCGCAGAGTTTTGAACACAGGGCATGTGTAAGGATTTTATATTTATATGGCATTTGAAATATTCTGAATTATTCTTCTTCCTTTTTGTATTTTGTTGTTTTCTTTCTAAGTACATTACTAATGTGTGTGTATGTATGTGTGTGTATAATATATATTATATATACACATACACACATACACATATATATAAACAACATATGCATTTTGCTAAGTTGGAAAGCACTTGAGTTTGGGACTCTGAGAGGCTAAGGAAGGTCAATGAAGACCTGTGGATTAGCCTTAAACACATTAAAACTCTGATCCTTGCCCTTGTGGACTTTGTGCCAATGGATGAGTTACTGAGACTCTGAGCTCCAGGTCCTTCATCTGTAAAATATGGTAACAGTGTTCTCTCTTAAAGGGCTGTTGAAGAACCAAATGGCATAATGAATTAAATGTACCAAATATATTAAGACAATTAGGATATTAAATTTATCTTGTACCTTCAGTGCTGAGCAGAGAAAATGGTAAATAGTTGGCATTCAATAAATTTTAATTGAATCAACTGCATTTGTGTTCTTAGCATTTAACTCTGGCTACTGCCAGTATTGATATTAGCTAATGAATCTTCTCAACTTAGTAAGTTCTTTAAAATCAAGAATAAGGGGTGTTTAAAACTTGTTGACCTAAAAATTGATATTATGAGATTTTTATATCATTTATTAATGCAGATGTTTTCAGCTCTGAACTTATGGATTTTAGTTGAATGCAGACTTTTATGCAGCTTAAGTGACAGAAAAGCTTCTTGAACCCAGTTAAAATGTACCTGCCATTGTTGTGACCTGAGTACAATAGAAACAGATGTCACCTGAATTTCAGCAAAGGAAAATAGCTGGTTGATAGAAAAGAAATGTTTAGAGAAAAAAGAAGAAGCAGGAGAAAAAGAGCCTTATCACTTGGAGAGGAAAGTTGGTAGTGCAGACAATAAAGACAAAGAATACTTGGTTTCTTGTTCAGTTTTTTTACCACAATGAAATCTTCATTTTAGACTTTTTTTCTGCAAATTTATATTGTTAGGATAGATAAGAATGTCACCAGCTTCAGAGATCTGAAAATCATTTTGATAATTTTTTGCCATATTTTGGTACCATGCAAACTATTAATTACTTAATATTTTCTTTAAATTGACTCACTTTGTTTTCACTCATACACAGTTTTTATAAAAGAAAACTAGATGTCATTTCCATAAGTAGAAAACCAGAATAGTTTGCTATAAATAGAAGATAACTGTGAAAATAGATAACGACAGGGCCATCTTAGGAATAACACTCAGTTATACAAGGTTACCTAGCGAAGGATTCAAGACTGAATCTCCCCTTTCTTTAATAAAAAGGGAAATCATTAAGTGTTAGGGAGATGATGGAGAAAAGTAACATAAAAACTAAGGTTTCCCTCTTCTGTGTAGTCCAAATGTATCAAAAGAAAATTTAAAAATAAATGACTTCCTTGCTCAGTCACACTCTCAGTTATTATTGCCATGTGTCTATGCTGGCAGATGCCTTTGGCCTCTTAGCAATAGTGCAGACATCCACCAGGCAGACAACAGATCCTTCACATTTAGTTGATCTTAACATGGGACAAAGTGTAAGTAAAATGCTTGTACTAAAATTTACAGACAAGGGTATAGGTGGCAAAATACTTGTGGTTACATAATAGTTTGTTTCTATACATAATTTCATCTGACAATTTAAAGAAATTATTAATGTGTTTTCAGAATCTCTGAACAATCTGAATAATCAATTAAACAACAATCACAATATCTCATCTTTGGAGTCTGCTTCTTCCCTCCCCCAAAATAGCAAAGTTCTTCATCTCATTTGATAATCTGTGTATAAAAAGAAATAGGCACCAACTTTGTAATGAATATGAGTAAGTTCATATCCAAACTCATCACTGTTTAGGTCTGAGGTCCTTAGAAAATTATTTAATCTTGTTTATTTATTATTTTTATATTCACATGTATGGGCTCCTGAAAGAGCCTTAACAATTACTCTCACAAAGTCATGTTTTCAAACAAAACTGCAAAACAGGATATTTTCATGGCACTCAATTATGATTTCTATTTCTTTCCCCTCCTTTTCCTTTTCTTTTTCTTCCTATCACACTTAAATTTATGTTGGGTAGCACTAGAGTGGTCATGAACATTTTTGAGATATAGCTAAGGAGAAGTTGAATTAAGGATATATTTGGTTTGGATTTAACTAAATAAATATGCTATATTATGAGTTACTTTGATGTAGTTATGTTATTGCTAGCCCTCCTGATATAAGAATGCATCTGGGAGTGCATTTCTCTCCTAGCCTGCCCAGGATGATGTGATACATCAGAGCTGGTACCATGATTATGAACTTGTACTACTGATTGCCCAACATGTATGTGTAAAGGAGGAAAAACACCTATTTTTGCTACTTTTCTATGTTTTGTTATACCTTGTAATATTTTTAGCCTTTTGTTTTTATTATTATAATTATTACAGATTAATTGTACATATTAATGGGTTCCACTGTGGCATTTCCATACATGCATATATTGAGCCTTGATCATATCTACTCTCCCTTCTCCCATCCCCTTCTCAACCATGCACTTATGCTCAACATAATATAGTCCATTTTCTACTTTCAGGTTTTATTTTTCCATAGTTTCCATGTGTAAGAGGAAACTTGTGATACTTGTCTTTCTTTGTCTGGATTATTTCATTGAACATGATATATTCCAGTGCCATCCATTTCTTGACAAATGAAAGTATTTCATTCTACATACTCTCATGTATTTCTATTTCATTACTTGAAAAATGAGATAAATAAATCTTACTTCATGGAACTGTTGTAAGAATTAGAGGTAACTCATGTAAAGAAGTTGATACCTTGGTGCAGCCATTATGGAAAGCAGTATGAAGATTCCTTGGAAATCTGGGAATGGAACCACCATTTGACCCAGCTATTCTTCTCCTCAGTCTATACCCAAAGGACTTAAAAACAGCATACTACAGGGACACAGCCACATCAATGTTTATAGTAGCACAATTCACAATAGCTAAACTATGGAGCCAACCTAGATGTCCTTCAGTGGATGAATGGATAAAAAAAATGTGGCTTATATACACAATGGAATTTTACTCAGCATTAAAAAAGAACAAAATCATGGCATTTGCAGGTAAATGGATGGCATTGGAAAGATAATGCTAAGGGAAGTTAGCCAATCCGAATGTTTTCTCTGATATAAGGAGGCTAACTCATAGTGGGGTAGGGAGGGGGACCATGGGAGGATTAAATGAATTCTAGATAGGGCAGAAGGGTGGGAGGGAAAAAGGAGGGGGAAGGGGATTAGCAAGGATGGTGGAATGTAATGGACACCATTAAACAAAGTACACATATGAAGACTTGAATTGGGTGTCAACAAACTTTATATACAACCAGAGATGAAAAAAAAATTTGCTGTATATGTGTAATAAGAATTGTAATGCATTCCACTGTCATTTATTTATTTATTTATTTTTGTCATTTATTTTTTTTAAAAAATCAATAAAAAAAGAAGCTGATACCTAATAGGATTCTGAAGTTGATAGGCTCTTTGTTCCTTTTCACTCAAAAGGCAACTGCATCTTTTCATGTAGGGCCAGTTGAGTCTTTGAGACATGAAGATGAAGTTTAGAATAATGGATTTGGCTGAATTGGGTGACCAGTCTCCAGAGCTTGTTTTTAACTTTGGCAAAGTGAATAATGTTGCCATTAATGCAGACTTCATTAACTTCAACTAAATGGAACATCATAGTTTGTGGTATGATTCCACTTTTGACAAATTCACTGGTGCAGTCAAGGCTGAGAATGAGAAGCTTATCATCAATAGAAAACCCATCTCCATCTTCCAGGAATGAGACCCATCAACATCAAATGGGATGACCTAGTACTAAGTATGTCGAGAGGTCCTCTGGTGTCTTTTCTACATTGGAGAAAGCTGAATTTACTTGAAGGGTGAAGTCAAAAGTGCTTCCATCTCTCCTTTCTACTGATGCCCCAGGTTTGTGATAGATGTAAAACATGAGAAATGTAACTCCATCAAAGTTGTTAGCGATACCTCCAACATTACCCAGAATTTAGACCCTGTGCTCAGGATCATACAGAACAACTTTGACATCATGGAGGGGCTCATCACTAGGATCCGTGCAAAGACTGCCATCCAGAAGACCATGGATTAATCTTCAGAGAAATTACTATATCCTGGCTGTGGGACTGCATTTTATGATGCAGAACATCATCCTGCATTTCTTGCTGCTCCTGAGGCTACGGTCAACTTCATCTCTGAGATGAATGGAAAGTTTACTGATATGGCCTCCCATAGCCCTGCCTTTGATGTTGTTAGGTACAGGTCTGACCTGCCATCTAAAGAAAGCTTCCAAGTATGATGACATCAAAAAAGCAATGAAGCAGCCATCAAAGAGACCCCAAAAGGGTCTCCGAGGCTATACTGAGGATGAAATAGTCTCCTATGACTTTAACAGTGACACTCACTCTGTCACCTTGAATCCTGGGGTCTACATTGCCCTCAGCTATCACTCTGTCCAGCTCATTTCTTGGTATGACAATGAATTCAGCTATAGCAAGAGGGTAGTGAATCTTATAGTTAGTCAAGAGCCCCTTTTGACTTTTTGACTTTTTTTTCCCTTGCTTCTGAAATATCTGTCCCTACTATATTCCTATGCCTGTCTACAAGAAAAAAGTCTGTTTTCTTTACTATCACTCTCAACTCTTTGGCTACTCAATGTGTGAAATTTTTTGCCACACAGCTTAATTCAGTTCTCTGGGGCACAACAACTAGTGTCCCTGAATTCTGCCACTTTTTAGAGATAGCATCAGGTCCCTCAGTTTAGGGGCTTAATCTTTTTTTTTAAAGAGAGAAAGAATTTTTTAATATTTATTTTTTTAGTTTTCAATGGACACAACATCTTTATTTTATTTTTATGTGGTGCTAAGGATCGAATCCAGCGTCCTGCGCATGCCAGGCGAGTGCGCTACCGCTTGAGCTACATCCCCAGCCCTAGAGGCTTAATCTTTTAAAGATTTTTCCTACTTCAGAAATCAGTCTCAAGTCCAGTTTGTCCCCTGTGCTCCCAATCAACAGATATAAATTGGAATTTCTTACAGTCCCCTCCTTTAGTTAGATCATTTGCTGGAATGGCTCATGGAACCCAGGGAAGCAATTTCCTTATGAGGTTAGAGGTTTATTCCAAAAGGACACAACTCAGGAACAGAGACCTGGAAGACAAGGAGAGGGCACAGGGACCTGGAGCCTCCATGCCATCAGCAGGCAAACCACCTTCCCAGCCTTCCATGTGTCTCTAAAGTTCTCAGAACCCTGTCCTTTGGTGTTTTACAGGGATATAGAGATGATACAGTACACCATTGGCCATTGGTGATCAACTCAATCTGTAGCACCTGACTCTTCTCCAGAGGTAGGAAGTGTGGCTAAAGTTTCCAACCCTCAGATCACAGGTTGGTTCCTCCTCCGGCAATCAGCCCCCATCCTGAGCTATGCAGGAGGCCCCAGCCTTCTCAATTCATTAGCATAAAAACCAGAAAACTCATCATTTTGGAGATTCCAGAAAAGGGGGAGGGCAAAACCCAAAATTTAAATTTCCTATTATGTCATGCCCTATAAAACAAAATGAAAATCAAAACAAAACAACTCAGAAGGAAGATCACTATTTTATTTATTTATTATTTATTCTTTTTAGTTACACATGACGGTAGAATCTATTTTGATATTATTTACAAGCACGGAGTATATCTTATTCCAGGTAGGATCCCATTCTTGTGAATTTACATATGGTGGGATTCACTGTGATGTGATATATGTACATGGGAAAATCATTCCAGATCCATTCCACCATCTTTCCTTTTCCTTTTGCCCCTTCTTTCCCTTCCTTCCCTAATGTCTAATTTACTAAACTTCTTCACTGTAGTTTCTCCTTACCTCTCTGTTATGTAGCTTTGAAATTATCCTAAACACTTAAGTAGTTTGCCACATGAGTGATGTGTGTACTACTGTGTTAAGAATATGGATGTGGACTGAGGATGTGGCTCAAGCGGTAGCACGCTCGCCTGGCATGCACGGGATGCTGGGCTCGATCCTCAGCACCACATACAAATATTTTTTTAAAAAAGATGTTGTATCCACCGAAAACTGTAAAATAAATATTAAAAAATTCTCTCTCTCTCTCCTTGTCTTTTTTTTTTTTTTTTTTTTTTTTTTTTAAGAGAGAGAGGAGAGAGAGAGAGAGAGAGAGAGAGAGAGAGAGAGAGAGGGAGAGAGAATTTTTAATATTTATTTTTTAGTTCTCGGCGGACACAACATCTTTGTTGGTATGTGGTGCTGAGGATCGAACCCGGGCCGCACGCATGCCAGGCGAGCGCGCTACCGCTTGAGCCACATCCCCAGCCCTCTCTCTCTCCTTAAAAAAAAAAAAAAGAATATGGATGTAATCCCCCTCCCTAAGAGAATGTTACATCACACCTTATCAGACCACAGATGTGAGCTAAAGCCCTCAACTACTGACCTCCAAAACACTTGTGAGCACAAGGTTTTGACAAAGGGTTTCAGAGCTTAAGTTCTGTCAGGGCTTCCTCTCCACTAGCCTTCCAGGTATTCTCTGAACCCTCACCCACACGGCTCTCCAGCCTGTTGTCATGGAACTCTGCTGTGTTGGTAAAGCTTTCTCTTCCAGGAACCCCTCATAGAGTTACACCTCAAAATCTGATTAGACCATATCTCCACAGAGGCCTTGCTGGTATCCTAATGGGCCAACTAAATTTCGACAAATGGATTCTAAATGAAATTGGAACTCACTATGTGCTTAATGTATCTCATCTATTGAATACATTTCCTGTGAAATTCGTTCTTGTTATTCTTCCCCTCTTTGAGCATTGGAAAGTTAATTTAAAAAATCACTTTGTAAAGCAATAAATCTTGTGTTTCATGAAATCTTCCTTGGATTTCTTCTCCTTATTTTAACCATGCAAAACACCCTCCCCAACAGAAGGAATTGCTCCCTTATCTTTGTCCTTGTGCTTAAATTACCTCCATATGTGGAATGGTTTTCTCTCACAGGTTGGTGGCACTTTCCTGCTGTGAGCTCTGTAATTAGGGGAACATGTGTATGCCTCTCTGTAACCAGTGTCCAGCGTGTGTCATCTGGTAGTCCGTTGTACACTCCATAAGTGTAGGCTGACTTGAATTCAGCTACAAATTCAGAAGAATTTCTTCTTCACAGAGAAATTAAATAGTAGAATAAGTGTAACTTGTCTATAAACAGAATAATTAGAGATATCAACAAAAGTGTTTAGTGTATGCTGCTCACTGTGGAGTCATGTCATTGTTGTATTTTTGTTTGCAAACGGTGTAATGATATGTATATAAATTTATACATCTATTAAAACACAAATAATCCCTATTGCAAGGCAAAGAACATTGAGATTTTCTTTGCATTCTGGGTTCTGCTAAGATATAAGAGCTATATGAAGAGAGCTAAATTGACATTGCCAATGCATCCAGTTATTGGGGAAACTTTGCAGGCTGTACAGTTATGCAAATGGACATAGGAAATTGATCAAACTTAAAGAATGAACAAAATAGAATCAGCCTCAACTTGCTGCTCCAAAATACTATCAAGGTCCTTGCTTTGCTCCCCCAGGGAATTTTTTTTGTCCCTGCAAGATAACCCTGGGACCAAGTAAGAGATAATTCATTTTGAAATGAAATGCCCTATTTTTGGAGTACTGCCCTGAATTTTTTCTTTTGCCTATAATAATCTATTGTCCTGGATACCAAAAATAGTGTTGGGCAGGGATTATTTAAAGCTCTTTAGCAGAAGGCAGTAATGCAGTCAGCTGAACTTCTTAGAACAAAAGAAGTTATGTTACAGTTAAAGAGAACTTTGAAACTATCTATAGAGGTGGAGACATGTGCTGGTTCCCCAAATATTTTTTGTTTTCCTGCATTTGTATTTTCAAAGAGCTGGAGATGTGGTAAAAGCTAATTGGGAGGCTTATTTAGGAAGACCCACTTCAAAACATAAAACAAAATTCAAAAGAAAACATTTTTTAACAGCCATTGTATTGAAGCTGGATGACTGGGACACCAGGAAGGGCTACTACTTTCCTCTTGAATATCATTTAATGGGACCCTGATTCTTTCCAGGAAGCATGATTTCTTTATTGCATCTCAACAAGTTGTAATACTTGCAGTTAGTGAGAGTTGGTGATAAAATAGGTAGAGAGGGATAAATCCAGTAAATGCTTCCGAGAGAGAGAGACAGAGAGAGAGAGAGAGAGAGAGAGAGAGAGAGAGAGAGAGAGAGATTGAGATTGATTTACTCCTGTTCAAAAGGGCAAAATGTTGATCTATCCTAATAAGTAGAGTGAGAGAAAAATGTGTAGAATAGATTTGAATTTCAAACACTACTGTCTATTTTCAGTTTCTGGCCTGTCAGTTAGGGTGTTAGAAGCCACCATTGAGTACTAACAAGGAAAAAGCTAAATAGGTTGAAAAGTCAATAGCTCTTAAATTCTAAAGAGAGGTGAGATCATAAGGAAAACCAGTGACCCCAGAATTAAAGAGACAGATAGGTGGATACGGAGAATTACAGCTTCCAGGGTAGAAACCTATGACCAAAATCCTATGCTATCAGGAACTAGTCCTGGCATAGGAAAGCCTGGGCCCTAATTGAGTTGCTGGAGTTTGATTAAACATTTCAGATAGACCTAGTTATAGGGGGTTCCCAAACTGTCATTTTTGCCTTTGGGTGTCCTACCAGATCTTCACAGTGTATATTTGAGAGGACTCCCATTGGGGAAGGGCAAATATAACCATGTTGAAATATACAAGAGTATTTCATTCTTCTTAATAAAGTCTGCCTCAGGAGACACTTTTACCAGAGCCTAATCTGCTGGAGTTTCCACTAAAACCCAACTGACCTGGGGGAGGAGAAACACCCAACACCAGCTTGTCTAATCTCTCATGTCGCAGAAGACAAGTGTCCATTATAGCCTACTGTAGCCTCACTGTCCCTCCTAAAGGGAAGGGGAAATTGCAGAGCATTTGTGAAGTGCATAGTCCATAGGCATTGAATCACTCAGACCAAAAATCTAATCACAAGATGATAGAACTCCTCTCCTCTACTCCCAACCATATCACTAAATTAGTTCTTTTTACCCAGTACATCATGTCTGGCTATCAAGAAAAAAATACTAAAAGACAAAGAGCACACTAAAAGACAAAGAACATAGTGTGAAGAGATGGAACTAGTTTCAGAACAAGACATACTAGGGAACTTGGAACCATTAGACCAGAATTATTTTAAATGATTATTATGCTAAAAACTGTCATGGATGAAGTAGATTGCTCTTAAGAATTGATACTATTAAGATAAGGTAAGAAGAGAAATGGAAATTCTAAAAACGAATTGTTTAAAAAAGCTAGAAGTTAAAAAAAATTTTAAAAAACCCTCAAAACACTGTAATAGAGAGAATGCCTTTGATGGCCTTACTAAGTCTTATTTGGGGAATAATCTCTGAGCTTGAGAATATCTCAATAGAAACTGTCTAATTGGAAAAGACAAAGATTAAAAAAAAACTGAAAAGACAGAACTGAAAATTCAAGGACTGAGAGACAACTACAAAATGTGTAACATAATATACACCAGGGATCCTGAAAAGATAAGGAAGAGAAAAAAGAAACAGAAGGAACATTTGAAGGAATAATCACTGAGAAATTCCCTCAACTTAATGTCAGATTCCAAGTTACAGGTCCAGAAAACTCAAGGAACACCAAATGTTTTAGCCAGCTTTTTCATTGCTAAACGGACCCAACCAGAACAACTGTAGAGGAAGAAAAGTTTATTTGTGGGCTCACGGTTTCAGAGGTCTCCATCCACAGACAACTGGCTTCATGCCTTGGGGGCTCCCCGTGAGGCAGGACATCATGGTGGAAGAGTGTGGCAGAGGGAACTAGCTCACACAGTGGTCAGGAAGCAGAGAAAGAGAAAGACTCCACTCTCCAGAAACAAAATATATACCCCATAGCCACACCCCATGAACCACTTCCTCGAGCCACACCCACCTGCTTCCAGTTACCACTCAGTTAATCCATAAGGGATTAATTCACTGATTAGGTTCAGGCTACAACCCAATCATTTCCCCTCCAAACCTCTTGCATTATCTCACACATGAGCTTTTGAAAGACACATCACATTCAAACCATAACACCAAACATGATAAATTCCAAAACCTCTATGTTTAGACATATTATATTTAAATTGAAGAAAGTCAAATACAAAATAAAAAAAATTCTAAAAGTAGAAATAAATCAAAACTTATATAGGAAGAAAAAGTAGAAATAAAACAAAACTTATATAGAGAGGAGCAAAGGTAAGAATGACACCAGACATCTTAGAAATCATGCAAGCAAAGAAAGAGCGCAGTGAAACGCATAAAGTTGGTGGGGGGGGGGTCATCAATGTAGAATTCTTTACCCTACAAAATCATTCTTCATAAGCAAAGAGAAATAAAGCTTCTCTGACATATGATTATTTCTGCCTTGTAACAAATACTAAAAGTCTTAAGTTCTTTAGAAAGATGGAAACTGATATCGATCAGAAATTTGAATCTACATAAGAAAAAGCATCAGAAGAGGGATAAATGCATGATTTTTTTATTAATTGATACAACAGATACATTTGTTCAAAATGATAATAGCAATATTTTATTCAATTACACACACACACACACACACACATATATATACACTTATGTACATGTGAAATAAATGACAACATGATATAAAGGATAGGAAGGAAGTATTAGGTTATGTTGTTATGGTGAAGTGGTATAGTGTCATTTGGGTTAGTTGTAAAGGCGTATTTCAAACTCAAGGGCAACCACTAAAAAAGTAAAAAAAAAACAAAACATATATTTAACTTCTTTATTAGAAGAATACCTTATAAAACAAATCATAAGAAATTTAAAAGAACAGGAATCATAAAATATCTGCTCTTGGACCATGATGAACTTAAACTGATTACAAGAAGATAACTGAGGAATCCTCAACCTCCCAGTATTCAGATCTCTAAATAAACATGAGTCAAAGATAAAATCTCAAGACAGATTTTAAAGTAATTTTTAGCTAAAAGAAAAAGAAAAAAGAACTTATAAAAATGTGTGAAATGCAGTGAAACAGTACTTAGAGAGGAATTTATAGCACTTAATGCAAATAGAAGAAGAGAAAAAAAAGATCTAAAATTAATAATCTAAGTTTCCACTTTGGGAAACTAGAAAATAGAGAAAATTAAATCCAAAATTAGCAAAATGAAAGAAACAATAAAAATTAAAACAGAAATCAATGGAATTAAAAACAGAAAATCAATAAAGACAATCAGTAAAACCTAAGCTGCATTTTTTAAAAAAAATCAATAAAGTCAATTATTTAGCCAACTAAACTAAACACCAGACCCCGATGGCTTACTGGTGAATTCTACCAAGAATTTTCAGAAGTTTTATCTTTCTTATTAGTTTCTCTCAAAGGATAAAAGCAGAATAAATACCTCCTAAGACATTCTATGAGGCCTGTGTAATACACAAAGACATTGCAAGAAAAGAATACTACAGACCTATACCTCTCATGAGTTCTAATGCGAAAGTCCTTGTCAAAAATATTAGCAAATCAAACCAAAAAATATATTAAAAGACTTATTCACCATGATCAAGTGAGATGGATTCCAGGTATATAAGGCTGGTACAAAATTTGAAACCAGTTAATATAACTCATCATATCAAAGGCTATAGAAGAAAATTCTCATGATTATGAGAATTTATGAGAAGAAACACTGGACAAAACATACAGCACCCATTAATGATAATAACACAGTAAACTAGGATAGAAGGGAGTTTCCTGAACTTAATAAAAGAACATCTACAAAAATCCTACAGCTAATATCATACTTGGTGAAAACCTGGAAGCTTTTTCTATGAACAAAAGACAAGGCCAGGATGTCTCCACTTTTCAACATCAGGCTGAAGTCCCAACTAATGCTAAGAAAAGGAGAGGATAAAAAAGGTTCTGAATTGGGAAGGAAAAAAATAAAAATATCTTTGTTTACAAATAATATGATTATCTATGTACAAAGTCTAAAAGAATTTACCAAAAGCTCCCAAAATAAATAATAATAATTTATTATAGCAGGGTAGTTTGTTGTAAAGTTAATATACAAATGTTAATAACCTATTTACCAATAGTGAGCCAAAGGAAATAAAAATTAAAAACATCATATCATTTATGCTAGTACATTCCAAAATGAAATACTTAAGTATAAATCTAACAAAATATATCTAAGAGAAAAGCACTAAATAAGAGGAGAGAGATTCCACATTCATGGTTAGGAAGACTCTGTATTGTTCAGAGGTCCAATCTGCAAAAGATACAGTGACTGAATAACAAGAATTCAAGCCATGAACTGGGAGAAAATATTTGCAAAGGCACAGTGGATAAAGGACTCATACTCAAAATGTAAAAAAAAAAAAAAAAAAAAAAAAAACCTTTTAAAAAGTCAACAATAAGATTTACCATCCACAATATTCTCTCTTCCTCCATAGGCTCTCTTTTCAGTTGGCTGATTGTTTCCTTTGGATTACAGGGTTTTAATTTGATGTAGTCCCACTTGTTTATTTTTGCCCTTTCTGCTTGAGCTTTCAGTGTGATATTTTAAAATACCATTGCCAAGACCAATGCCAACCACATTTCCTCTATGTTTTCTTCTAGGATTTTCATGTCTTATATTTAGGACCTAAATCCATTTTTAGTCAATTTTTGTGCATAGTGTAAGATAAAGGTTGATTTTCAGTCTTTTATATGTGAATGCCTAGTTTTTCCAAAACCATTTATTGAAGAGACTGTTCTTTCCCAACTGTGCCTTTTTAGTGTCTTGTTGAAAATTAACTGACTATATGTGTTTGGTTTTATTTGTGGGATTTTTATTTTATTCTATGGGTTAATCTGCCATTTTTATGAAAGTACTATATCTTTTCTGTTCTTTTTTTTTTAAAAAAAAACAAAAGAGCATATTTATGTGGTAAAGTGTCATAATTTGAAGCATGCATTCAATATGAAATGATGAAATCAAGGTAACTTAGTATTTTCATCTCCTTAAATAATTATTTTTATTTTGTGTTGGAAATATTTGAACTTCTCATTCTTTTTTTGTAAGGTTTTTCTTTTTCTTTTTATATTGATTTTTTAAAAAATAAATGACAGTCGAGGGGCTGGGGTTGTGGCTCCGTGGTAGAGTGCTCATCTAACAAGTGTAAGGTCCTGAATTCAATCCTCAGCACCACATAAAAATAAATAAATAAAGGTATTGCATCCAATTTTGACTAAAAAACAAAATGACAGCGGAATGCATTACAATTCTTACTACACATATAGAGCATAATTATTCATATCTCTGGTTATATATAAAGTATGTTCATACGAATTCGTGTCTTCATATATGTACTTTGGATAATGGTGTCCATCACATTCCACCATCCTTGCTAATCCCCTGCCTCCTCCTTTTCCCTCCCTCCCTCTTCCTTATCTAGAATTCATCTATTCCTCCCATGTTCCCCCTCCCTACCCCACTATGAGTCAGCCACCTTATATCAGAGAAACATTCGACATTTGTTTTTTGGGGATTGGCTGACTTCACTTAGCATTATCTTCTCTAACTCCATCCATTTACCTGCAAATGTCATGATTTTATTCTCTTTTATTGCTGAGTAATATTCCATTGTGTATATATGCCACTTTTTAAAAATCCGTTCATCCACTGAAGAACATCTAGGTTGGCTCCACAGTTTAACTATTGTGAATTGTGCTGCTATAAACATTGATGTGGCTGTGTCCCTGTAGAATGCTGTTTTTAAGTCTTTTGGGTATAGTTTGAGGAGAGGGATAACTGGGTCAAATGGTGGTTACATTCCCAGTTTTCCAAGGAATCTCCATCCTGCTTTCCATATTGGCTACACCAATTTGCACTCCCACCAGCAATGTATGAGTGTACCTTTTTTCCCCACATCCTTGCCAACACTTATTGTTGTTTGTTGTCTTAATAGCTGCCATTCTGACTGGAGTGAGATGATATCTTAGAGTATTTGATTTGCATTTCTGTAGTTACTAGAGATGTTGAACATTTTTTCACATATTTGTTGATTGATTGTATATCCTCTTCTGAGAAGTGTCTGTTCAGGTCTTTGGCCCATTTATTGATTGGTTTATTTGTTTTTTTGGTGCTTAACTTTTTGAGTTCTTCATATACCCTTGAAATTAGTGCTCTATCTGGTGTGTGAGGAGTAAAAATTTGCTCCCAAGATGTAGGCTCTCTATTTACCTCACAGATTATTTCTTTTGCTGAGAAGAATCTTTTTAGTTTGAATCCATTCCATTTATTGATTCTTGGTTTTAATTCTTGTGCAATAGGAGTCTTATTAAGGAAGATGGGGCCTAATCCCACATGATGGAAATTAGGGCCTCCTTTTTCTTCTATTAGACACAGTGTCTCTTGTTTAATTCCTAGGTCCTTGATCCACTTTGAGTTGAATTTTGTGAATGGGGAGAATTTAATTTCATTTTGTTGCATATGAATTTCCAGTTTACCCAGCACCATTTGTTGAAGATGCTATCTTTTCTCCAGTGCATGTTCTTGGCATCTTTGTCTAATATAAGATAATTGTAATTTTGTGGGTTAGTCTCTGGGTCCTCTCTTCTATACCATTGGTCTACCAGTCTGTTTTGGTGCCAATACCATGCTGTTTTTGTTACTATTGCTCTGTAGTATAGTTTAAGATCTGTTATAGTGATGCCACCTGCTTCACTCTTCCTGCTAAGGATTGCTTTAGCTATTCTGGGTCTCTTATTTTTTCCAGATGAATTTCATGATTGCTTTTTCTATTTCTATGAGGAATGTCATTGGGATTTTGATTGGAATTGCATTAAATATGTATAGTGCTTTTGGTATTATGGTCATTTTGATAATATTAATTCTGCCTATCCAAGAGCAAAGTAGATCTTTCCATCTTCTAAGGTCTTCTTTGATTTCTTTCTTTAGGGTTCTGTAGTTTTCATTGTAGAGATCTTTTACCTCTTTTATTAAGTTGATTCCCAAGTTTTTTTTTTGAGGCTATTGTAAATGGAGTAGTTTTCCTCATTTCCCCCTCTGAGGATTTGTCACTGATTTACAGAATTGCCTTTGATTTATGGGTATTGATTTTATATCCTGCTAATTTGCTGAATTCATTTACTAGTTCTAGAAATTTTCTCATGGAGATTTTTGGGTCTTCTAGATATAGAATCATATTGTCAGCAAATAGTGCTAATTTAGAAAAACTGTGGTCACATTACTGTACTGTAGAATTCTAGTACTTATTCCTCCTATGTAACTGCATTTTTGTATGTCTTATCTGATTTCTTTCTCCTCTCTACCCTCTTATATTTTTAGTGATAACTGTTCTATCATCTCTATAAAGTTTTTCTTAGTTACTACATATTAGTGAGTTCATATGATATGATATTTGCTTTTCTGTGCCTAATTTCACTTTACATAATATCCTGTAGCTCCATCCATACTGCCACAAATGACAGAATTTCATCTTCTGTTGCTGAATATTGCATTGTGTATTATATGTTTTTCTCTATTCTTTCATCCATTAAAGGATACCTTGGTTGGTTCCATATTTTGACTCATATGAGTAATGTTTCAATAGTCATGGGGGGCTGGGGATGGGGCTCAATGGTAGAGTACTTGCCTTGCATGTATGAGGCACTGGGTTCAATCCTTAGCACCACATAAAAATAAATAAATAAAGATATTGTGTCCATATACAACTAAAAAAATATTTTAAAAAAATAGTCATGGTAGTTCAGGTATCTCTTTGATATACTGACTTCATTTTCTTTGGATTTTTGTTTGTATATTTGTTTTTTTGTTTTTTGTTTTTGTTTTTTGTTTTTAGTACTGGGGATTGAATCCAGGAGTACTTTGCCACTGAGCCACACCCCTAGCCCTTCTTCTTCTTCTTTTTTTTTTTTTAAATTTTGGAACAGGATCTCACTAATTTGCTGAAGGTCTAAGTTGCCAAGTTTGGCCTCAAACTTGTGATTTTCCTGCCTTAGCCTCCCAAATTGCTGAGATTGAAGGTGTGTACCACCATGTCCAGCTCATTTCCTTTGGATATATAATCAAATGATGGAATTGACGGGTCATAAAATGAGCTGGAGGGGAGGATACTCAGAAGCTTTCCATAGCCAAGGGAGAGTTGATGGAACTGTGGGAGAATAAGTGAGGCTGCCTGGCTGCTTTCCAGGACCATGGAAAAGTGGATGGCAGTGTGACAGTGATTTGTGGGCTAGATATACAGATAAAACTTAGGTGAAAAAAGTATAACAAGAGCTGGATTTTCTCTCCAGAGTAGTACAGTGGCATGAATTCCTTGTCATCTCCCCAAACTGGTCTCAGGGACTGTGAAGGTTTCAGACTTCTCAGTGAAAAATACTTCCACTGCCCACAATATTATTATTATTATTTTTAGAGAGAGAGAGAGAGAGAGAATTTTTTTAATATTTATTTTCCAGTTTTCGGCAGACACAACATCTTTGTTTGTATGTGGTGCTGAGGATAGAACCCGGGCCGCATGCAGGCCAGGCAAGCGAGCTACTGCTTGAGCCACATCCCCAGCCCCACTGTCCACAATATTAATGGGCACTTCAGGAGGGCACCTACCTACCCATTCCCCATTTTGTGGACTACCTCTAGGTTCAGAGTTAATCTCATCTGGTATATGCTATATGCTGGTGCTTCATTCTCATTTTTATAAGGACATCCTGCTTTACCATGTTCCACAGAATTTCTGCTGTATCCCTATGGCACTGATGTTCTCCTTCAAACATTCCAGTATAATTACAATTGTTATTTATTTATTTGGTGGGATCATGTGCCAGGAGCCTTTAGTCAGACATCATGCTGATGTTATCATCATAATATTTTGGTTACTATAGTTTTAGAATATACTGAAATCATGATTTTGACACCTCTAGATTTTTCTTTTTCGAGGTTCTTTGGCTACTTTAGGATCTTTTGTAGTTTGATACATAGTTTAGAGTTTTTTCTCTTGTTTCTATGGAATTTTTGATAGAGATTGGAATTTTGATAGAGATTACAGTGCATCTGTATGTTGCTTTGTGTAGTATGGATATTTTAGCAATATTAACCATTTAAATCCATGAACACAAAACATCTTTCTATTTATTTGTCTCCTTTGATTAATTTCATTAATGTTTTATAATTTTCAGTGTACAGGTATTTTCATTCTTACTCTAAATTTTTGCTAAACATTATATTCTTTTTGGTGCTAATGTAAATGGAATTGGCTTTTTGAACTTTTTTTCATTTTTATTGATACATTATGTTTGTATATAATGGAGGGATTTGTTGTTATATATTCATGCATGCACACAATATAACAATATAATTTGGCCAATATCATTCCCCAGTATTTCCCCTTTCCCTCCTTTCCTCCCTGGTTCCTTTCCTCTACTCTACTGATCTCCCTTCAATTTTCATGATATTTCCCTTTTTCCTCTCTAGCTTCTACATATGAGAGAAAATATATGACACTTGACTTTCTGAATTTGTCTTATTTTGCTTAACTTAATATTCTCAAGTTCCATCCATTTTCCTGAAAATGACATAATTTTCATTCTTCTTTAGGGCTGAATAAAATTTCATTGTGTATATTTGCCACATTTTCTTTATCCATTCATTTATTAATAGATAACTAGGCTGGTTCCATAGTTTGGCTACTGTGAATTGTGCTACTATAAACATGGGCATGCCTGTATCTAGATTATGATAGCTGATCTTCAGAATAAATACCAAAGAGCGGTATACATGAATTGTATGGTAGTTTCATTCCTAGTCTTTTGAAGAAACTTCATACTGATTTTAGTAGTGGTTGTACTACTTTACACTTTACACCAACAGTGTAAAGTGTTCCTCTTTCTCAACATCCTCTCCAGCATTTATTACTATTTGTAATGTTAATAGCTGCCATTCTGACTGGAGAGAGATGAAATCTTCAATGTAGTTTTGATTTTCAGTTCCCTAATTGCTAAAGCTGTTGAACAGATTTTCATATGCTTGTAGGTTATTTATATTTCTTCTTTTGAAAAGTGCCTGTTTTATTCATTTGTCTGTTTATTAATTGTGGTTTTTTGTGTTGAATTTTTTGAGTTCTTTATATATTCTGGATATTAATCCTCTGTTGGAAGAATAGCTAGCAAAATTTTTCTCCCATCCTTTAGGTTCTCTCTACATATATTTAATAGTTTCCTTTGCAGTGCAGAAGCTCTTTGATGCCATCCCATTTGTTAACTCTTGGCATTATTTCCCTTTAGGTGTCCTATTGAGAAAGTCATTGCCTGTGCCTCTATGTTGGGGCATTGACTTTATGTTTTTGAATTGCATAGTTTCTGGTCTAATTTCTCTGTCTTTGATCCTTTTTGATTCTTCTATAGGGTGAGAGATAGGATCCAGTTTCATTACTCTACATATGGATAACCAAATTTCCCAACATTTGTTAGAAAGGCTGCCTTTTCTCCAGTGTATGTTTTTGGCACCTTTGTCTAGGATCAGATAACTGTTTCTAAGTGGGTTTTTCTCTGTGTTTTCTATTCTTTACCATTGGTCTTTTTATGCCAGAACTGGTTTTCATGCCATTACCATGTAGTTTTTGTTACTGTAGTTCTCTAGAACAATTTGAAATCAGGTATTGTGATGCCTTCAGAATGGATTTTTGGGCTTAGAATTGCTTTGTTAATCAGTTACATTGATAAGTAATTATTGGTGTAAAAAATACATACAACACATTTTTTAAGTTTGTTTTTCTGTCCTTAAATTTTTCTGAATTTATTTATCAGATGTAGCAGTTTTTAAAGGGTCTTTTCTACATATAGGATTATGTCTTCCACAAATATGAATAGTTCTGCTTCTTACTTTTTAATTTGGATAACTTTTGTTTCTTTTTCTTGTATGATTGCTCCTATTTGCACTTGCAGTAGAATCAATAAAAATGCTGAGAATAGGCATTCTTACTTTGTAATAGATCCTAGAGGGAATTTTTAAGGTTTTACCCCATTGATTATGTTGTTAGGTATGAGTTTTTATAACTGGCCTTTATTTTATTGAGGAAATTTCCCTCTATACCTGGAATTTTGAGAGTTTGTATGTTGAACCTTAACAAATATTTTTCTGCATCTGTTGGAATGTTGGCATGGTGTGTATCATTCATTGCAACATTATAGTGCACCACACCGAGTGATTTGCCTATTTTTAACCAACCTTATAATCTTGTAGGGATAAATCCCACTTGGTCTTGGTATAAATTTTTTGTCGTGTTGAATTCAGTTGGCTAATATTTTATTGAGGATTTTGTATTTGTGTTCATCAAAGGTATTAGTATATGTGTTTCTTGTGGTGTCTTTGACTTTGGTATAAGCATGGTGCTGGTTTCATAGCATGAGTTTAAAAAATATTATCTCTGCTTTGCTTTTTTGGAAGATTAATGAGGTATTAGTACTAACTCTCATTTGAATGTTCAGTAGAATTTTGCCATGAAGGACTCTTTCTGTAAATTTCTTAACTGAGAGGTTTTTGTTATACCTCCAAAAAATTTGAAGGGAAAAATAGGCAGCAATACAATAAAAGTGTGAGCTTCAATATTCCACTTTCAACAATTGACAGATTATCCAGATAGAAACTTAATAAGGTCATAGTCGACTTGAACTACACTTTAGATCAAATGGACCTAATAGATTTATACAGAACATTGTGTTCAACAGCATCAGAATGAATGTTTTTGTCAAGTACACATAGAGCATTCTCCAGGCATGATCATATGTTTGGATACAAATGATAGCAAATTTAAGATGATTGAAATTATCTCAAGTTTTTTTTATGACCACAATGGTATAAACATGGTACATTTACAATGTGTGGAAATCAAACAGCATTCATTAACATTAAAAAAACACTCCTGAATAACCAATGAGTCAAAGAAGAATTCAAAAGAGAAATATAAAAATATCTTGAGACACAAATAAAAACAACATACCCAAACTTAAAGGAAACAGCTGTGACAAAATACCTGAGATAACCAACTTATAAAGATCAGAAGAGAAATAAATCAAATAGAAAATTTATAGAAAAAATTAAAAGTTGGTGTTTTGAGAAAAACTAACAAAATTAACAAACTCTTAGCTAAACTAACTCAGAAGGAAACAAGAAGACTCAAATAAATAAAATCAGAAATGGAAGTTGAGGCTTTATAATGAAAACTTCAGAAATAAAAAAGAGCTTCTAAAAAAAACATTATAGACAATTATATGGCAACAAATTGGATATTCCAGAGGAAGTGGATTCTAAAATAAATAAATTCTAGACCCTTATAACATAAGATTGGATCAGAAAGAAATAGAAAGCCTGAACAGACTGATAAACTCAATAAGAAGAAAACAAAAATTCCCAAGTTAGAAAAAATGGACCGAAAATGTTAACATACATACCTTACCAAGAAAGTATGCCCAGATGGCAAATAAACCTGAAAGATGTTTCACATCATATGTTACTAGGAAAACGCAAATTAAACCAACAATGAACATCACTACAGAACTATTAGAATGGCCAAAAATCCAGAATGCTGACAATACCAAATGCTGATAAGAATGTGGAGCAACAGGAGTTTTCTAACTGCTGATGGTAATACACAATGGTAAGGATTCATTGCAAGACTGACAATTTCTTGCAAAGTTAAACATTCTCTTATCATGTGGTCCAGCAATCATCATCCTTATTTATATAAAAGAGCTAAAAACATGTGTTCACACAAACCTGTGCATGGAAGTTCATAGAAGCTTTTTTTTTTTTCTTTTGGAACAGCCAAAGCTTGGAAGCAACCTAGATGTCCTTCAGTGTTTGAATGGATAAATCAACTGTGGTACATCCAGACAATGCAATGATAATCAGTGCTAAAACAAATGAGTATCAAGCCATAAATAGATATGGAGGAAACATAAATGCATATTATGAAAAGTGAAAGAAATGGCAACATACTGTATAATCCCAACTATTTGAGAATAAAAGGTAAAACTATGGAAACAGTGAAAAATTCAGTTTGCCAGGGGTTATGAGGTAGAAGGATGAATAGTCAGGAGGGTATAGAGGATCTTTAGTGTAGTAAAAGTATTCTATATGACACTATCATGGTGGGTTCATGCCATTACAACTGTGTTCAAACTTACTGAATGTACAACACCAAGAGTGAACACTAATGTAAACTGTGGACTCTGGGTGATAATGATGTGCCAATGTTGATTCTTTTATTATAAAAATGCATCACTCTGATGGGGATACAGTTAATGGGGGAGGCTGTGTGTATATAGGGGCAGAGGATCTGTAGGAAATCTTCGTACCTTTCACTCGTTTTTTATTTCCCTGTGAATCTAAAACCACTCTAAAAAATAGTCTATTTTAAAAGAAAATACTACTGCCCACACTCAAACATTTCCATGCCTTTGTAAGAGTCTCTGTTCAAAATATATGCTAATGTGAAAGAATAAGTTTGCAGCCAAAACTCATTTTTAAAACTGGTTTATCTCCAAATGTATGAGTGTTTTATTACTGTTATTATAAATGCCCTTTAATGTAGGCCTTCTCATTTATTATCATGGAGAGCTCCAAAGTGAGATGAAAAACAACAGCTTCTTGACAAGCTTACAGACTTTAAAGTTGTTATAGTGGGTGGAAGAAATGAGTGTGGCAAAGCTTTATAGTTGTCAATAGGATCGCTTTATTCTGAAATGATGACATAAATAAGCCTCTTCAGAAGCTTCATTGAATGTATCATGGAAAATGCCATGTCAATTTTGGGAACTTGATAACTTTTGAACCTTAAGTATAAATAATACGCTGTCCAGCAAAACTTGAGCCAAAGCTTTTGCTGGCAGGTTCACAAATTTCTAAAACTTTAGTATGGCAATTTCTGAAAAGGCAATTCTTTAGCTAGCATTTTTATGTGCATATTATTGTCTATTTTAAAACTGAGAAAATGAATTTTTTTTCTTAAGAATGTAGGAAGGGAACTGATGTTTAATGTTTACTATGTGCTACGTCCTTAACATAAATAATCTCATTTAATCTTGACTACAAAGCCATGAGGTCAGAACTGTTATCTCTGTTTTAGACATAAGGAAACTAAGAAATGGAAAATAATAGCAGCTAAGGCTTACGTAACACTGTGTCAGGTAATGTTTCGAGTACTTTTTGCATATATTGACAGACTTGATTCCCATTAATAAGCTTAAAAAGGTGGGCACCATTATTACCATTTTGTAGATGAGAAAACTGAAGCAGAGGGAGATCATAAGTGATGTATCATAATCCAGGATTGAGGCACAGGGAGGCTGGCTTGAATCTATACCTTTAACACAAAGCTATGTAACTGAAAGAGTCGCAAAAGCAAAGCAGATGACAGATTCACTTTTTCCCCAGTCTTTCTAACCCTTGAAAATCTTTCTTATCTTCTAAATTCCATTTAGCTGAGAGTTGTTATTGCTAACTTCACTTTCAGGTATTATTAGAATAATTTTTTTCCTCCAGAATTCCATGCACATATTATTTGTACTTCTAACTAAGCAGGTATTAAATTCTGATTCAGATGTTTATATGTAATCTCTTTTAAGACAGAGACTAACTTTTTAATGGTATGTCAAAGAAACCAAGCATATAGTTGATTTTGAAATGAACAAGGGGACTGTCTGTATCAGTTATTAAATAAGCAGTTTTTTTTTCTCTACAAAGGGGGTAAATATAACATGAATGAAAAGATGATGGTATTGTTAGCTTAGAAGACTGAATGGTTTAAGCATTAACTGAAAATATTCAGACGAAAAGAATGTCAACTGAATGGCAAATTGAAGGTAACAGAAACAATGTAAACTGATAGAAAATTCAGATTATAATATGTATAATAAAATCCCTGTCTTCTTCTTAAGAAGAGTCACATTCATACAAAGACTATGTTCTCTGATATCTGCACCCCCACCCAAAGTCCTAATACCAACTCCCTGGACTGAGAGGTGTGGTCTCTGTCACTCAGGAGATACCACTTGAGGTTCTCCAAAGCTGAGAAATGAAGCATCTGCCTTTCGAGACAGTGATATCTACCCTCTGCTCCAAATAATATGGCTCATGTGGATTAAACCAGGAAGGTATGTTGCAGTGAAATAGCATTGAGCATGGAGTCATAGGATCTGGGATTAAATCTGAGTTCTGAATACTTCCTAGTTGTGTGCTTGGGCAGGTTCCTGGGGATCAGTTTCTTCATCTGTGTAATGGGTGTCATGATGCTGCCATTTCAGTCTGTTTGAAGGGATTGCTTGAGATTTCATGAAAGTCTTTGGCATATCAAATCTATCACTTATTGTTTGGACAATGTGAATTCCATTCATTCCTGTGGGGATAATTCCACTGGGTCCTGGCCACCCTCCACATGTATTTCTACTCTGGTAGCCATTCCTTGGGCTCTCACCAGTCTAGCTTCTCAAAGGCTGATGCTGAGTGCTGACTTCAATCCCCCAAACCACTCACCACAGGAGCCTTGTTCTTCACTGCACTATGGTGAGAGCTCTGTTCAATATCGCTGCTGCCCCGCTCTCATCCAGCCCCCAGTGCACACTTCACTGCAGATTTCACCTTTCTTGGGGCTTCGTGAGGCCCCTACAATCTGTCAATGCCACCTTTGTAGAGACCTTCTAGCTCTGCCTGCTGACACTGACTACCCAGAGTTCCCATCCAACATCCATGTAGTCCACGGACATTCGCTGAGAGTCTACTAAACACCAGGTCAGACCGTTGTTATGGACCGTTATGGATGAGTTATGGATCGTTGCCCTCAAGCAGCTAAGAATTTAAAAGGCAAATAGACCAGCAAACCTATATAGCAATAGAATAAAAGATGAATTAAGGGAGAAGGAAGCAGAAATAGAAACCAGGTAGGGATCCTCTGTAGATACAGCCTTCAAATACGCCAGCATTGCCACCCTCAGTGACAGATCTGTGTCTCAGGCTTTGGATACAGGGATACAAGACCCCAGATCTCAAAACCTGACAAAAGAAGGGCATTGCTGGATTGTTTTTATGCCTTTCCTGTTCTGTGTCCCCAGGAGCAGGGCCAGGTAGAGGGTACTTATTTTCTCCAATGCTAGGATCCCCCTGTGATTCTATACCCCACAGGTGCAGCAATCATCTGTGTAATTTCTATGCATGATGGTTTCTCCCTCTCTGATGTGGACAGGCCTTCCATGTCCCTGTTCTTTAGATTCTACCAGGAAACAAGCTCTAGGTCAACTCCATTTATTAATCCAGAAAACAATGACCGTGTACCATAAAACCTGTGAAGAGTGCCTCAGGGTTAATTAGAAAGGACTCTTCTGACTACAGGACCTGAGCTGTGGCTTGTTTTCTTCACCAGTGGGGGTGAATTTGGACTAATGCTCTGAACGCTTCCTCTTGCTCTCCTAGCAACCAGTGGAAGACATGTACCTCACTGGACCAGGTGCAAAGTCTTCACCGGTCATGTGAGGATAACCAGAAAATGGACCCATAAAGTGACTGAAGTCAAAACTCTGACAACTTCATTAAGATAACTGTTCTACACCAAAGTGAAGAGCCCAGAGGAAAGGTGCCATCTATGGTCTCGGGCCACAGTTGCTTCTGCAGATAGAATTTTTGAGTCAATTGTAAGAAGGCTACTATAATGATGAGTCTTTGCATATTCTTGCTATAGTTACCACTGAATGAATAAAATAAATGCAAAAGTAGGTAAAACAAAATGTGTGAGCAAGAGAAGCATGATTAAGAGAAAGAATTCTTTATACAAATACTGGTCCACAAAGCATGGGTTCTCAAGGGTAGGGGCAGTCCATGCACCCCCTGTTCTCAGAACCTAGGAGATAGTTTAATTTGCGTATTACACATGCTTAAGAAATATTAGTTAAAGGAGAATCTGAAATGAATTCCCGAAAAGCTGAAATAATGAATCTATGAGGGATTAATTAGGGTAACAGTTGCTTATTACTGGAAGTCAAAGATAGAGCAAAATATAAATTCATTTTATAAAGTATGTGAAAAATATATTAGATAAGATTTAATATAATATATAATAAATAATGTGAACTGGGTTGATTTTAAAAAGTAAAATCTATAAATGCCTTCAGAGTTGTTAAACATGTCCACCAGTTGAATTTTTTTGTATAGTTTGTGACTCCAAAGATGACACAAAATCTTAAACAAAAGTGGGCAAGAAGAGGTTAAGACTTGGTGAAAATATTTACTACTATCCATCTGCCATGGATTTGTCACCATGAAATACACTTAAATTTTTCCCCATGTCATCAGTAGAAAATAAACATAAACTGGGCTTTCAGAGTAATAATGTCCTTAAAAAATACTTGTCACTCTTGCTCTTTAAATCATCCATTTTGGGATTCTTAAAATTCCTCCAGCTACTAAGCAGGACCATTCACAAACATGTCATTTTTGGTTCATTTAAATGAATTCCTTTCCTGCCCAAGAATGACATAGTCATTTAAAAACATCACGTTGTTTTCTTGCAAAATAAAGTTCTTAAAAAAAGTAAAAAGTATCCCAAAAAGGAAATTATTTGTTAAGAAGGTAGAAGATACTTCCAAAACAGGGCACTTGCCTCTCCTTTCCTACATTCTGCAGTGAATCTGAGACCCCCAGAGTTTGGGCATACATCATCCCAACTAAACCCACAGGGCAGAGTGCCCACCCAGCCTCTCCGCCAGGCACAGAACAGCTGGGAGCTAATTGGCATGCTCCCCAGCTGTCTTCCAACCTTCTAACCAAGCCTAGGTGTTAATTAAGTTTAATGCCTCCAGCCCTATCCACTTCCAGTTAGTTAACTGGGAAGCTGCTACCAATCCACGACTAGATCTCTTAGTACTCAGTCTTAGAGATTGAAAGGCTGAATTTAGAAACACCAGGATGGACTTTGGACAATATATAGGAAGGACGTGCCCTTCCTGAGCTGAACACATACCCCAGAGAGATGCAGGGGATGAAAACAGAAGGTCTCCTGAAAGGTTTATTTTGGGAATTCAAACATTAACATGTTGCTTAGTCTTCCGTCTAGAATATTATCTTAAATGAGTGTCAAAACCAAACAATTTGTCACAGCGATGGGGTTGATATAATATGACAACTAACCTTATTTCATGTCAATCTTATTAGTTATAATAAAAATGCAAGTACTTTGGTTTTCTTCAGATAAGAAATATAAAAATAATCTCTGAGCATATATATTGCTCTTGTTTACCCAATATCCATGTATTAATTGAACACCAAATGCAGCCCCAATACCACCAGTCTGAGAAGAGCAGTGTGGTGTGGAAACCTCACTGCCTCACAGTGTGATCCCCAGACCAAAACATGGGTTTCACTGGGGAGTTTGTTAGAATTTGTTAGGAATGCAAAGTCTTAGCTGGATGGGGCCCACTGAATCTGAACCTGCATTTAAAAAGTTTATGTGAACATTAATATTCATGAAGCACTGCTATAGTTTGGAGCTTAAATGTTCCCCAAAGGCCCGTGAAAAAGTATTCCCAGCTTGGTGCTATTTGGTGGTGGGACCTAGTGGGAGGTCCTCTGGGCATTTACAGAATGCCCTTGAGGGAGATAGTGGGTCACCAATCTTTTCCTTTTTCTTTCTCTCTCACTTCTTAGCCATGAGAAAGGTTTTGCTTGGCCACATCCTCCTACCATTATGTGCTGCCCCATGCCGCCACCACCAGAGACCTGAAAGCAACAGGTCCCCCGATCATGGACTGGAACCTCCAAAACTGTGAGCCCAAATAAGCCTTCCCTCTTCATAAGTTATATGAAGTTATATTTTGTCACAATGTCAAAAAGCTGACAAACACCAGTATAGAGTAGCCCCCAAACCTTCTTAAAATCATGCATCCTTATGCATTAAAAAAGTGTCAGTCTCCAATAAGTGTGCATATATTTATAAATTATATGTGCACTACTATAATATTTTATAATATATATATTTGATAATATATATTATATATATTATAGTCACATATTCTATAAAGAATGGATGAAAAATTAAGCTAAATTATAGACATCTGAGTAACTTCTTGCCATGCCTCAATGGATCATCTTTAGGGCACACCTATTTTGCAGGTCCCTTGTCAGTGCCCTGAGCTTAAGGCATAAGACACAAGGTTTGATTTGTCTCTACCACCAATTAGGTTTAGTTGCAGAGGGAAGAAGTGATACAGAAGGGAAGATAACAAGAAGAGGAGACATGGCCAGGGAAAGACTGATCATAATAAATCAAGTCCCAGTAAAAGAAGGGTAACCCCAATTCAGTTATAGGTAGGTTCACAATCCAAGTGCAATCAACCTTTCCAGAACTTTGCATAGTAATGGGCAATGCTTACAGGACAATATTGACTGGATGATTAAATAGAAAACAGAAAATGTGAGAGAATGGGAAGCAGGTGCCTCAGGGAAGAATGAATAAAATTGAAGTATGAGGATGGACAGATCTGGGTTCAAATTATGATTCCTTTCTTTATAATCAGTGCTGCTTTGGCAAGTTACTTTAAACTCTCCAAGACTCCATTTCTTGTCAGGATTAATAATAGAATGCCTTCAACTATGAAGAAATTTCAACAATCTAAAGCCACCCCAAATGAAACCCTCCTAGGCTAGAGGTCATTCCAGAAGAAAGGGGGGGCGGGTTCAAATAAGAACAACTTTCTTCCTCCAAACCATCCCAAATAAGTAGTTTTTTAAGTTCGTCTATCATGCAGAGTCAATTCCTAAGAAAGCAACATTCCTATTTCTACCAACATTTCCTTCATTGGGATTGAAGTCTCTGAGTTTCAAGGTGTAGAAAAACCCTTCACATGTTGTTCTGCTACCTCCACCCTCAGCTGGTAGCCCCGAGTCCAACTGGTATGTGGCTGCTTCATCATTACGAATCTGCTTTGCTAGGGGTAATCTGCTTCCCATGCTCTTTCTCCTTACCCCATTTTGAGTCACCCTCTTATATCAGAGAAGACATTCGGCATTTGTTTTTTTGGGATTGGCTAACTTCACTTAGCTTAATCTGCTCTAATGCCATCCATTTCTCTGCAAATGCCATGTATTAAGAATTGTAATGCAAAAATAAATAAATAGATAGATAGATAGATAATCTGCTTTGCACTCCTGCCTTCAACACCTCTTAAAAACGGTGGACTGGAGTAGGTAAGCTTGCCAGCTCTGGAGCCAGGCAGATGTGGGCTTGGACACATACACTGGGCACACGGCACCAGAGAGTGGGTTGCAATTTTTTTGAGTCATAAATGAATCTGGCAAGTCCCAGCTGGTTGGCTGACCAGAGAGAAGGCTAGTTCCCCCTGGCACCACATTCCTGAGGAGGCAGAGCAGTTCCAAGCTGCCAAGACACTGGAACAGGAGGAGGCCTGGGGGAGGATGCTTGATGGGGTGTGGGGACAGGACAAGGTGTGGGGTTGGGCTTAGATTTGAGAAATTGCAAACCCATACAGCCATAAAAATGCAGTGGTAAAAAGTGGCTAACCATATTCTCTAGCTCTCAGATGCAGAGAATCAGAAGACCTCCTCCCAAATCCCACATTTAACAGGACCAGGGTGAAAGCCCTCCTGCCTGGTAGTTCTCCACTACCTCTGACAGGGCCAGGCAGCCTTCAGTTTAGCAGGTGCTCATTACATCCTCCTGGGCAGGGGTCAATAATGACAGCACATCCTTTCACTTCTCACTGGAGCACCACAGCACTGGCAGGTTCCAATACGGCAGTAGATTTTGGTTTCAGGCAGACATGCACTTGATCTGTGCCTCCGCCATTTACTGGACTATAATCTTTGTCAAAGTAATTAACCTGTCTGAGTCTCAGTTTTCATTCTGTATAATGGAGACCGTTTTAATCATAGTAAACTTTCATGGGGGACTTCCAATGTGCTCTACACAGTGTTATTTGCTTTATATGAACTCTCTCCTACAATCCACCTGGCAAGCCTGGGTTCTGTGCTATCATACCCCCATCTTACAGACAGGAAAAACATAGCTTAGAGAAGCTATAAAACTTATTCAAGTTTACATCCACACAGAGATGGAGTTGAGATTTTGCCTCAGTCAATAAAGACTCATAAATGAGATGATGGCCCACAGCACTAATATCTTGCCTAGAGAAGTTAATGCTACTGTAATCAAAGCTCCATTTCATCTATAAGGAGGGTAGGGTAGGGAAAGGACAAATCTAAAGCAAAGGATTCTTCCATGTATGCTCAACTCCCTTGACCCTGAAGGACAGTCAAGGAAAAGTCAGTGAGGGCTAGCTAGGCAGCAAAAACCTAAGAGTTGATCTAGTCCTTGAAAGAAAAGACGAGATGGGCTTGCCAGCCACCTTTATGAGATTTACAGGCACATAAACTTCAAGGTGTTATGTAAATTGTTGAATAATTTCACTCATTAGTAGAGAAGCTCTATTTTTTTAAAATATACAAAAGATAAATTGCCAATGAGATTCTATTACCTTTTTTTTTTTTCCTATTAATGCCTGACTTGAGCAAATCACAGAATTGGTATCATTGATGGTCCTTGGACATGACAGACTCTCCCCAGGTGGAGAAAATAAATGTCAATGAAGCTTTGGAGGGTAACATGATCCTCTAGCTTGAGAATTGTTCCATTGTCGTCTCAAAACAAGGGTAAGGAAGAAAATATCTTTATTCTACAGAACTGAAAACATGCTTTACAGGCACAAGTTTGCTGTGTTAATTAAACATTCATTAATTATTTCATTCATTCAAAAAGTATTTACTGAGAACTTTAAATGTACTAGGTCCTGTGATAATCTAGTATTGAGTTTTTACTATACTATTCTGGCATTCTGTAGAAATTCCAATGAGAAGCACTGTGGAAAACAAACAGATCAGGATGGTTAGCTTTAGTACGCATCAAAAGAGGTTAAATTAACTCTTTCCAAGTCTGATATGAAAATTGTACATCAAATGCAAAACATTAGTTTATTGTGCAAAATGCACCCCCTATACCAGCTCCAGGAGGAAACACTTCCCCACAGGGTTTTCGAGGAATGTGTTTTTATGACACAGTAAGCTTTACTGCTGTTATGTTCCATGAGCCACTACACTGAGAGAAGACCTAGTATTTAAACAGCTGTTTTGAAACAATAAATCCACTGACTTTCTCTATGGGGACTTCTTCCTCCATTTCCAACCTGATTTCTGTTTATGGAGGACAGATCCAACTTTCATCTTTAGGCTAGCGTGGTAAAATACCTTTAAAAAATCTAAGAGAAGTAACAGGACCACTTCTCTAATGCCCTATTAAGTGGAAGACATCACTCCCCTGATATTTTTTTGGTAGGGTTATTATTATTATTATTATTATTATTATTATTATTATTAACAGTCTGTGTCTTCTGGGGTGTGAAGTGGTTGTCCCTGAAGGAACATCCTGAACTGAATTCAGACTGAATATTATATTTTTACATCTGAAAGCATATGCTTCAGAATATACTAAACCTAAGATTAACCAAGATGTTAGTAGCAGAACAATATGTACAATATATAAACTGTGGTGACATTTAAATGAATAAGAGAACTAAATCATAAAAAATCTCAAAAAGCAACCTACATATTTTCTGTGGGTGTGGATCAGTCCATGGAAGTACACATCAAGCTGATTAATAGTGATCTTGAGATGAGGGTGGAAAGCTCAAAGGGGCTACCAATAGAGTGGTAACTACCTTATTTTTGAGATGCTATTAATACAAAAAAAATGTATAAGACTTTCAAATTGACTCTCAGACTATAACTTTTGCTAAAAGATGAGTCCAGTTTATATCTCCTAAACCCACTGTGCTTAGATAGGGTTAGAAGAACCTCATAGACTTCAATGGGGATTAGCTTTGGGATCAGTAATACTTCTAAGCCACCTCCCCTTTGAAAATCTAAGTTTTATTCTTCTATGCTTTGTGTTTTTTCAAAGCTTGTTGTCAAATATACACAATATAAAATATATCTTCTTAACCATTTTTAAGTATACAGTTCAGTAGTATTGAATACATATTTTCACACAACCCTTATTTCTAAAACTTTATTCATCTTGCAAAACTCAAACTCTGTACCCATCAAACAACAAGTTTCCATTCTCTTCTCTCCCAATGCCTGGGCAACTACCATTCTATCCTCTGTCTCTATGAATTTAATTGCTCCACATTCCTCATATAAATAGAATCATAATATTTGATCTTTTTTGTGATGGCTTTGTAATGTCTTCAAGTTTTATCCATTGTATAATCTGTGTCCCAATTTCCTTTCTTCTTAAGGCTGAGTAATATACCACTGTATGTATATATATAATGGCTTATCTAGTCATCTGTTGAAAGACATTTGGGTTGCCTCCATATTATGGCTATTGTAAAAAATGCTGCTATGAATTTGGGTGTGCTAAGTCCTCTTGGAAATCCTACTTTCAGTTTTTTAGAGTAGAAGCCCAGAAGTAGAATTACTGGAACATATGGTAATCCTATTTTTAAATTTTTAAGGAACTGCCATGCTGTTTTCCATCGCAACCACACCATTTTACATTCCCACCAATAGTGCAGAAAGGTTCCAATTTCTCCACATTCTTGCTGACACTCACTATTTTACTTTTTATAGCAGTCATTCTAATGGATGTGAAGTGGTCTTTCCTTCTGGATTTGATTTGTACATCCCTCATGATTAGTGATGTTGAACATCTTTTCATGTGCTTGTTGACCATTCATCTATCTTCTTTGGAGAAATGTCTATTCAAGTCCTTTACCTACTTTTTAAAACCAGGTTGTTTTTGTTGTTGAGATGTACATGTTCTTTATATGTTCTTGATATTAACCCTTATCAAATACATGATTGGCAAATACTCTCCCCCATTCTGAGCCGCCTTTTTATATGTACACTGTTGGTTGTGTATTTTGATGCTCCCTGCCTTATGTTTTGCCATGATGACTTAACAACTCTGAATTCATACTTTATAGTGTTTTCTCCAGACCTGTGATTATGAACCATCTTCCCTTCAGATTGATTCTCATGCCAGTTTTTACAACAACGAGCTAAAGTTTCCCTAATAATGTCCCAGCTTCCTGTCTGATTCCACTCTTAGATCCCCTGCCTCAGTGAAGGCTTTGAGGCTTCTTTAGAACTTATTTTGTTCTTAACATATAGAAAGCTGCAGCAATAAAATTTGTGATCATAATGTTAATCCTGAGATGATGGAAAAGACTTAACTTCCAATTTCTAAAAGACTAAATAAGGCAAATAAAATGACAAAAGAGCTTCATAAACTAGAAGGAAAGTGAATCACACCAAACACTAGGTTATGGATTTTGGTTATGAGTGTTTAGAACTGTGAAGGTTTAACCTACTTGCAAGTTAATAATTAGCATTCCACATTTTCATGGATAGTAGAAGATTTATGATCCTCTTTGTTCAGAGACAAACGGTTTGATTACGACAACCGCAGTAGCCAATGTCTATATTTTCTTGAACTGACTCTCCCAGCACCAGAGGCCACAGAATATGTGTGAGGGCTGAGTGGTATATACACACACAAGGGGTTGCACTGCAGGAGAAGAACCCTGAGCTCAAGCAACTTCAGTCTTGTGATGTGCCTGAACTTTGCTCTGGAGGATGACATAGTCTGTCTTCTAAGGCTGTTTGCTGTAAAAGGATCCTTGTAAAAGTAATCCACAGCAAAGAGTAGTTAGCACCTCACTTGAAGCCATGCAGAAACATGAGAGAGCCATGGAATGGTCTTCCACAAATGAGAAGTTCCTTTTATTTTGTTCCTCAGAGCTTTCTGGCTATCAAGACCAAAAGGCAAATATTTTTTCCAATAACTACATAGTTCTCCTTAAAACTAGAACACAACAATTAATTGAGACAAACTTTTTTTCCCCTAGCACTAAACTTTACAATAAGATAGGCACTTAGAATCATACCTTGACTATAAATTAAACAACATAATATAGAATGTGCTCAGAATTTTACATCTGTAGGAACATGCTTTTTCCATATGGCCATTTCTCATGCAGGTGTGGAAGAAGTCAGGAAAAAGTTAAGTCAAATTGCTGTAATATATTTTATGAAGATAATCTATGTATTTTAAGATTAATAAATTTTAAATGTCTGATTTTTTTACAGTTTTATTTTAGAGTTTTTTATACTTATTTAAATGTCTGATTTTCAACATGCTAATATTTATAGGGTATGTACAAATAGCTAAAGTTTAGTCTAAGGCAAATTATGGACAAGAGTAGAACATAATATATATATATATATATATATATATATATATATATATATATATATATATATAGTTTAGAAGCCAGTAATTTACTCTCTCATCTTAATACATAGAAACACCTATTCAGCATATTTAAAAAATAAAAATTATTTGACCACCTACTGGGCTTTGCATACATTGCTATTTACTGCATATGTAGAGAAAACTCATACCCTGTTCCCACCTTTAATGAGCAATCCACCCATTTTTTTCCCAGCCATGTGGATAGCTTAATTCTATAAAAAGGAAGAGGAACTCAGCCCAGTCACATGCAAGAAGCTGGTAAGCAAAGGGAAGCTACTTCATGAAGATTGCATTTCACCTCTCTCATTTCATGAGCTGCATTATTTTAGAACTGACCTGTCCAATATGGTAGTGAATATACAAATCTGATTGTTTAAATTTTCATTTAAATTAAGTAAAGTTTCAAAAGTCAATTCCTCAGTCATAGTAACCCGTAACACGGGCTCAGTAGCCATATGTAGCCAGTGACCAGTGTGTTTAACAGTGCAGATATAGAAGATTTTTATTGTCACAGAAAATTCTGTTCAACAGATCTATTTCAGAGTGTGGCTTTGCTTGTTAAGGGATGGTCTTTTTTTTGTTTGTTTGTTTAATAAACTGTATATGCCCCAGAGTTGGTGCTCAGTATAGCACAGTCATAGAGATAACAATGATGAAGTTTTAGGGATGTAAATATGGATATTTATTCTATACAGTTGCCTAATTCCTTACACTCATTCTCAAGGAGAAAAGTATCAGCCAGTCAGTATTAGCAGAATCAACTCTCTAAATTTTATGGCTGAATAGGTGATAGTTTCAGTAATTTCTTGTGGCTTTCCCCCTGTGCTTGAATTTTCCTGGCTGCAGTATTCTCAATGGTGATTTTGTTGGAAAGTAGAACTCTGTAATTACCACATTAGCTCACACAAGAATTAGACAGGTATGTACTTTGTAAATGTCATTTGATATTTGCATGTGGCATTTAGATTCCTCCTAGTGTTAATGTACCACGGAGATCTTTGTATTGTTTCTGAGTTGTTTCTTTTGTTAATTATTATTCTACTTGCAGTAGGCATTTTAGAAGTTAGTGGGAAAGTTAGACTTTCTTGTGTTTTATAGTCCCATTGATACTCAGTAGGTTTAATAAAGAAATGAGAATCCAAGAACTGTGTGAGGAGATTTTCACCTCCAATTGTCTATTTCCTTAAGTTAATTACTGGAGAGACTAGAACAGGCTCTCAAAATCTCACCCTCAAAAATAATACAAGTACATATGGACACAGTGAGCTGTACTACAAATGGGTTTACTGTCATAATAAATACATGTTCTCATGCAATCTTTTTTTGAATTTTATGGTTTTATTAGTGGTGTAACTAGGATGACTAATTTTCCCAGACTTAGACTTGGTAGCAGCAGGGCAAATATAATTTCACTTAAATGAAGAATTTTCCTCAAATTTGAATATTATTAATTTTGGCTCTTGGCACAATTTCTTTCTGGTATCTTTAGTGATCAGATGTCCTTTAATTTTCATCCTTGTCATGGGTATTTATTTTGACAAATGAAACATTTTGTTCATCTTGCAAACCTTATTTGACTTTAAATATTTTTAAAGGAGGTGGATGTTTGGTTTTGCTTGCTTTTGTTGTATAAGCAGGATCTTGCATATAGTGACATTTTGGCCAGCAATGGCACTTCTGTTCTTTGCAGGATCCTCAGAGAGATTCTTAGTCATGCAATCAAATACATATGATTTTCTTCATAATCCTGTAGCTAATAATCCAATATATTAAGACAGAATGCATTAGAATTTTATAAATTGTCTGAAATTCCTTTAAAGTTTATAATAGTTTTAAAATGGAATAGTTTTAAAACATAATTAAGAACAAAGATAAGCAAAATCCTTTTATTTCCCCAGCCTAGACCCCTACACTAGACTGACACTGTTAACACTGGAATTAAATCCTTTTTGCTATGCATATATATGTATATACATATATTTTCCACAAATCTAGGATTATTGTATGCTATTTTATAATTTGAATTTTTACCTCATTATATTTTTATATCTTTCCCACTCTATAACCTCCTTAGAAATTAAATATGCTCCTAAAACGTCATTTGTAATTTTTGCATAGGAGTCTGATGCTTAAAAATAGCACAATGTATTAAACTATCCCCATCACTGAATATTTTAATTTTATCTGATATAGGGACTTCATAATAAAAAACCTTTTGATTTTATTTCATTCTAGTACCTATTGACTTTTATATTAGTACAGAAATTTCTGAGAGTTATTAGAAATAACCAAATTTTAAGTCTTCTTTCCTTACATAATCATCTAACTTAACTTTGCTTATCTAAAACAATAATTAATAAGCTGTTTGATCTAAGTCCTGTGGAACCATTTTCTCAGCATGCAAATCTTTAACTTTTTACCTACTTACTAATGCTATTTTTCTATATTCCCACTTGCTATCATTCTTTGTCTTCCTAAAAGTCTACTTCTAGGTATTTCATTAACAAGAAGTTATAATTCATTAATTATAATTTAATGTTTTCTTTCACAAGGTTATTTGCATTTTAACAGAAATCAAAACCTTACAGTAATGAGACAACTCTCTGATGGAAGCATTATAGCATCAGCCAGAAGGTTGAAAAAAATCCTTGTGAACAAATCCTATCATGCTTTGCTTCTTTTTCTCATTTTGAAGTTTTGGGGCTAAAGAGTCCCAGCTGGCACTCCTCAGTTAACTTTCCAGCATGTTTGATATACCTCGAGTTCTTCATAAAGTTCAAAGGGGCAAACCTGAGAGTGAAGAACTTTAGGTAGAGATTGCCTGTTGTTGCAAAGCTGAGATGCCCGGCACAATGCCAAACCCAATACAGTGACACAAAATAAAGACATTCATTTAATTGATCAACTGATAGGAACTTGGGCTATGGACATTGATCTCTAGGGATTGCTGACTTTATTTCCTTTACCTTCTAATCCTTATAATGCAATTTCAGATAATATGCAAGAGATACCCTTAAACAACGTTCATGGTTCCTTCATATACAGTACAAAGAATGGTCCTATAAAATCAGGAAAATTTGTATTGAGTCAAAATGAAGAAATGAGAAGTGAGAAAGCTCTCTATCCCCACTATGCAAAAACAATATGAACAAGACATGGGTTTATCAATTTTCCAGGAAATGAAACCATTATTTAAATTATTTGTCATTATGGATGCAACAATAGAATAATATACATGATAAAATAGAGCCAGAAGAATGAGCCATAAACTTTGCCTACAGAGGTCAAAGAAATCACCCGGGAGTTACCACCTCCACAGAGTCTGGAAGCAGAAATAGAAGTATCTGGGAAGACAGAAAGAGCATATTGTGCAGAAAGGTTAAAGACTGCATCAAGTTCAAAATGCTCCAATTAGTATGATCTTGGAATGTGAAATATCAGACACAAGATACCAGAGAAGATTGGAGAGTTGGGCCTGGCACTATCACAGAATTGTTGTGTTCTATATTAAGGAGCCAGAGTTCTATTCTCCAGGCCAGTGTTTTACCATCTTAGCTTCATATGAGTACTGCCTGGGGAGGTTTTCAAAAATACAAATGCTCAAGTCCTACCTATGTGTGTGCTTGAGGAGGTACAGAAAAAATAGTTCTACTTAGCTGTTGTGACTTTGGGATACCTGTAAAGCATCCAAACTGGAGCTTTCTCTTAGTGGTTGGGTATGTGAGTTTGGAGCTTTGCAAACGTCTGTGAGGCTTACATTTTGTGGGTACAGAGACTGCATGGTGCCTTAGCTTAAGTATAGCTGGAGTTTAGTTTGAGTCTCAACATACAAACATAACATCTCTACAACCTTAGGTAAGTTACTTCTTTTTGAGCCTCAGTTTCCTACTTTGGAAATGGGAGCTTGGAGATTATAAATTAGAAAACATTTTGTAAAGTATTACATGACTATGCAGTTTTGAGTTTTATTATCAGCATTTATTGATTTGAAGAGAATATCATCAAAGATCAAGTTATCTGTGTTCAACTTCTTTGAGCACTTGATAGCACTTATACTTCAATATCCACAAAGTGAAAATTGGACAAGATCAGTACTTTTAAAACTTTGCTCAGTAGAGTCTCATCATTTTCCAATGAGACAGTTCAGGGACTCTCAAGTGATGGAGGAATGGAGTTTGGAGAGACCACAATAGGCTCTTTTCTGCCAGATTATTTTTTTTTGTCAGTTGGAGAAGTTATAACAAGTATCATATCCCGAGTGGCTTACAAACAACAGAAATTTTTCAGTTTTAAAAGATGGAAGTCTGAGATGATGATACCAGCATGTCCAGTTCTGGAGAGGGTTCTTTTCTAGGTTGCAAACTGCTAATTTTATTCTGTAGAAAGGCAGCAAAAGTTCTAGGTCCTTCTTATAAATACTCTAATCCCATTCACGAGGGTTCAGCCTTCATGATTCAGTCACCTCCCAATGGCCCCACCTCCTAATACCATCACACTGGGGACTTCACCAAATGAATCTGAGAGGCAGGGAACAAGCATTAGACCACTGCACTTATAAAAAAAAAATATTTGGAAGTCCAGTATATAACAAATTGCTCTGGAGCTAAGAACAGCAAAGTCTAAAAACTCCTGAATTAGAGAATCTCCAAGAAGCAGGCCTCTGGGCCTTCCTATGGCTGTCCTGTGCTGTATTGATCAGGCATCTCCAAATCTCTGCCTTCTCTATGAGGTGATTTGGAGTAAGAGTTCTCTGAGAGCTATAAGAAGATACTTTGGAGTTGCTTATTGACCATTCCCAGATACCAAGTGATATATTCACGTCTACATTCTGTCACAAAATTGAATATATTTTTTCTTTTTGTTTTATGTGGAGGCATTGCAGGTAATGGAAAACATTTATCATACATGCCAATTCTAGTTGGCATTCTGGTCATGATCTGGTTTCTGTGTCTGTATTGTATTTGGCTTCTCTTGGAAAAAAATGTGATCATTTTTTTGTAAGCATATAAAGGAGGATACAGGCACTTACACTATTATTTTTTATTCCTCTTAAAAGCAAAATTTTGCTCTCAGTGTGGCCAGTAGAGTTTAACTACAATTCACACCCCCCAACTTGTACTTTTTCACACAGAGACTCAATGCCTGTGGGGAAAGTTAAATGTCACAGTTGAATTTCTCTTCTTTGGTATCCAAGGAATTGTGTTCTGCTCAAATTAACAGAACAACTAAAAAAAAAAAAAAGGAAAAAAAAGTCTTGCACAAAATAATATAGGAAACTTCCTTACCCTGAAAAGAATGACCCCTAAGCTCAGGAATCAAGAATAAGGTAGGGATGTCTGATCTCGCTATTTCTATTCGTTTGGAGTAGACATTCTTGCTACTTTTGGTAAAGCAAGAAAATTTCTTGACAAAGGACTTTTATTTAGAGTATATGAAGAATTCTTAAACTCTATAATAAGAAGACAACAAAATTAACAAAGAACTTTTTTTGTCCATTGGAAAAATCTTGATTAGAAATAAACTACATAATAATTTATAAATTGGGCAACAACATAAAAAGATAATAACAAGTAAAAATTAGTAAATGATCATTTGTTCATATCATGACTTTCCATAGTCTTTATTTTTTCTCTTTTCACATTTTTATTGATGCATTATAATTGTACATTTTGATGAGATTTGTTGTTACATGTTCATACATGCACACAATATAACAATATAATTTGGCCAAAATCATAACTCACCAGTACTTTCCCCCTCCCTCCCTAATTTCCATCTTTGAATCCCTTTCCTCTCCTGATGTCTCTTTGATTTTTAGGAGATCTACCCTCACCTTTCTCTTCCTTTTTCCTCTCTAGCTTCACATATGAGAGAAAACATTTGACCCTTGAGTTTGACTTATTTCTCTTAACACGATGGTCTCTAGTTCCATCCATTTTCTTGGAAATGCCATGATTTCATTTTTCTTTATGAGTGAATAAAACTCCTTTTTTGTATATACTTACTGCATACTGTTTTCCATAGTGTAGCTGTTATTATGTTCTCTTAACAAATCATTTTAACAGACACTTCATCAAAGAAGATATATAGATGGCAAATAAGTATATGAAAATGTGTTCATTACCATTACTTTTATGAAAATGTAAATGCAAAATACCGATGAAGACATGGAACAAGTGGAATTCTGGTACACTGGTGGTGGAAATGTAAAATGGTTTAACTTTTAGAAGACAGTTTGGAAGTTTCTTGCAAAATTAATTTGCATGCCTAATATGTGACTCAACCATTTCACCCACTGATAGGTCCTTTTTATCATGGATTCTGCTTATTTATTTATTAGTTTGTGGGGTACCTGTAAAAGACTCTCCCTGAGCTCAGGCTGACTACATCCCAGAATGCTAATCAACTGTCAGGAAGAGTGGAGGGATCTGTGGCCTCTGGGTCACTTGAGACCTTATACAATTAGTAAAAATTTGTACTTTTTATAGGATCAAAATTGATGTGTACAGAGTAAAAATGTTTCAAAATGCTGTTCTAGAAATCCTTCTCAAATGCATTCAGACAATGCTTTCTGAAATTATAGGAGATGAAAGAAATGTGAATAATCTCACTATTACCGATCTTTATTCTTCAAATAATAATTTAAAGAATAAATAAATAAATAAATAAATAACTTCAGAATTAATTAAATGTTTACTTGGTTCCAGGCTCTGTGCTCAATGTTTTATATATGATAATCTTCAAAAACATCGAATATTGTTATTTACTTCCACATATATATATGTGGAAAGCAAAATACACACACACACACACACACACACACAAACACACATATAAAATCTAGGACTTAACAATGCTGAGATACTACTAGTCACACAACTAGTGGATAGCCAGACATTAATAATTCTTTCCATAGTATTTTCAGATCATGAATTGAACTTGAATCATTGGCTCTGAATTCTGCTGCACTCCATTTCTAACTTACGGATTGGCCTTCTGAAAGTCAACAACCCTCTTCTTGTCTCAGATTCTGCATCTTAAAAACAAAGATAATAACATTTTTTCCAAACCCCACATACAAAGGAGATAAGGAGATATGACATACTCATATGACAAAGTAAACATATTTGCATTGTTGGCACCATCTTCTATAAAAAATTTAAAATAATTTTACACAGTTTGACATTTTTCATTTATATGTATATCCCAAATGTCAGCCAAATTTACCCTATTTTTAAAGATTGACATAAAATGACTGAATGCTCCTGTCCCTTTGAAAGCAAAATACCCACTTGCTTTCACCACCATCCCACTTTTTGAGAGATAGTTATTAAATGTGCTTTTGTGGATGACAGTTGTTCTCAATTCCCACACAACGAACTCTGTCTTCCTTTTTATTGTGTGTGGGTGTGGTACTGGGGATTAAACCCAGGGGCACTTATCCACTGAGCCACATTCCCAGGCCTTTTTAATATTTTATGTAGAGACAGGGTCTCACTAAGTTGCTTAGTGCCTGACTAAATTGCTGATACTGGCTTTGAACTCGAGATTCTCCTGCCTCAGCCTTCCAAGTCACTGGGATTACAAATGTGTGCCACTGTGCCCAGCCTCTGTCTTACTTTTATTTCATTTCCAATGACTTTTTCACGATTACTGATCTTTACTCTCCAATAATAATTTAAAGAAAAAAAAATAAATAACTTCATAATTAATTAAATATTTACTTGATTCCAGGCTCTGTGCTCGATGTTTTGCATATAATAATCCTCAAGAACATCCAATATTATTATTTACTTCCATACATATTGATAGGGCTTACACACACACACACACACACACACACACACACACACATATATGTGCATATGTATGTATGTGTGTATATATGTGTGTGTGTGTGTGTGTGTCTGTGTGTGTATCCTAAGGCTTAGCAACACTGAGATACTACCAGTCACATAAGTAGTGAAGAGCTAGGTATTAATTATTCTCTCCATAATTCACCAGAAGTGAACACTGAATTTTCCCAAGATGATGTCAGTTATTTGTATAGATGACTTTTCTGAAGTTTTAAAGCAATAAAAGAAGGAACTTATAGGATAAAACTGCATAGAAAATATCTTTAAACATGTTAGATGATCCTTTTAATTAAAACTCTTCAATGTCCCTGCTGACCAGGAATTATGTGCTGACTTCCTCTCTTCAGTTACCAGCCTTCTTCTATCTTATTTGGCTCTAATTAATCCTTATCTCATTTTTATCCTCCTCACAAATTTATGCCAACTTATTCTCAACAGTTTAGCTTATAATACTTTCATGTATTTCCTTCCAGATTATATGCCTCATCTTCCATATAAGAGACATTTTCCTTATCAAAAATTTTTTTCTCCCTGAAAGGAAATTGGTTGCCACTCACCAACATATACTTTTATAAAACTCCATTTCATATTGGACACACTAGCACCTTGCTTATTTGGGTTTACTCATGTGGTGAACTTAGTACAGACCAGGAAGTCCCTCTGAAGCCAAGTCTACATCTCAGGCATTTCATTTATCAAAATAAATAAATAAATAAAAATGTTTAAGAAGTAGCAGTAATGATGAAAATGATTTTAAAAACAAAGAGTTTGTCTTATCCTTTAAAAAAACTCCTCTAAAAGTCAAAGTTCTTTTAGTAAAAATACTTTCTTCCATTGTTAAAAAGAATGAGCTATAATAAAGGAATCTAAGAAGCATTTCTGAATATGACATATCTCAGATGTGATTGTATCAATGGATTAATCTGTCATATACTTGAATGTTTAGAAAAATGCCACTAAGATAAAATAACAAACACACAAAGATAAGCCAACTCTACTGTTGCACAAAGTAATGAGAGAGAAAGTTGTTGCAATGGGGATAAAAAGCAAGCAAACATAAACACATTGGAATAAAAGGGCCTAAAATTCTCCCTTAGACATTCCAGAATCAGTGCCGTGGGCAATCCTGATGGAATGAGTGCACAAGCAGTGCCAAGTGTGCCGATTACTTGTCGTTCTATAGGGAAGATGCAAAGATCAAAGAATGTGGACAGGTAGGCGTTCACTCCTGGAATGAAAGTCAAAGGATCACTACTCTGATGAAACAAAAACACAATTCATTCATTTTTTTTTATGATACCAGGGACTGAACCCAGGAGTGCTTAATCACTGAGCCACATCCCCAGCCCTTTTCTTTTTAGTATCTTTATTTTATTTATTTATTATTTTTATGTGGTGCTGAGGATCAAACCCAGGACTTCTCACATGCATATTCTACAACCCCAGCCCCCAGCTCTTTTCTACTTTTTATTTTAAGAGAGTGTCTCATTAAATTGATGAGGGCCATGCTAAGTTGCTGAGGCTGGCTTTGAACTTGTGATCCTCCTGCCGCAGCCTCCGGAGCCACTGGGATTATAGTCATGGGCCTAAAATTCTCCCTTAGACTTATTACTAATTGTGGCACCTGGCCACAATTTATAATTTAAGCTAAAACAAATGGTATTTAGCAGTACTAATAGAATAGATTAAAAGCCTGATTATTATTTTTAAGATATTTTTAGAAGGGTGCAGAGTTTGGAGAAGAGAATTTGAGTTTGAGGCAAATTACTAACAAAAATATGTAGACATAATTTAAACAAACAGGTCAATCCTGTGATATGACTGATACAATTGCCTAATAGAAATATCCAGAATATATTTTCCTCTATACATTCATTTTAAAACTCATTATTTCCATGTTGTGTTACTTAACTAGTAACCACAAATACCTGAAACTTCTAGTCTTTGTTTCTAAGAAATAAGTAATATCCCTGAGAAGTTAAAGTGCCCATTTCTACAAAGAATGGAGTCACCATATTCCCCAATCTCAGCCTAGTTTTCAATCCTCCTTCAACTTCAAGATCTTGGTGAAGCATAGACTTTAAACCTAAAACCAGATGAGAGAGCTGTATCCCTAGCGACTATCCTTGGCCATTAACGCTCTTTCTATCCCCCATAGTTTTTAGTAATATGTTGATATTTAAGTGTTGAAGGTTTCCAAAGAATAAGATTTCCTATGAATAATCTATCTACAAGTATTCACCATATTAGGAATCCATTATGTTTAATTTAGACCCTATAAATGCCTTGCATCAAGTCCTAACAAGATAGGAAACAATATATACTGAAAAACATTGGGATCTAACTTCCAGTATTTTAAGAATCTATTCCTTTTTCTCATGAATTCAACTCTTGTCATTTTTGACCCCAACCTCCACCTCAAAACCGTCAACACTATAAACATCTGTTTGATGGGTAATTGTTCTTTTTATTATGTTTGACATGTTTTTAATGGTTTCTATTGATATATTCATCCTAGCTATTGTGCATAGCAAATAGAATATTTAATATATGACCTCCCTGCTCTGTCTTCAAGGAGATGGTATAAGGCATGTTTAAAAATAGATTTTTGAAAATTCTCATAGAGACTCTTATGAAATTCATACATAAAAAAGACCTCGAGTATTTAGTAAAGTTCTCTTTGCTCCTCTAAAGAAATTCTTAAAATAAGATTTAAATTACATAGGAAAATCATCTTTTAAAAATTTCATCTGAGCAAAAAAAAAAAAAAGGGGGAAAAACATAGAAATATGGTGACCAGTGTTTTAGTCAGTTTTTTTTTTTTTTTTGTTTTGTTTCTGGTTTTTTTTTTTTTTTTTTTTGCTTCTATGACTAAAGGATCTGACCAGCACAACTGTAGGGGAGGAAACGTTTATCTAAGGGTTCATGGCTCAGAGGTTTTAGTCCAGAGAAGGCTGGCTACATTCCTTGGGGCTTGAGGTGAGGCTGATCATCATGGCAGGAGAGGGTGGCAGATCACATCATGATGATCAGGAAGCAGAGAAAGAGATTCCAGCTCCAAATAAAAATATATACCCCATAGCCACGCCCCCCAACTAACCACTTCCTCCAGCCACACCCCACCTGTCTCTGGTTACCACTCAGTTAATCCCATCAGGGATTAATTCCCTGATTGGGTTGACTCACACAATCCAATCAATCATTTCTCCTCTGAAACTTCTTGCTTCATCTCACACATGAGCTTTTGGAGGACACTTCACCTCCAAATCATAACAACCATCAATGTTTTTTTTTTTTCCATAGTGAGTTGAGAAAAATTTTGGAACAGTATGCTGAATTAAACAAAACTACAAGGCAGTTAAATATATTCCAGATGGATTGTCCCATCTATTGTTTTCCATCTTCTGCCCTTTCTTGACCTCAAGAGGAAGAGGAAATTTTTCACTGATTCTTAAAAATTGCAAACATTTCCCAATTAGCTTTGTAGGAGCTATAGAGAGCCAAGTGTGGTTCAGTTTAGGTCTATCCAAATTTTATCTAGCAGGCATTTGTGGCAAAATAAACTGAACAAGTTTCTCTCTTCCTGAAATATATAGTAATTTCCCCTTCATCCTTTTGGAATATATTTCAAGACTCCCAATGGAAACCTGAAACCAATGATGGTACTGAACTTTCTACAGTCATCCCTTGTATCTGAGAATTCCATATCCATTAACTCAACCGACCATGATTGAAAAATATTCAGGAAAAAAATTAGGTCTGTACTAATCATGTATAAACTTTTTTCTTTGTCATATCCCCTAAACAATCCAGTATGACAACTATTTACATATTATTTACATTGTAATTAGGTAATAGAAATTAGAGATGACTTGAAGAGTATGGGAGGATATTTGTTTATATGTAAATACCATGCCATTGTATATAAAGGACTTGAGCATCTGTGGATTTTGTTATCTGCAAAGGGTCTTGGAATCAAAACCCGAAGATACTAAGAGACAACTATATATCCTTTATTTTCCCCTAAACATACATACTTATTATGAAGTTTAATTTATAAATTAGATGAAGTAAGATAACAATAATAATAATTATATAATAGAAGCATTATAACAATATACAATAATTAAAATTATTTGAAAGTGGTATGTCTCTCAAAACATGGATTTCCCATTTAATATCTTCAAAGAACAATTGACCACAGATAACTTTAACCTCATAAAGTGGAACCACGGTTAAGGAGGATTACTGTACAATTAAATTTTTAAATTTTTTGTCTTAGAAAAACGCATCCTCTTCAAGTTTATATAAAAAGATGTATGCACATTTCTGTCATTTGTTTCTGAAACCCTATGACATTCCTCCCCATCTCACTGTAACATTCTGCAACTCCCCCAGCCCACACATACACTTCCCACTCCTTCCTCCATTCAGTTTAAGGGGACCATCTCCTTTCCGGCCTCAGCACAGTGCTGTCAACACAACTTTTAGTGGAAGAAGTATATGGTCTATTCCTAAACAATCAAGTACCAAGTAGTCTAATTCCTTAAAATTTTGCTCCCAGATGGCCAGAGAACCCTACTGGGCAGACATTCTCTATCTTCAAATGAGAGAGATAAATGATCTCCTTAGAGGGTGATACGAATTTAAAGATTGAAGAAAAATCAAACTCCTCAATCTTTTTAAACCAGGAACCAGGGGAAAAACAATTGTGTGTGTGCTTACCTGACAACAGAGAGCAATTCTATCTGTATCAACGAATTAATCTTGAGCTGATGTGAAATGTGTCTGTCTGCAGAACATGGGTTCCTTTTGCTTTTGTTTGATAACACTACCCCTTTGGAGATTCTTCTGGCTTTGTGCCCTGAACATTCACTTCCTCCAATGATAGTTGCTTGGATATTTTGATTTTGTGAAGCCTGGATGAATCTGATGACAATGATTTCCCATCAAAGTTGCACACATGTGAAATTGGAATTGGCAGGATGAAAAGGAGTCTTTCTCATTTGCCCAGTGAATCATTTATCAGGTACAGATTTCTCATGATTAGGAAGTCTACATTTTAAGTCATTTTGGATACCTAAGTAGGTCCTTGAAGGTTGGATGAGTCAACAAAATTTGCAGAATTGGCCACACTGACTTTGGAGCAAAGACCAGCAGCTGGCAACTGGGCAGTGATTCAGGGGACAGCTGATGCTAAAAGAAAAAAAGAATATGCAATTTATTGCCTGCAATCAGCTTCTAATCTCTTTAAAAAACACCCCTAATTTCCCTTATGGTTTTTTTTTTCCTTCCAAAGAGTTTCTGGATCTCAATTTTATCTGATTTCAGCAGGACACACACCAATGTGGGAAGAGTGGAGAACAAGGCAGGTGAGTAGCAGAGGGATTTAATCTGGGCCTCAATCACACATGGGCACTTCTGGCTGAATACTCCAGAAAAATGAAAATGATGGAAACAGCTCACAGAAAATTCGAGAAGAGAAGCTGGAATGTGCAGACCTATAGGCAGCATAGTTATTAGGGGGAGGACAAGCTCCGAAATCAGTAAGTGAAATCTGTGAAGGAGAAGTTGGTAGAAGAGGGAAGAGGGTTGGAAAAGGAGAAAAGGAGGGCCAGAGATGGGAAGAAGGTGTGAGCTTCATGACTTGATTAGGGCCAGGTCCTCGTCTTGAGCTCAGCCAAGCTGTCATAAGCTGACCCCAATGTCTCAGTAGCTTACAACAACACATTTATTTCTCTCCTGCTTCAAGTCTGTTCCAGGCCAACTGCTGTGGACAGTTCATTGTCTCCGCTCCAGGCTTCAGGCTGCCTGCCTGAGAGGCCTTCATGGAGGTTTCAGAGGACAAAGAGAGCTTGGAAACCACAAGGTGGAAGCTCAGAAGAGACACGCTTCATTTCTGTTCATATTTCATTTGTCAAAGCAAGTCATATGGCCAAGCCTGATGTCAGTGTGGTAGGAATGCTCACATGGAGCGGTATATAGTTATCTAACAGCATGTAATAATTAGATCTGTTGTAATCTTTATAATAGGGAAAGATAGATGCCATTTCCCCTCTTTAGGAGGGCTGGACAAGGTATTTTGTAGAATGTCTTTCAGTTTGAAGTTTTTCTAATATTTTTTTCAATAATATTTTTTTCTAGGGGGCTGGGTTGTGGCTCAGTGGTAGAATGCTTGCCTAGCACATGTGAGACCCTGAGCTCAATCCTCAGCACCACATAAAAATAAATGAATAAAAAAAGAATGCCCACCTGTAAGTGCTAATGAAAGATATCTTTTAACAAATAATATATTTTTTCTAATAGTTTTATCTTTGGGAGGAGATCACAGCAAATGTACTATTTCCACACATAATGAATCTGTGACTCATTGCTGCTGTTAACCTGAAGGTCGGAGTTCTCTGCAATCTCCACTGTGAAGTTACTTGTTTTTCCCTTTTTATACTGTATTATTTGGAGGGAAGTTGCTAAGCACTATGGGATATAGATTTCTCTACTTCCCTGAGGGCATTTCCCCAATTAACAAGAAAGGAATCTGAAGTTTAGAGAATTTAAACCATAGTTACCATAAGACATTCAAGATTGAAACCCAAATATGTTTGACTTATAAAACTATTCTCTTTTTTTTTCAGGGCTTCACATTTGGAAGCATAATGGCTGGGAAAGCAGAAGTAAATATCTATTCTTGTGCCATTGAAGCATGTTGAAAAGCACGCCCCTTGAAACCTGAGGCACTCAGATAATGATTCCTCAATGTACTCCTCACTAGCATGGTGACTGGAGAGTTATAAATCTTCATCTTTACAATGCTATCCAATCATTGTCCTGACATGGCCTAGTAATTATCTTTCCATAGATATGTTCTGAGTTCATTTTAACCAGTAAGCCATCTTTCAAAACAGAAACCAAATCCCTGGCACACTGTGAGGGAAAGTGATTTTATCTGCACTTCTTCTGAGCTGGAGAGAATTTCTCAACATGATTTCATGAAGAGTTGTAACTCCAGATCTGCCCATGAATGGAGAAGCCCCGGACAATGGAGAAACTGTCACCCAGGCTGAGAAGCAGAGCAATGATAGTTGACGTTGGTAGGTAAAAATTCTATGATGTTTTTCCTTTTTTCCATGGAGACATCATTCAATGTTGGCTTTTTAAAATATGTGCCAGGACCTGGTCTATGTAGTTTTCTTTTGAAGAGTCATTGCCTGTGCAATTCAAAGACAGAAACAACCATGTAACAGCACTGGGTTGTGTTTTTGAACTAGGATCTACTTTCTCTTCTGACAAAAACCAAAGTTATAGAGAATATATAAAGATAAAACAGAATTTGGGGACATTATATTTCATATGAGGAAAACTCTTTCCTTGACCCATTTTTATAATCAGAATACAAGCTGTCTGGTTTCTGAGTCACATGTATTTGCCATACACTTAAATTGTAATTTTATGATGCCCTTGAGCATTAATTTAAATATTCTGATATACAGTGACTGAGTTCTTAAGTGACAATCAGGAAGCTGACTAACTCACCCGTATTTCTCATATTGTAGAGAAGTCTATCTTTTCAAAGTTCATTTTCTCCTCCTATTGCTGAGATTATCTGGACTTTCCAAAATTGCTATGTATATATCATGCACAGAAATTGAGCTTTTAGGGTACAGACTGTTTTGTTCACTTTAATGTCCCAGTACTCAGTACATCCTAAGATGCTGCATGCATTCAACAATATTTATTAAATTAATATTTAATGAATCCTTTCAAGAAATAAGCATTGTGTAAGTTTAAAGTAGTCATAAAATACACAACGGCATTAAAATGAAAGGCAGTATCTAATGTCTATGCTCATTCATTTCCTTCAGATCAGAATGTAATTTTTTATTTTGGAGGAGATCAAGTATAATAAAGTCTGTGTTACATAACGGAAGTGATAACACGTTTTCTTCCAAATAGTCTGATCAAAGGCAAAAGCTCCAAAGGTGGAATTAATGACAGATTCTCAGCTTCTTCTGAAGCTCACTAAAATGTGCTGTCCATGAGGCTATTTGTATAAATAGAATACAATTTTCCTTTTGCTAAGTCAGTAAGGTTACATTTTATTTATGTAAAAAAAAACAAAATTGATTGAAAATGAATTCTTAATGCTGGTGAGAGTAGGTCAAGAGAATTAATTCTCTATGGTTTGTGTAAGGATACTTAATACAACTTTTCTGGAAAATACTTTGAGAATAGAGAATACTTTATAAAAGAGGCTTAAAGAGTTTGTGGCTCTTTATTTAAACCCAAGAGTTTTGCTTTCAGATATTTATGTAAAATAAATAATCAGAGATATCAATGTTTAAGGATATCAGGATGTCTGTTACCTAATAATACTGAGACCTTTGAAATAACTTCAATTTTTTAATAATAAAGGACTGGTTAAATAAATTAAGAAATATTTACTCAAGAGAGTGTTATCCAATATGAGGTATCTATTTGTAGAAACTAGGTGTTAAATCCTGGCTTTTCTATTTTCAAGTGCAATGACCTTGAGAAAGTGTCTTATTTATCTGTGTTCTAATTTTTAGGCAATAAATTATTTTTTACCATAGTGTTAATTTTTTATCAAAGTTATACACAGTCATAATTCTTAGAACCAATTATTGTACAAGGTTTATTACAGAAAAACAGCAGAATGCTGACTATTTCTTTCCAATTTCTTTTTCCCTAGAGGCGATCACTTTCAGCTTTTTAACTGATTTTATATATGTCTCCGAACTTCCACTGCTCTAAAAACAGAGAAACAAGAAATAAACTTGATTTTTGAGTTTTAGGAATCATTTATTGACTTCCTACTGAAGCAAATTATAGTTTAGCTTCCTTATACCACCTCTACCCCGAGCATATATGCGCACACCTTTAAGTCTCTGCAATAGAGTTTTATCACAATTTTGGTTACACCATTAGTGTTTATAGTATTAACACCATATAAATAGGAGATATTGCTTAGTCACATGGGGTACTATTATTATCTTTCCTTTTCTGAACAAATTTTGGTTCTTTGTTTTACTTTGCTTTTTCATGGTTGTTATTGTGAATCATTCTTAGTTTCCTATGTATTTGTCATCCTTTTTTTTCACAAACATTTCCCCAGTTGTACAAACCTTCTTTCAATATGCTAATGCACATTAAGCATCAATTTTATGTACCCAAGAAAGTCTCCCAAGAGGCTACTGACTTGTCCATGTCAGAACTGTTTGGTGCTTAACTGTTGTTTTGAAATCTCTTTTCGCCATTATTCTGAGAATTATTTTTCCCTAATCTGTTTGGGATTTCATTACCAGGATTCTATGTCTTTCTCTTAATTTTCATTTTGACTTGGCAGAACAGCTTTCTGAGAAAATATACCTAAGAGATAAAATGAAACTACATATATCTAAATTTTTTTTAATTTCACTTTCATATTAAACTGGTCATTGGCTGGATACAGAACCCCAGACTAGAAATGATGTACCCTCAGAATTTTGAAGGTGTCAATCTATTGCTTTCTGGAGTTTCTATATTTTTTTTTGATAAGTTCCTCTTCATTAACTTTCTTTTTATTTATTTTTTATTGGTTGTTCACAACATTACAAAGCTCTTGACATAACATACTTCATACATTGGACTGAAGTGGGTTATGAACCCCCAATTTTACCCCAAATGCAGATTGCAGAGTCACATCGGTTACACTTCCACAATTTTACATAATGTCCTATTGGTCATTGTATTCTGCTACCTTTCCTATCCCCTACTATCCCCCCTCCCCTCCCCTCCCAACTTCTCTCTCTACCCCATCTATTGTAATTCATTTCTCTCCTTGTTTATTTTCCCATTCCCTCACAACCTCTTGTATGTAATTTTGTATAGCAATGAGGGTCTCCCTTCATTTCCATGCAATTTCCCTTTTCTCACCCTTTCCCTCCCATCTCATGTCTCTGTTTAATGTTACTCTTTTCTTCCTACTCTTCCTCCCTGCTCTGTTCATAGTTGCTCTCATTATATCAAAGAAGACATTTGGTATTTGTTTTTTAGGGATTGGCTAGCTTCACTAAGCATAATCTGCTCTAGTGCCATCCATTTCCCTGCAAATTCTATGATTTTGTCATTTTTTATTGCTGCATAGTACTCCATTGTGTATAGATGCCACATTTTTTTTATCCATTCATCTACTGAGGGGCATCTGGGTTGGTTCCACAGTCTAGCAATTGTGAATTGTGCTGCTATGAACATCGATGTGGCAGTATCCCTGTAGCATGCTCTTTTAAGGTCTTCAGGGAATAGTCCGAGAAGGGCAATAGCAGGGTCAAATGGTGGTTCCATTCCCAGCTTTCCCAGGAATCTCCAAACTGCTTTCCAAATTGGCCGCACCAATTTGCAGTCCCACCAGCAATGTACAAGTGTACCCTTTTCTCCACAACCTCTCCAGCACTTGTTGTTGTTTGACTTCATAGTGGCTGCCAATCTTACTGGAGTGAAATGGTATCTTAGGGTGGTTTTGATTTGCATTTCTCTGACTGCTAGAGATGGTGAGCATTTTTTCATGTACTTATTGATTGATTGTATATCCTCCTCTGAGAAGTGTCTGTTCAGGTCCTTGGCCCATTTGTTGATTGGGTTATTTGTTATCTTATTGTCTAATTTTTTGAGTTCTTTGTATACTCTGGATATTAGGGCTCTATCTGAAGTGTGAGAAGTAAAGATTTGTTCCCAGGATGTAGGCTCCCTGTTTACCTCTCTTATTGTTTCTCTTGCTGAGAAAAAACTTTTAAGTTTAATTAAGTCCCATTTGTTGATTCTTGTTGTTAACTCTTGTGCTATGGGTGTCCTATTGAGGAATTTGGAGCCCGACCCCACAATTTGTAGATCGGATCCAACTTTGTCTTCTATCAGACGCAGAGTCTCTGGTTTGATATCAAGTTCCTTGATCCATTTTGAGTTCACTTTTGTGCATGGCAAGAGAAAGGGGTTCAGTTTCATTTTGTTGCATATGGATTTCCAGTTTTCCCAACACCATTTGTTGAAGATGCTATCCTTCCTCCATTGCATGCTTTTAGCCCCTTTATCAAATATAAGATAGTTGTAACTTTGTGGATCAGTCTCTGTGTCCTCTATTCTAAACCATTGGTCTATCCGCCTGTTTTGGTACCAGTACCATGCTGTTTTTGTCACTATTGCTTTGTAATATAGTTTGAAATCTGGTATTGCTATACCGCCTGATTCACACTTCCTGTTTAGAATTGCTTTTGCTATTCTGGGTCTTTTATTTTTCCATATGAATTTCATGATTGCTTTGTCAATTTCTACAAGATATGCCGTTGGGATTTTAATTGGCATTGCATTAAACCTATAGAGAACTTTTGGTAATATCGCCATTTTGATGATGTTAGTTCTGCCTATCCATGAACAGGGTATGTTTTTCCATCTTCTAAGATCTTCATCAACTTCTCTCTTCAGGGTTCTGTAGTTTTCATTATATAAATCTTTCACCTCTTTTGTTAGGTTAATTCCCAAGTATTTTATTTTTTTTGAGGATATCGTGAATGGAGTGTTTTTCCTCATTTCCGTTTCCGAAGTTTTGTCGCTGATATACAGAAATGCCTTTGATTTATACGTGTTGATTTTATATCCTGCCACTTTGCTGAATTCATTTATTAGTTCTAGTAGTTTCTTTGTAGACCCTTTTGGGTCTTCTAGGTATAGAATCATGTCATCTGCAAATAGTGATAATTTAAGTTCTTCTTTTCCAATTTTTATGCCTTTAATTTCTTTCGTCTGTCTAATTGCTCTGGCCAGTGTTTCGAGAACTATATTGAATAGAAGTGGAGATAGAGGGCATCCCTGTCTTGTTCCGGATTTTAGAGGGAATGCCTCAACTTTTGTCCATTCAGAATGATGCTAGCCTGAGGCTTAGCATATATAGCTTTTACAATGTCAAGGTAGGTTACTGTTATCCCTAATTTTTCTAATGTTTTGAACATAAAGGGATGCTGCACTTTGTCAAATGCTTTCTCTGCATCTATCGAGATGATCATATGGTTCTTATCTTTAAGTCTATTGATGTGGTGAATAACATTTATTGATTTCCGTATGTTGAACCATCCTTGCATCCCAGGGATGAATCCTACTTGGTCATGGTGCACAATTTTTTTGATGTGTTTTTGTATTCGATTCGCCAGAATTTTATTGAGGATTTTTGCATCTAGGTTCATTAGAGATATTGGTCTGTAGTTTTCTTTCTTTGAGGTGTCTTTGTCTGGTTTCGGAATCAGGGTGATGTTGGCCTCATAGAATGAATTTGGAAGAGCTCCCTCTTTTTCTATTTCCTGAAATAACTTGAAAAGTATTGGTTTTAATTCTTCTTTAAAGGTTTTGTAAAACTCCGCTGTATATCCATCCGGTCCTGGGCTTTTCTTGGTTGGTAGTCTTTTGATGGCTTCTTCAATTTCATCCATTGATATTGGTCTATTCAAATTGTGTGTATCCTCCTGACTCAGTCTGGGAAAATCATATGACTTAAGAAATTTATCGATGTCTTCACTATCTTCTATTTTGTTGGAATATAGGTTTTCAAAATAATTTCTAATTGTCTTCTGTATTTCTGTAGGATCTGTTGTAATATTGCCTTTTTCATCCCGTATGTTAGTAATTTGAGTTCTCTCTCTTCTTCTCTTCATTAGCATGGCTAAAGGTCTGTCGATCTTATTTATTTTTTCGAAGAACCAACTTTTAGTTTTGTTAATTTTTTCAATAGTTTCTTTTGTTTCAATTTCATTGATTTCCGCTCTAATTTTAATTATTTCTAGTCTTCTGCTACATTTGCTGTTGTTTTGCTCTTCCTTTTCTAGGGCTTTGAGATGAAGTGTGAGCTCATTTATTTGTTGGTTTTTTCTTTTTTTGAGGGATGACCACCAGGCGATGAATTTTCCTCTTAAAACTGCTTTCATTGTGTCCCATAGATTCCGATATGTTGTGTCTGTATTTTCATTTATCTCTAAGAATTTTTTAATTTCCTCCTTTATGTCTTCTGTAACCCATTGATCATTCAGTAACATATTGTTCATTTTCCATGTGATGTAGGATTTTTCCTTCCTTCTTTTATCATTGATTTCCAGTTTCATTCCATTATGATCAGATAAAATGCATGGTATTATCTCCACCCCTTTATATTTACTGAGGGTTGCCCTATGGCATAATATATGGTCTATTTTTGAGAAGGATCCATGTGCTGCTGAGAAAAAGGTATATCCATTTGATGATGGTTGATATATTCTATATATGTCAGTTAAGTCTAGGTTGTTGATTGTGATATTGAGTTCTATAGTTTCTTTATTCAATTTTTGTTTGGAGGATCTGTCCAACGGTGAAAGAGGAGTGTTGAAGTCACCCATAATTATTGTGTTGTGGTCTATTTGATTCTTGAACTTGAGGAGAGTTTGTTTTATGAATGTCGCAGCACCATTGTTTGGTGCATAAATATTGATAATTGTTATGTCTTGTTGGTGAATGGATCCTTTTAACAGTATATAATGACCTTCTTTATCCCTTTTGATTAACTTAGTCTTGAAGTTGATTTTATTCGATATGAGGATGGCCACTCCTGCTTGCTTACGAGAACTGTGTGCGTGGTATATTTTTTCCCATCCTTTCACCTTCAGCCTGTGTATGTCTTTTCCAATCAGATGTGTCTCCTGGAGGCAGCATATTGTTGGATTTGTCTTTTTAATCCATGATACCAGCCTATGTCACTTTATTGGAGAGTTTAGGCCGTTAACATTCAGAGTTACTATTGATATATGGTTTGAACTTCCATCCATGTTTGAATGCTCATCCTTTTTTTTTTTTTTAAATATTTAGTTTGTTTCTCCGTGATTATCTTTCCCCTCGCCCTCTGTCTTTACTGAGGCACTTCCCACTGATGGTTTTGGTTATTGTTTTTCATTTCTTCCTCGTGTAGTGTTTTGCTCAAAATGCTTTGCAATGCAGGTTTTCTGGCTGCAAATTCTTTTAACTTTTGTTTATCATGAAAGATCTTTATTTCGTTGTCATACCTGAAGCTTAATTTTGCTGGATACAGAATTCTTGGTTGGCATCCATTGTCTTTCAGTGTTTGAAATACATTGTTCCATGACCTTCTTGCTTTCAGTGTCTGTGATGAAAAGTCCGTTGTTAACCGTATTGGTTTACCCCTAAGTGTAATCTGTCTCCTTTCTCTTGTAGCTTTTAATATTTTCTCTTTGTTCTGTATATTGGATATCTTCATAACAATGTGTCTTGGCGTTGGTCTACTGTGATTTTGTGTGCTCGGTGTCCTGTATGCATCTTCAATTTGTATATCTGTTTCCTTGTTTATTTCTGGAAAGTTTTCTGTAATTATTTCATTCAGTAGGTTTCTCATTCCCTTGGTGTGAATCTCTGTACCTTCCTCTATCCCGATGACTCGTAAGTTTGGTTTCTTTATGTTATCGCATAACTCTTGGATGATTTTCTCGTGATTTTTTACCAGCCTTTCTGAGTTGGCTAGACTCTTTTCAAGATGGTATATTTTGTCTTCATTATCTGACGTTCTGGTTTCTACTTGTTCCACTCTGTTAGTGATACTCTCAATTGAGTTTTTAATTTGGTTTATCATTTCCTTCATTTCTAGAATTATTGTTTGATTATTTTTTATAATCTCTATCTCCTTATAAAGATGCTTAACTTCTTCTTTTAGCTGTTTATGTAACTCATTCTCAATGTGTTCTTTCGCTGCTTGAATTTGCTGTCTTGTATCCTCTTTGAGGTTCCATTCCATCTGTCTAAGGTGTTCCTTGAGGTCTTTATATGACCATTTTTCTGATGACTCTAGGTCCTCCTGAATATTTAGGCTGTCCTGCATTGCTTGTACTCCTCTTCTTCCTTGCTTCTTGAAGCTGCTCATATTGCTTCTTGTTCTGGTTGACTGCTGGGTTACTGTTTATTCCTATAAATTTATTTGATGCTAGGGAGGAAAGGTATTAGAAGGGAAGGGAAGAAGTCACTAAGGAGAATGAGAATAGGCAGGTAGAATTCAAGGAAGGGGGGATAAGAAAAATGAAAAGACAAAAGAAGAAAGAAATAGGAACTAAAAAAGAACAAAAATTAAAAAAAAATATTAATAATAATTTAAAAAATTAAAATTGAGATTAGAAGAGAAAGAAGAAAAAAAAGAGGAAAGAAAGAAAAAACAAGATAGAAAAATGAAGATGAAAGAAAAACCCCCAATCAGAAAAAAACAAAAACAAAAACAAAAACAAAAAAAACAACAACAACAATAAAAAAGACTAATAAATGCCATCTTAGAGTTTGATTAACTTCTCTTCCACTAGGTGGCGCTGTGCCCCCCAGGTCAAGTCTTTCCCGTCAGTACGTGCGAACCAATCACTGTGCAGCAGCTCCTCCCAGACTGGGCGAGTCTCCAATCCTGAGTGCCTAGGGCCTCCTCTTGTGTCCAAACACTTCCACTTTTCCTCTAGCCAGGCCCCTCTCACCACAATACTGACTACAGGCCAGGTCTGCTGCTCCCGGGAGCCCTGTTTTCATGAACGACTGGGCTCACTCCTCCAGATTGCCATTCCCTCAGACCCTAAGCTTGTAGAGCTTGGTGCTGAGAATCCTCAGCAAATTTTGCTTGCCCTCCGGTAGCCACACCCCCGTAGCTGGTGCAAGAGACCTCAGCAGCCAGCCCTGGCGGGAGCGGCAGTCCCACACCACCTCTGACTCCCTTGGGCTGGCTATAGCATTCTCGGGAGAGCTGGGAGGGGCTCTTAAGGTTTCCCTGATGCGTGGAGAGGGAGAACCAGGAGACCACACACCTGCTGCAGCAGGCTTCAATGAAGTTATCTCCTCCGCCGCAGTCCTGCCACGCCAGCCCTCCGCCTCAGTGGTGTTCTCCGCAAACGGCTACAGTTCGCCTCCCCCTGCCGGGCGACCAACGCCACGGGCGGGTCCCCACTGTCACCCAATCCCCGCCTGGACCCTGCGGCCACTACCCACGAAGGCCCGGCAGGCATCCACCTCCGGGGAATGAGAAGTGCTGACCAGCCGCCTCAGCCGGATAGCTTAATGCTGAGTCGCAGCTGTCTGTCTCAGCTTTTCAGACACGGTGGTGCGGGGCACGGACCATGGAGGGGCTTACTCACTTCCTGCCACCATCTTTCTCCTCTCGCTATTTCGGGATGATGGTGGGGTGCTGGCTCGCTCTGTCCGGTGCGTCTCTGCCTCGAGCTCCCACGCCTCTCTCCGCCGCGGTTTCTACAGCAGGCGCTGCCCTGTTCGCTCTCTCCGCCCCCGGCGTTCCCGGCTTCTAGCCGCACCGCGGCCCGGTCCGTGTCTTTATGGCTCGCGGCTCCAGCGGCGCCCGGGGCTGGGGAGGCGACGGCCTGACTCCGGCAAGTACCGCAGTCCCCAGGCCCCGAGTCCCGGCGGCCACAAACCGACACTTCTAGTAAACCTCCCAGATCCCTGCAGGACCCCTCTTCATGGAATTCTGCTAGAGGTTCCTCAGTTTGAAGACTGCCGCTGTTCCAAAGGGTCTTTTTGATCTCGTTAGTGCGGAGACATTAGAGTCGCTGCTTACTCCTCGGCGGCCATGCTCCCTCCTCTGGAGTTTCTAATAAAAGATTTGATTAAAAAAAAAAAAAGCAAACATTTTCTCAGCACTGACTAGGTGTCAGTTCAATTCTATATGTATATCTGTTTATCATCTCATTTGATCCTCCCAACAATCACCATTTTACACTGGTGCCTCTGTAACTGAGTAAGTTTCCTGGGTTTAAGGCTAGCAATTCCAGAGTCTGGAATTAGAATTCAAGTGAGATGGATTGAGAACTCTTAACCTCCATGCTTTGCCACCATTCTGATTATGGATCCCATCACAAAATATGAAATTTATATCTGTATACTTTTGTTATTATTCTTATTATTCAATATTTTCAAAATTTTGCAATACTTTGTCTTGTGGTAAGTCATTTATCATTCATTATCGTGAACACACAGTGGGACCTTGCATTCTGGAATGCTGTGCTTCAATTCTGAAAAAAAGTTCTTCAATTATTTTTGTATTAGTTTCCTTGCTTCCATTTTCTCTGTTCCCTGTTTCTAGATTTCATGGACTAGTGCAACCAATTTTCCAATTCTTTGCTTGTTCTCTTTTCCATAACTTTGCCTTCTTGCTCTGCTTTCTGTAAGTTTTCCTCAACTTTACCTACCAAATTTTCCACTGAACTTTTTGTTTTGATCATATTTTACTAAGAGCTTGCTTTCCTCCTCTTTGAATGTACTCCTTTAAAGCATTTAGTTTTTCCCCACAGGTTTACTTACTCATAGCTCATAGCTCATGAATATATCTCATGTATTCATATGCACATCAGTCAGAATATTTAGATTCTTAAATTATTTAGATTTTTAAAGAACTTTCATGCCAGCTGCTGTTTTGTCTTCACTTGTGTCCCATCTGCAGTATGGGGTGCACACAGACCAGTTGCATTAGAGAGCTGACTGGAACTTCCTGCAGGTGGAAGGAGTTTATGGACTGGTCATCTGTGTATCGATGGCTGCTGGACTATTTCACTGGGGAATCTGTGATGTTGGTATCTTTTATTTTTTTTTTTTTATTTTTATTTTTGTCGGGGGATAGGCTGATTCCTCAGAGATCAGTGTTCCAATCTCCTGCCTGAAGGGAAAATTCTGGCTACCAGAGTTGTAGAAGTCAAGTAGGTAGAAAGAAAGTAGTCAATGTACACATGAAACCTAATTCCCTGCTTTCGACATAATACTCCTGCCCTTACCTGGTGTCTCCTATTTGAAGCCCTTCTGAATTGTCCCCGCTATACTGCTAGTGCCCTGCTGGGACAAGCCAGAGAGAGAGGAGGGAGGTACAGGTCCTGCCACGTGTGGAGTGACCTTCCAGCTCTGGGACTTGATGAGTTGCTTTTCCTATTTTCCCATGTTTAGCTTCAGATTCTGTTTTCTTGCGTTTCCCCAGTCAGGTTCGCTGGTCCATCTGCTTCTGCTGCTCTTACATTCTCAGTCCTGGAGTATCCATGCTTTTTCAAAAGCCTCCATTTCCGTCATTTTAGTGGGCTTTGAAGAAGCAACACAGGCAATAAAATGTGTGTGTTTCTACCAAGCAAGGGGTGTGTAAACTTGCCACTCCTAATTAGTACCTTCTGCTGAGTGCTTTAAACTTCAGTTTCTTTATATCTAAAATTCAGGTACTAATACTTAACTCTTAGAATTGATATAAAGATTCAAAAGCATTTAATCAGATAAGTGAACACAGAAACACTTGGAATGATGCCTTGTACACAGCAAGTTAGTCACTATTAATGAACCTTAACATGGTATCTTAAGAACAGAAGCATTTAAGTTCTTCTTTTCCTATTTTTATGCCTTTAATTTCTTTCGTTTGTCTAATTGCTCTGGCCAGTGTTTCGAGGACTATGTTGAACAGAAGTGGTGAGAGAGGGCATCCCTGTCTTGTACCAGATCTTAGAGGGAATGCCTTCAATTTTTCTCCATTCAGAATGATGCTGGCCTGTGGCTTATCATAGATTGCTTTAACAATGTTGAGGTATGATCCTGTTATCCCTAATTTTTCTAGAGTTTTGAACATAAAGGGATGCTGTACTTTGTCGAATGCTTTTTCTGCATCTATCGAGATGATCATATGGTTCTTATTTTTAAGTCTATTGATGTGGTGTATAACATTTATTGATTTTCGTATATTGAACCAGCCTTGCATCCCAGGGATGAATCCTACTTGATCATGGTGTATAATTTTTTTGTTGCAATTTTGAATCCGATTCGCCAGAATTTTATTGAGGATTTTTGCATCTAGGTTCATTAGAGATATTGGTCTGTAGTTTTCTTTCTTTGAAGTGTCTTTGTCTGGTTTCGGGATCAGGGTGATGTTGGCCTCGTAGAATGTCTTTGGAAGTTCTTCCTCTTTTTCTATTTCCTGAAATAGCTTGAAAAGTATTGGTGTTAGTTCCCCTTTAAAGGTTTTGTAAAACTCTGCTGTATACCCGTCCGGTCCTGGGCTTTTCTTAGTTGGTAGTCTTTTGATGGTTTCTTCTATTTCCTCTATTGTTATTGGTCTGTTTAGGCTGTCTATATCTTCCTGTCTCAATCTGGGCAGATCATATGACTTAAGAAATTTATCGATACCTTCACTATCTTCTATTTTGTTGGAGTATAAGGATTCAAAGTAATTTCTGATTATCTTCTGTATTTCTGAAGTGTCTGTTGTGATATTGCCTTTTTCATCCCGTATGCTAGTAATTTGGGTTCTCTCTCTTCTTCTCTTCGTTAGCATGGCTAAGGGTCTGTCGATCTTATTTATTTTTTCAAAGAACCAGCTTTTGGTTTTGTCAATTTTTTCAATAGTTTCTTTTGTTTCGATTTCATTAATTTCAGCTCTGATTTTAATTATTTCTTGCCTTCTACTTCTTTTGCTGTTGTTTTGCTCTTCTTTTTCTAGGATTTTGAGATGATATATGAGATCGTTTATTTGTTGGTTTTTTCTTTTTTTAAGGAATGCGCTCCAAGCAATGAATTTTCCTCTTAAAACTGCTTTCAATGTGTCCCATAGATTCCGATATGTTCTGTGAACTTAAATTATCACTATTTGCAGATGATATGATTCTATACCTAACAGACCCAAAAGGGTCTACAAAGAAACTATTAGAGTTAATAAATGAATTCAGCAAAGTGGCAGGATATAAAATCAACACACATAAATCAAATGCATTCCTGTATATCAGCGACAAATCCTCTGAAACGGAAATGAGGACAACTACTCCATTCACAATATCCCCCCAAAAAATAAAATACCTGGGAATCAACCTAACAAAAGAGGTGAAAGACCTATACAAGGAAAACTACAGAACCCTAAAAAGAGACATAGAAGAAGACCTCAGAAGATGGAAAAATATACCCTGTTCATGGATAGGCAGAACTAACATCATCAAAATGGCGATATTACCAAAAGTTCTCTATAAGTTCAATGCTATCCCAATCAGAATCCCAACAGCATTTCTTGTAGAAATAGATAAAACAATCAGGAAATTCATATGGAATAATAAAAGACCCAGAATAGCAAAAACAATGCTAAGCAGGAAGTGTGAATCAGGTGGTATAGCGATACCAGACTTCAAACTATACTACAGAGCAATAGTCGCAAAAACAGCATGGTACTGGTACCAAAACAGGCGAGTGGACCAATGGTACAGAATAGAAGACACAGTAACCAATCCACAAAACTACAACTATCTTATATTTGATAAAGGGGCTAAAAGCATGCAATGGAGGAAGGATAGCATCTTCAACAAATGGTGCTGGGAAAACTGGAAATCCATTTGCATCAAAATGAAACTGAATCCCTTTCTCTCGCCATGCACAAAAGTTAACTCAAAATGGATTAAGGAGCTCGATATTAAATCAGAGACACGGCATCTGATAGAAGAGAAAGTCGGCTATGATCTACATACTGTGGGGTCAGGCTCAAAATTCCTCAATAGGACACCCATAGCACAAGAGTTAACAACCAGAATCAACAAATGGGACTTACTCAAACTAAAAAGTTTTCTCTCAACAAAAGAAACAATAAGAGAGATAAACAGGGAGCCTACATCCTGGGAACAAATCTTTACCCCACACACTTCAGATAGAGCCCTAATATCCAGAGTATACAAAGAACTCAAAAAATTAGATAATAAGATAACAAATAACCCAATCAACAAATGGGCCAAGGACTTGAACAGACACTTCTCAGAGGAGGACATACAATCAATCAACAAGTACATGAAAAAATGCTCACCATCGCTAGCAGTCAGAGAAATGCAAATCAAAACCACCCTAAGATACCATCTCACTCCAGTAAGATTGGCAGCCATTAAGAAGTCCAACAACAACAAGTGCTGGCGAGGATGCGGGGAAATGGGTACACTTGTTCATTGTTGGTGGGACTGCAAAATGGTGCAGCCAATTTGGAAAGCAGTGTGGAGATTTCTTGGAAAGCTGGGAATGGAACCACCATTTGACCCAGCTATTCCCCTTCTCGGTCTATTCCCTAAAGACCTAACAAGAGCATGCTACAGGGATACTGCTACATCGATGTTCATAGCAGCACAATTCACGATAGCAAGATTGTGGAACCAACCTAGAAGCCCTTCAATAGATGAATGGATTAAAAAAATGTGGCATCTATACACAATGGAGTATTACTCTGCATTAAGAAATGACAAAATCATAGAATTTGGAGGGAAATGGATGGCATTAGAGCAGATTATGCTAAGTGAAGCTAGCCAATCCTTAAAAAACAAATGCCAAATGTCTTCTTTGATATAAGGGGAGTAACCAAGGACAGGGTAGAGAGGAAGAGCTGGAGAAGAAGATTAACATTAAACAGGGATGATAGGCGGGAGGGAAAGGGAGAGTTAAGGGAAATTGCATGGAATTGGAAGGTGAGCCTCAGGGTTATACACAATTACATATAAGAGGAAAGGAGGAGTAGGATAAAAATTATATAAGTGGAAGAAACGATTTTTAGTAGAGGGGGTGGAGAGAGAGAAGGGGAGGGGAGGGGAGGGGAGGGGAGGGGGGATAGTGGAGAATGGGATAGACAGCAGAATACATCAGTCACTAGAAAGGCAATTTATAAATCAACGGAAATGTAACTGATGTGACACAGCAATCTGTATACGGGGTAAAAATGGGAGTTCATAACCCACTTGAATCAATCTGTGAAATATGGTATATTAAGAACTATGTAATGTTTTGAACAACCAACAATAAAATATTAAAAAAAAAAAAAAGAACAGAAGCATACTCAAATTAGCTCAAGTTAAAAATGTACTTAGAAAAAATAAAATAAAAAAGATACAGAGAAGAATTTTGGAATCCACTTGGAGGAAAAACCAGTAAGATCTCCCTGCTGTTGGAAATGCCTCCAGTATATACCATCTCCTATGTCTCTTCCTCTCCCAGGACACAAGCTTGTCCAGTTGCTTGCCTGTTTTTTTCAGTGTGTCTCTTCCATTCTCTTGTTTCTCCCTTACACTGGGTTGCTCCATTTCTTCAGTGTACCATAGCTGAAAATGGCCTCAAACTCCATTACAGACTTCTATTTGCTGACACTTGTTCTGTCCCTCAGTTGCACTTTCTCAGGCATGACTGGCCGATTGTCCTTGCTCAGCAGAGTCCATCTTCTTTCCAGTCAGCCTGCCATGGGACCATGTGATCCCAGTGCTGCCTCTTACAGGCTATAGGGTAAGAGCGCCATGAAGTAATGGGGACCTCTACTACCCTGAGATACAGATTGTAATGTAATCTTAAGAGAAAAGGAAAGAATATAAAGCAGCATGAATGGGATGTTATAAAGTTTATGTATAATATATATGTGTGTGTGTGTGTGTGTATATATGTATATACATATATATATATATGAATATATGTATGTATGTATGTGTAGATGTGTGTGTATACACACTCTCAGGGGGTTGTTGAAGGGTTGTTACATGCATGAGAAAATGCACATAAAAGTATTTAGAATAATTCATGCCCATAGTAAATTCAATAAATGTTTTATGTTATAGAAGTAAAATATATAGAAAAAAAGTGCTAAAGGAAAATTCACTAATAATTATGGTTTTTTTTTCTCTGTAAGGTATAGATATGGATGGTTTATGTTTTCTTATTTGTACTTCTCAAGACTAATTGTTTTTTTTACAACAACCGTGCATTTCTTATATAATCATAAAATTCATTCTATTGATACAAAAATGAACATATGAAAATATAACAATTGGTTAGAATTTATCTTCCAACTACTGGTTCCTCTATGTATTTGACAGCTTGAAAAAAAATTTCTACATGTCACTTTTCTTTTAATGCTCCTATGTTTCTAGTTCTCTTCCTTTGATATGGTAAGGTGAGGGAGCCTGAAGGTATCTGGGCTTTGTGATGCATGAGAGCACTTTAAAGGTTTGACTTTTCAGTTTCACAGGCCTATTAGAGTTTCCAAGTTGATAAGCTCAGAGAAGGCATTGAGAAAGGAAGAGATGCAATATAGGAAAAACTAGACCTAAAGCTTTCACCCCAAAATTAGTTATTTAAAAATATTACTGAATTAATACATTTAATGAATTTCCATTATCTTTTCCTCTGGTATCATGGTAACTCACTATCCTCCTAAATGTTATTTTCCTTTTTAAGACAACTTGCCTTGTTTATCTGATTCCAGAGCATAATTGAAAACTCAGTTTCTCACAGCCAGAAAAGCAGATTAAATGTCATCTATTTCAAAAATCAGAATCTTTCAGATGAAAATATACAAGCCAAGAAAGTTGTCTTAACATAATAAATCTAGTAATAAGCAATGGTGTCAAATAAAGAAACAGTCTCACATTTTAACCTGATACTCTTTCTGCTGCAAGACTCTCCCACTTCCCTTTGTTTGGTTCATCATAAATTTCCAGGTCATTACCTGCTTTGCTAAATTAGATTGCTCTTAGAAGTGTCTGTGAAGTCATAGGTGATCTCTGAGGCAACAATCGATTACATAGGTTGATTCTCAATTTGAAGACTCATTACCAAGCAAGTAGCTCAGCATTTTAATTAAGGAAAGGTCAGCTTAGACTATTCAATTTATGTCTACTTTTACAGATTTGTTTCTTTGAAGGAAAACAACAACAACAAAAGAAATTCCTGTACTTTAGCAAAATTGCTTTTCTTTTGTGAAATTGTCAATTGACTTATAACCTGTGTCTCTTTCTGTGCTGGGCCTTCTAAGAAGCTCAGAAGCAAATCATGAGTAATTTCTAGTAAGGAGCCTTCAGTATTATTTTCTTGTAATAATATTGCCTTCTGTAGGGAAAGGGGAGATACTAGGGAATGAAATTGACCAATTTATATTATGTGCATGTATGAATATGCCATGGTTAATCCCACTATCATGTATAATTATAATGCAGCAATTAAAATTATAAAGTAAAAATTAAATGAATGAGTAAATAAAAACTTTTGTACAAGGATAAACAAATATGACTTCCCATGGACTTTTTTTTTCTGCCTTTGTTTTCCCTTTAAACCTATTTCCTTAACTGTATTTTTTTTTACTGACATAGTTTCATAAATCATTTCAAAATTTTCTTGGAATCAGACATTACATAAGCAAAAAAGGTGAAACAATTTTCATATGCTTTTTTTCAGTACACATCACTTTTAAAATACCTGTTATACTACACTGAGACAAAGTTTACTCATATGTCTTGGTCAGTATCCGTGGTAGGAAGGCTCTATATTACCCACCGTGAAGTTATGAAACATAAAATGAATTAATTTTAAGACTTAGTTCTATTGCTGTATAAATCAACATTGTCCTTGAATCTCTTTTCAGTTCAATGTTATCCATAAATCATTTCTTCTTGCAGCTTTTGACACATATTTATAATTTAAAATAGAAGGTGAATGTATATTGTTTCATGGCCCTGAAAGTTTTTCCATAAAACTTTAAGGAATCTTCTGGAAAATCCTGCCAGCTTCATCATGCTGGCCCTATTTCAGATGTGTGGAACCTGAGGTCCACAGAGGTCATGACCTGAAAGCCATACATTAGACAAGCGGGCCCTCCATATTTTCAGTCCAGGGTGTTCCTAATTGTAAACCACAATGGCTTCTGAGCTTCAAAAAATCAATACCTCCTTTTCCTCAGACCCACACAGAGCTCCTTACGAAGCTGACCTCATCCTGCTCTGTCCCTTATTAACATTGAACATCAATAGCTGAGGGAAAAGGGGGAGGCTCACAGACCCACCTATTGCTACAGTGTTCCGCATTATATTTATAGGTCTCTTTTCATATTTTAAGGCCTGGACTTTCTTGGGATCTTTTCTGCTTTGTGTATTTAAAACATGCATTTTTAGTGTGCCTAAAGAGAAGTTTTTCAAAAAATCCCCTTTATACAGCAATTACAGCATATTTTTTTTTAAATGTGAGTTAATGGACACAATTTAAAAAAATAAGACAGTTTTAAAGTTAAATCCAAATATAAAGTACCTACATTCATAAAGAAAAACAAAAAAAGCCCACAATATTAATAGTGATTTTCCTTTGAATAAGAGCACTAACACTGAGATTAAGATGCCTTTGATTCTTTTCTAAGTCTAGCATTTCAAACTTATATCTAATCAGAACTCTTTTTAATTTCTCACCCACCATAAAAGCAGATATGTGCACCCTCCAGGCTCCCACAAATCATTAACAGCTTCTCCACTCTCCTTTGGTTGAGGCCCCAAACCCAGGAGTCCCTCTTGCCTCCTCTCTTTCCCTCACACATTGCAGCAAAATACAGCTTGAATCTGACTCCTTTACAGTTACCCTCTGAATCCCACCAAGATCCTACTCCAGCTGCCACCTATCTGGCTTCACATCTCCACTCCTGCTCATCACCACCTGGCCCTTTCACCAAGTCTGTTGGAATGGCCTTTAGTTCACATTCAAGCTACATCATCTGCTCTTCTCCAATGGCTTCCTTGAATCTGATCCCTGGCTGTATGAGATCTGGCCCTGTCCTTTCTCTCTAGCTTCACACCTCTTTCTTGCTCCATTCCTACGACCACAGTGGCCTTCTTATTTGTCTTTAAAATGGCCACCCTGGTCCCCACCTCACGACTTTGTATTTGTTAGTCCCTCTGCCTGACACACATTTCCCAAAGACTTTGAAGAGTCTCCTTCCTCAATTCATTCCTGTCTCTGCTCAATGTCAAATCCTCACTGAGAGTCTCTTTACAAAAGGGAGCCTCCTTCACCTCTTCTGTTCGTTGCTATTTCCTCTGTCTGCATATTTTTCTTCATAGCGCTATCACTACCTCATTTCACCTAATGTGCCTATGTTTCTAGTCTTCCTGGAGGATATTAGCCGCATAGAGGATGGGAAGGACCTAATGGCTCCATCTCCAGCACTTACAGCAGTTCCTGCACAATAGAAGCCTTGTTTCAAGTTATAAAGTAGCAGACTACAATTAGAAATAAAATACATACTTTTGCCTAAGCACAGACAAAAACTCCATTTGCAAACTGAGAACATTCTTTAAGAGGCAGCTTTAACACAGGAAAAGAATGAGCTGTCAGGATAATTGAGAAGTTAGATGAAGAAAGTGAAAGTTCAGCTGGGCTTGACCTGAAAGGAGGCAAAAGAGAAATAATGGGAGAAGGAAAATAAGACTGAAATTTAAAATAGGAAGGTCAAAGAAAACCAGCTTCCATGTTACAGACGACAGAGTAGCAGAGAGGACCAAATCCTGTAACTAGCTGTGGAGAGGGATTTGGCACTGGGCACAGAGCTGCCAAGGTTATCACTCTGTAACAGAGCTTTGGGAACCCTTTAATGACAGTGACAGGCAATCTGTTCAAAGGTTAGCTGCAGAGGGCTCCTGTGATGGAAAGTGAACAGCAAAGTGCATGAAATGATACGGCCTATATCTAGTAATCGTACAGTGCAAGATTGAATGTTCATTGTGCAGAGATTGTAAACAGGACAAGGCATAGGAAATAGGAGCTCAGAGTGTTTTCAATATCAGATTTACTAGAATTTAAAATGAAGCTTATTCTCAAATATCAACAGAAAGAAAATATTTAAAGAGAGGTGAACTGGCAGAGGGAGGAGGATGAGACAGAGGTGCATACAGAGTTGACCACACCCATGCACATGGTGCTGTGAGGGGAAAACAAGAAGAAATCTGAAAATAAAATCCAGAATATTGCATGCACACATATACGTGCTCGCACATATGGCATGACACAGATGAAATGGAATAATTAAAGATACCTTGATAATCATTTGACAACACAGTGAATTCAAAGCCCAAATTCCCAGGATTGAAAACAGGTCAAATCCCAAATTAGTTGAGTGACCTTATGTGATCAGCTAACCCTCACTTCTTCTTGTGAGGAAAAGAAGAGGACTTAACTACATGATTCCTAAAGTCCATTCCACTTTCAGCAATTTCTACACTATAATATTTGGCACGATTGAAGCAAATCACAACTGCAACACAGTTCCTAAAGTCTGACTCATCCCTTTAATTTGCTTATAGTTAATCAAATGTCATTTATTCATCAGTCAGCCATCCTTCATTCAACAAACATTTATTCAGTATATGACAAATGCCACTCTAGGAGTTTTGACAGGCATAGAAAAGGTCCCTGCCCTTAAAGAATCTAATAATAATACTTTACCTAAAGGATTTGACCCTAGTTTTCAAAGTTTAATTGGTTTTCAAGAGTCTGGTAATAGAAATAGGTTTACTTATTTAAGAATGTGCAGATTTCAATGCATATCTATTTGCATCTGTGCTTTTTTATGAATCACATTAAATGTTTTTCTGCAAAGTTCCTATACATACGTATACAAAATATGCATTCATATGTATATATAACTATATTTTTGCAAGCTGCTGCATTGTGTCAATCACAGGGAGAGTGGTAAATGCAGTTTATAGCTTGGTACCAACAATTGACTCACAGAACCCTGTCCTCCAACTAGTTCCACACTTCGGCATGGACAAAGGGATATCCTAGCTTGTGCAAGCTACTGCAAGAAGTCTCTGCATCCACACTAAGGCCAATCTGCTTGGTGGCTCAGGCTGAGCACAGCCTCCTTCAGGGGAGTTGAACAGTGCATTAGTCTCTCTTCATAGCCTGTTGAGTTCTGCTTCTGAATGCCCAATTATCAGAGAATAAAGTGATTTCGCATTCCTTTCTCTCCTTGAGGATGGTCTATACTATGTGAAGATTCTTTTTAGTCTTCTCTGCCCATTTTCTGATTTACCACTAATTCCTAGCATTCACTCAATTTTTCCAGGATCTCACAATTGATTCACATCAAAACATTTATTATCAGAAAAACATTCAAACAAGTTTACTTTGGTTGTGGAATTTATGCCACCTTTTTAAGGAATGAAAAAAAGACACCAAAAAAGGCCTGTATTCTTTAACTCAACAATCACTTAGGAAAGCAAAAACAGTTCTTTAAGAACCAGATGGCCACTTCCTTCTGCACTATCTACCTAGTACCCAGAGATGTGTGACTTTAGGGAGAAACTTTAAAAATTTAAAATTCCTATAATTTACCTCACCTAAAAAATAAGAAATAAAATATACAATAAAAAGATAATTATATTTTTACTGTTTTGTGAGAGAGTCTTAAAAATCTCATTTCTTGGTGGCAGACATGGAAATGTGCCATTTAAGGAATACTTACTATCCAGCTTCAAGGAAATATGATCAGTAGAAAGCCTCCCCATGGGCCCTTCAGGATCTGCCTCCCCTATAGGGAGCCAAGGTGATACCATTCTCAGGGTGCTCCATCCAATGACTGGACAGGGCAGGGGTATAGGAGGAGGGTCATTGGGGACCAAAGTAGAATGTTCAAATGGGCTCAGACTCCTCAGGAATGGGGTTTGGGGTAAATAAAAGACCAGGTAACTTGCAGAGGGTAGCAAAGAGCTAGCTAAGGGTAATGGACACTGGAAAGTTTGAGCGAGGAGGGAGATAAGTGCCAATTGTAGCCTTGAGACCAACTTTAGGAATAGCAGCTATAACATGTCCTACTAATCTTTCTTTTCTGAGTTTCTCTCAATGAAAAGAGTTCCAACAGAGTTCCAGAAGATTGATGCCAATTGATATCTAGAGAAGGAAATCGAAAAAGTACAAGACATAGAGTATAATAGAAATATGCTGCCCAGATTCTTTTTCAAGGAAAAAATTTCTGCCCAGCTGTTGAAAACAGCCGATATCAGGCAGCTTTCATTAACTGGCTTCTTGAGAGTTTTCCCTAATTGCAGAGAACTAGGACCTCATTCTTCCTGGGTGGCTGGCATCCAATGACTGAGCAAGGTAGAGCTATGCAAGTCTGTCTGGTTCAGCCCAATGCAGGTTAATACCTGCTCTGGAGCTCCCATAGAGCTCTCAGAAGGTCTCCTAGAGACCTGACCAATCCTGCACCATGATCTGAAATGGCCCCTTTTCAGTCTTACTCCCTACACCTCCTCCTCCTTTCATAGACATTTTGCTTAACTAACTCCATTTCAGGACTGCTTCCAGGGACAGCTTACAACTTGGAGCTCTCCCCTCTGATTATCCACATAGAACCCTGCCCCTTACTTTGCTTTTTTACCTCATATGTTGGAGGGAAAAAAATGGTCAAGGTAACCAGCAACCCAGAGGACAGTCAGTCTGAGGAGTGGGGAGGCCAAGATTAAAATTGTTTCAATCCTTTTTCACTTTTCACCTCAGGTACTGGCTATGGATACCATTAATGATATGGGAGAGTTTGATGGTTGGCTGTACACTTTGCCACTTAGGGTAATAAATCTCTAAGAAATAAATCCATTTTTAAATGTTGTAATTTTGTTAAAGAAACTTTACAATGGATCCTCTGGTAAATAAAATAATTTTCTGTTTTACAGATACAGAAGTTCCTATGTCATGATTATATTAAATTACATTTTTAAAAGCTAAAATAAAGCAGCAATTCTGATTTGTGCCACCTCAAGATTGGGGAAGGGCCAGGTTAAAAAGCTCCCTCTTAACATTATCAAAAATACACATACTTTTCAACATTTGAACTTCCACGTCACATTCTCTTCACACTGAAGAGAACCATTCCTTCCCCTTCAACATCTTAACCAGCCTCCACTCCCATCCCTGTTTCTGGGCATTACTCTGTCCTCCTTGGCCTGACCTGCAGAATTCTGGAGACTGGCTTAGAGTGCTGGTTTCACCCCAAGACCAGGGAAAGGAGGAGGGTCGCCAAACTTTCTGGTTTGGGTACTTCTGCCATGGAACTGAGAACCACACAGACAGAACAAAGCTTCTATTCCCTGGGCTTTTCCATTTGTACCCAAGGCTGTCTAGTGAGTGACGAGAAGGCTGATCTCTCTCCCTGATCACTTCTTCATCCCTATAAGGACATTCACAAGTACAGACTTGCTGTGAAGCTTAAATGAGATGGAAAATGTGAGAAGGTCCAATACAATGCAGGGCACACCAAGCTGCCCCAAAAGTGGGTGTGCTTGTTCATCTATGTTTGTTCGTTCAGTCCTGCCCAACTCTCAGGAATATACAAAGATAAGATAAATGTCCTATGTAAGCCCACTTACCTGTTACAGCTTTCAGGTTAAAAAGGAAGGGCATCCTTTAAAGGTAGGATTTCCTTACAGATTGAAGCCGTTTGACCTCCACTGCTCTGCCCTAAAACATTCTCTTCCCAGCCATTCCAAGCTCTCCATTATAATCCTCCAAGGTGCTCCCAGTTCTACAGGGATGGTAATTGGTAAAAAGTATTGAAGTAGGTCACTCTGACTGCCCTTAAATGAAAACCAACTACAAAACCAAAAACTTTCAATTGGCTTTGAGAGTTTGGGTGGTACTTACTATAGTCAGATTCACAAAATAAAATATCACCGATTTTTTTTTTTTGTGTGTGTGTGTGTGTGTGTGTGTGTGTCACATAATCTGGTAGTAATTTTTTTTGCCATTTAATATTTACTGTATGTCAGGAATTATGTATTCCTTCAATTTACCTGCCTTATAACTCTGTGTGATAGATAAATGGATAGAGAAATTTGATAACTCTCTTGAGATCATGCAACGATCCAGCAACAGATTGACTATAAAGTCAATGCCACTGAGGATTTAGCATCTTCTCTTGCATGGCTGGTCCTTCAGAGGCTCTGTAAGAAGCTCTACAATTGTTTTCATATGATCACATGTTTGTCCTAAATTTGCTAAAGTTAAGAAATTTTAATAAAAATCAGTTAATAATTTTCTCTTCCCAGAACAACCCTCATGATACCATACTTCCCTTCATGGTTCCAGAGTGGACAGGGACATTTCTGAGTAATGGCTAAGGTCAAGTAGAGTTGGAAATACATTTAGTATGAGTGTAGAAGCATGCTTATTTTTGACTAAATTACTGACAACTATCCCGATGCAGGAATTCATTGTGCCAACTCACCCACATCACAGCACAGGATGCAGGACCAGAAGTTGTATCATGATATGAAACTGACCTGTAGCCTCCAGCACTGAAAGTATGCAAAGAACAGAGGAAATACAAGCTTAAAAGTGAAGAAAAAGCTAGTCTGGAAAAATACTTCTGAATCTTATAGTTCACATATGACTACCAGTTTTCCCAAGTTTGACAACAATTTCCAAACTACTTAGTATAACAGTACCAATAATAACTTACAGAGCCAAAAAGATATTTTTTCCAATAAATTTCTAACAAAGATTATACCAACCATGCTAAAGGAACAACTAATTATTTTTCTATTCTTATAACAGAAAATGATATTGCCAGAGTATCATCTTGTAAAAGACGAATAAAGAATTTGCTGCCAAATTTGCAGGTAAATGGATAGAACTGGAGAATGTCATGCTAAGCCAAATAAGTCAATCCCCCCAAACCAAAGGCTGAATGTTTTCTTTGATACGGGGATGCTGATCCATAATTGGGGGAGGGGGGCAATAGGGAAGAACTTTGGATTAGGCAGAGGGGAATGAGGGGAGGTGGGGTGAGGGTGGGAAGGATGGTGGAATGAAATGGACATTATTACACTACATATATGTATGGCTACACTACCTGTGTGACTCTGTACCATATACAGCCAGAGGAATGAGAAGTTGTGCTCCATTTGTGTACAATGTGTCAAAATGCATTCTACTGTCATGTATAACTAATTAGAACAAATTTTTTTTGAAAAAAGAATTTGCTTTCAAAAAATATGTAGGAAAGGACACATTATAGAAGTCATGTAGTATATATAGCCATTTGGCAGTTAATAAAAATAGTAGTTTTCTGAATATGAGGAGGTTGGTATTTATTAACTTTTGAATTTTTAAAATAAAAATGTGACTTCTTTCCTTTTCTAAATAAAAAACCACTTTTGCTCCTAACTGAGAGTTCTCTGCTTTGTATCACTTTTATTAAAAGAAGCCTTTAAAATTGAATCAAACCCTGCAGCTAGTAAGTGGCACAGTCAGGATTCAAACATAGGTCTGTTTTACTTTCAAAGTTACTTCTTGCTGAACTTTGAATTTTTTAAATTAGTTTTTTTTTCTTATCTTCATTGACAATTGGCTGTGTAGATATTTGTGAGGGACAATGTTGTGTTGTGATGTACTCATCTCTTTTCTCCTCAGATCCTATAAATGTTGCTACAGCTTTTTTCTTATTTGTTTATAGCTCAGCACTGGCCTTCCCCTTCCATGTTTTCCATGCTCCTCTATTCTCCCTTTCCATGGAAACCACATCCCCATTGCAGGAAAACATTATTGTGTTACTTCTTTTTATTTTCTCACCCAAATGAAGAGGTGATTCCTTGCTGACCACTTCCTTTCCCTGACAATTCTGTCAGGAGGACATTCCATTTGTTAAAACTTTTAAAAGAAAGGTTATAGACACAGCTATCCTCCAGAATAACTTCCTGCCTTCTTCAACTATTTTAGCATTTGTCTCCTGGTGACCTTTATAGCTATGTTCCATGTTAATTTTAGTATTTTCCACTCCTGGCCTCACAGATCCTTGACCTTCTCATTGCCTCTATCTGTTCTCTGGAGCCATCCACAGGCACGATCACATTCTCCAAGTCAACATCCCTCAGATCTATGAAATGCAAATTTCCCGTCTCCCACTTTGAATTTTTTTCTTTTCTTTTTTTCATTCTTTCATCATCCTAAAAGTATTGAATACCTTCCTAGAGAGGGCATTAAGACCAGGGTGGGTTCTTTCTACCTTACTCCTTTTACATCTTAAATCTGTTTGGCATTTTGGAAAATCGTCTTTAATTGTCATTCTTCAGAAACGTTTTCTCAGTCTTTGTTTCTCTCCTCAAAATTTACCCTACTATTATTCGCTTTCTGGGCAAAAGATTAGCTCCTGTTTTACAGGAAAGATTAAAGGCAACTGCCCTCTGACCTTCTGCCTCTTTCTTAACAGTTTGGCTTCACAAGCTCTCATTTATCCCATCCATCACAGAGAAAGAAATTCCTTTTCAAGGAATATCCCTTTAGGTATGACCCCATCCCTTCTGCTGGCAATTCTACCCTTTTAGAATGCTTGCTTCATCTATTTTTGTGTTTTCTGCAACTCCTTCTCTCTGAATTCTTCTCCTATATCTAAACTATACTTTTTTTTAAAACTCACCTGAAATAACTTTCCATGACAACCAGTGGGATTGAAGGTATAACATGAACCTTGGGGATGTCAATTTTTCCAATCCTAGTCAAAGATTAAGAAGAATGCAAAGATATTGAAAGAGCCATCAATGGGGTTCCAGAGTACAGAGGGACTGATCTGATCTCAGGGTACCTACCCTATGGTAAGTAATGGAAATTTCTCCAAGATGGGGATGCTTATCTCTACCATTTTTGTTGTTGTTGTTGTTTGTTTTGTTTCAGAGACATATAGCTAGGTGATAAGGAAAGAAAGAGCCAAAGCTGCTGTAGTTTCATCCCTAAGAAAGATTATTGGTGACTGTTCAGCTAAGGCAATGTAAACTTATTTGGGGAAGAAGGTGGGTGTGGGAACAGAAGTGGCACTAGCATGTGCCCTGTTCACAACAGAATACTTTCATGTGTATAAACTATTTTGAAACGGTGAATAACTGGAAGATGAATATTTGAGATTCATCTAGTTCAGAGGTGACTAATGACCTGTGAGTGATTATGTGTTCACAGTTCATAAGTCTTCTTTGGCCCACACTGCATTTTCATAAAAATTGTGTGAACACGTGAAAATCTGAAGAATTCATGTAAATGCCAGATGTGGGATGTGAGTAAATATTGGGAGTTTCAGCTACCCAGATTTCAGCATGACAAGCATCTGAATGCCCCCATAGATGGGTTGTGTGCTTTTTAGTTCATCACCGTTTAGTAATCACTGATGCCTGATTTGCTCCTCCTAATACTAAAAAAAAATGATAAAATTGAGATCCAGGGAATTTACAGGGTAACTTCAAGTTCATGTAGGTAACCAGGCTATGTTGGATCCAATTTCTAGCACTGTATCTCAAAGCTGCTTGAAACTAATATTTTTGGTGGGCAGACACAATAAGCCTTATATTAATCAAAGTACAAAATTCAGGTAACACTTTTTGCCATTATTAGCTTTAGAACCATCCTTTTGGAATAATGCAGTTCACTCAGGAAGTCTTGTCACTGGGCAGATCAATAGCTCTGACCTACTTGATTATGTAATTTGCAATTGTGTTTCCATTATAAAACTCATTACCTAGTACAGCAAGAAAAAAAAAATCCTCACTTGTCTTTCTCAGAGTCTTTTCTCAAACTACATATGCTGAGGGTCAAGACTTCTTACCCGTCTTAGAACACATTTTATTTTTTTGGCTTTTGATCAGGTAAAGAAAAGAAACCGTAATTCTAATTCTGCAATTTATTCTCATATTAAATAACCAGAATTGTCATTTAAGCAGCTTTGATATGCCATTTTGGGAATTTTTTTATTATTTCTTTAGCATCTACATACATTTTATTTGTTGCTGTCTTGGAAATGCAAAGGGGCAGGGGGTGTTCTGCCCTCCAAATAGCCCAGACCCTGTCCTCCTTTCTTCTTTCTTGTCTCCCTTCCTGTCCTTTCCTTTCTCTTCCCCTCCTTTCCATGCTTTTCTCTTCCTTTCCTTTCTCTTCCTTCCCTGTCTTCCCCCATCTTCTCATTCCTCCTCTCCTCTCCCTTTTCCTGCCTCTTTAATCACGAATTGGTTACACACTATGTATTAGTCCTTGTTTAAGAAAAGTCCATATTAGAGGAGACTGAAGAAAAGAAAGCGCACACACATGAATGTCCAAGCAAAGATCCCCACTAAAAACATCCATTGCAGAAACTGAGAGTTTTGCACCCCTATTCTCTCAGATCCCCTACCAAACACCAGCTTGATTTTCAAAGGCAGCACTGACATCTCTTTGGAGGGCTGCTCTCAGGCTTCCAGAACCTACTATGCCTCTGGGCATTACAAGCCAGAAGTGCTTGTACAGGTAGAGTCCTGTAGGTCCAGTTAAAGGGACAGCCCATAACCAATGACTAACCAGTGTAGAGATGTAGATACCCAGGTCCCACTTGTCCTGTTGGAGGTAACTCTGAATACTCAATTTTGTAATTTTCCAGTTTGAACACAGGATAGCACCATTCAGTTACCCACTGCAGTAGCTGACTTAACCAACCTCTTAATGGCTGTCTTCCCATTCTCATTTTTCCTTCCTGTCTACCCACCTTCCTTGTACCTCTCAAAAGTCTGCTTGACACAAAAAAATACTTGGATCATAATTTTCTTTGGGGCGGTGGGTTTCTCTGAATAAGATAGCAGGACTTAGGCCTTTCAGAATTTTTGTCTAATAAGAAAAAATAATCATGTAATTTTAAGACTAAAGTCATAAGAGAACTCAGGATAAAACAATTTCATCTGGATAAGGTGTCAATTTAGGAGGCAGTGTTTGGACTAGGCCTTAAAAAACAAATAAGACTTTGCCAAAGAGAGGTGATTCAATTTTATCTTTCATATTAGAAGTTAAAATTTCACACCTGTTTTTTCCTTTGATTCTCATGAAAATTTCATGGGGTAGATGCTTTCTAATAGTCTATACATTATAAAGGAAAACGAGGATTTGGGGGGAATTAATAATATCCATAAGATTATTCTGCTTATAAGTGGCAGAACTAGGGCTTAAACCCAGTACCATGGGCCTCTGAAGTCTTAGCTCTCATGACACTGTATGTAGGAAAAAAGAAAAACAGGCTTTAAGGAAGACAGATCTGAGTTTGAATCCTCCCTTGTATTAGCCGAGGATCCTTGAATAGAAATTAACCTCTAAATCTGTTATGTCAGCTGAAATTGGGGTCATTAATCTGAAGAAGGTTTGTCATAAGGTTTAACTGAAACATAGTGTACAAGGTACCTAGTTCAATGGAGTAGGCATTCAAAAAGCAGAGCAGTATTTGTGACTACAATAATGACAGCTCTGTGCCTCTAAACACCATCCCCTCTCACTCTAACACAATAGTTTAGTGTCCCTAGAGTCTAGTGTACATGATGGAAGGTGGTAAAAGTGAGCCTACAGTAGAACTTCAGAGCCTAACAGTGAGAAGGTAGGCCTGTCAGCCTAAGGCAGTGGACTGTACCCTGCAGGAACCATCAAAAGACTTAATGCAGGGATAAAGGTGATGTGTTTAGACATCCATTTCAGGTTAAATAAGGATGGAATGACATGTTCACAAATTAAGGTAACCTAGAATCACAAAGAATGATAGATTAGAAGACTGTGGGCCTGGGAGCAGGAATAACTTTCAGGAAACTGTTGGGATCTGCTGTAAAATTTTGCTTGTTCTCATTGCTATAACATTTTCAAAGCACAAAAAATTATTAAGTGTGAGGGAATTCAGAGGTGTGTGCCATAAGGTGAGAGAGAGAGAAAGAGAAAAAGAGAGAGAAAGAAGGTAAAATTTTGAAATAGCATCTCCCCTTCCCTCTTTCAATCAAATTTAATGCCTTCTTGCTGTGTGCTGAAGATCTATGTTCTTCAGTTTCAAAACAAGGAACAGAAAAACAGCCCTAGCCTTCTAGGTCATAACCCTCATTTTACCCACAAACCTCTCTCTCTGAATCTTTTTCATGGACTATGATTGCAGACCACTATACAAACTAACTTGCTTTATAGTGTTTAGTGAGACAGACTGCTTTTCCACCCCTATCAAAGGAGTCTCCTTTCTTTTAACAATTATTTCTGTGGGACGAAATATCTGTTCATAAATGTTAAATCACTACTTCGTCAAATGATTTCCTTACTTAAAATTCACAACTACTATTATTTAGTCTAATATTTCCTATTTAGTCTTGTTATAGAAGCTTTAAAAAGATTTTAAGGGGCCAGGCATGGTGGCACACTCCTGTATTCCCAGTGGCTTAGAAGACTGAGACAGGAGAATGATGAGTTCAAAGCCAACCTCAGCAAAAGCAAGGTGCTAAGTAACTCAGTGAGACCCTGTCTCTAAATAAAATACAAAATAGGGCTGGGGATATGGCTCAGTGGTTGAGTGCCCCAGAGTTCAATCCCCAGTACAAAAAAAAAAAAAAAAAAAAAAAAAGACTATAAGATCTTGTTTTCAACTCTACCTGAATTGTTTTAGAAAAGAAAGTCAATCTTGGCTCTTTTAGACCATGAGTTTACTAAATTGGTTACCTGGTTTTATTACTTTACTTTCTTAAATGGATTTTCCAATAATAGCAATAGTTTCTTTTCACAGTTATTACAAGTAGAATACTAATTTCATTGGAAGCATGTTAGGTTCCATGTTAGGGGTTTTTTTTCCTAGTTAGGTTCATTCTGCATCTCAAAGGCAGGATCCTGCACCTACAATCTGCTGGAGGAGATTAATTCCTGCCCTTGGAGCCTTTGCTTGCACTGTTCTTTATTCACCAATCAAATCCTTCCTATTTTTAAAGCATTGCCTAAATTAACAGTGAAAAGCGGTGTAAGGGATATGGGAATTCAGTATCATCTTCACAACTTTTTTTGTGACTATAAAATTTAAAAACTATTTTAAAAAAAGAAACAATTCCAATTTAAAAATTAGCGTGTGCCGAATTTATATTTGGATATTGATCCTTTTGCAGGAGGGCGGTGGGGACAAGGATGGTAAAGGAGGCACATTGAGCTTAACTAGCCTGAAAAGGAAAACACAGTGAAGGTGAAGTTGTCCAGTTAGTCTGATTGTTGTCAGGGGGGGTTGGTGTTTTCTCTAAGGGAATCAATGTCTAACTATGCAGCCAGCCTCCAAGATGGCTCCAACGACCCACATCTCCTGGTATCCATACTCTTATGTAGACCTCCTCCCACATTGAATCAGGGCTGCCCTTGTGTGACCAATGAGATGTGCTGAAAGGGGTAGTGTATGACTAATCTTCACCTTGGTTTCCTGGATCACTCACCCCAGGAGAAGTCACACCTATACCATGAATGTACTCACTCTGCTCTGTGCAAAATTCTTCACAGAAAGAAACCGAGGCCCCTAGCAAACAGCTAGGACAACATGCGATTCCTTCAGATGACTGCAGTCCCAGTTGACATCTGACAGCATTTGCCTGAGAGACTGTTAGCCTTTTTAACTGCTTGATTCACAAAAATGATGAGAAATAATAAATAATCATTGCTGTTTTAAGCTCTGCAAAAACCAAGTCAATTTACTGAGTTCCTACTATGCATCAGGAATTCTACTAATTGATTTCACAAATATTATTTTTATATCTAATTTTTTAAAAATATTTTTTAGCTGTAGATGGACACAATATGTTTATTATTTATTTACTTTTATGTGGTGCTATGGATCGAACCCAGTGCCTCACTTGCAAGGCAAGTGCTCTGCCACTAAGCCACAATCCCAGGCCCTAGATCTAATCTTTTAATGTAGATTTTTTTTTGTCTGTCCCATAGGTTTTTAAAAATGCAAAGCCAATTTGGATGACCTTCTTACAAGTGACAGAGTTTTGAAGCCACCTGACTCTAGCCCACCATCCTTGCATTTGGGGTGAAAATGGGAGTTCGAAACACAATTTGAGTCTAATGTATGAAAGATGATATATCATGAGCTATGTAATGCTTTAAATAATCAATAAAAATTTTAAAAAAAAAGAAATCAGTGTGAGGAGAAGCTGAGAGGGCAGAACTGGGTAGAAGAAATGACAAAGACTTCATGAAGTACTATCCTCTGGGTGTGGAGGGATGGGAGGGATGGGTAAGATTAGGAGAGGAAGAAGAAAGCAGGGCAAAGAAAGCAAGATATGACTTGAAGGACTGGTGAGAGTTATAAAGCCACATGTCTTTGCCCCAACAGGCAGCTGCCAACTAGTAATCAGTGCCAACTAGTAATTTCTTATTGATGACTCTCAAATGTCTGGCTCCATTTTGTAAAGGTTAGGAACACTCAGAAAGTAGTTGGCACCATACTTGTGAATAGATTAATCTGGAGGGAAAGCAAGATGACAATGAATTAATGTTTGCACTATTAATGTTTGCACTAGGGCAGTGGTGATAAAAATATTTTCAACTGAGTTTTATAATCTGTGTTTCAAAGAAATTTGTTTAGCACATTTAGGAGTTCATTCGTTCTTCAAACTTTTGCTAAAAAGACCTTTCTTTACTTTCTGTACCAAAAATTCTCATTCATGTTACTTGTAAACCTACAGGGGTTCATAAATATTCACATACACAAATTGAGTACTGATAGAATGATAAAACTGCATGCATGAGTCAACATCTTGGAATTTATTTCCATAACCTTCAATTTGTAAACCAGAGAACAGTTTGCTTTCTCATCTGCACAGTGCAGTTTTAGAAGTATGATTGATTAACTTCTTACAAGAGAATCTTGGTTTGGAACCAGTAACAAAATTGTTTCCAGCTTAAAAAAGAAAAGTATAGTATTAAAGAATAAAAGTTTCTTATATCAAGAATTGTACTATAACCCAGAAATGTCTTTCTAGATAAAAATTGTTTTTGATATATTATCTTCCTTTAATCAGTAGATATATGAAGATATCATGTGACCATGTGGCTATGAAATTATATTTTTGGGATCCTAAATAGAATAAGATATATTCCATGTACATATAATATGTCAAAATATACTGTACTGTCTTGTATATCTACAAAGAACAAATAAAAATATTTTTTTAAAAAATAAAAGGGAAAATGTCAAATTATGAAACAAAAGAAAGTATATCAATATGTTTTTACCATTTGAAATACTGATCATGTGTTCTTTTTCTTTTCTTAATTATCTTTTTGCCAGCTGATTGAAAATGATGATCTGTGACCCAATTTTAGAATGAATTTTTTGGGAAGTGTTTATTTTTTATGCCATTTGGGGATAATGATTGCAAATCTTAGAATTAACATAATGAATTTACCTTATCTTCACTTTCTTTATAATATATGCCCTGAGCTCTAAATTGTGTAAGCATTTGAATTTCATTGTTAACTAACCTAAAAAGTTATCAGTGCATATGACTTAGAAAAAGTTCAGTCAAGAAGTGCTTAGTTTTCTGAGCAGTTATGTAATACATAATACCAGCGGAAGCAGAATTTCCCCAATTGGGAACTATTGTTGGAAAGTTACATATCAAGTGAGAAAATATATAAAATTATGAGACTTAACATACTTTAAAAAATTCTCAGCATCTTTAATGAAAATACTCTGACAGAATCAATAAGACTTTTAATTTCTAAACAGCAAGGTTATAGCTGTATTCGTTGAGGTGTACTAGCTAACATGAAAGATAACTTCCAATATCTCAGAGGTTTAATATAAGAAAAGTTTATTTCTCACTTAGATCAAATCCTGATTGAAAAATAGCTTTCCACCAAATGATTCAAAAACCCAGATTCTTCTACCAAGTGGCTGGAATGACTTTAATAAGCTGCTTTCAAGGTCATTGCACTCATTTGCATCAAGCCTGAAGACTTTCCTTTTGGACAATGAAAATCATGCTTGGGAGGCTCTATAGATGGGTCACAAAAGGATATACATCATCTTTACTTTCATTCTATTGGACAAAGTTTAGTCACATGGACACAGCTGCAAAGGAGGCTGGGAAATATAGTATAGCTGAGTGTCCAGGAAGGAGAGGAAAGATTTTTATACCATTAGATAACAATTTCTGTCAAAACAGCCTATACTATACTTTTAAAGATCAATGCTGAAGTAAAAAAAATTCTATGTGCCAATATTTTGTGAGAATAAATACAAACCACCAGCATCACTTTTTCTGAGAGCTCTGATGTACCACTGTTCAGTTCAAGAGAATGAGAATGAGGCTGTTCCTCAGACTTTGTATTTCTATTGTCAGTGATCTGGGAATTATTTGTTTGTTTGGCTTATATAAACATGAGCCCTTTCTCTGTAAAGTGATTTCATGTAGCTTTATTACTAAGGACTTGAGTATAACTCAAGAAGTGGTTTATGATTCCAAATTACCTCAGTGTGCACTGCTGAAGCTCCCCCCTCAATCACGACAGCACCAAAACTTGATGAGCTCATTCTTCTGCTCCTGACTTTAAAAAAATATATATCCTGATAATTTTTTTCCCTTTCTTTCTTTCCTTTCTGTCTCAAAATAACACTCTGGAAATCTGTGCTATAATTAAAAGAAGCAGCATTCTGTGGTAATGGGAATCATGGGAATGTTCTCAGACCAATTTGTTTCTCAGCTCAAGTTTACCCTAAGAGCTCTTTTTGGTACAGGGATTCTCAAGGGAAATCAAGTATACCTCAGAAACTTGCTCAGAATTTCCAGGTTAAGTGGAATAGGGAGACTGTGACAAGTGGCTGTTAACTGGCAATATCATGAGCAACCTGAGGCTCCCTAAACCCAAAACTTCTCTGTGTATCTACCAATTGCCCAAACACACATGTGTGTGCACACACCTTATTTCAACTCAGCCTGTCAAAAAGTCAGACCTTTGCATACTCTAGTTCATGAAGATATTAACATTTTTATAATTTCTAAATTTCATAGACTACATACTGGGAAGTAAAGAAAGATATTTATTATAGGTTTTGTTTTCCTCCTAAGTGACATAATAGAAGTTAGCTTTCTCAGTTTTCTTTGCTAAGAACTTGTCCTTCTTAGAATTGCTGTAGGACATTTTGTTATAGCATTCACATAGCAATTTATACTTACTACTTCATATTAAGGTATTTTAGTGCTTTTTCCCTTTAAAATTTTAGAGATAATGAAGGATTTTTTTCCAAAAAAGAAGCACTCACAAACTTATCATCTTAATAAATTAGCTATTTCCATTTTTCAAATTTATTTCCCATCCTTTCTGTAAGCATCCAGGTCTTGTGATTGTTGAAATTCTTTTTTGATGTCTTTTCACCTCTTTTTACCTTTTTTTAATGCCCTAGGAAGTAGTGTTGAATAGAGTTATCATTTAATCAATAAGTCTTGACAAATTATTTATTGAGCTCCTACTTTGTGCTTGGCACTGTTTTGGGCTCTGGATGACAATAATAAAAGAGACACAAATTCCACCTCAAGCAGCTTACATTCTAGGAGTGAGGACAGGGAGATAGACAAACATAAATATTCAAATTAGATAATGAGATAAGTATGGGGCATAGAGATTTGAATGATGAAGAAGATGCAATGGTGTGAAGGCCTGGGGAAGAGTGGTCCAAGGAGGACAATGGCAAATGCAAAAGATGCAGGTTGGGTGTGTTCTAGGCACAGCACAAAGTCCACTGTGGCAGAGATAAAGTAAGTCAAAGGGACCAGTGGGAAGAGATAAGGTGAGAGAAGTCAACAGAGGACTTCAGAGTCTTTGGAGATTATATTAAAGAATTTATTGAGAAGCAGTAGTAAAGCAATAAGCAAAGGCAGGATGAGGTCTAATTTTTGCTTTGCTCACCTTAAAAAGCAAGAGGGAGAAAGTCTGGGTGGACAGGCAAGAGACTGGTCTTGGTTTTGGGACTCCAGCAGGGGAGATGCTGAGAAATGCTTGGATTCAGGGCATATTTTAGAGGTAGAACAGGATTACTTAATGGATCAAATGTGTGCCGTGGAGGAAAACGTGGACTCAAGGAGGACCCTCAGGCACCCAGACTGTGGGTGGATTCAGGATGTGCTATGAGAGAGACAGTTCAATGACTGTCGTTCATTCCTTCAAACATTTATTAAGCGATGATTTTGTGTCAGACACCATGTTCAGCATTGTAGATAGAGAGAATCCCCCAAGGAATTCTAATTTAAGCAAGAAATGACGATGGCTGGCATTAGGCGGAGGAAGAAGGATGAAGAGGAAATGACAAATTTAAGAAATATGTGGGAGTTGGAGTTGGCAGAATATGGTGCCTGATGTTGAGAGTGGGAAAGATTCTGGGATGATTTTAAAATTTCTGATGCAAGTGGGTAGATGGCACCAGGCCATTAGCAAAGATAAGGAATGCATGATAAGCCATGAGTCTGTGGAGAAAGTTATTATACTAACAATGGCATCTAATGATTGACTATGTGTGCCAGGCCTTGTGCTTACACAGACAGCTTCATTTAATCCTCAAAACAACTTATAATGATGACATTACCATCATCCCTGTTTTTATGGAAGAGGTATCTGGGACTTGTAGAGGTTAAGTAACTTGCTTAGTGCTTAAATAACTTACTTAATGTTGTGGGTTGAGGGATTAGGAGAGATAGGCCTTGAATGCGTGATTCCACTCCTTGTAGATGTTGGGTTTGAATGGCCATAGGTGCTCAGAGCTTTCAGTAGATTTATAAATGTGGAATTAGAAGTTGGGGGTGTGACCTGGAGATACGGTTTTATGAATCATCAGCATGATTTGAGGACATGCCCTGCATTGGCTCCCTTGTCTTTCATGTCTCAATTTTTGCCACCCCTCACGTGTTTCCTGGGATCATCTTCCAAATAAGCTACTTGCACCTGAATCCTTGTCCCAGAGTCTGCTTCAGAGGGAACCCAAACCCAGATGGTCTGAAAAGTAAATAAAAGTTGTAACATGAAGAGTGACAGATAGTTTCTGAGGCATGTGACCATGCAAGGAGGGTGTCAGTAGAGAAATAATCACATGAGAATACTGAAAGAGTACAAAGGGAAGCATTGCAGAGATCTTGGTAGGGATATTTCAGCAAGCCAAAATTTTTCCAGTAGAAAAAAATGACTGGAATAATGTAAGTCTTGGTTAAAACTTCTAGAACTGACCTATTTGAAAAATCCAACAGGGAAGGAATAACAGTGACCAGGGGAAAATCTTCCTCGAGGACTTGCTGACCTGGTTGTAGCCCACTTGACTGAGACTTCGGACCCCTGAATCATCTCTGCTTTATATTCTTAAATCCTCTTTGCCTTACTCATTTCTAATCTACACCTGCCCTGATGGTGAGATTTCCTGGATATTACTTTTGTCTTCCTTTTGGTAATTTTAATAAAGTCGTGGAGTCTCTGAATTAAAGAGTTTTTAAAATCTGGAAACATTTTTTTACATACAAAGAAATTGAATGTTAGATTCACACTTGCCTAGGTTATAAAATAAAATAGTGGGGAAATCAAGAGAGTATTTTTCTCTACTGTACTCAAGTAGGTATAAAGAGGCAAAATAAGAGAGGGGCATGTTCACAAAGAAAGTGTATGGACACTGTCCTTTTAAATAGAAACCAGTATGCAATTGGCAACCGCCCCCCCCCATTCTTAATAAGTATTTTTATTTCCACAATTTATTACTTTGATTTCCATCAGGGTTCAAGTGATCTAAAAACTCTGCTTCTCTCTTTGGGACCATGAGCACCTTGTCTTTCAAGGACTGACCTTCCTAAAACTAGAAAGGATGGAGAGGAGGTGGCTGAGATCACTGAGGTCAGCTGATGGGTGGCATCCATGACTAAGGACCCTCTCTGTCTCCAAGGAAGCACCTCTGTACCCAGCTCTATCCCAAGAGGCTCAGGGAGCAAGAGATCAGGCAGGCTAATTAACTGAGATCTCTCCCTTTAGCTGTGGAAATCATTAATCATAGAGACACCACATGGCCACTGGTCTTTTAATGATAATTTAAATTTGCACACTAAGCAAACAGTCTCAAGAATGTTGCTTTGGGTAGAGTTTGTGAGCCATGCCTCGGCAGGTTATTTCAAAGTCAATTGCACTTTAATACTCTTTATCCGAAAAGACGTCTTTTCATTTTGACAACTTCATTTTAGAAATACCACCACTGGGCTGTCATATTTCTGGTGCTGGGTAAATTAAGCCCAACCAAGCATTTATTAGTTTTAATAAAAGAAAAAAGGTAGAAAATTTGCTTTTAAAATTGCAATGATTATGAAATATTCTGGATTTTAAAACTAGAAAGGACTTCAGATAGCATCAACTCCTAGTGATTTGCAAATAAAATTGAAGCCCAGAGATGTTAAATGACTTGCCAGACAGAGGTCACAGAACAACTGACTGGAGGAGGTGAACAAGATCAAAAGTCTGGTATTTTCCCCTCCAACTCTTAATGAAATTAGATACATTTAGATACCATAGTGCTTAAAAAAATGCAGTGCTTCCAGAATCAATTAAATCCTCCATAGTTGAGTATTCCTGCTTTCCAAATTACACAGAATGGCTTGCAAGAATTATTGCTGTCAAAAGTTACATCAGCTCAAACTCATTTTCTTAATTTGAAAAGCAAAACCAATTTGCTTGTTTTTCATTAAGTAATAATACTTGTCTTGAGGTGATGTGGCCAAAAAACTACAGTCATAAAAAGAAACAGCTGAACGGTGCTCAGAACAGTACTTAAAGAAACAGTTAATTCTAGAAGATTTCAGAGAGCATAACATATACAAAGAACCCTACCTTTGTAAAAAGGAGCAAGACATTTGAAGAGGTTTATAGCTTTACAAGTGGCTTCACCTCTGTCCTCATATCCTCTTTATTATGAAGTATTCCATGATTGTTACTTTATTTCATTTGTATTTCATTTATTTATTTAGCAGTCCTGGGGATCAAAACCAGGGCCTCACACCTGTTAGGCAAATATGCTGCCACTCAGCTACATCCCCTGCCCTGATTCAACTGTCTTTTGTGACTTAAAACACAGGGGTCTTATGGACTTGTCCAAGGCCACACAGCTGAATGGTGTCCTGGGCTCTTAGTGCCCTAGCTCTCAGTTCTGAATTTCCATTCCACTACACCAATGGTTCCTATAGAATAATGCAGTCACTCTGAGCTCTTGTTGGACACTGGCTGAATGGTCAGCTTCTCACAGAGTGAGTATAAAGGGCACTGAGCTCAATGAGCTCCTCATTTGAGGCCCTGAGAGAACTGGCACAGAAGGCATTCATCCCATGTAATCAGTCTTCTGACGCTAGTGTGGACCCTGTGGAGTATGACTTATGGAACCTCTTGTCCTACCCCTCACGGGGACCGATCTACCACGGGACACCACCCTCTTCTTGGGATAATGTCTTTCCTTCACACTCTGGGCAGCACCTCCAGAGATGAGAACATGGTCACTCAGGGTATGCAGAGGCTAGAATAGACACCCAGCATTAAAAGATAAGGAGAAAAGAGGGGCAGACCACATGGAGGCCAGAGCTTGGGAAGTTCTGGAATAAACAAGGAAAGAGCAAAGGCAAAGTTTTCACACTCTAGAGGCAGCGCATGTCTATGCCCCAAAGCACCCCGTCACATTCCTGTTCAACATGGCAGGCAGAGTTTTAAAATTCTGCTCTCACTCCTCATCCCAGGAACTCAAGCTTATTTCACACCTTTGGTTCTCTGGTCAAATGAGGCTAATTCCAACAATCTTCAAACTGTAGCACTCACTCCATTTATTTCTATTAGCTGTTTTTTTTCATATTTTTAAAACCCCATTATAACCAAATTTTCTCTCAAAAGGTTGGTATCATGATGGCAAAACAGAAGAGGATAATGCAATGATAATAATCTTTGCAATATTCATGTCTGTTTTTGTGATGTTTTCTTTTACTCAGGTGATCATATATTCCAGTGTTGTCCCTCTCTTACCATGGAAGCATCCCTCCTTGGAGTAATGCATTGTTTGGTTATCACAGTCATATTTCATGAAATGAGTTTGCAATTTATTTGAGCACATTATATAAGTTTTATTGGTATTCCTATGCCATATCATCCATCAACCGTCCTCTAAGAAAACTTTATTGAGTACTACAACTAAGACATTATTGTAAAAGATGTAAGCTATGCTGAGGCAGAAACATAGTTCCTACCGATGTTTTGTCACATGAAAAGATAGACAATGGGAAAAAAACAGTGCCATAGACATATGAATTACTAAAAAGATTTTAAATGATGTGCTTTGGGACAATGAGAAAGCTGATTCTTGGAATTGGGGAGTTTTAATGAAGAATACAACTTGAGCAAGCATTCAAGGTAGAGACACAAAATAAAAATCATACTAACAATAAAACAATAGAAATTGTAACATACCAATACACAATATTTTCCAGGGACTAAATGAAATGCTTTAGAGACATTATTTCTAATCACACCTAATTTAATCAGATCTAATCAAATTCTTATTTGTATGAAGCTAGCTTAATACAATCATTATTTCTAAGATAGATTATTGATATTAGAACCCAAGAAGAAAATATAATCAGAAAGGTTGGGAGATATCTTGCTATGGAAACCCAGAAAATCCAGGTGAGTGATTGAGATTTCAGCCTGAAACAGGAGAAGCCAAATCAAGTTTTTACTGGGGTGTGAATGTGACCAAAGGGCAGCTGTGGGAGGATGATAAGAGAACAGGGACATCAGAACTAGTTAGAGGCTGTGGTAATGGTGCAGATGAAATGGGGGATAGAGTCGAAGTAGGTGTAAGACCATAAAAACTCATGGACAAATTTGGGACCACTAGCAGAAATGATATCAATATGATTTTTTCAGTTTATAAAGATATGAAATGTCCTTGATTATTTTGTAAACTCTACTAAATTTCTGTTCTTAAGATAAGCTGGTGGTGAGTGTGGAAGAATGGGTTTTTGTATTTGACATTAGTGCATTTTCCTCCTTTCCTCTTTCATTCCTGCATAGCCATTGTGTTTTAAATTACCACCTTAAACTCATTAGAAAATTTTAGTAGTTTTCTGGAAAAGATTAGTTCCTATTAGTAAATTACGTATCTCTTGTTTTTTTAAAAAACAAAAATCATTTTAAGTTGTGTGCAATATCATGTAAATGTAATTGGGAACAAGCTGTCAAAAATGGGTTTGTTTACTAGGAAATTTAAACAAAGAAAATAAATTTGAAGAAAAAAGCTGGCAAGGGGGTGAATATGTGTATGGCACGGTGAATATTAATGGTTATCAGCAGGAAATTCATTTTGAAATGTTTTTCTAGTTATAGTGTTGGTTTGCAATAACCATTTCAGATTCTTTGAACTGGTTCCTTGATTAGAATGCAACTGTGATCAAACCCAGAGAACAAACTCTCGCTTCAGTCTCATTAGCAATATCTTCAATCAACAAAAACTATGGGCTCAGCTGAAATAAGTTCAAGATTGATAAAATGTGTGCTGTATTAATTATTTTAAGTTATTAGGATATAATTTATTCAATTTATGTTGAAATAGAAAAATTTTTAATTCTGGGATTTTTAATTGAGCTTAAGCTGAATGTTGGACTTTACAGAAGGCATATTCTGTCATAAAATTATCAAGTACAAATTTGAAGGTGACATCCAAATTTGTGCTGGTAGTGCAGTCACTCATATTCTGTGCTTTTCAGAAAAGGAGTTACAACTTAATACAAAGTGTTCTTGAAGAATGTCTCCAATTTCCTTTCTTAGCTGCAAACAATATTCTAAGCAGTAATAATTTATGATGAGCCCCTGTGAATTATGGGTTCATCTCACATTGAAAATAGATCCACAAATCATTTCATCGAAAAGTAGATATTTTCTACCACACTGTATCAAAATGTATTATCTGTCACTTCAAGGATCATTTAACATTTTCTACAAAGTTCACATTAATTGGACCAATGCACTAATATTGCTCATCTAGAAATGCCCACATGAGAACCCATTCCATGCTTTCTCTTTCAGTCATGACTAATGCTTCTCTTAATCCTATCATCTCTGCTTCTCATCGTAAATAACAAAATGCTAAGCTTTTACTGAAATGAAAATGATTTAGCCATCCAGAATACATTTGACAAAAATCTCTAAGGAATAAAAAATTTGGAGGAAACTTGATTCTCATAAAATTGTTTTTTTTTTCTATTTGCCTTTACAAATGAAAAGCAATATTTTAAGCAAGTGTGAGAGGATGCACTCAAATTTTTATAGTATTTTATGCTTCACAATACACTTTTATAAGCAATATTTCATTTGGTTTTTAAAAAGAAAATCTTTAAAGCAAGTATTATTGTTCTACCTACTTAAATGCAAGAAAACGGAGGCTCAGGAAGATGAAGAGCCATGGTTGAGCATGTACACCGGTCTAACTCGGTGTCCAGAGCCACTTGACGGTAACCCAAATACAGTATTTGTTTCAATATTAAGGAATAATTGGAGAATGGTATTACTCCAGGACTTCTCTGCCAAATGAATGTGATATTAAAAAGAAGAAGAATTTTTTTTATTTGCTAGTGCCTGCTCTCTCTTTTCCAGCATTGTATAGGCAGCCCTGGTACTTAGCATACATAGTGAGGTCAGCACTTGGGCAAGGCCAGATGGGGGTGGCTCGTTTATAAGGGTCCTGCAACAGGGATGCACATAACAGTAGTCAGTGAAAGTACACACAGAGCCCACATTTTCCACAGGTTCATATTGCTGTCCAGAAATTTGAGTAATGCCATGTTCAAGGACTGACCATCATGCCTAATTTCTGCTCCCCTCCAGCTTCTGGGTCCCATTCTGAATTCAGTAAACCACACCCAAATATTCTTTCCTCATGGTACATCCACACTTTCCTGATAATTTGAATTTCATCAGGTCATCTCTTCTGGGATGCATGGTATAAGTACCTCATTTTCCTGTCAGTCAGCTGATGGAAATATGCAGATGAGAGAAGTACAGTTGAGCTGGTTCAACTCAGCAGCCATATCTAATTTCTAATTTTGGCTCAATTGAGACACCTTTGACATTTAGATGCAACAGTATCAAATAATACTAAATGAGGATCTGATACAGAGGACAATGTATACAGTTTTTAAAATTTGTACAAGATTCATAAAATTTGCTTTGGAACTTGTGCCTAGATTTAAGGGATGAAGTTTATGTAGAGCAGAGGAGTCCAGAGCCAATGAGAGTCAAATATTTGCCTTTCATATGTTGGTAGGGAAAAATATGGCAAAGAAATATATCCCCCTCACACCCAATAAACCTCCAAACTCAGCCTACATTCCTTTGAGCAATTCAAAAACATAAAGGGGGTTTTATATTTCTTTTTATTTCCAGCCTGGATCATCCCATTCTAAACATGTAATAGTGAACAATACATATTTATTATATAAATAATTTTTTCTCTTACTATAAGCAATTCATTTTCTCATATTTACTAAAGTAAGATCAAGTATTATCAAAAATAACAATGTATTTCCTCATCCCAAGTTAATTTGATAAAACTAGACATTCAGACAAAAAGAATCTTCAAGGTTGGAGTCCAAAATTGACAGTAATACTACCGTCTGTAGTGTGTATGATTGTAACTTAGTTCTACTGAAAATTGGCTGTAGATACATTTCAAAAAATTGGTGTTCCCTCTTCTGTAGTGTAGAACAATGGTCAAGGCACAGCACCCCAGGTGTTGATCACTCTATCCACCCCTTGTATTTGGGGTGGGCCACAAGAAAAAACAATTTGTTCATGGAAAGGGAAAATAAGTTTTGTGACTCATTTCCTGGCAAGCCTTCTAAAGGAAATGTGCCTTCTCCACCTGAGAGGACAAGAGACTTCATTATGGAACAAGCCCAAGAATTATCTCATAGAAGGGTGCCTTCCATCCAGCAGCATACACAACACATGACACAGAATAGTCAACTATTGAAATTTTGGAATTCATTTGTTAAATGGCTAGAGTTACCTAACTAGGAATACATTTGGGAACAATGTAACCAAAACTAAAAGTAATAGCCATGCAACAATTCCAGAGATCATTGAATGCAGTGCTTAACTAGCAGGAAGAATATATAAGCAGGCTGAGGGATCAGGGATAGGAGAGAATTGCAATACACCTAATAGAATCTCTCAAAGATATGAAAGAATAGAAGAAAGGTAATTTAATTCAGAAACCAATGTGCATTATTAGCAAGAACTTTCTCCACGAATCTTATAATGATAAACATAGCATGGACTTGGCCACTAGGTTTTGTTTCTTTCTCAAAACTATTTAATGTAAGTCTTCAGAGACTTTTTTTCCTCTAAAAAATATATTCTAATCTTAAAGACATAATGATGACAAGATTCTCTATATAATGTAATCTGATTTTATTTAAACTCAACTATTCTATGAAGTGAAGATTATTTATTTCTGTGCTATATACTAATTGAGATGTACTATTATGGCATTTAAATAGCCATCTTGATTATTCCTTTGTCCAACAGTAGCTATTCATTTCTGGATTCCTTCCAAAGGATACTATTGCTATTAATTCTCTCTTGCTAGGAAAACATATGGCCTCTCTTGTGAAGCATGATATACTACAAAAAGTCTACCATGCTGTCACTTTAAAGCCCCAATCACTCTCATGGAACAGACACCCTTATTTCTCTGTGACAGCAATACCTGTTTATGGACCCAAAGAAATTTTTCTTCCTAACCACTTTACTTATGATAGAACCATCATTTCTCTCCATCTGACCCAATACAGTCATAACTAGTTTGGTGAAAATACATTTTTAAGATTATGGCCACAAATTTTAGTAATGAACTGACACTTCTCAGATTTTTGCTCAAGTTTAAAAATGTGTATCTTTGATTTTGCTTTCCCTCTAGATATCATAGTTTCCTGAGGTCTAATAAATGTAGACTTATGTGTTGAATGTCAGCTGAGTTGTAGAAAGTTGCTGGCAATTCAATTCTTAAAATATTATACCTTATTTTTTACTTCTCCTAGAGCACTGAGTGAGCCTAAATCCTCTTTATTCATCATGCTGTTGGTTAGAGGCAGATACAGGGTTTTACCAAGTTTAAAATAAGTCAGTCAACATACACAGTGTCATTAATATTGCTTAATACATCAAATAATGCACATATTTAATTTGGGTATTATGATTTTTGCTTTCATTTTGCCTCCAACAGCATCTTATTAACATTCAATATCTCCATATTCATTTTCAATCCCATGATGATTGGTTCAGTAACTCTAAGATACTTTCATTATGTCATCTGTGGTTTTCAGAAGTATGTAATATAGACTAGATTCCTAATAAGTACACTTAGCTTTATTAATTTTTTAAATGATGCAGAAAAGAGAAATATATTTTTTGTTCTTGTTGATTTACTTGAAGATTAAGAATTTTTGCAACAAGCCCCAATCAGGATACATCCTGCAGTGATATGATAGATTTTGCTGAGAGTTGTGCTCATTCCTTTCAGGCTTCAGGCAGAAACATCCACACAAAGGGAGCTCAGCACCCAACTGTCCATGGGACTTCCCTCTGGGCATCACAGATGTCCTTCTTTCCTCTCCCTCTCTCTGCATTTCTGCTGCAACTATGACTCATTGAGAACTATATTAAGAGGCATGCCAACCACACAACTGCCAAGGGCATCAGCCTTTAAGGAGGCACAGGCAGCAACGGAATAAATGAGAAACAGGTGTGAAATAACTCAGGTTTCCACCTGTGCTTGATGAGCAAAATGCAAACGGGTGTTGCTCTGCCAAGAAGAAATAAAAACAACCCTGCTTGATGGTGCCTACCTACTCTGCTGAATGTTCTGAGAAACTCAAAGTTAGCAAATCAGAGCTGAAATTTCTGAGATAAAAGACTGCACGACACAAGGCTATTTAGAGTGAATGCATGATGTATATCATCATCTAAATGTTAAATCCTTTAATATAGTTCACAGAAATGTTTCTGGTTCAGAAAATAGACCCAAACCAATCCAAACCAAACCAGCAAGCAAGCAAACCAACAAACAAACCTGAAGAGAGAACCAGGATTACAGAAAAGGTGGACATGCTTTTCTCATTTTTCATCTTGAGAAGACTGAATCTGTTCCAGTCAGTAAGAATTTAGTATATTACCTCTTTTGGTATTTAATTTTTATTAAAAATCAATCAGTTGCTTGTTGATTCTACCAAATCAATGTCAAATGGATAGTTGGATATTGTTGGTTTGAAATGGAACAACATATCAGTATGACAGTCCTGTTCTGAACAATTTCTGGTAACTGGATCTCCATTTTCATGGGCATCGCTGCTCTGCAAACCTGACTCACGTTTGTTCTTTCATTCTAGTCCAGATTCACCTTGCATCTCAAGAATACTCACTCTGGTGACTGCACTTTACTACTGTACATGCTCTTTTATTGGAACAGTGTGAGCAACAGGAACATCATCAGGACTGTTAATTAAATAATTGATGTCCAGTGGAGATACTCTCAATGGAGACAGTGGACAGAGAATCCATGCCCAGTTAGCATCAGTGGCCTGCAGAAGTGATGATATCCAACATGAAGTGGTGAAGTATTTTCCAAGTTTCCAGACAGAAGAGACTTACATTGTGTTTGTGAATATTATGATTTTTTCTGGTGGTAAATTGGAAAAATTTGAATAAACAAATAGTAGTGTATTTTTGATATGTGGCTAGAATTATGGAGGCAGCTAGCCTCCTTGACAATGACAACAGAAAGCCATAATTATCCATCTTCATTTTCTGCCATTCTTAGCAGCTTGGCTTTCATTCTCATGTCCACAGCTCGTGATTACAATATGATTGTTGCTGTTTAGGTTCCAAATTTGTATCTAAGCCAGGGAAAAGGGAGTAGTGGGTGGGAGCATAACAGAATGTGTTTCTTTTCATCAGGATCAAGTATTTCCAGAATCATCCCAAAGCAAATTTACACTTAGATTTCCTTGACCACAGCAGTGTCACATGTCTACCTCTGGTACTTAAAAGCTAAGAGAGCTGGGAACAAGTCTGCTGTAAGTGGCTTAGACCAATCAACTACTCATTCCTGCCATTTTGAACAAGGTCAGAGTTCTGTTAGCAAGGGAAAAAGGGAAAATTAGAATCAGTAGGTATTAAAAGGATCTACTACTGTCAGGCATCACAGGGATAGAAATAAGTGGCAATCAAGACAGAAAGTTAATAGTGGTCATCATAAGATCTGTCTCTGAGTACACACGTAAGATATCCACTGGATGTATCCTGGGATGGCAGGGGGAATTGAGGGCAAAAGACTTTTAGAATGTAGATGATCCTATAATCCTATAGGTTAGGCAAGATTTCTAAATACATTAGTCATTTGCAATACTGGACTCTTTTAAATTTAGGCTGTCATATAGAAGATACAAACAGAAAGCATTTTATATCAATATAAAACGGCAGAGATAACATTTTCTCCTTTCTACCACCTTCTGAGAATTTCCACTTTCACTTTGGTTTGAAGTTTGGATCTAAACACTGCTAATAATTTTAGAATATTTAATAGGATACTCATTCTGAGGGCATTGGCTATTTGTGGATCATTTGTAAATAAGGAATAGAAAATACCAAACATAGAAAATAAAGAACAGACAATTTTTTTACTCCTAATAACACAGTCATCATTGATGAATATATCATTGTAACTTGAAAATAATAATTAAAATATTACTTGTGAGTTTTTATTCTCTAGGGTAGGTACAATCTTTCAGTTATTTGAGCATCCATGTTATTAAAATTGAAAGTTGCTCTAAACTATGAACACTTGATCATAAACAGTTGTACTGACCAGCAAGATTTTAGTTGCAGAACATTTTAGTTTTGCTTTGTCGCCTTTAGTCAGTGGCCTCTGTTTCTTGTTGCTTTCAGTTGTGTCGGTAGAGACTCCTGCTACTGTAAATGGCAGAAGCACAGCTTTATAGCTCAAATGCAAGGGAAAAGAGTATCTATCCATCCGGCTCTCATCTCTGTTTTATTTGTGTTTTCAGATTGTCTTCTTGTCCTTCAGGCAGACCCTTTCTGAAGACAAAAAAGATTGTTTATGTTTTAGTAGCTCCAGTTTATGGTATCTTCGTGGCTGTCCATTAAGGAAGAGGCAAATCCTACTACCCATGTCCCTATAAAACATGACAGGGAAGGCTCTGATGGGCCTTGTTTGGATTAGATCAGAATCTGTCACTGAATCAATAAATAGGGAGACAGACTCTTCTAATTCCATGAGTCAGGTTAGTGAGCTCACACCAGACTGGTGGATAAGAGGAAGAGGCAGGGCTGAGCCCACCGAAAGCACATCAGAAAGAGGATTTTCCCAAAGGGAAGGATAGCTGTTAGACAAAAATCAAGGCTAAATTATAATAAATCAATGTCTGCTCATCCAGCAAATAAGTATCTCATGAAGTCCAACACTTAAAAACTTATCTTTTGCCTACATTAAAGAGAATATAATTCCAATCATATCAGGAAGTACTAGAGAAACTTTAGAAGACACAAGACTCTTGTTAATTTAGACCAGGTGAGCACACTAATGATATCTACTAGCACTAAACAGCATGCTGAACCTGGAGTTTTATCAGGCACATGATTTCTCGTTTCAGAAATCCTTATGTCAGCTACATTTTTCAAATGAAGAAATTGGGACTTAAAGGTTAAACTGCTTACCGTGGCTCAGGCGAGACTTCTCAGGTTTTAAAGGCCAACTCCTTACAATAAGATTCATTACCATGACTTCTGTTCATTTTATCTGAGATGTTCTGAAACATTCTGAAACCGTCCTTTTGTTTTCAAGGATATAAGCTAACAACTGGAAAAGTGTTACTTAACAGAGCTTCTTTTGGGTAATTATTCATCAACATGGAGCGTTAGTGTGTCCAGCATTGGCCCAGGAGCTGGGAGCCAACAAATGGAAAGATGGAATCCCTGACTTCAAGAAACTCGATGTATATTCTTGAGGACAAATGAAAAGGCACAACTCTAAACAGGTGTGAGGGGCACCAGCCAGGGGACACACAGCGGGTTATGTAAACCCATAAACAAGGCTCTTGAGATAGCAAGGTGATCGGGTTGAGTTTAGAGAGTGATTAGGAAAAGTTTATGGGAGGCTTGATGCCTGGAGTAAGTTATGAAGGATAAATAAAAGCAGCTGATGAGAAGGAAGGAGACAAGAGGTTCCAAGCAGAAAAGGCAGTGTGAACCTAGGTCACCATCACCTGGAGGAGTGGCACATGGAAGGGGTGGTGTTGGGAGGCATTTAAAGGCCTGACAATGGTTCACTCTAATTGAGAATGGAATGTGACAGCGAGGTAAGTGGAGAGTGATGGGCAAGAGGCAGGTGTTCCCCCCCACCACTAGTAGTAGATAGCATGTTTGAACCTCTCTTGCCTATAAGTACAGCTGGAGTCCATAGCAAGAGGATTATAGGAAGAGCTGTGTCAAGAAGTACCAAAGGTTGTACTTGGGGACAGGAAATGACTGAAAACTGATTAAAGAAAGTTATGGTAATGGGAGTAAGAAGACCAGGGAGAAGCTGGCCAAACATTCTGACCAAAAGTACTAAACAGTTCCTTGACAAGTTCTCTCTTTGGAGAACTTCAGACTCATAAAGTGACTGTTACCTTAAAAAAGGCACAGAGGACATACCTGGCCACCCACTTGGAGAATGACTGCCAACTATGACCAGGAAAGAGTATAGGATCATACTTCCTGAAAGAGGAGCAATGCTCTGGATAAGGCTGGGGGCAGGGAAAGGCAGAGCTGTTCTAGACCCCTTGAGCATCTCTTTGACAAGAAATAGTGTTAGTACCCCTGCAATGCTAATATTAGCAATCTCTAATGAAGAAGAAAAAAGAATCACATTCCTCCACTGTACTTAGGGGAACACAATGCTAATGTCCTCTTGATATAAATAGAACACTCAGAAATATAAAGTACTTTCTTCTTTTCTGGAGATTGTGTAAGAGTCATATTTCTTTAAAGTATGGTCACATACTTTAAAGAATAGTAGATTAAATGTTAAGAGGATTTTGTTGATATAGGAATGTCTCACACATAAAGAAAGAAAATAGGTTTAAAAAGGTGTCTGGCAATGAGTATTTCTACAAATGTCTCATGCTTTGTTCCACTCATGTTCAAGCCCAATTATAAGAAATTACAACCATTTCTTCTTGAGTTGGCCCACACCACCTTCTAGTCCTTTAGTAAGTTTCCAAATACTCAACCCAGACCCACCTTTCTCTGAAACACAAGAAGATGTGCTCCCCTGGGTTGATACACTTGATGATCTTTCTCCGGTGTGATTTTGGTACTTGATGCCTGTTTTGCACACCACAACACTCATGAAAAGGAGAGAATTGACTTTAATATGAAATTTACTCTTAATAAGAAAAACACCTTTTCCTCCCCTCTTGCCTTGAGAAAATTAGACTGAAAATATGGACTGAAGTTTTCCCAATTCCCCACAATGCAAGTGGAGAAGATGGCAATTGCAGACTAATGGCTACAGAGTCCCTGATTCTCAGAAAGAGAGATCTTAGATAAGCCATTCTTTAAAGAAACAAATCCATCTGAGTTTGTGCAGACCCAAGTGTCCCGGTACTCTCAATAAATGTCTTTCCCATGTTCATCTCCATTGGTTACAAACAATAAAGAAAATATGTAGGGGCTGGGGCCGTGGTTCAGTGATAGAGCACTCACCTAGCACGTGCAAGGCCCTGGGTTCGATCCTCACACCACATAAAAATAAATAAATTAAATAAAGGTATTGTGTCCAACTACAACTAAAAAAAAGAAAATAAGTAAATTTTCTGAGGAATAAAAAAATGTCAAAATAGGTGTGTGAAAAGAGTTCTTAAAAAGTAAAAAACCCACTACCCACAAAGAAAAAAATGGTAAGTTCGTCTACAATAAAATTAAGAGTTTCTATTGATCAAATGTAAAAGACAAACCTTGTACAGGGAGATGATATTTGCAAAACTGGCAAAAGACTAGTATTCAAAATATATAAAATACCGTTAATAACTCAGTAAGCCAAAGGTAAATGATTGAATAAAAACATGGGAAAATAGAAACTGGAAAAGACACTTCACTAAAAAGAATGTCTGGAGAGTCAATAAACATAAGGAAAGATGTTCAATTTATTTAGGCATTAGAGAAATATAAGTTAAACCAAGTAACACCATCATATCTCACAGAAGATGGAAAACCAAAAGGAGTGATACTTCCTTGTGCTGGTGAGGATATAATGTAAATACACTGCTGATAAGAATGGAGAATGTGCAACTACTTTGGAATGCTATCTGGTAGTAGCTATTAAATTTAAATACTTAACAGAGAGGAAAAAAGATAAAGAAATATGGGAAGATCTCATGAAAATCAAAGGGAGATCAGTAGGAGAAAGGGATCAGGAGATAGGAAGCAGGGAGAGAAGGGGAAAGTGCTAGGGAGTCCTATTGGTCAAATTAAATTGTTTTGTTGTGTGCCTGTAAAAACATGTAAACAAATCCTATCATTATGTACAACTATAATGCACCAATAAAAAATGTGGAAAAGATATATTATGTGATCTATTAATTGCACTTCTAAATATGTATGCAAAAAAGTGTTTCAAAAGAACATGTAAGGGCTGGGGATGTGGCTCAAGCGGTAGTGTGCTCGCCTGGCATGTGTGCAGCCCAGGTTCGATCCTCAGCACTACATACAAACAAAGATGTTGTGTCTGCTGAAAACTAAAAAATAAATATTAAAAAAATTCTCTCTCTCTCTCTCTCTCTCTCTCTCTCTGTCTCTCTCACTCTCTCTATCTTAAAAAAAATGTAAAAGAATATCTATAGCAACATTATATGATAACCCCAAACTGAAAATGTCTCCCAAATCTATACATTTAGCAATTGTGATTTATTTATAATAACACAGGTGAATTGGACTGATAATATCCAGGGAGTAGGTGAACCAGACAAGAACAATAATACTAAAATAACACAAAATGGAAAAAGGTAACCTGTCGTGATAGAAATGAGGTGGTGATTACCTGTGAGAAGAAAAGGAAGGTAGTAACTGGGAGATGGGAGACAGATGAGTGGAACTTCTGGGCAGCTGATAATATTTTATTTTGTAGCCTGGTTGGTAGTTAACCTGCGATGCTTATTTTGTGATAGCTTGTCTAGTTATATACCTAGTTGAATTTTTCTGTATAGTCATATATCACTAAAAATTCTTATTTTTAAAAAGTGCATGGAAATAGCTTGACCTCAGTTGTTATTTAAATAATTCCCTGTACTGTTGCCATCCAAAGCTCAACTGCCAAATATGACTCTGGTTTTAGTGCTGACAGAACTAGAGCAGGAGAAAGGATCCCTACAGAGTATGGCTTGAGGCCATTTGGGACTCCTTGACCTTCAGGGGGAAGGTGATGATTAGCTATGAAACTAACATCTATATTAATAAATATTAACATGTGAAAAGGACAGTATGGCTTAATTGCATTACTAAATGTATATGGCATTCAATAGCTTAGTAAAGACATGGATGTTGAATCTGTTTAAAAATGAAAATTACTTGTCAGTATTAAAATACATATGATTTTTCTGTGATATGAAAAGTGTCACAGTGTCCCAGAACTAAGTAGATAAAGGATGTCTGTGATATCAGAGAATTAATTGGGTCCTAGTGGGATTGAGCTATGGACAAGGTAATCAGTCTGCTTCCTAAAATAATTTCCATGTCTCCAAGGTAACATCACATAATCAGTGTTGGTTTTTCCATAGCATGTTTAGCATAGCAAAAGTATAAACATTGTTCTGGCTTGCAGATGAGACACTTAAAAAGCTTGAATTGCCTTCTACTTATTTAGCTATAAAATTAAAACTATTAGATAAAAACGATTATTTCAGTGGCTACATATCTTCTTAGGGTCAAGTCACACTGCTCATCAAGGAATATTAGGTTCATTAGCATCTGGTTCTTGTAAACTTCATCTTCCCTCCTTTATCCATTTTCCTAGCCCATTTATATTTCCACAGTTATTAACCATTTCTAGTTCCTGTGTATTTGCTCCCCCAAACTTCCAGGCTTTTCTTGTGCATGCTCTTAGCTTTATGCATTGAAAGGCCTTTTGCTTAATTATCTCCCTGGAAATTCCTATTCATCCTTCTAAAACTTCTTCAGTCTCAAATATGAACAATATCTTCTATTTTTTTATTGATTGTTCAAAACATTACAGAGCTCATGATATATCATCTTTCATACATTTGACTCAATTGGGTTTTGAACTCCCATTTTTACCCCAAATACAGATTGCAGAATCACAACTGTTACATACTCACATTATTACATAATGGCATATTAGTGACTGTTGTATTCTGCTACCTTTCCTATCTCCTACTATCCCCCCTCCTCTCCCCTCCCCTCCCCTCCCCTCCCATCTTCCCTCTCTACCTCCTCTGCTGTTGTTCAATTCTCTCCCCCTTTCCCCCCCTCCCCCTTGCCCCTCATAACCTCTTATAATTTTGTGTATCATTGAAGGTCTCCTACCATTTCCATATGCTTTCCCTTCTCTCTCCCTTTCTCTCCCCCCATTCGTCTTTGTTTACTATTAGTCTTTTCCTCATGCTCTTCCTTCCTGTTCTGTTCTTAGTTGCTCTCTTTATATCAAAGAAGACATTTGGCGTTTGTTTTTTAGGGCTTGGCTAGCTTCACTTAGCATAATCTGCTCTAATGCCATCCATTTCCCTGAAAATTCTATGATTTTGTCATTTCTTAGTGCTGCATAATACTCCATTGTGTATAGATGCCACATTTTTTTTATCCATTCATCTATTGAAGGGCATCTAGGTTGGTTCCACAGTCTAGCTATTGTGAATTGTGTCGCTATAATCATTGATGTGGCCGTATCCCTATAGTGCGCTCTTCTAAGGTCTTCAGGGAATAGTCCGAGAAGGGCGATAGCTGGGTCCAATGGTGGATCCATTCCCAGCTTTCCCAGGAATCTCCATACTGCTTTCCAAATTGGCCTCACCATTTTGCAGTCCCACCAGCAGTGTACAAGTGTACCCTTTTCCCCACATCCCCGCCAACACTTATTGTTGTTTGACTTCATAATGGCTGCCAATCTTACTGGAGTGAGATGGTATCTTAGGGTGGTTTTGATTTGCATTTCTCTGATTGCTAGAGATGGTGAGCATTTTTTCATGTACTTGTTGATTGATTGTATGTCCTCCTCTGAGAAGTGTCTGTTCAGGTCCTTGGCCCATTTGTTGATTGGGTTGTTTGTTATCTTATTGTCTAATTTTTTGAGTTCTTTGTACATTCTGGATATTAGGGCTCTATCTGAGGTGTGAGGGGTAAAAATTTGTTCCCATGATGTAGGCTCTCTATTTACCTCTTTTATTGTTTCTCTTGCTGAGAAAAAACTTTTTAGTTTAAGTAAGTCCCATTTGTTTATTCTTGTTATTAACTCTTGGGCTATGGGCGTCCTATTAAGGAATTTGAAGCCTGACCCCACTATATGTAGATCGGAGCCAACTTTTTCTTCTATCAGACGCACCGTCTCTGCTTTGATATCTAGCTCCTTGATCCATTTTGAGTTAACTTTTGTGGATGGCGAGAGAAAGGGATTCAATTTCATTTTGTTGCATATGGATTTCCAATTTTCCCAGCACCATTTGTTGAAGGTGCTATCCTTCCTCCATTGCATGTTTTTAGCTCCTTTATCAAATATAAGATAGTTGTAACTTTGTGGATTAGTCTCTGTGTCCTCAATTCTGTACCATTGGTCCACCTGCCTGTTTTGGTACCAGTACCATGCTGTTTTTGTTACTATTGCTTTGTAGTACAGTTTGAACTCTGGTATCGCTATACCTCCAGATTCACTCTTCCTGCTTAGAATTGCTTTTGCTCTTCTGGGTCTTTTGTCTTTCCATATGAATTTCATGATTGCTTTATCTATTTCAACAAGAAATGCCATTGGGATTTTGATTGGCATCGCATTAAACCTACAATATCTTCTATTATAGCTGCAAACCATTCCCACATATCCACTGCTAACATTATAACACTGTATTTTCCCCCTCTTATTTTTATATTTAGAATTCCTTGAAGATGGGGATTATATTTTATGCATATAAAATATAATGCACCTAACACCTATTGTTCAAATGTATGAAAAATGGAAATTGCTCAAGAAATACTCACTGAAAGAAAATTAAAAATATTTCTCCTTCACAAGCAATTTGCCAAAGAAGAAATTCAAATGGCCACCAAACATTTTTAAAATCTTTAATCTCATTATTATTGAAACAAGTAAAAGCTGGTATATATTATTTTATTCCTTGAAAGTAAATATTTTAAAAAAATTGTAATACTCAGGCTGATGTACTCAGGTGGTACTTATCAAGTACCTTAAAAAACATATAAACTTTGACCTATTAATGTATGATTAGGTATCTAATTCTCAGGAAGCAATCCAACAACAATCTGGATATCTTTTAGCAAGGTATTTATATAGTGTTATTTGTAATAAAGAAGTGGAACTTGGCACAGTACCATTGGCAAGGAAATATTTACCTAATTGTACTACTTCTCTATAATGAAGCATTGTGTTTTTCATAGTGTATAATGACATAGGAAAATCCTCATAATTCAAAGTTACCCTGAAATGTAGGGTAACAAATGCATATAAAATACATTACAGGTTCAATTATATAAGTAAACTATTAAAAGTTAAAGGGGAAATATACCAAAAAGATAGCAGTGGAGTCACTAAAGGACTGGAGTTATGAAAATTTTCTTCTTCCTTACACCTTTCTCTAATTCTAAATTCCTATAATAATATGGTTATCAGGACAAAAAATGATCTCCCTGTACTTCTAATTGTGCTTTCTTATGTATATGTCAAAAACATAAAACAAAACCTTGTTTTATTCAGCAAGCTTAGAACAGGGCACAGCTGATTATAAATAATTTCAAAATGCAGAAAAAAATTAAACAATTTTTTACTACTCATTAAAAACTGGGAAACTAACATCTTTTGCTAAAGGTGGAGCTTTTCAAAGAGAGGAAAGGCAAGAGAATCATCAAATGCTTCATAAGAATTGGAACAACACAGTTCCTTAGTTACCCACACGATATACTCCAGAGCAGATTCGATTATCCACAAACTGTTGGCTTGTCCAAAATTACTCTAGTGAGTGACAAAGTCAGATTTTGATCCCAGGACTATCTACTAAAAAATCCCCATTCTTTCTCTTGCAACTAAATACCTCCTTAAACTAAATGAGTAATGCATGGCTTGCTTTAGTTAGAGATGAAATTTACTTAGAGTAGTCATATAATTTGCTTCTTTAAATTTTTTATTAAATAGATTACATTTGCTCCCTAAATCATAATTCACACAAACAACAAGGAACAAGCACTTTCAAAGCGGAGACAGTGTTACAAGGGATATGAGTTTTCATTCTGGGCCCGACTCTGGGTCAGAAGCAACTGCAGGAGCTCAGTAGGAGTTTGCTGAGTTGAATTAATTAGATTTTTCAGCAGCAACTTAAATCTTCCCAACACCAAGTTACTTCAAATTTAAAATTAGGTCAAACTAACAAATCAAGGTTTTATTGAGTTTCCTCATGTACACCTTGTGAGCATTTTTTTTTTACTGTCAATAGACATGTCTTTTTTAAGACTTTCATGCAGCCATTAAAAATCCTGACTTTCTAGATCTATGAAAAATTCCATCCTATTTTAGCAGTAAGGATGAAGGGCTATTCACTTCTGTCTTTTCTAGAAACATTGTGCTTTGACCTTTGTGACCATCACTTGCAAACTCTGTCTTGTTAGTGACCCCTGGATGTGATGGAGACTTTAAAGAAACAATTCTAGATAAATGAGAACGTTGAGTAATTGCTCCTTTGAGTCAGTTTTCAGTTCTGTGCTGCTCTTGAGAAAGATTATAAAAATTAAATTTAGTGACCAAATTTTCTTTGGAATCATTAGTTCCTTCATCTCTCTAGAAAAACAATGCTTTGACAGAATGTGTCTAAATGGGGAAGAGGGAAAGCATGTCTGGCCTCCCACCATGAACCTGGCACTGTACATGACTTAGTGCATCAGGGATAACAAAACCTCCATGAATTATACCTCCTTTTGCATGCTGTAGATGAAGAAGCTGAGACTTAATGTTAGAGCAATCATTCAAGGACTCACAGCCGATAAAACTGTGAGTAGGTTTTCTGGGGGTCTTTAGGCTCAGATGCCTCCTTTACTTTCTCCCTGCCCTGCTCTCTCCTGTGCGAACTATATAGTTCCCAGATTCCTCTGTCCTGGCTGCCAAGGAGTGGCAGGTTGGTGCCTAGTAGAGACTGGGAGGCAAGAGAAGTTAGGGCTGAGTATTCCTCCTTCTTCTGCTTTGCCTGATTTAACCTTTCTAGATGCTCCAGCTCTATCCTGGCTTGAGGTCTAACAGGTCTAGCTGTAGTTTCAGTTCCCAGTAATGGCCTCAGCTTTGGGGCTCTGATATTTCACCTCCTCTGTGTAGTACATGCCTCAGGTTGTCCTTGCTTCTTACTCAACCATGAATTGCCATCCTCTGTCCCCTTTCCCATCAGCTTCTCAGCCCTTTCCTCAACCATGTAAACAAGTTCCTGCATTAAATCTCTGTAGAATTAAAGATAAATAAGAAAAAAGAAAATATCTGGATAGACTTCTCTGTTCCTGACTCATCCTGATTGACAAAGTTTCAAATATAAGCCTGATTCCAGTGCCCACCTCTTTCTCTATTGACCCATGAGACAATACTAACAACAGAAAGGTTGCAGCTGTTTTTTAAAGGATGAACACCAAGTAGTCCTACTCTAGCAAATGACAATGATTTCTGTCTGTGACTCCATTTCATTTGTTTCCTGTTTTCATGGTGTCTTGTTGCTTTATGCATTTAGAAAGGATTTGTTTCTTTTTAAATACTTTTATAGAACTGGAAACTGTTATTGACACAGCTATGTTCAAAAACATGTTTGTGTATAAGTTAGTTCCTGTGGCGTGGGTTGAATTTTGGCAGAAAAGCATATGGAATCAAAAAAGTATGCCACTATCCATGGATTTTAATGTTCTATTAAGACTCATTTCTCTTTGGCCACCAGTCCTGTAATTTGTCATGCTGTCAGCTGCTGAACCTGAAGCTTTTGCAACATGTTGTGCAAGAGAAGCAGGTGCAACATTTGTGATTGTGCGATGCACAGGCAGTCGAAAACTATCTTCTCCAAGCTCTAAAGCTTTCAGGTATGAGGATGCTTCTTTTCCTGAGACATATGGATTGCTATAACCAATTTGTTGCATCTGCTGAACTCAGAAGAGTGCCAGTGAAAACCAACTTACTTTTCTTGCCCCCTTTCTTGCAATCCAATCAGCAACCTGGTTGTTTAGAATGACACATCCCTCAAGTTCCACAGCATTTTCAATCAGTCTCAATGATATAGGTACTTTCTTTGTTTTTGTATTAGAAAGTCCAATCCACTCCATTAGAATGATCACAAAATGTTTCCATTAATTAATTTAACAAATATTTATGGAACACCTGAGATTTCTGTAGTAAACAAATCAGACTTGTTCTTATCCTCACAAAGTTCACATTCTGGTGTGGAGACAGACAACAGGACCATAAGCAAAAATACATAGTATTTACTGATAACATGCTAATGGGTTGATTTTAGAAGGGTTGGTGAAGAAAGACCTCTTTGAGAAGGATGCCTTCCAAAGTTTTCAGTACCTCACAATGACCTTGCTTCCTATTTCTCTGAGAAAATCATACCAATTGGGATAGAACTTCCACAAGCTCAGCCTACTACATCTACCTGTCTCTGGACATCTAAGTCATATGCTCCACCTTCTCTCCTGTGAGTTTGGAGGAACGCTTCATGCTCTTAGAGAAATCCAACCCTTCCACTTGTGCACCAGATACAATCCTCTCTTGCTTTCTCAAGAACATTACTTTGGTCACTCTCCTCTTCTTTCCTATGTCAATTTTCTCTTGCTCGGTGGTGTGTAAACATTTCTCATCTTAAAAACCCTCTTAGAGTGCACTTCTGCCTCTAGCAACCACCCCATCTCTCCACTTCCTTTTAGAGCAAAACTTCTCTCCCTCCCTATACTCTTTACCCTCAATAACTGTCCTTGAATTCTCCCTAGAGCCTGTTCAAATATGATCTTTTCCCCCACTGCTTCATTGAAATTGAACTCAACAACAACCTTCCTATTGCTAAATGTAATGGTTAGTCCTCAATCCTAGTCTTACTTCCCTTTCACCACCATCGCACAGAGGCCACCCCCTGCCCTTTCAAATGCCTCATATGGCTTCCAGGACATCATGCTAGCCTTGGTTTCTTCTGCCCCCTCTGAAAGCTCTTGCTTGGTGTCCTCTATGATTTTTTCTTCATCTTCCCATCCCCTAAACATTGAAGACTCTGGATATCAATCTTTTAACCTCTTCCCTTTTCTATTTATTCTCATTCCCTGTGATGTCACCCCACATTATAGCTTTTGATACCAATACCCTGAAGACTTATAGATATATATCACCACCCTTAAATTAGACTTATGAACCCAACCACCTACTCAACCTCTTCTTCCAGGATGCCCAATAGACACCTCTAACTTAACATGTCAATGTCAGACCCCCGACCCCAAATGCTCAAGTTAAAAATTTTCTTCACCTCAACACAGGCTGGCTCCAGGATGCATTATCAAAAAGAAAGTTAATTAGACAATAGAAGGTAAGAAACAGGAACCAGCCAAGAGGTTATTTCCATAATTTTTTTTTGAGAAAGAATAGTGGCCTTACACTAAGAATTAACAATAGAAATAGAAAAAAAAAGTAGATAGGATAAGGAAGTTTTTAGGCAGTAAATTACCTGGGACTTGGTGATTAATTAGATATAAAGAATAAAAGAAGGGGAAAAGTCAGGATGATTTCATAATTTAACTTAAAAATCTTGGTGGATATTGGATAGGGAATATATGGAAAGCATATCATTTTGGAAAAGGGAATAAAAAAGAGGCTGAGTTCAGTCATATTTCAAGTTAATGTCTGCTAGATATTAAGACGGAAATGAAGCAGGTGTTCAGGTAATGTAAGTACAGAGGACACTTTTTTAATGTGATGTGAATGAGAGCATGTGGTGATGAGAAAATTAGTCTGCATGAAAAGAAGGCCTTTCAGCCTCAGTTTTGCATTGAACCAAACTAAGAACCATCAGATACAGATTGCCTCTATTTTCTACTCTGACGGAAGAAACACCCTTAAAATAAAAACAACACAGGCCATTTTCACGATATTGTCTTTTTATGCTGAGGAAAAAAGCAAATGGGCTGGTTGCTATAGACTCTGTTATGCAGATGAAAATGTGCGGTGGTCTGCCCAGAGTTATGATCTTTGAACACGTTGTGTAATCCAAACCTTTGCATAACCTGACACCTCCTTAAAAATTGCCCCCGCCAACCCATCCCCACCACTGACTTAAAAAGAAAACACTATGTGTTCAGGCTCTCAGTGAGTAACAACAAAAGCAATGCCAGTGTGTCTTCCTGACAACAGCCCAGGAGGCTGCAGGGCCAGTGAAGCCACAGGGAAGCTGAGCTGGAAATGATTTTGCATCATGAATCATTACCAAAAGGGTGAGCTAAATTCTGATGGCAAAGTCTTTATTACTGTGAGGTTACAATAATCCAGAAAAGAACACAGCTGGATTTTGAGATGATGGGTGGAACATAGAATTTCTGGCTGAAGACAACTCAGTTTTGTAGTTGTAAATAGCACAAATTTGATATGGACATCACTGTAAGAGGATATGTGTGGAACCCTACTAGGATCTTATTACAGTGACTTTTTCCTGGCAGTACAATTCATTTTGATTAGAATTTAGCAGTATACGGAGAACCTCTACAGGGACTCCTCTCCACACAAAGACTTTCTGAAATTTGATTAACTTATATTTGCTGAAAGTTTAGCTATTAGTTTCATGGTAAACCACAGCAGCATTACAACCCTCTACAATTTGGCCACAGCCAGATTTCTAGTCTTAACTTTTTATTTACCGTCCTCCAATTCGTACTTCAACCTAAGTGTTCTACTTACTGCCCTCTGATCTTGAACTACATTTTTTTTTCCACCCTGCCCTTGACACTTTCCAGTTCCTACAAATATAGGGTAAATTTGGGGAAAGTCTTGTAAATGAATTTTTGAAATATCATGACAGTTATGTCACACAGTTCAACTGGAAAATACTCAATTCATCTCCAGTTTTAGGGAACACCAAGACTATCGTCAGGTTCAATGGTTCACTAGAAAGACTCACAGAATTGGGAAAAGCTGTTAGAGTTACAGTTGCAGTTTATTTCAATAAGAGGATGCAGATTAAAGTTAGCAAAAATAAGAGACATATAGGGCAGAATCCAGGAGAAACCAGGCAAGAGCTTTTAGTTATTCTCTACTAGTGTAGTGGTACAGACATCACTTAATTCTCCAGGGAACAATGTGTGGCCACACGTACAATGTACAATGTATAATGCCAAACAGAGAAGGTCATAGGAAGGATGGTGTGCCAGACTTATACTGGGAGTCAGTCCTGTAGACAGGGAATATTTACATGGCGGACCTTAGCTACTCAGTCTCCAACCTCCCCTATCCACACTGAGGTCACACTGATACATGACAACCCAGGGTCCCAGGATAACAAGACAGACATTCACCAGAGGGCTCACTGTTAGCAGAAAGGGTCTGCTGTGGTCCAAAGTCTCTTGTATACAAAGACACTCTGACTGCCCAAGGTCTTAGAGGTTACCTCCCAGGACCCAGTCAAGGGCCAGACCTTTCTTTGGAATGCGTAGTTTGAGCACTGATTGACTGCTGACTTAACCCTTTACTGCACATGTGGTTTGGTGATATTTAGCTGTCATCTATATTTCTATAGCTCTAACCCTAACCTTTCATCTAAGATAGTGCAAGTACAGCTATAGAGTGACAGTTTTTCAAGAAAAAGTGAACAAAAGAAATATACATAGTACTCATTTGCACTGTAAAACTAGAAATAAATTTGAAACATGAGCTGTTTCTCTAAGGTCTGATGAGTTCCTCATCTATTCTGAATAAGGGTCTTATTATGTTAACTGTTGCATATGTGTTTTGTTATTGTGTCAAGCAAAAATTTAGAAAGAAGAGCAACTCACACACCTCATAAACAGCCACAGGTAGTATTTTTAAGGTAAGAAAATATTCAAAGTAAATAGCTTCATGGATACAAATATACTTTGAAAAAAAAAAAAACAGACTAGCTTCAAAGCTTAAAGTAACTGGGGTGAAAAGTAGATTAGTATCATGATAAGAGCTTGGGGCTGAGCATCAGGTGTCTTGCTATGGCAGGGACAACGTTGTATATTTACCACATCTAAAGGAAGACTAGCTAGGTAGAGAAGATGGCGGCGGGAAGTGAGTAAGCCGCTCTGAGCCCCGCGCCGCGGCGTCTGAAAAGATGAGGTAAAGATCATTAAAGGAGATCTGTCGACAAAAACCCAGCACCGTGTCATGATAGGGGCCTAGGTGGAGTGAATCAGCCACTAATCCAGCCAAGGTGAAGGGAGTACAGCAGGACTTCAGCGCGAGCAGTAAGGCTGCAGCCCGAGCCGCCCGGCTCCATCAACCCCTTCTCCTTCTCCCTCCCCTTCTCCTCTCCGCCTTTCCACCTTGCTTCTTTCTCCCCAGCCGTCTCTCCTCCCAAGCTCAGTCTCTAAATTTAGATCTCAACTTCTTTCCCCCACCCCGCCCGCTCTCCTGCGTGTCCGGTACCCGGACCGCGTGGCCTGAGGCGCCGCCTCCCCTCCCCCAACCCGCACCCCCTCCCCGGGGGTCCCGAAGGCCGCTGCCGCTGCCGCCGCCGCTGCCGCCGCCTCCCACAGAGCACCACAGAGCAGACGCTTCACCGCGCGATTGAGCTGCCGAATTATATGAAACAGCTGATAAGATGAGCGACAATTTAAAATCCAAGTGATCCGAGAACACGCACTGAGCTCTGGCCCGCTGAATTCAAACTCCCGGTCACCTGCTTCCCGCAGACAAACAGCTATGACTCGGCATTAATTCATCCCGCTGAAACAACGGGTCAGCCCTTCTCATCCTACGAAGGTAAATGCCTACCGAGCCTTCATAAGTAGTGGCCACAGGTTTGAAACGGGGCTTGGGAGAGAAGGACCCACCCGTAGAATTAGTCTCCCGGCAAAGGGAAACCGTGTCATCAGACTGCTGCGGAGATAACTTTGTTGAAACAGGTGTGTGATCCCATAGCCTTGCCTCTCCACACATCGGGAAAACTCTAAGAGCCCCTCCCAGCTCTCCCCTAAGGGCACCTCCCAGCTCTCTTGTGAGTGCTTCAGCCAGCCCGAGGGAATCAGAGGTGGTGCGGGTCTCGCAAGCGGAAATACCGCTCCCACCTGGGCTGATTGCTGAGGCCTCTTGCACCACCTACGGGAAGTGGATACCAGAGGGCAAGTAAAAGCCGCTGAGGATTCTCAGCCCCAAACTCTACAAGCTTAGGGTCTGAGGGAATGGTAAACTGGAAGAGTGTGCCCAGTCGTTCATGAAAACAGGGCTCCCGGGAGCAGCAGACTTGGCGTGTAGCCAGTATTGTGGTGAGAGGGGCCTGGCTAGAGAAAAAGTGGGAAGTGACTAGACACAAGAGGAGGCCCTAGACACTCAGGATTGGAGACTCGCCCAGTCTGGGAGGAGCTGCTGCACAGTGATTGGTTCCCGCGTATTGACAGGAGAAACTTGACCTGGTGGGCACAGCGCCATCTACTGGAAGAGAAGTTAATCAAACTCTAAGACTGCAGTTATTAGGTTTTTTTTTCTTTTTCTTTTCTCCTTTTTTTTTTTTTTTTGATTTAGGTTTTTCTTTCATTTTCATTTTTTTCTTGTTGTTTTATTAATTTTTTTTTTACAAAATATTTTTTAAATTTTTTTTCTACTAATTTTAACTTAAATTTTTTTAATTATTATTATTATTTTTTTAAATCTTTTTCTTTTTTAGTTCCTATTCTTTTTCTTCTTTAGTCTTCTCATTTTTCTTATCCCCCCTTTTTTCTTGAATTCTACCTGCCTACTCTCATTCTCTTTAGAGACTTCTTCCCTTCCCTTCAAATACCTTTCCTCCCAAGCATCAAACTAATTTATAGGAGTAAACAGTAACTCAGCAGTCAAACAGAACAAGAAACAACATGAGCAGCTTCAAAAAACAAGGAAGAAAAGGAGTACAAACAACGCAGGACAGCCTAAATATTCAGGAGGACCTAGAGTCATCAGAAAAATGGTCATATAAAGAACTCAAGGAACACCTAAGACAGATGGAATGGAACCTTAAAGAGGATACAAGACAGCAAATTCAAGCAGCGAAAGAACACATTGAGAATGCATTTCACAAACAGATAAAAGAAGAAGTTAAGCATCTTTATCAGGAGATAGAGTCTATAAAAAATAATCAAACAATAATTCTAGAAATGAAGGAAACGATAAACCAAATTAAAAACTCAATTGAGAGTATCACTAACAGAGTGGAGCAAGTAGAAACCAGAACATCAGATAATGAAGACAAAATACACCATCTTGAAAAGAGTCTAGCCAACTCAGAAAGGCTGGTAAAAAATCACGAGAAAAACATCCAAGAATTATGGGATAACATTAAGAAACCGAACTTGCGAGTCATCGGGATAGAAGAAGGTACAGAGATTCAAACCAAGGGAATGAGAAACTTCCTGAAGGAAATAATTACAGAAAACTTTCCAGAAATAAAAAAGGAAACAGATATACAAATTGAAGATGCATACAGGACACCGAGCACACAAAATCACAGTAGACCAACGCCAAGACACATTGTTATGAAGATATCCAATATACAGAACAAAGAGAAAATATTAAAAGCTACAAGAGAAAGGAGACAGATTACATTTAGGGGTAAACCAATACGGTTAACCACGGATTTTTCATCACAGACACTGAAAGCAAGAAGGTCATGGAACAATGTATTTCAAACACTGAAAGACAATGGATGCCAACCAAGAATTCTGTATCCAGCAAAATTAAGCTTCAGGTATGACAATGAAATAAAAATCTTTCATGATAAACAAAAGTTAAAAGAATTTGCAGCCAGAAAACCAGCATTGCAAAGCATTTTGAGCAAAACACTACACGAGGAAGAAATGAAAAACAATAACCAAAACCATCAGTGGGAAGTGCCGCAGTAAAGACAGAGGGCAAGGGGAAAGACAATCATGGAGAGACAAACTAAATTTTTTTTTTTTAAAAAAAAGGATAAACAATTAAACATGGATGGAAGTTCAAACCACATATCAATAGTAACTCTGAATGTTAATGGCTTAAACTCTCCAATAAAGCGACATAGGCTGGTATCATGGATTAAAAAAATAAATCCAACAATATGCTGCCTCCAGGAGACACATCTGATTGGAAAAGACATACACAGGCTGAAGGTGAAAGGATGGGAAAAAATATACCACGCACATGGTCCTCGTAAGCAAGCAGGGGTGGCCATCCTCATATCGAATAAAATCGACTTCAAGACTAAGTTAATCAAAAGGGATAAAGAAGGTCATTATATACTGTTAAAAGGAACCATTCACCAACAAGACATAACAATTATCAATATTTACGCACCAAACAATGGTGCTGCGACATTCACAAAACAAATTCTCCTCAAATTCAAGAATCAAATAGACCACAACACAATAATTATGGGAGACTTCAACACACCTCTCTCACCATTGGACAGATCCTCCAAACAAAAGTTAAATAAAGAAACTATAGAACTCAATACCACAATCAATAACCTAGACTTAACTGACTTATATAGAATATATCAACCATCATCAAATGGATATACTTTCTTCTCAGCAGCACATGGATCCTTCTCAAAAATAGACCATATATTATGCCATAGGGCAAACCTCAGTAAATATAAAGGGGTGGGGATAATACCATGCATTTTATCTGATCATAATGGAATGAAACTGGAAATCAAGGATAAAAGAAGGAAGGAAAAATCCTACATCACATGGAAAATGAACAATATGTTACTGAATGATCAATGGGTTACAGAAGACATAAAGGAGGAAATCAAAAAATTCTTAGAGATAAACGAAAATACAGACACAACATATCGGAATCTATGGGACACAATGAAAGCAGTTTTAAGAGGAAAGTTCATCGCCTGGTGGTCATTCCTCAAAAAAAGAAGAAACCAACAAATAAATGAGCTCACACTCCAACTCAAAGCCCTAGAAAAGGAAGAGCAAAACAACAGCAAATGTAGCAGAAGGCAAGAAATAATTAAAATCAGAGCGGAAATTAATGAAATTGAAACAAAAGAAACTATTGAAAAAATTAACAAAACTAAAAGTTGGTTCTTCGAAAAAATAAATAAGATCGACAGACCTTTAGCCATGCTAACGAAGAGAAGAAGAGAGAGAACTCAAATTACTAACATACGGGATGAAAAAGGCAATATTACAACAGATGCTACAGAAATACAGAAGACAATTAGAAATTATTTTGAAAATCTATATTCCAATAAAATAGAGGATAGTGAAGACATCGATAAATTTCTTAAGTCATATGATTTGCCCAGACTGAGTCAGGAGGATATAGACAATCTGAACAGACCAATATCAATAGATGAAATTGAAGAAGCCATCAAAAGACTACCAACCAAGAAAAGCCCAGGACCGGATGGGTATACAGCGGAGTTTTACAAAACCTTTAAAGAAGAATTAATACCAATACTTTTCAAGTTATTTCAGGAAATAGAAAAAGAGGGAGCTCTTCCAAATTCATTCTATGAGGCCAACATCACCCTGATCCCGAAACCAGACAAAGACACCTCAAAGAAAGAAAACTACAGACCAATATCTCTAATGAACCTAGATGCAAAAATCCTCAATAAAATTCTGGCGAATCGAATACAAAAACACATCAAAAAAATTGTGCACCATGATCAAGTAGGATTCATCCCTGGGATGCAAGGATGGTTCAACATACGGAAATCAATAAATGTTATTCACCACATCAATAGACTTAAAGATAAGAACCATATGATCATCTCGATAGATGCAGAGAAAGCATTCGACAAAGTACAGCATGCCTTTATGTTCAAAACATTAGAAAAACTAGGGATAACAGGAACTTACCTTGACATTGTAAAAGCTATCTATGCTAAGCCTCAGGCTAGCATCATTCTGAATGGACAAAAGTTGAAGGCATTCCCTCTAAAATCCGGAACAAGACAGGGATGCCCTCTATCTCCACTTCTATTCAATATAGTTCTCGAAACACTGGCCAGAGCAATTAGACAGACGAAAGAAATTAAAGGCATAAAAATTGGAAAAGAAGAACTTAAATTATCACTATTTGCAGATGACATGATTCTATACCTAGAAGACCCAAAAGGGTCTACAAAGAAACTACTAGAACTAATAAATGAATTCAGCAAAGTGGCAGGATATAAAATCAACACGCATAAATCAAAGGCATTTCTGTATATCAGCAACAAAACTTCTGAAATGGAAATGAGGAAAAACACTCCATTCACAATATCCTCAAAAAAAATAAGATACTTGGGAATCAACCTAACAAAAGAGGTGAAAGATTTATACAATGAAAACTACAGAACCCTAAAGAGAGAAGTAGAAGAAGATCTTAGAAGATGGAAAAATATACCCTGTTCATGGATAGGCAGAACAAACATCATCAAAATGGCGATATTACCAAAAGTTCTTTATAGATTTAATGCAATGCCAATCAAAATCCCAACGGCATTTCTTGTAGAAATAGATAAAGCAATCATGAAATTCATATGGAAAAATAAAAGACCCAGAATAGCAAAAGCAATTCTAAGCAGAAAGAGTGAATCAGGCGGTATAGCGATACCAGATTTCAAACTATATTACAGAGCAATAGTGACAAAAACAGCATGGTACTGGTACCAAAACAGGCGGGTGGACCAATGGTATAAAATAGAGGACACAGAGACTAACCCACAAAGTTACAACTATCTTATATTTGATAAAGGGGCTATAAGCATGCAATGGAGGAAGGATAGCATCTTCAACAAATGGTGTTGGGAAAACTGGAAATCCATATGCAACAAAATGAAACTGAATCCCTTTCTCTCGCCATGCACAAAAGTTAACTCAAAATGGATCAAGGAGCTTGATATCAAATCAGAAACTCTGCGTCTGATAGAAGATAAAGTTGGCTCAGATCTACAGATTGTGGGGTCGGGCTCCAAATTCCTTAATAGGACACCCATAGCACAAGAGTTAACAACTAGAATCAACAAATGGGACTTAATTAAACTTAAAAGTTTTTTTTCAGCAAAAGAAACAATAAGAGAGGTAAATAGGGAGCCTACATCCTGGGAACGAATTTTTACTCCTCACACTTCAGATAGAGCCCTAATATCCAGAGTATACAAAGAACTCAAAAAACTAGACAATAAGATAACAAATAACCCAATCAACAAATGGGCCAAGGACCTGAACAGACACTTCTCAGAGGAGGATATACAATCAATCAACAAGTACATGAAAAAATGCTCTCCATCTCTAGCAGTCAGAGAAATGCAAATCAAAACCACCCTAAGATACCATCTCACTCCAGTAAGATTGGCAGCCACTATGAATTCAAACAACAACAAGTGCTGGCGAGGATGTGGAGAAAAGGGTACACTTGTACATTGCTGGTGGGACTGCAAATTGGTGCGGCCAATTTGGAAAGCAGTTTGGAGATTCCTGGGAAAGCTGGGAATGGAACCACCATTTGACCCTGCTATTGCCCTTCTCGGACTATTCCCTGAAGACCTTAAAAGAGCATGCTACAGGGATACTGCCACATCGATGTTCATAGCAGCACAATTCACAATAGCTAGACTGTGGAACCAACCCAGATGCCCTTCAATAGACGAATGGATAAAAAAAATGTGGCATCTATACACAATGGAGTACTATGCAGCAATAAAAAATGACAAAATCATAGAATTTTCAGGGAAATGGATGGCATTAGAGCAGATTATGCTTAGTGAAGCTAGCCAAACCCTAAAAAACAGATACCAAATGTCTTCTCTGATATAATGAGAGCAAGTATGAACAGAGCAGGGAGGAAGAGTAGGAAGAAAAGAGTAACATTAAACAGAGACTTGAGATGGGAGGGAAAGGGAGAGAAAAGGGAAATTGCATGGAAATGAAGGGAGACACTCATTGCTAAACAAAATTACATATAAGAGGTTGTGAGGGGAATGGGAAAATAAACAAAGAGAGAAATGAATTACAGTAGATGGGGTAGAGAGAGAAGATGGGAGGGGAGGGGAGGGGGGATAGTAGGGGATAGGAAAGGTAGCAGAATACAACAGTCACTAATATGGCATTATGTAAAATTGTGGATGTGTAACTGACGTGATTCTGCAATCTGCATTTGGGGTAAAATTGGGAGTTCATAACCCATGTCAATCTAATGTACGAAATATAATATGTCAAGAGCTTTGTAATGTTGTGAACAACCAATAAAAAAATGTAAAAAAAAAAAAAAGATTTAAGGTCTAAAATGAAAGGATTATTGATCATTTATATAAAAAAAGCAGAATTTAAAAAAAAAAATAAAGGAAGACTATATTTCCCCTCCATCCTAACACAAGTTGAGGTCATTTAATTGTCTCCAGCGCAAACTAAGGTGTCATTTCCAGCACTTTATAGGGAATGGGGGAAGTATGTTTCACAGGGTGTAATGTCTGACCCTTATTAGTCTTTGTAAAAAAATAAAACAAACCTTTGTGGTATTAGAGCCACTGAGAATTTAGGCTATTTGTTACTGCAGCCTAGCTTAGCCTAGCCTGGCTACTGTACCTGGGTCACAGATATAACTCTGCAAATAGCAGTATAATACAAGAAATATATTAATTTTATTAGTATATATTTTATTACTAATATATTAAATATATTAGTTTTGAGTTTACTGAAATAAAAAAAATGTAGGATATAGACTAGCTCTCTGTAAGATTCCGCAACTATAAATATGCATGCAATTGGTAAAAAGCAGGAGCCCTGTAGATTCAATTTCTGATATGTCACTTACCACCTGTGATGGTATCTCAATTTTCTTATCTATAAAACAAGTATATTAATGTCTGATACACAGCATCATTTTTAAAATCATACAAATAAAGCACTTTGCCTGGCATATAAAAAAGTTCTAAATCTCAACAATTCATAAGTATATCTATGATCGTAATAAACACATTATTGAAAGAATTTCACAAATCAACCAAATTATTATTTTCCAAGCATTCTTGACTCAACAACGGTATTGTTAATTGAAGAAAGGGCAAGTTTGTATCCTTCATTCTTAAATCTTTTCCTAACAGAGGAAAGGTAATAAGGTTGACCCTTCCATTTTAATCTTGCATCCATGTTTGTAACACTGATTACAATAAAACATAGTTGACCACAGTTTATGAAACTCCCAGAGCATGAATCTAAAAGCAAAGATTGTTCTCCTGGAATGTACCACAGTGTCGACACTGGTACTGATGATAAAAGATTTACCCCAGAGCGCTACTTCCAACAATGAGACTTAGAGACATTATTAATTTCTTTGAATCTATATCTAAAAATGCCTGTTTTCTACCTAAAGAGGATAGTCATCATATCTTTGAGATAAATATGTAAATATCAATATACAAATTGTGCATTTCAACTGCTCTAATAAGATTCCAATACTGAACAGGGAGTGTGGGGGATATCTGTGACCATTCTCCTATCTCCCATCTGCATCACAGGTAAGAAGTCAAGACTATGTTTCCCAGAGTCCTTAAAAATCAGAGGCAGATTCTGAGGATAAGCACTTTAGCTGAACTTAAAAGGTTGGGAAGAAGAAGCCAGTAGTCTCTAGTGGCAGTGTGAGCAGATGCAGAAGGTAGCAAAGGTCTGTACAAGCTCCTGAGAATCAGCCACATTGAGACCCAAATGGGAATATTCACAGTCACATCTGTTTTCCTCAGTGAACCCTAACCAAAATAGGCAGAATTTATAATTAAACAGTTAAAATCCTAAAATTTTTCTTGGAACTACTGATAACGACAGATTAAGAATAACAAAATAAAGCTTATTAAAAGATTAGCAAGTTTTCAAATCTTTCCCTTAAAATGTATTTCAAACTGTACTTAAGAACTTTTAGTTGATTTCAGTTTAATTCCCTTTTGATGGTATATAATGTTCTTTCTTTATCTCTCTCCTTAAGCCTGGTGTTATTTTTGAACTATTGTATAGTTTCCTAAAATGAAACTGAAATTACAACTACCCATCAATAGAAAATTTAAATTATCTTTTATAAATTAAAGTTGGCCTTTTTTTATAGACTGTTAAAGGTGCCTTAGCAAAAATGGAATGTGTAAGATTAGTCTCTTAGATCTACAAACTTAGTTGAGAGATATGCATTGAGCTCCTATATTCCTTGTGGATTCTAGAAACTCAAAATTCAGGTGGAAGACAAATCCAAGCAAGGAAATGTGAAAACAACAAAATGGATTTAAATAATATTTCAAGACAATGGTAGATGAATTGCTGCTAGGTAATAGCTGATTCCTTCTTCATATTCCTTGCCAAAAAGCTCAGAGAAACTATAGGGTCCTTCCATGCATATTTCTTTTTTTTTATTTTATTTATTTTTTATTTATTTATAACAATGGAATGTATTACCATTCTTATTACATATATAGAGCTCAATTTTTCAAATCTCTGGTTGTATACATAGTATAACACACCAATTTGTGTCTTCATACATGTACTTTTCATTGCCTTAATATACCTTTAAATATCCCATGGACTTTTTTAAAAGTACTGTGTTATAGAGTACCAAAGTCCATTATGCTGGAAGCCAGGCTCATGGCAATAATGGTTAGGTAATGATATTATCAGCTTTTCTTACCTGTTTTCTTACCTTTCCTTCATTTCTGTATTTTTCCACATAGGTCTATTGCAGGATCCCCAGTTACTATTGGTGCATTAATTACAAGAAAGATTAAACAGGAAGGAAGCCTTGATTTTTTTTTGTAGAAGTAAATTTTTAATGGCTGGTTAATTGTATCACTATATTTTTATTGCAGTTTGGTACTCATTAACTACTTAAAAATGGAAGGTGGGCAAAAGTGAAATGAAGACATAGTAAATAGACTTAAAACGTTTGACTTTTATGTAAATAAAGGTCATAACCACAAGTTATGACATGCCTTAATTCTTAAAATAGAAGGAAATAAATCTGTTTACATTAGTTTGGGTGTGAAATAGTTCATGAGCACCATTAATGAGGAACCATGACCACTTCACAAAGCATTTCCAGCTGGTGTGTCAGTGAGCGAGTTCTCTTGGTTTGATAATGGTCCACCTAACAATGATAGAGTAGGTTGAGCCTGTACAAGAGACAGAAATGCCCTAACCATTAATATCCTCTCTCATAGATAATTCCTCTCTTAATTTTAATGTTTTTTTTTTTTTGGACTTAAGTGTGAGTAAGCCTTGACTTCATGGAAAGAACATGACTGGAATGGGCTGCAGAAGTCCCCCTGATTACCTTATAGGTTGGGAGAAACAGTTAAAATAAGAGAGGAAAACAGCCAGGTGCAGTGGTACATGCTGTAATCCCAGTGGCTTGGGAGACTGAGGCAGGAGGATCAAGAGTTCAAAGCCAGCTTCAGCAAAAGCAAGGCATTAAGCAACTCAGTGAAACCCTGTCTCTAAATAAAATATAAAATAGGACTGGGGATGTGGATCAGTGGTTGAACCCCCCTGAGTTTAATGGCCAGTACCCCTCCCCGCAAAAAAGAGGAAAACAAAAGAGGTCTCAAAGTCTGTTTAGGTTACTCTGATTCACTTCATCTTCCCTTTTCCAGAGACTTGGGGCACTTTTAAAGTGATATGTGTCTATTTTCCCCTTTTAAATCTTAATGATATGAAGTATATTTATTCACTAATTGAATCTGAAACAACCATAAAAGTTCTTTGAGATTCCCACAGTTCTACTCTTAGATTGAGAACCAAAACTAATTCAGATTCAGAAAAGAAGGAATTTGGCTCAATTCTAACCCACTGGGTCTTGCCATTGGGAAATAAATATTTCTAATTCTCTTTCTCCCTTTGAAAGGAGAAGGCTCTAGGAAAGAAAAACAATGGTGACTGGTTAAATATCCTTATGTACATGCTAAGGATAATAACTCCTAGCAAATAAACTCATGGTATTTGCTAGCAAGAGAATCCTCATCTGTAGCAGGATATTCCCATTACAAGATTATTTATAGTAAACATACCTGGAATCTATGGATGTATAATCATGGCTTCCTGTAAAATGTCATTTAACCTATGTAACAATCTGAATATAAAATGGAAAGGTTTCATAGCCAAACAAGATTTTCTGTAAGTGACATCTCATTAGTGACCTCATATGTTCACCTGGCCCAGGGCATCTACTGGTGCAGCAAAAACTGACCTGACAAGATTCACTGAACATTCCATATTTCTCTCTGCTTTGCCTATATTTCATGATTATTTATTTCCCAGAATTCATTAATAAAGCTTGTTCCTAAGCAAAAAATCTCTGATTCATGTGTGCCTGATTTGAAAATCTAATTCTTTGTATTATGACACTATTCAATTATATTTATCATTTCTCAAATGCTAGCTTTGATTCAGCCTTAAGGAAAATATTCTACATGATTCTTGGGACTCAGTCCGTGCTCTATATTCCCAGTTCTGCTAATTAGCTCTTCTCTGGTGTCTGTCACTTGAAATTCTATCTCGATAGATTTGTTGAGGATCTCAGACTGTGGGAACAGGTCATACATTTTTCCTGACGGTCTTTACCAGGGATTTTCTTGCCCCAAGGCTTACCACAATGACTTTAGACTTTGTTAAAATATATGACTAGTTTGACTTCCATGCATGGCGCACGAATAGCACACACTTCTAGAATTTGTGGGCTCCTCCTTTGTGTCCCAGATTTTACCCACGTTGGATCTTTTATACAGTCCAAAGAACTCTGCTGTAACTATAGATGCCACGTTCTGCTATTCGACAGCTATGGGTGACTTTCTTCCCACTATCCTGTTAAGAGTAATACCAGCTTCTTCTTTTCTTAATCTGCACCTCCCATATCCTAATATGCAGCAGGAATTGCGCCTGCATTGATGTATACCATGGTTGGTCCATAGAACACAGAGTTGATACTCTCAATAATTGCCTTCCAATAGAAGATAAAGAACTTAGATAATAACCATAAATCATTCTCACTATACATCTGGCATATTTTGAGATACATTATATATATTATTTTAAATCTTAAATCCTGAAAATGAATCTTCATTGTATTTATTTTAATATGCCTTTTTTAATGTAGATCGAATTTAGGGACCATCATTTTACTGATGAACAAAATGGGACTTAAAACTACTGGTTTTGTCCAAGGCCTTCCAGGGAGTAGAGCTGAGAGGAAGAGACAGGCTTTTGTGGGTCCAAGGCTCACACCCATTTGCAATACCACCATGCTTCCTTCTTTATTCTTCTTTATTTTACTAGTCTTCTGTTTTCTCCAGGAGTTAAGGTGAAGTAAAGGGAATGTATCAACAGAATGATGAGAATTCGACAGAAACAAGCAAACATCTTGTTTGGGATATAAAGAAAGATTGTGCAAGCTTTCTGAAATCTAGCAGCAACCCAAGAAAGGAAGGCATGTGACAAAAATCACTTCCTATTTATTCATTTCTTTCTTACTTAATTTAAATTTGTTGTGAAGAGGTTCTCACCATTGTTCAAACTGTTTTGTTTCCTCTTTATTGTTTTCTGACATACAATGAAAAAATTTTAATTTAACCACTGATCTCATGGTTTTCATTTGGAGAATCCAAATTGGATGCCACATAGATCTAGACCCCTCTAAAAAATTATTTACAATTATTTACACTGTAACGCTGTCAGTAATGGATTTTCACACTCATACACAGAACCTAATTCCTAGCTCTTCAAGTGAGAAATTTATTTTTACATTTAACCATTGATGGGAAACAAACCTGGAAGGAATATCTTTAAAAATGAATGTGGGGATGTTCAGATCATTAGTCAAACAAAAATATATACCTTTTAAAGTACATAAAGTTAGAAACATATCTGCTCAAATATTTTTTGGGTTTCAAGCAACCTCAATAGATAATACATTTTTGCACTATATTTTATTCCCCTAAATGATTTCTATGTTTCAGGGCTCAGGAAGTATGCTTAACACATTTCTTAAAAACATTTCTTAACAAATGTTTGTCAACTAACTTAAAACAGGGTCTTCCGCCTGTGAAAGTAGAAAGAAAAGGGTGAAATTGAAAAGAAAAGTAACAAATGAACTCTTATATTCTTTTTTCTGAATTCCTATAGCAGCTGTTAAATACAATGCATTTTTTCAACAAACTTTGGTTGAATGCTTACTGTATGTTCAGAGTGCAATAAAGTGATCAGAGAGGCACAATCTGCATTCCTTTGAATCCTGACATACGGAGGAAGACTGTTAGTAAACAGCAACAAAAATTAAAGAGGAAAAGTTCTGCACAGAAAGCAAACGAAGGTATGAGGCCATCTAATAGACAGACCTGTCCCAACATGGAAAGTTTGAGAAGGAAGAAGCAGGGAGTGACATTGAAGCTGAAAAGGGAGTCGGGATTATTCAGACCTCAAAATTGGGTGGTGAGCCCGAAGGAGAATTAAACAAAGAAACTTTGTGAACAGTAGTTTAACTATATGTCTTTAATCTAATGAAAATAAAAATTGAAACAATTATTGAACACTCCTTTGCTGATTTGTTTCATTATGGAGGTATATCAATTCTGAAATGCTGGGTATATGGACTGAACAAGAAAGCAAACATGTTGACGCTGAGAATCAGGTTTCTCACTGTTGAAGGGTGGTGTACCTGGAATACGGAGAGTGAAGGAGGATTCCTAGGAAGTTTGGAGCAGAGTGAGGAATCTCAGTGCAAATTTTTAAGGTGTATTTGTTTGTGTGTTGTCTGCCTTCTTTGCTGCAAGAAAACAATGAAGCCCATTAACAAGGAGCAATACTAGCGCTCAAATCTTTTATTTCTTTTTATTTTACTTCTTCTTTTATACAGTGTTAGGTAAAGTATTCTTTCTCTGAGCTACATCCTCTAGCCACTCTATAAGTTCAATTTCTAATGAACTCTCTACATTAATAGGATCTGGAGTTCCTTGGAAAGTAAGAAAGTGTTAAATATATGGGGACATGGCACAGGGACTGTTTGGTCAGGTTTTTGCTTTTGACACTATGACTAAAAGACCTGGAAAGAACAATTTTAAGAAGAAAAGTTTATTTGGGAGCTCATGGTTTCAGAAGTCTCAGTCCATAAATGTGACTCCATTTCTTGAGTCCTAAGGTGAGGCAGAACACCATGGCAGAAGTGTGTGGCAGAGAAAAGAAGCTGGGGACATCTTACCAGGAAGCAGAGAGAGACTAAGCTCAGTTAACAAAATATATACCCCAAAAGGACACCCCTTCCCCATGACACACCTCCTCCAGCCATAACCCACCAGCCTACAGTGACCACTCAGTTAATACCTATCAGGAAATTAACACATTGTTTAAATTAAGGGTCTCATAACTCAATTGTTTCACCTCTGAACTTTCTTGCACTGTCTCATGTGTGAGCTTTTAGGGGACACCTAATTTTAAATCATAATAGAGAACTAGTAACTGTATTCAGAGAGTCCCCCTCACCACATCTGGGGAAATGTAAGCATTGAAATAAATTTACAATAACCCACTGAATGAAATCAACAGACAGATAAATAAATAGACAGATAATAAATGGATGAAAAGGAAAGATTATTCTTTATAATAAAATACCAGCAAACAAATATAGAGAAAGTTAGAAAATTAGCACTTTTATATTAATAATAAATGTAAAAAGTTGATTCAGGCAAAAATAATTATTAGCTGCTGAATATAAAGCCCTTGAAGTCAAGGGCTACTGAGAAGAACCAGCACAGGGTATTGCTCCTGGTAAAATGCCAATATACATTTGTAGAATTTAAACTGCTCTGTCAAAAGTGGCTGCAAGAATGCCTGTGGTTTCCACCCGTGGACTGATGCAGGAGAAGGGATGGATCTGTCTTCACTTGCCACACTTCAGAGCAAACCCAATTGCCAAGTGCAGAATATGACCATTTTTTTTTTCTCTTATACAACCTAGGCCCCCAGCTCAGAGCCTGTGAGCTTTTCAAGGGCTTACATAAACACTGGAAATATAAAAAATGCATAGAAACTGGCTTCAAAATATGAAAAGAACCAAAGTCTGAGTTGTTATATATTTAATTAAGTATTTAAATAAATTATAACATGTCAACTCCATTCTTAGTATTTACAAACGTTTTTATACTTGAAAACAATTTTTAGGTTCAACTTGGTTAAGAATTCCCTCATATGTATAATTATTGTGAAGAAATAAAAAATGATCTTATTTAAATGAATTCCTCAAAATTTTCCACTGTCTTCTACCACCTCCTTTAGGGTTTCCTGCTATGCAGTGATGGTGTCAGCTAAGACAAGTGAGGTACATGGATAGAGATCATATTTCATTAATGTATAGCTAAATATGCAACATATGAATTTGCATAGCAACTGTTTCCAAGTTCACAGGACCCGATTTAAGTCCACCATAAGATCCCATATTTTTACCCTTATCCTTGGCTGAAAACATCCTCCAAAAGCCCAAGATCTTACCTATAGGTTGGAATTTGGGCAATGGTTCATGGACGGTTACATGTCCAACAATTAATTTGTTATTTTCATGGGTTCATTTGTCTTTATAATATGTCATGATGCAGGGTTTGTGGGGCTTTTTCTTAGTTTGTCCTCCTCCTCCTCAAAATCCAACCATGTTCCTGACTAGGTCTTTCGGTGATGGCAAGAACATTACAATATCTAAAATACTCTGTATTTTGAGTGTTGTTACACTCCCTGCCACATACAAATCTTACACCCCTCCCTTTATTCTTCTTCTCTTGTCCTTTTCTTGGATGTGTAAATTCTGATTTCATTTTTATTTTTTTTCACCTTAGTTTTCCAACTGAAAATTAGCTCCATGTATACTCCTTTCTAGCCCTTTAGGTTAAGAATTTTTAAATTTATAATTATTTTTATGTATAAGATATTCTATTAATTTTATATCATTCCTATCTGTTCTCAACTGTTGAAGCAAGTCTTCTATGGCCTACAAAGCTTTGTTCACATGCATTGTTGGAGTTATTTCTTATATTTTAAAGACAGGCACTTACTGAACATGGATTATCTACGTTGTACCCATTTAAGGGACATACAAGTGTAGGAATTAGTTTAACAGTTATGGACAAGAGCCAATAAGTGATACAGTCAAACCCCTGCTTTATCACTTACTATGTGATTTGGGACAAATTATTTTAGCCTCAATTTTCATATCTATAAAGTAGGGATAATAATACCTGAATTGGTATAGGTTGAGACTCCCTAATCTGAAAACCTAAAGTCCAAAAAGTACTCCCAAATCCAAAGCTTTCTAAGCACTGATGTGACACTCCAAATATAAATTTCCACATCTGACCTCCTGTGGCAGGTCATGGACAAAACACAGGTACACTAAATATATTGTATAAAAGTACTTTCAGACTATGAGGTATATAAGGAACATAAATGAATTTTGTTTAAATGTGGGTCAACCCCCAGGAAATACCTCTATGTATATATGCAAATATTCCAAAATCCAAAAAAGTTTGAAATCCAAAATACTTCTATTTTGGAAGGAATATTCCTTGATGCATGTGTGAGTGTGTGCGTGTGTGTGTGTGTGTGTGTGTGTGTGTGTGTGTGATTTAAAGGGAATGATATAAATAAAACATTAAGTTTATAGAAGGGACTTAATGAGTGGTGGTTACCAATATCATTATTATTACCATGGTTGGAATATATCAATATATCTGAATTCTAAATACCTGCCCACAAGAAGCCCAGCATATAGTAATGCCTCTATAATTGGCCATAATCAGTAAAACGTTATTACTTTTATTTCTTGATTAAATATTATTGCAACAAATCCATTAGAGGTCCTCTGTATTCTCAGAGCAAATCAATCAAGCTGAAATAATTCGTTTTTATTACCAGTTCAATTTCTTTCAAGTCTGTAATTTTGCATTGTTTTTTTGTAGCTCTGGTCTATTGTATTATTTTTCTTTTTGGTGACATTGTAATTTCAAGTGGGGAATTGCAGTGGAATGACATTTTTTATCATTGTCTTTGTTTTTTTGTAGATAATAAAAATGGTAGGCAGAGATAGATTAAGAGTGCTGTATAAAAATATATCAATCACTTGCTAAATTATAGCCATATATTTGGGAAAAAATGTTATCTATTAATTCTGAACACTAAAGATTTGAATTACAATGGGAATTCTTAGATGGTATACTTGCCTCTTTCAATTCATCCTTATCCTGCCTTCTTAAAGATCTTTAAAAACCTGATCAGGTGACTCCCCTCATTATTTCCTCCCTCATTATTATAAAGCCCCCACAACTTCACATGTAACATAACCACTCTCTACTCTGAGCTAATCTCATTCAATTTTTCAGTTTTTGTTTCTCACAGTTTGTCCACATTTATCCTATGCCTCAACCAAATGGAACTACTTTTGATTCTCAAAATGCACAGGGCTTCTACAAAAAACATCTCTCCTACCTGAAAGGCCTTTACTACTTGTTTGCCAAACACAAACACAAACACAAACACAAACATGGGTTGTGGGACAGAAGTCTTTTCTCTCTGAATTCTTCCTATGTCCTTCTACTCCTTTCATCAAATAGAAGTGAGCTCTTTACTCATTTGTGTCTAATTGTTCCCTGTAATATTTATCACATAGACTTGTGTTTACATCTCTCTCATCTATGGGACTACTGGCTCTGTGAAGGCAAGGTAGGGGTTTCTCCAATGCATGAACCCTAACCATCCTGCCTACATGACCATCTCATGGATGTAGACCATACCTCCAGCAAGTCCATCCCATAAACTAGTTATGCTTAACATGAAATAGCAGGGGAAAGAGATTTGGTGCCTCAGAAAATGACCTTGGAGTTAGACCTGAATTCCAGATAAAACATTTATTAAATGAGTGACCTTTGCCAAATTACTTAAGTTCTCTGTACCTCATACTTTCTCATATGTAAAATGAAGAAGATAATAATAACATGACTTGAGGGATTTTAGGTAGGATTAACTGAAGTTAGAGCTTAGCAGTCAGTAAATATTATGATTAGATTATTATCATGCTTCATGAAACTATACAATTTGTTTTAGAAAAGTAAGATAATGCATATCTTGTTTAAAAGGTGACATACAAATGCATTAGGAGAAGTAATATTTTATCTTATTTTAAAAGTAGCAGAGGAATACTTAGGAATCTTACTGATTATCTTTTAGATTTTTCTTTATGGGTTTAAAGTAAATCTATACACACCATTCATTTGATGCAAATTTAGAAATGAATTATGCTTATACCTAAGGCTGAATTTCTAGTTTACTAAATTTGTCATTTCAAGGCATATTTCTTATCTTTATTTGGGGCGGGGGGTATTTCTTCAACCTTATACTTAGGTCTTACCATGTAGAACTGTTGCAGTTCCCTAAATGGGGCCTTCCCATAACCCACCTACAGTTCCATACAGTTCCAGTTTCCTCTGCCTAGAATTACCTTTTCCCCATAACTATTACTCTACCTCCAAATTCAGCCTCTTGATATTTCAGGCAAGTTGTTTTCCCACATCTCCATCAGTGTGATTTGCACTTCCAACGCACCAGGCAGACTCTTAAGTGAATTTCATTGGAATTGTCTGTTTACTTTTCTGTCTCCCCAACTAGACTGCACATTCTTTGGACCAGGGATTATACTCTTCATATTCCTAGTATCTAGTACATAAATTTTAATACAGGTGACAATAAATGATTAGAATAAATTGATGTGATCAAAAGCAAATAATTGAATAAAGCTAAAAAGAAAAAAAAAGGCTCAGTAATCAAATGCACAGTAACTGAAGCAACAGAATGGATAAGGAGGCCAGGCAGGGTTCACACAGGGCACACTGTAGAGCAACAGTTCTCAAAGACAGCTGTATTGGCATCCTACATGGATGTGTTGGAAAGATGAATTCTTGGAATTTACCCCTGACCTACTAATACAGAAGTTCTGGGGATTTTTTGGTAGTTGTGAGGGTGGTAGTTGGTTGGTTTTTTTGTTTTTGTTTTTTGTGGTTCTGGGATTAAACCCAGGGTCTCATGCATACTTAGTAAACACTCCACTTTGAATTATATCCCAAGCTCAGGAATCTGTTTTGACAAGCCCTCCAGATGGTTCAGAAGCACACTGAAATCTGAAAATCAGTGCTCAACGATATTGAGAGTAAAGAATCTACAAATGTATATATAAAATAGAAAAATCTCACTGATAGGCTGTTGAGTGAAAGAAGCCAGACAGAAGAAAAATACATATTGGATCAATAAATCTACTTACATATGTTCCAAAAGACCCTATTTAAAAATCTAGTGCTTTAAATGCTTTTTATATATCTTGGTTCTAGGACTTTTCATCTCCCAATTGTCTACTTTGGGATATATTGACTTGAGCATCCAAAATTGATTAAAATGCATTGACAGCAACATAGAAGGAACTTGAAATCATGGAAGGAGCCTGATTTGGGGGACAAGAAAGAATTTAGTAGACACTAACAAGAGCTCAATAAATGGCAAATCTTATTTGAAATAGCAGAGTATAAAGTAATTCATCTAGAAATATGTGAAATATTTGATGTTCTACTCCTACAGCAAAGCATAATATGCTATTGTACAAGGTTTAATAACACTGTCTTGTAATTCTTGTGCCAGACATTTAGGACAAACAGAAACTTCAAGAATTGGAATCCCGCATGTGAAAGGCAGGAAGAATTGCAGCCGTGTTCCAATAGAAAATGTGTCGAGAAACAATAATTTTCAGACAACAATTTTATGAGGGAGAAGATGGGAAAGCACATGAGTATGAACATCACTGAAGGGTAAAAGCAGATGCCAAAATGAGAAAATAACACCTAGGTCAGCTTCTATTTCATACTTTTGCACAAGGCTTATCTGGATTTAAGTAAACCAATATGCCCCAGGCTCAAAGGGTACCTTACCTCGGAAGCCATAAACCTTGATAGCTCTTTCCATCAGAGAGAAACCTGTCACAGCAATCCCTCAGAAGAATAAACAGATGTTAGAGTTGTGAGGAGTAAGAAGAAATACAATGCTTGTTTGAACAGACAGCTCCTGGTTGGTATCTTTTTGAGCAAGGTAGAAGAAAAGTTCATATTCAATCATTTTAAAAAATAAAAAAATTAATTTTAAAAATCAAGCATTCAAGTTTTTAGCAGTTGGATTACTGCTTAAGTCAAAGGACTTAATTTCTTTTCTCAGTTTGGTTCAATGCCAAACCTATATTTATAGAAGATATATAAAAACATCTATATCTACAAAGATAGAAAAACATGTATCTTTCACACAAATTTTACTTTTATACAACTTTATAAATTTTCCTAAAAATACTCAAATGTTTTATTGTGAAAATTTCCAAACTTATAAAATATAGTAAAATATAACTATAATATAACTATAATAAAATTAAATGTATTGATGATAGCACATTTAAATTCTTTTGTATTAGACTTAAGGCTCTTAATTATGTTACAGAGCTTGTTCCAAAAAGACATGTGACTGGACAAGTAATATCTATATTTTTTCATTCTAACATAATTAAAATATTCCCACTAAGTCCAGTAGTTTAGAAACATTGCCTTTATTATCCCATGAAATACATTGCCTATCACTGTAGCTCAAAGGCATCTTTCTTAGCCACTGTCCTCATTTTTATCTATTTTCAAGGGGTGCGTGCTACAATTTCAATTGTTCCTTTAAGAAGATGCCTGTCTGCATGAACAAGATACAGACGCACACAATCTCATGTATTTTAAACACCAAACAATCAGATAAATTTATAACAATAGTTGCAAAAATGCAATGTCACAATTCCTTCACAATATGTGGAGATAAGGTATTAGAATTCTAACACATGCTTCTAATTCTGTGAAAAATAACTCATCAGTATAATAAAATGCAGCATGCTACTGTTTTCATGATAGAGAATATTTTTCACTTAGCTAAAAACACTAACTCTTAGAAATACTAATTTGTAATGCCAGGAATGTTGATCAATTTTTAAAAAAATCTCCAGGGTCCTTTGTGCATCTTGTGAAAAACTTTCATCTATTTGTACTTTAATTAATATTGGATTTATTAAAACCATATATCTGCTGAACTTTTGGAACCATTTTTTTTCCTGAGAATTTAACCATTGATTACAAATTTGGTAATTTCTCTACAAAATTGCATTTACAACTTTGCATGACTGATTCTTTTGAATACATCAAATCCTTACACACCAGACCAAACAAAACAAAACAAAACAAAACAAAAACACAGTGCAATGATTACAAATTATGTTATTAAGCCTGTTTAAGCTTATCCTAAAATTTCAACACTGTGGGTTTAACCCATTTCTTCACTTTGCTTTGTATCTCCCTAAAATCAAAGCTGTATTAGTATAATACCTGCTAAGTATTTGTGATTATTTTGATAGCCTGTTAAGTTTGTTTTAGTCCCACCATAATAATCAAGCACTCAAAACTGTGGAACCGACCTAGATGCCCCTCAAAAGATAAATGGATTAAAAAATGTGGCATGGGGCTGGGGATGTGGCTCAAGTGGTAGCGTGCTCGCCTGGCATGCGTGCAGCCCAGGTTCGATCCTCGCACCACATACAAACAAAGATGTTGTGTCCACCGATAACTAAAAAATAAATATTAAAATTCTCTCTCTCTCTCTCTCCCTCTCTCTTTAAAAAAATGTGGCATATATACACAATGGAATATTACTCAGTAATAAAAGATAATAAAATCATGGTATTTGCAGGTAAATGGATGCAGTTGGAGAAGATAATGCTAAGTGAAGTTAGCCAACCCCCAAAAAACAAATGCCAAATGTTTTCTCTGATATAAGGAGGTTGATTCATAGTGGGGTAGGGAGAGGGAGCATGGGAGGAATAGATGAACTCTCGACAGGGCACAGGAGTTGGAAGGAAAGGGAAGGGAGCATGGGGTTATAAATGATGGTGGAATGAGATGATCATTATTATCCAAAGTGCAGGTATGAAGACACGAATTGTTGTGAATATACTTTGTATACAACCAGAAATATGAAAAATTGTGCTTTATATGTGTAATAAAAATTGTAATGCATTCTGCTGTCATATATAAATTAAAAAATAAATTTTAAAAAAATCAAGCACTCAGGTTTTTAGCAGTTGATTTACTGTTTAAATCAAAGGACTTAATTTCTTTTCTCACTTTGATTCAATGCCAAACCTATATCTATAGAAGATATAGAAAAACATCTATATCTATAAAGATATAGAAAAACCTATATCTTTATCACAAATTTTACTTTTATGCAACTTTATGAATTTTCCTAAAAAATACTTAAATTTTTTATTGTGAAAATTTCCAAATTTATAAAATATAGTAAAATATAACAACTTTCTTAAAACCTCACCAATTTCAATATCTATTAATATTTTGCCATAATTATGTGTTCCACTTTCCTTGTTTCTTAACTATTTTAAAGCAAGTTCAACCACATCATTTCACCCTTAAGTACTTTAGTACACATCTAAAAATAAGGAAAGGAATATATAACTTCAATGTCATTATCACAGATAACAAAATTAATAATTCTTTGAAATGATTAATTCCCAGCCATGTTCAAATTATATATGCTGCATATATAATACAATTATTATATTTTATTTAGTTTAGTTGAACGAACATCAAAATGAACCCACTAATTGTATTTGTTGGATTTTTAAGCTATTTTTAATTCCTTCTAAATGTAGCAGAGTGTTGTGTTTGTTTGGTTTTTTTTGTTTGTTTGTTTGTGTTGTTTTGTTTTGTTTTTTCTATTTGTCTGACTTGTTGAAGAAGCCAGTCAGTTGCTCTCTAAAACATTCACAAATGTATGTGATTGCTTCCGTATGGTATCAGGAAAAGAACTTGTTTCTTCTCTTTCCTGTTAACTGGAAATTAGCACTACAGGCCTGAATTGATTCAGGTTCAATATTTGGGGGAAGAAGCTTAAGAGTACTTCACAGGAGGTGCCCTCTCCTTAACTCCTTAACAATGGATCACTTTAGGAGTCACATTTGGTTATCACACTTTTAATGGTGCTGAGATTAATCAGTGGGTTCAGGGATTGCCCAGCTTGCTTCCCTTCATTGTAAAGTTCTCCATCAATATTTCACCTAATGATTCTAGCATCTATTAATGACCATTAATTAAACAACTTATTTCATTAGTGTTTGAAAATGGTGATCCTGTAATTTTCTTAACTCTTTCTGTTAACTAGCTGGAGCCCTTCTGAATCCCTCTATAGATTAGTCCTATGTAGTTATTCTGAAAGATTTGTAAAGGGAGGCAGGATAAATTCTCAATTAATTTTTTAACTGCCACTATTTAAAGTAATGAGCCAATGTCCTAGCAATGTCCAACATGTTTCAATGAGCCTGGTATATTTTTTTCTCTCTCCTCTTCAGTCTTCCTCCTCTTCCTCTTCCTTAACTTGTTTGGCTAATTTATCATCCTGAACACACTTTCAAGCCCCTTTCCTCCTTGATTATTATGTGAGGCCACTGGTGATGATTCATAGCTCGATTTCCTTCCTGACCTATTATAATGTGTGACACTATAATACTTTATAATATTATAAAGTATACAAAACACGAGTATTAAGAGTAAAAGAAAAGTGAATAGAATAGGACATATTTGATTTATTGATTGCATAAACAATCAATGTTGGTATATCTGAGTGTGTTACTTCTGTTCCTATATTTAAAAAGTATATATGCTCCCCCCAGCACTGAGTAGTTCTTGGTTTAATTGCTGATTTTACCAAGATTGTGTTCAGAGTTCTGTGTGTTTTGTTGGAAGTAAATATATGTACATATGTTTATGCATATATGTGGGCATATGTGTGTATGTGTATATATGTCTATATGTAGATGTGTATATATACACATATGTATACATTATGTATATACACATATATGTGTATACACCTATATACGTGCATATATACTTCTTAAACAGTACATTAAACAGAAGTAACACAAATTTCTCTATTTAGGCCATCAATAAAATTAAACATGTCCTATTCTATTCACTCTTACTGTTATCATCCACGTTTTGTATTAGTTATAGTACAGCTATAACTATTAGCTATATTAGCTTTGTACAGGTTCAACATATTTCATTTAACCACAATTTTCATCATTATTATTTTAATGCTTAAATTATCACAACTTTGTCCCTTTAGCAGTGCCCCAATATCTTTCTAAGTGCCTCTGTTCTCTGGCAACAATTTTTTCACAAAACTGAATTGTTCTTCCCTCAAGACTTAAAATTAAGCTGTCGTCCACAGTCTCAGCTCCCTTTAGAAGATAATGATATTTATATCAGGTATAGTCTCTGCCCCACCCTTGCCCCTCACCCCACCCATTTCAGTTCTCACTGGCAATGCTAGTGTCTGCTTCTCTCTATTGAGGGCTTTTTCTAGTGGCTGGGTTCTACGTCCTCATAGGCAGGCAGAAAGTGCCAGGCAACTGATGCGCCCCCCCCCCCAGCAGCCCTCAACAATGATGACCTATGGAAGTTGGATATAAATACCCCAACTCCCTCACCGCAGGTGGGATAATGGTGAGGTGCACATTTCACACTGAATCCCAGGACTCCTAGTCACTGGCATTGGTAACCCATAAGACAATGAACCTCCTATCAGTTTCCTTCCCTTCATCATCTGGTTTTTCCATTCCCCGCTTTCCACTGTAATCCTTCCTTGTCTCAGTGCCTGCTTCTAAAGCAACCTAGATTATATAGTAGAGATCAAAAGCTGGGCCCTAGAAATCCTGCTGCCACTGTCACGGCAGAGCTAACCGATGCTTGTCCTTTTCACTGATTAACACTGATTCTATGTTTCAGTTTAACTTTGATGAAAGGACTGAACTTTTTCAAAGAATTCACCTCGGCTCAGCTAGCATATATTACACATTTATGTGTCAAGCACCAGACTGAGCTAAAAACAAAAGTAAAAAAAGCTGACAGTAAACAAATCAGACATTTTCCCATCAGAAAGTTGGAGAATTAAAAAGGTCATGTTTTGACATTCATAATCTTACAAAGGTCACGTTTTCACATAAGGATGGTTCTTGGGTATCTTTAAAAAAATAATGCTTATTTAGGAGAAAGAAATGCAAGTTTGGGGGACAATATTTATTGATACATTGTGGTGAGGGACTTCCTTACTTTGCCTCAAATCTTTTAAAAATCCTCTTAGCCTGAGGAGAAACATTTTCACACTAGATAATAAGCTGAATTCACAATCCATACCAACATATGACTTCCACTCTTACCTGCTGAATTATAAAACATTATGTCAAAAGTATTTTCTTTACTTGAGAATTGTGTGATTATTTTTTAAAGACAGTTTAAAAACTAGCTCAGAAGCTAGTTTGGGGCGTAGACTGTTCTAAACTGAGTGGTATACAGGGTAACTGTAAGTTCAACAATGAGGTATTTTAGAAATATATTTATGCTGATTGATTGTAAAGAGGAAAACCCACATTTCTTTCTGCTTGCTTGCAATTAATATGGGAATACATGATCATACACAATTCACTAAAGAACATATTAAGAATGAAATGTCTATACAGGAGAGGGTCCTGGTTTCTCTATCCTACCCTTAAAACACTGAAAATTTTCAAATTTACAATTAATCCTTCTACTCATGTGACTCTTCCACAGTGTTTACTTTATAGAGGAACTTCACCTATTACGGAAACTCTGTTGATTGCTTCCTATTTTCTATTCCTAAGAGATACCCTCCCTCTTGACAGATTCCCCTATCATTGTAGTACTGTGAGGAATAATACTTGCTAGAAATATCACTTATCCTCCCTGTCTCATAATGACACGTGTTTAAAGAAGTATTTGACTGACTTATTTAGCAAGTTCACATGCCAATGCACAGAATGATTCCACCAGAAAATACAGTGCATCCTTGTGATTTCATGCTGCTAATCAAACTTAAAAGTGGTCAGCTCTTGTTTTATCTGTTGTTGCTCTCATTTCTCACAATGTTATCCTTGAAACTCTACCTAGAATTCTGACAAATACATGAGTTTGATATACATTCAATACAAAAAGTACAGAAATAGAGAAAGAGACATTTTGCTACTTAATCAAGGTATGAGTACTAGTGCCTCATATTTTCAATTTATTCTTTTCCTTTTTTGTTTTTTTTCTCTTTCATTACTTCCTCTATCCCTCTTTCAGTTCCATTTGGAATATCCTTCTTCCCATTCTAAGTCAAGTTTAGAAAGTCTAAAGATCAATTCAGTGAGGAAGCCACTGGGATTTTGAGGCCCTTAATATAAGAAAAGCAAAATTCAAGCTTTCCTTCCAAATATTAAATGATTTTTGAAGTTCTAGTTATTCAATTCTATTTCTAACATCATATTACAGAGAAACTTTGCTTGAGACCTAGTTATTGTGCAATTTAGAATGGACATAATAACTGTGGCCATGAACCCATTGAATGTAACAAAAAATTTAGAACGTTAGGAACAGCAACTGGATAGTACAGAGGGCCACTTCTTTATCCTGAACTCCTGGCAGACACTATCAATCACTCTCACCTGCTGAATGTAGACCAGGCTTCTTTGCAGTGTTCCCAGCAGGACTATCACTAGGCCATTGTCAGCTCATGGATGGTAACATCCTTTGTGAGCACTATAAACTTGCAATACATTTTTGCCTGCCCCTTCAGGCAGTTTTATTGAGGTACAATTGACATACAAAAGACTATATGTTTTTAATATTTACAATTTGATGACTTTAGACATATGCAAATATCCATGATACATCCCCACAATCAAGGTAATAGGCATACCCAATATGTCCCAAAGTTTCCTTGTGCTCCTTTGTGCTTACTACCCACTTACATTTTGAAATGCACAGGACTATATTGTTGACTATAGCCACTATATTATTTAGCAGATCTCTATAACTTATTAATCTAGGATAATTGAAACTTCATATTCATTGAATAACTGCCCATTTCCCCTACCACCCAGCCCTGGGAAACCACCATTATATTCTCTGAGACTGTGAGTAGCATTATCATAGATACCTCACTGAAGTGGAATCATATGTGGCTACCTTATTTCACTTAGCATCATGTCCTCCAGGTTCACCCTTGTTGGCAGGATTTCCTTCTTTTGTAAGACTGAATAATCTTCCACTGTATGTATGCACTACATTTTCTTCATTCATTTATTAATGAATACTTTGGTTGCGGCTATATCTTGGGTATTGTGAATAACACCATAATGAACACGGAGTGTAGATATTTCTTTGAGATCTTGATTTCAATCCTTTCAGCTATTTATCCAGAAATAGGGCTGTTGGATCATATGGGGTTCTACTTTTATTTTATGAGGAATCTTCATGCTGCTTTCCATAGCTGTTATAGCACCTTTTTACATCCCTACCAACAGAGTACTAGGGTTCTAATTTCTTCACACCCTTACCAATAATTATTGTTTTTAGTGGTACCGGTCATTTAACCCAGAGCCTCACACATGTACCAGTGCTAAGCCACTGAGCCACATCCCTAGAACTCTTTATTTATTTATTTTTATTTCATTAAGTTACCTAGGCTGGCCTCAAACTTGCAATCCTCCTCTGCCAGTTTCCTGAGTAGCTGGGAGTACAACTATGTGCTGCCCTCCCCCCTCCCTCCCTCCCTCTCTTCCAGTTTTTTGCTGCTGTGACTAAAGAACCCAACCAGCACAATTGAAAGGTTTATTAGAGGGCTCACAGTTTCAGAGGTCTTAGTGCATAGAAGGCCGGCTGCATTCCTTGGAGTTCCAGGTGAGGCAGGACATCATGGTGGAAGAGTGGCAGAGGGAAATGTTTCCCATGTTGATCAGGAAGCAGAGAGACAGACTCTATCTGCCAAAGACAAATATATACCCAAAGCCACGCCCCACCTCCCAAGGCCTCTAGCCACACCCTCCCACTTCAATTACCACTCAATTCCTATTGGGGGATTAAATCAGTGATTAGGTTAAGACTCTTACAACCCAATCATTTCTCCTCTGAACCTTCTTGCACGTGAGCTTTTGGGGGACATCTCACATTTAAACCATCATCCACCCTTCCTTCCTTCCTTCCTTCCTTCCTTCCTTCCTTCCTTCCTTCCTTCCTCCCTTCCTTCCTCACTCACTCCCTCCCTTCTTTCCTCTTCTCTGCCTTGTTTGTTTGTTTGATAATAGCCATCCTAAAAGGTATTGGATGATATCTCATGGTCATTTTTATTTTCATCTCCTTAATACCTAATGATGAGCATCTTTTCACATACTTATTGATGACTTGTATGTCTTTGGAGAACTATTCAAGTTCTTTGCCCTGTTTTTCATCAGGGGTGTGTGTGTGTTGGCTACTGGTGGGAATTCCTCACACATTTTTAAAATTAACCCTTATCAGATATATAAATTTCTCCATCTTAGTTCTCATCCATAACATACCTCAACCAGAAAAATATGAGATATAGAAGAATTATTAAAGCAGTTTGCCTTCCCCCTGGGTTTTAAAATTGTGAAATTGCTGTAGATGTTGCATAAAAATCTTCTGTATTTCTTCCATGCTAATGATTATAAGTGAAAAGAACTGAAAAGAACCCCAATACCAAATTGGAAGTAGCAATAAATCAACTATTTAGAAAGTGCACACGTCATGGGTAAATTACTTTTTCCAACAACCCATGTAATAATGTTATCCCAAGCCAAGTTTAAATCTCTGGGCACTGTATATTATCTTGAGGAGAGCTAAAGTGATGTTCCTATTTATTTTTCTTCTCAGGTTTCTATGGAAACACCTTTTGAGGTCGCCTTTGCCAGAAAAGAATACTTTGTTTTATTTTTAAACAAAATGATAACAAATTCTACTTATATATGCAAAGCAAAAATGTTTGATAGATTTCTGAACCCAGGCTAAAATATGGTTTTATCATTTTCTCCAAAGAAAGACAAAATCATTAGAGACAATATTCCTAAGGGCTTTCATATGTGCATTTGAGAAGAAAATTATTCCTCATCCTTCAGTAAAGGGCATAGATTATTTATTTTGTTACACTTAGGAAGCTACTCTACATTTTCATGCAAAACTTCAAGCTATACACATTTTAAGGCCTGTAAAATTTCATGAACTCTAATTAAATTTTCAATTCAATTGCTTTCTTTTTAATGGTTTCTATTTATTTTTTAACATGGAATGTGTAATTTTTTAACCCATAACACACACACACACACACACACACACACACACACACACACTCAGCTATTTATTCCAGCTATAAAAATAAGGCCTTCTTCTAGAAGTATACACTGAGCATCTATATAAAATAGGTTAACTTCTCAAGAACATAGCACATTTGGAATAAAGTATTTATGTTCATTCAGACTTTAACTTCCTGAATTTTAGATTAAATTCAAAGTGTATGTCTGTCTTATCCATAATTCATTTTTAAGTTTCAGTCTCATTCAGTGTCAGCTTTGTTCTGTCTTTCACAAGATCTTGTTTGTTAGCCTACAAGGAATATATTTCAACCCCTATGACCATTTCAATTGCCCTTTATTTGGGGTCTACTTACTAGACCTATATGTAATATCGAAGATGCAAATGGACCATTGCTTTATCTAAGAGTTAGGGCAACTTTGGTTAGGAAAATAGAGTGTATGGTCAGGGACACCTATATCCTCATCTACATTATCAATGCTTGAAATTGATAATGTCAATTAAATGATTACTTGAGTAGTAACTGGTTAAAATAGTAGCAAGGGGAAATAGCTCATTATGTAGATGATGACTGCCTCTGAGGCAGAACTAGAAGAATAAGGTTGAGCAGGAGAATGTTATTCTAACATTCTTGATACTATCAAATTTTTTAAACTACAATATGTGTTGTTTAATGATGAAGATACATTCTGAGAGATGCATTGTTAAGCAATTTTGTCATTGCATGAGCATTTTATTTATACAACCTAGGTTGAAGGTTCATCACCGAGTTGGCCTCTTGATGCAATCAATCAATAGATTTGATAAATAGGAGATGGATAAGGTTGCTACTGCATAGCACATTTTTAGTAAAAGTTTTTTCTTAGTAAAGTACACTTTAAAATAATGAGTTAAAATGTAGAAAATGCATAAAACAATAACATAGAAGGCACAATAGGACATTCATTTGCTGTATTTCTGTGCACACAAACCTGTTAGCGTTTGTGTCAAATCAACTGAATTATTTATTCAGTTCATAAATAATACAATTATATGCAAAATGGATATTACATTGTCCCCTTCCTTTCAGTTACTTTTCATCTCTTAATTTTAAACTATTTAAGAAGACAATTTTTCTCAAGAAGAAACTTCAATATATATATTTCTGTAAAAAATATTAGCCTGTCTCTCTCTTTGGATTTTTGTCCCATCTTTCCATCCATATGTGAACTTTTACTGTCTACCCTCCCCCATCCCATGGTAATTCATTTTTTCTAAATCCATTTGCCTGCTCAGAGGGTGCCAATGAATCCAGCATAAATTCCCCTCATGGCTACATATATTAAGTTTATTTAAATGTATTAAATATCTGTATTTTTCCAAATTGCCCATGTTTATTTACATGCCTTTAAGCTTATCCTCCCTGTTAACCCTGTCATCTTGTTCCATGAAGCACAACTGGGTTTCCTTTATCAGTTTTGATCAGTAAGAGTACTTTGTGGAAATGGCCAGCCTTTCTCTCATCTGCCAGTTGGCTTGCTTTGCAGACAGGCCTTGTCTGGCCCACTTCTGTGGTAGCTTCTCAAAGCTCTGGACTCAGAGCATTGACCTCCAGCTACTGTGACAGTGTCTTTAGTCCTATGCTGAGGGCTGCTCCTCTGGATAACATAAATGTCACCCATCCATTGTATCCTCACAGTAGGTTGCAATAAAAAATCAAAATACATTAACCTCAGCCTCCATTCACTATAGTACATTGTCCAGAAGTGGTTTCTAATTCCTTCTTTTCATAAAATTTAAAGACAGCCTGACACTAGGCAGAACAAACCACTTCACCTTTGTCCCCACAGCTAAAAATACATGTTCCAAGACAGGTTTAAAATGAAGAAAGTGAGTTTTCTTTCAGCTGGAATGATTGACCTTTTTAAAGACATAATTACTAGTTCTAAAAGTTTATAGGCTTCAAACATGAGGCAGGAGGTTGAAATCCTTCATGAAATAACAGTTTTTTATTATGGAAACGTCAGTCTGGTATCTTACAATGTATGTGAAAAGTCAAACTTACAAAATTAAGTATTGTTTTTCAAATATAAAAGACATTCATTATTTGAAAATCTTTAAAGTTGTTTTAGAAAACTGATTCTCTGTGAATTTAAGATTTTCCTTGCCATAGGTCATTGACTACTCTAACCACTTTGACAAAGAGAATAATGGATAGAGAATTTTAAATCTATCAAGGAAGCATTGCTAATTGAAGGCATTAAGAAACAATTCCAGTTGCCAATATAAATTTACACAAATTTTAGATACAGAAATTATTGTGTAAAGCAGAAGGCACAGATTTGTTCAAAAGCTCAGAATAAGTAAATTTTTTCTCTATCTTTTTTGTTTTTTATTTATTGTGACATTTAAAATTTCAGGGATATTATATAAAAATCTGGACTTTTGGATTTTTCCTCAGGGGGAAAAAATACGGAGGATCTGGCAACTCATATTTCTACTGGCAACAAGCAACTGGAATTAAATAGCTGAGTTCTCTTGTGGGCACAGCCCTTCATACACTATGTGAGTTCCAGCTAAATCATCTGCTTAATGTTCTCAGGCATCAGTTTGATACTGTGAACACTAAGTCCATAGACTAGTAATATTCATAAAGTAATGAGCTTAACAGTTTTAGGAGGTCTTCATTATCCTATTAATAGCTAATTACTTTTCATCAATAAACAGTAATTTTATATTTGAACTCATTATAGTCAGAAATAGAGAACCCTTATGTGAAGTACAAATAAGCAGTAAAATAATTTTTATAACTTGGTTGAAAACTGAAACTTGCTAGTTTTTCCTTGTTGTACTACTATTTGATGTATTGTATGTCAGTCTATTAGACCTTCCTTAACAAAATACTGCAAACTAGGTGGCTTAAATTTTTATAAGAATTTTTTCACAAGTTCTGGAGGGTAGAGTCTGAGTTATGAGCCAGCAGAGCCACACTCTCTAAAGACTCTGTAGAAGAAAAATTCCTTGTCCCTTCCAGCTTCTGGGGGGTCCCTGATGTTCTCTGGATTGTGGCAGCACACTGCCAGGTCTTCCTTCATTATCACGTGCCCTTCCTCTTGTGCCTGTATTTCAATGTTCTCTCTTAAAGACACTAGTCAGGGCTGGGGATGTGGCTCAAGCGGTGCCCGGGTTCGATCCTCAGCTCCACATACAAACAAAGATGTTGTGTCCGCCGAGAACTAAAAAATAAATATTAAAAAAAAATTCTCTCTCTCACGCTCTCTTAAAAACAAAAGACACTAGTCATTAAATTTAGGACCCACTCTAAATATATAGCATTTCTTCTTGAGATTCATAACTTGATTACATTGGCAAAGATCCTATTTCCAAATAAGGTCACAGTCACAAGGTATGGGAAAAGAGGGGAAAGGTTTAGAATTTGACTAAACTTTTTCAAGGGATACAGTTCAACCCATTAGACACTGATCTTGCACAGATTTAAATACACCTGTAGCCCATTTTGTTTTAAATATTTAAGCTCCAATCACTTTCCAATTTAAATTAATATGTTTAACAAAATCAGGCTATAAATGTGAAGCTTTTCTTTTTGTTCTAAAACTAGAATCTTGACTGAATTATAGTCAGACACATCTAATAAGCAAGCTCTAAGCCACAAAACTAAACTGAAATAAAGAAGATCTTACAATTTAATCCACAAACTTTAATTCAGAGTGGCTATCATTTTCCTCCCTTTGACCAGAGTTTGTCAAGATGGGATGTGGCTCCCTGCAATGGTATGCTGGTAGGTTGATGCAAATTTGACCTTGTAAAAATCGCTGTAAAGTATTCAAGAATTTTTAAGGCCAACAGTAGCTTAAAATGGCTTTGGTGAGAGTATTCACAGCACAAAATTTGGCAGGTGCTTCAAATCAAAAGTCCTCATCCGCAGAAAATCAGCCAGGCAATTACCAACATAGCGCTAACCTCCACATTATCAAATACTCCACAGGTGACTTGGTAGTTTCAGAGAAAAGGTAATTAATTATTTATTTTTCCTTATCTGCATTTTATTAATGTTAAATGTAGGACTGATCATAACTGTACCCAAAATATTACTTCTTACAATCATTATTTTCTTCAGTGATGCTCAAGAGCAACATGGACAGCTGCAATCTAAAAAAAAATGAATTATTCTCAGTTAATAAATTTTCAGATCATTTGCATAAGACTGAAAATTTTAAATTGTTATCATAGTCTTACTATCTACAAAAAAATAGTAAATCGTTTCAGAAAACATAAAAGTAATGATGAAAAGGATAATAGAAAAATCTCTGTTCGAATATATAAACAGTATTCCAGCACACGTGTGGAAATTCAATATGCATGTGTTCTGACAAATATATTGAGTATAATGTTTATTTTCAAATTAAAAATGCAATGAGAAATATTTTAAAAGTAGACTACTTTGGGGAGATCCGGTGTGATGTATCCCTCTGTGTGCTATCTGCTATGAGGGTATGTGAAATAGCAACATGAAGGTAAAATTATCTTTTTCAAACAAAGCATGGTGACCTTTCTGGTAAACCAATTAAAGTTTATGGAAAAAGTATACAATAATGTTTCTGACATGAAATTGAAAAGCTAATCAATTTAAGGAGATATGACTAAAATCACAGAGGCATCATTCACTGCCATACTTTTCATAAGAAAAGTTCTGTTGCCACCCAGATGCTTGTTAAACTAGCTCCGATGGTAACAACTATCACATTTACAGAGAAAGCAGAAGGAGCTCTACAGAAAATCCCTTTATCAAATGGCACTACTAGATGTCATTTAATATCAGTTACAAACAACATGGAGGAACATATGCTATGACATGCTCATAAGAAAATGTACAACGGGATCAGAACTGACATGTAGCTGGTGTGGGTTCAGAAAGAGCTATCACTGGACAAGCTATACCCCAGTGGTGCCTGTTGTCATAATGCCTTCTGTACAGAGATTGGCAGTCACCAAGATGCCTTATCTCCACATGGTACCAAAGGAAAGGATTCAAATTGAAAAGATGGTCTAATTAATGTGCCAAACATTTATTATTATGTGACAGACACTTATTTTGGAGGCTTGAGATATACCAGTGATAAAAAGCAGACAAAATATCATTGCTTGTTGCGGTATTGGATGGTATGTGGAGGGAAACACCAAAAACCAAATAAATAAATGAATTAGATGGTAGATTCCTGGCCGCTTTTACCCTAGAGAAATGACAATTTCATACAGTTCAACTTATTATGTTAGGAGGTGATAAGTAGCATGAAGATAAAACAGGACAGGAGAAGGAGTTTGAGAAAGGGGTAGGGTGAGGGAAATGGCAGTGGAGGAAGGGAGGCCTTCATGGGTTGACCTGTTCAGGATGACCTGTTCAGTGTGCTGTTCAGAGAAGGGCAGAGAGTTGAATATAGGACTCAGTTGATAAAGCACTTGCCCAGCATGCATGAGGCCTTGGGTTCAATCCCCAGTGCAAGTGCATGCGTGCGCGTGTGCACACGTGTGCGCTCACACACACAGAGAGGGGGAGAGAGAGAGAGAGAGAGAGAGAGAAACACAGAAATTGGCAGAGACCAGGAGTACTTTCTCCACTGAAGAATGCTATCTGTTATGGAACAGATGATCATAGTCTTTTGAAAAGAGAGGCAAGATAAATTTATTTCTTCATAAAACAATAGTACCAGAAAAGATGGTTTATTTTGACTGGCTTAAGCGGTGCATGTCAAAGGTATGTCCATTATTTTAAATAGACTGAATACCTCACCTCCTGACCAAAATGGTACATACAATGTAGTATTGAGATTGAGGATGACAGGATTTCTTAAATAGACCAAGCAGCAAGACAAGTAATTTGACTGCCAAGACTTTGATACTTTTCCAGTGCTTCTCAGAGAAAGAAATTGGACTTCTTTTCAAACCCAATCCAGATCCTGCAATAGAATATGGGTTATGCTTTCAAAGCTGATTACTATCTAAAGAGTGAGTTGGAAAATGATTGGCCACATTTCTCAGCTGAAACTTTCAGGTTTGGTTTGTGTTAACTTAGCATCTTATAGAATGCTCAAAGGAGACTTGAGTGGAAAATTTCTTCATTATATGAATCCATATGCAGTCTGAAAATCTGGAATTGTAGGACAGAGCCAACAAACACTGCCATTTCTGAGGGTCTATGATATGATAAAAGAATTTCTAATTTTGCAGAACTAAAGACTAAGAAATTAAACCTACTGTAAATACAATATGATCTAGGGATACAGCCTTTGAATTCAATATAGGCATCCTGGAGAAGCACTAAAAACAGTATCCTCTCTCTCACAGAGATGATATGGGAAGAAATATAGTGCCTGGTTTTACCAGCTATCCCTTCTGCCTTTTAGGAGGACACTGCATTGGGACCCTCCAGGGCAGAGGCACTGAAGTTTGAGTGTGAATCCCAGCTCTTCCATTTAACTACCTGCATGACATTCAGCAAGTGACTTAACCTAACATGCCTCAATTTTCATCTAGGAATATCCATAACAATACCAACTTCACAGCATCTAAGGGACCATCAAATGGGTTGTTAATATGTATAAAAAATTTAGAATAGTTCTTAGTATACAATAAGGATTAAACAAGTAATAAGACCTTATATATTGTTGAGATGACTTGACAGATTTCAAAACATAAAAACCAGTGAAGTCTATATGTTACACGTTGAAGTCTGTAATATTCAATCAGCCTGAACTCAGTCTCAACTCACTCTGGAGGCTAATGCAATCAGTCAAGCCTAAAGAAATTTGTTCCAAGGGAGACTTTGTCATATAAAAATAAGATAAAGTGCTTGAAAATAGCTTACACTAAATTAAAACTACTCTAACATTTCATCTCACTCTAGTCAGAATGGCCGTTATCAAGAATACAAACAATATTAAGTGTTGGTAAGGATGAGGAGGGAAAGGCATACTCATGGGACTGTAAATTCATGTAAACAATCTGGAAAGCAGCATGGATATTCCTTAGAAAACTTGGAATGGAACCACCATTTCACCCAGCTATTCCACTCCTCAGTTTATACCCAAAGGAGTTAAAATCACCACACTATAGTAACACAGCCACATCAATGTTCATAGCAGCTCAATTCACAATAGCTAAACTGTGGAAGCTAAGTAGATGCCCTTCAATAGATGAATTGATAAAGAAACTGTGGTGTATATACACAAAGGACTATTATTCAGCATTAAAAGAGAATAAAATTATGGCATTTGCAGATAAATGGATGGAGATGGAGAATATCATGCTAAGTGAAGTGAGCCAATCTCAAAAAACCAAAGGCTGAATGTTCTCTCTGATAAGTGGATGCTGATCCATAATGGGAGGAGGCATGGGAAAAGTGGAGGAACTGTGATTGGGCAAAGGGGAGGGAAAGAGGGGCTGGGACATGGGGGCAGGAAAGAGGGTGGAATGAGATGGACATCATTACCCTAGGTACACGTATGACTGCACATATGGTGTGACACTACATTGTGTACAACCAGAGAAATGAAAAGTTGTGCTGAAGATGTGTACAATGAATCGAAATGCATTCTGCTGTCATGTATACCTAATTAAAATAAATTTTAAAAAATAAAATTAATTTTTAAAAAATAGCTTGCGCTATGCCTTATATGTTTCACTTTACCTTCACGTACATGTCTCCGTTGCTCCATAAGCAAACCATGTCCTGTTTCCTCAAAGGTTTACAAACAGCAGACTTTTAAAGTCTAAGTTTAGACTGTCTTATTATGTATTCAGCTAGATATTTAAAGCTTTGGGGAGTTCAAATAAGTTTTCTTTACAAGGTACTCTGCTCTGAATGTCCCCCTCAAATTCATGTGTTCAAACATGATCGCCAATATGACAGTATTCAGAGGTGGAAACTTTAGGGGTGAGTAAATTCTGAGGGTAAAACCTCCATTGATGGGATTAGTAACGTCACAGATGGGTACAGCGGGCCAGTTTGCACCATCTTCCCCTTCTGCCTTGTGAGGAGGACACTGCCCTGGGACCCTCCAGAGGATACAGGAAGAAGACACTATCTGGAAAGCAGAGAACAGCCCCCACCAGACAACAAGACTGAGGAGCCTTCATCCCGATTTCCTTGGCTTCAGAACTAAGAGAAATCATAACCTGGTCTGTGTTTTTTTTTGTTTCAGCAGTGAAATGGATTAAGACCCAAGGTCAGCTAAGCACTAAAAGTTGGTATTACCTTCAGTTAGTTGTACATTCCTAAGATATTTTGCTTTAATTATGAAATTTTGGACATGGAACACAGTGGTGTTTCAGATGGAGATTCAAACAATCTAAGCCTAAATTCTGCACAAGGACCTTAAAACTTCGGTGGATTTGAGCCGGTCACTGAGGACCCCAGAGCTTCCCTTTCTATCTTGAGAAAACAATAATTTTGAAAAACATGTGAAAATATTATTTAAACTTAAAATGTCATGCAGAGATTCAAGGACATATCCAGGTTTGCGAAGCTTATTTATTTATTTGGGGGCTTCTGTGAAAATATCAAATTATAAGTATAAAATTAGATTCAGAAGGGCATATTAATTTAGAGTGAGAAAATAATAAGTCACAACAAATTACAAATGTTAAGATGCTGACACCACAAACATGAAATCCAGCAATATAATATATGTATGTTTTTGACACACTAAAGTTACCCAAAACCCATGGTTTATATTAAAGTTCACTCTTGGTATTTTATATTCTGTATATTTGAAAAAAATGTATAATGGTATATATCCAGAATCACGGTATCATATAGATCAGTTTCATTTTTCTAAAAATCCTTTGTTCTCTACATATTCATTCCTCCCTCCTACCTCCTGAACCTCTAGCAGCCACTGATCTTTTTCTTGTCTTTAGTTGTGTCTTTTCCCAAATGTGATATTACCAGAATCATACACGAAAGCCTTTTCAGACTAGCATCTTTTACTTATTAATAAGCATTTTAAGGTCCCTCTATACTTTTCATGGTATATTCTTAGTGCTGAAAAATATTCCATTATGTGGAAGTAGCACAATTTATTTATCCATTCAGCTATATCTTGTTGGCTTCCAAGTTTTGACGATCATGGATAAAACTGTAGTAAACATCTCTGTGTGAATTTTTGTAGAGATGTATGTTTCCAACACCTTGCCTAGATAGCAAAGAGCTTGATTGCTGGATTGTATGGTAAGAGTAGTTTTAGTTTTATAAGAAATATATTCCAAAGTGGCTGTATCATTTTTCATTTCCCACCAGCATTGAATGAGAGTCCCTGTTGTCTGTATTCTTCCAATATTTGATATCATCAGTGTTCTGATTTGGACCATTCTGATAGGTACAGTGGTACAAGAACCTATAGTGAAGTGATATTTCATTGTTTTAATTCGCGTTTCCCTGATGTGAAGCTTCTTTTCATATACCTATTAGCCATGTGTATATCTTCTTTGGGAAGGCATCTGTTAAGGTCTTAGCCTCATTTTTAAAATCATCTTCGTTTATTTTCTTATTGCTGGGTTTTAAGAGTTATTTGTATAACAGTTCCATATCATATGTGCCTTTTGTGAATATTTTTCCTGTCTGTGGTATATCTTCTTGTTAGTTTGACAGTATTTTCACAGAGCAGAAGTTTTTAACTTTAATGAAATCCATTTTATTAATTCTTTCATTAATCATATCTTTGGTACTTTATCTAAAAATTCATTACATATCCAAGGTTATCCAAGATTTTCTCCTATGTTGTCTTTTAGGAGTTGTATAGTTTTTCATTTTCCATTGAGATCTATGATCCATCTTGAGTTAATTTTTGTAAAGGATGTAAGATCAATGTCTGGATTCATTGTTTTGCATATGACTATCCAATTGTTCTAGCATCATTTCTTGAAAAGGCTCTCTTTTTCTCCATTGTAAATCTTTTGTTCCTTTGTCAAAGATCACTTGATTATATTTATATGGGTGTATTCCAAGGCTCTCTACTCTATTCCATTGATCTATTTGTCCATTATTTTGCCAGTATCACACTGCCTTGAGTACTGTGTGTTTTAGTAAGTCCTAATGTCGAATTATGTCAGTTCTCCAAATTTGATCTTCATCTTCAATACTGTGTTGGCCAGACTAGAACATTTTTCTCTATATATAATCTTTAGAATCAGCTTGTTGATATTCACAAATTAATTCCTATTTTTTTTTACTATCATTGACTACAATTTGGGAAGAACTGAAATCTTGTCAATATTATGTACTCTTACTAATGAACAGAGACTATGTTATCTTTTAGGAGTTGTGTACTTTTCCATTTTCCATTGAGATCTATGACTCACCTTTAGTTAATTTTTGTGAAGTTCGTTTATTAGTTATTCTTTGATTTATTTTTATCAGAGTTTTATATTTTTCCTCAAATGGATCTTGTACTTATTTCATCAGATTAATACCTAAACATTTTACTTAGGAGATTGCTAATATAAATGCTATTTTGTTTTTGGCCTCATTGCTTGGATAAAGGAAAGTGATGGACTTTTGTATATTGTCCTTGTATCTTGTAACCTTGCTATAATTACTTAGTAGTTCCAGGAATTTTTTTGTTAAGCATTTTGAATTTTATACACAGATAATCATGTTATTTGAAAACAAAGACAGTTTTATTCTTCCTTCTCTGTGCCTTTTCCTTGCATTATTTATCAAGTTGAGGAAATTCTCATCTATTTCTAGGTTAATGAGAGAGTTTTTGTCACAAGTGGGTGTTGGGTTTTTTCAAATGCCTTTTCTGCATCTTGGATAAGATTCTGTGATTTATTTCTTTTTAGCTTGGTGATGTGAGAGATTATATTAATTGATTTTCAAATGATGAAGTAGCCTTGAGTTCCTGGGATAAATTCTATTTGGTCATTGTATATAATTATTTGTATACATTTTTTAGATTCAATTTGTTATTATTTTGTTGAGGATGCCAGCATCTATGCTTGTGAGATGTTGGACATAGTTTTATTCTCTTGCAATTGCCTTTATCTGTTTTTTTTTTTAAGTAGAATGAATAATCCTGGCCTAACAGAATGTTAGTAAATTAGTCCTCTGCTTGAAGCTTCTGGGAAAAAAAACTGTAGAAAATTGGTAAAAATTCTTTCTTAAATGTTTGATAGAATTCACTGATGAAACCATGTAGGCTGGTGCTTTCTGACTTGGAAGGTTATTAACTATTGATTCAAGTTCTTCAATAGATAGAAACTTATTTTGCTTTCCTTTCTTCTTGTGTACATTCAGCAGACTGTTTTCAATTGTTCTATTTCATCTAGTTTATCAAATTTCTGGGCATAGAGTATTTCATAGTATTTCTTTATTATATTTTAGTGTCCATGGAGTCTGTGATTATGCGCCCTTTCATTTCTATGTTATCAATTTTTATCTTCTCTTTTTTTAATTAGCTTAACCAGTGGCTCATTGGTTTTTATTGATCTTTTCAAAGCACCAGCTTTTGGATTTATTTATTTCTCTACTGATTTTCAATTTTTAATTTCATTGATTTATGCTCTAATCTTTATTATTCCTGGGTTTTGGCTTACTTAGAATATCATTTGCTTTTCTTTTTCTGGTTTATTAAAGTGGAAACAGGGGCTGGGGATGTGGCTCAAGCGGTAGCGCGCCGGCCTGGCATGCGTGCGGCCCGGGTTCGATCCTCAGCACCACATACCAACAAAGATGTTGTGTCTGCCGAGAACTAAAAAAATAAATATTAAAAATTCTCTCTCTCTCTCTCTCTCTCTCTCTCCTCTCTCACTCTCTCAAAAAAAAATAAAAAAAAATAAAGTGGAAACAGAATATTAATTTAAAATCTTTCTTCTTGTCTAATATATACATATATACACCAATATATATATATTTTTACATGAATTGATTTTCAAATGATGAAATTGCCTTGAATTCCTGGGATAAATTCCACTTGCACATTGAATACACACACACACACACACACACACACGTACAGATTTCCCTCAAAACATTGCTTTTTCTGTATCTCACAAATTTTGATTAATTGTATTTCAATTTTCATCCAATTCTAAATATTTTAAAATTTCTTGGGTTTCTTCTTTGATCCTTGTGTTACTTAGAAGTGTGTTGTTCAATCTTCAAGTATCTTGGGATCTTTCTTCTATCTTTCTGGTGTTAATTTATAGTTTAATTTTATATTCGTCTAAGAGCAGACAATGTATGATTTCTATTCTTTAATGTGGAAACCAGATGAGCCCCTGGTCTCTGGCTGATCCTGCAAAGCCAAGCCTGGGAAACATTCCTTGCCAAAAGGTAAGGATGTTAGCAGCCTTGACACAGGGCTCTGACGCTAACAGTTAAGTTCCAGTACAATGGGCTTCCCAGGTCAGCAGGATAGAGGCGAAATGTTTATAGCTCTGTAACTTTTTAGTGCCCAAAGAAGCCTCTTATTTACTCACAAATCTTAAACAATTTACAATGCCCCTATAGTTTAACTTCCTGATCATTATATAATTAACTCGTGGAACTAGTTCTGGGTCACTGTTCCCCCATCAGAGTGCAGTGTCCCATGGGGCCCCAGCTTTACTTGAAAATGATCTGTTTTCTTTGTATCTGTGTTTTTCTCCATTTCCAGTCACCCCTACTAGAGTGATATTTGTTGATGCTGCACAGGTGAAGGCACTTTAAAATTTGTTAAGATATTTTATAGACTAGAATGTGCTCTGTCTTGATGGATGTTCTATGAGAACTTGAAAATAAAGTATACTTTCCTGCTGTACAATTATATATGAAGGAGTCAATTAGATGTCAATCATATCCAGCAGAGTGATGGTGGTGTCAAGTTCAACTATGTCCCTATTGACTTCATTTCTGAAAGATAACTTCACAGGGTGCAGAACTTTAGGTTGGTAATTTTGTTCTCAGCACACTTAAAATATTTCACTTTACATTATTCTTTCTTGCATGGTATCATAGCAGGAGAAATCTGATATAATTCTGACCTTTTTTCCTCTATAGTTAATGTGGGTTTTTTTGTTTGTTTCCTTTCTGGGTTCTTTCAGGATCCTTTATTTTTCATTTCTGGTATTCCATAGTTTAAAATGATATGCTGTCATGATTCGAGCTCTTGCGTGCTCTTACTCAATTCCCTTCCTCAGAGACAACTCCTCCTCTTCAGTTTAATTCTCATCGAAGATGAGTAGTGAGATGATCCAATGCCCAAGCAGTTTACTCTGGCAATGCTTTTGTAAGACAGAAAGCAGGAGCAGGCCAGTGGCATGGGCCAGATTTGGTCAGTGGTCAGATGCCTAACTAATTGGGTGGGACTCTGTCTGGAGCCCCTTCTCAAGGTTTGGGGACTTTTCCTCCTTTTCTTATATCTGTTTTCACTTTTTACCAGCTGGGTCTTTCTCTCATAAAGGGAGTTTAAGCCATTCTCACAAGGGTAAGCTTTGTCTAAGGTTCATAAAAGTTATATCTGGGCAACTGGGATTTTTAGGTCTCATTGCCATAGAAACCCAGTAATCCCTAGACCTGGTTGCTAGGAGAGTCTGAAAAGTCCTGTTGTGTTAGGGTCTCTGGAAAGTCCCCAGGTCTTTTTGTCATAGAGATTTGAAAAGTCCCCTGGGCCTTGTTACTATCATTAAATGACATAGAGCGTTGGTCTTGCAAGATGCTTAATTAGGCCTTTTTGCTATCCTTAATTTTATAGCCAAGAAATATCACTCATAGCATATTATAAATACCTCTGTAGTTTTTAAGTTTTGTAGGTTTTTTAAAAATTTATTTTTGGCACTTACCCTGCTTAGTGTCCTTGAGTTTCCTGTATCTATGATTTGTGTCTAACATTAATTTGGAGAAACTCTCAATCATTACTTTTTCAAATAGTGTTCTATTCTTCACTCTCTTCTCCTTATATTATTTCTATTATGTATGTGTTGTATCTTTTGTAGTTGTCCCCTAGTCCCTAGATATTCTGTTCTGTTTTTCAGTCTTCGTTTGTGGCTTCTCAGTTTTGGAGGTTTTTAAATGACATAGCATCCAACTGAGAGATACTTTCTTTCAGCCATGTCCAGTTTACTATTAAGCCTATAAAAAGCACCTTTCATTTCTGTTGTAGTATTTTTGATCTCTAGCATTTGACATGCTAGAATCTCTATCTCTCTGCTTACACTGCAGGCATCTCTCTCAGTTCTGTATACTTTATCCGTTATAACCCTTAACATATTAGACATTGCCATTTTATTAAATCCCAGTCTGATAATTCCAACTTGCTGCCTGTTGGATTCTGATGCTTACTCTTTCACTTCAAATTGCTTTTTAAATGTCTTATAATCTTTTTTTCTTGATAGTAGGATATATATGAGTTAAAAATAACTGCTGCAAACTGGGCTTTTGATAATATGGTATAGGATGTTATGGGAGGGGAATCATTCTATAGTCCCATGATTAGGTCTCAGTTTTTTAGTGAGCTTGGTTCCCTGGACTTTGAAATTCACCTGGCCTCTCAGTGTCCTCACCCTCCTCAACTCCCCAACTTACATGTGTCAGAGTATCTAAAGTAGGCTAAAGTTGAATATTTCCCTTCTCTCTTATCTAAAATTGGGTATTTCCCCTTTCCCTTATTGGTTAAATGAAACTCTGACTAGTTTGGCTCTGGTTTCTCCTGAGAACTGACACTGTTAAAAAGAAGAAATTTCTCTAATATGTGTCAAAATGCTTTTTCCCCTTTCCCCCCTGCTATAAATATGTTGGAATTTTTCTCTATGAAATTTACTGTGAGAACACAATGAGGTTCCTGTAGATAAAACTCACAAAAGTGTAGGGGCCAGTAATTTGGTCTCCCTGAAGATTTTTTTTCTTTGTTTTTTGGGGTTTTTTTTGGTACCAGGGATTGAACCCACGAGCACTTCACTACTGAGCCAAGTCTCCAGCTCTTTCATTCATATATATATATATATATATTTAATTTAGAGACAGGGTCTCGCTGAGTTGCTAAGTGCCTTGCTAATCTGCTGAGGCTGGCTTTGAACTCTCGATCCTCCTGTGCCTCAGCCTCCTGAGTTGCTGGGATTTTAGGCATGCACCACTGCACCCAGCCTCCCTAGAGCTTTTAACTGTCAGAGTCGTCCACAGTGAATCTCTAGCAATTCATCAATTACAATTCAATTTTTCCTACCCAGCCAGCACTGATTCCCATGAAAGTTTCTGCTGCTGATTCTCTGCTCTAGTATACGCATCCCCATCCCCACCCTGCATCTTTTCAGTCTTGGGAGAAATGGTTGCAGTGTCCTTACCTCTCTTGTGGATCTCAGAAGGGTAGTTGACTCCTTTGACTATGCAGTTTTTAGTTTTTCATTTGTTGGAATGGAATGTCAACTCCTTACACATGGAACAAGAAACCAGAAGTAACATAACATTTTTATCAGTTAATTACCTGGCGTTCTATTATAATGGATTCTTCCTATTTTTTAGCTCACACTCTTTAAAACACTTCTCCTATGTAATGTTTTTAATATAATCTTCATAGAAAGTATAGAAAAATAATTCTTAAATTTCTCTAACCTGATTAACTGGATTTTAAAGTTTCCTTCAGCTTCAGATTTTATTTCTGGCAATGCCCTGTTCATTTTCTGGGTTGCTGTAATGTTGTGGAAGACCTGTATAATACAGTGTCTTTTATAGGTAAACTCTATAATCTTAGATTATTTCATGTTTTCTTGTCCAGAGACTAACCTAAAATATTATTTGATTTAGTGATACCCTTAACCAATTTGTGCTAGAACTATATTCTCTTCATCAGTTTTCATAGTACTTATATCAAATCAGCAAGAAAGCAAAATGTTTTCTCAATATGTCGATATGGTGAATGCTTCTTTATTGCTTGGGTTATTGAACAATTCAAAAGCCTAATTCATTGCTTCTACTAAAAATGTATCCTGGAAGTTATTCTTCATTAAAGTGGTTAGCAATAATTCAGATGTGTGCAAGCCACATAAATCCACTAAATGTATTCCCAACTTTCTTCCCTTTGGTTGAATCTCAAAGATGTATTCCTGGCAATTCTGATACTCCCAGACATAGAAAATATGACAGAGGGGGAAATTAGAATAGAAATAGACATTAGCTTTAACCAATTACAGTTAAACTACCCACTTTTCAAAAAGTACTAAAACTTTTGACTATGTGAGCATGTGCTTGAGCAGTTCAATTTTTTCTACCCAGCACTGATTCCCATGATAGTTTCTCTCCCAGGATTTTGGAAGTTTCCCATGCAGATGAAGCTTAAGTTTCATTAGCTTCTTAGCAAATCTATCTCTACATATTTAACTCATCTACCCATTGTAAAAAAAAATCTATCTATCTATATCTATCTATGTCTACATCTACATATACATATATAGTCTTTTTCTCCTTACTTCTTCCTAAAGCCTTGGCATCAACTATTATATAGGGAGCTCTGGATAAATGTTTGATGAATGAATAAAACAGGTAATGCTATGATAATACAATCAGTAAGAATTCAATTAACCATGTAGTATAAAATAATATAGAAAGAGATTTAAAATATACTACAATTATCAGAATGGTATCATGACAATATGGCATTAAGTTCCAAGAACTTTGGAGCCAAGATTCCTAGCTCCATCATATAAAGCTGTGTCTCGATCTTTTCTGTGTCTCAGTTTCCTCTTCTGAAAATACAGAGAGTATGCTAGTAATACTAATAGGGAGGGGTTGTTAGAATAAAATGCTTAAAGAGTTTTAACATGTAGTAAATATTTGTAAACTTAATTATCTTTTTCAAATAAAACCCTTCATGTTATTGCTATTAAAATGTGAAAACACAATTAATACCTGGGATAATTACAATGATGCATAAACTAAGGATAAGAAAAATAATGAAAGCCAGGGTTAAATAAATCCATGAAATGAAAAATATCATACGAGATAAGATTCCTTCTTCTTGATAGAAGTAGGGAGCAAAGCTGGGTTTTGAACCCTGTAAACCAGGCAAGCTCAGCTAAAGCATACCTTGTACCAGCAGTGACTTTCCTATTTGTCTTGTTACTTGCAAAAAATACTGGAGAAAAATATCAGTCCTTAAGCCTCAAACACCTCTCCATCTTTCTCATCCACTTCAACTTTTACATAATGGAGAAGCATTTGAATTAGTCAAATTTTCTAGGAGAACGCTATGCCCCCGTTATGAGCTAGGATTTACCAAGCAGGGGCTGACAGTGGTTGTGGAGGGTAGGTTGGAATAAAATGAGTACTTCATTTCTTTTGCTCCTAGTGATTCTCTGGAACAAACCAGACAGAATACAGAAAAATGGGCATCTGAACCTGAGATCGCTTAGTATTTTCATTTGCAAAATAAGAAAGAGAAAACTTTAAAGGCATTACACCTACTAGTAAGAATAGTTTTACATTTTTTTTAAACTGCAAATTTTCATTATGCTAATCCAAAGAAATTTCAAAGGCTACAACATATTTACTCTCAGAATTATAATTCTCTGATCTGAAAAATAAGTTGAAACAACTCATAAGTTATCATTCTTTTGAAACTGATCCAAATTCTCTTAAAGAAAGCCTCTATTTGTCTCTAAACGTTACTGCCTCCTCCAAGATAAAACACCTATGAGTACCACCTGAAAGTTGATGTTCCCGTTAGAGCTCATGAAGACATCCACCTTCCCCTTGAATTACTTCTTCAGTTAAACCTGTTAGTGTAAATTATGGTGCTCCTGGAGCCTTATAGATTTGCAAAGTATTGTTTAGCTAAGAAAAATATGAGCCATTCAAGTGATCAGTTAAAATAGTTTCATCATATATTTTTTGTTATATTTTTGTTTTTTGACAGTGCTGGGGCCTTATGTGTGCTAGACAAATGCTTTACCACTGAAATACATCTTCAGTTCCTCATGCAGGGTTTGAAAAAACTGATGTCACATGTCTATAATGTAAATCATGTGCCGATTCTGGAATTTTGGACTACATTTGTGGATATACTAAAAAAATTATTTTTAAAACAATTCTTGGAGGTGATTTCCATATCCTAATGCTGGGAGAAATTTGAATATGTAACAAAACACTTAATAAGTTTTTTAAATTAATAGCAACCATAATCATGTTGATTTTTATCTGTATGCAAAAAATAAATACCTTTAATACAACTTTGCCTTTTTTGAATTTTTAAATTGCAGTAAACAATATATATATATATATATATATATATATATATATATATATATATATCACAAATTTCTCTGTTCTACCAGTTTTAGTGCTACAATTCAGTGGCAATATTTATATTAACAATATTGTACAATCAGTTATTTCCTAAAATTTTTCATTGTTCCACTGTGTTTCCATTAATTAATATTTCCTTCTTTTTCTCCAACCAACCCCAGTCCCTAACAACCTTAAATCTACTTGCAGTCTCTGTTAATTTGTCTATCTTGTAAGTTTCATGTAAGTGATATTGTCCTTTTATCTGAATTTTTTCACCTCATATCACATTTTCAAGGTTCATCCATGTCATAACACATATAAGAACTTCATTCCTTTTTAAAGCTGAATAATTTCCATTGTATGTATATACTACATGTGTTTATTCATTTCCTATTGATTAATATTTGGAGTGTTTCTACCTCTTGACTATTGTGAAGAAGCTCTACAATGAACATTGAAATGCACGTAGCTGTTTGAATCCCTGTTTTCAATCTTTGGAACATACACTTAGGAGTGGAATTGCTGGATTATGTTGTGATTCTTTGTTTAACTTTTTGTAGAATTACCAAATTGCTTTCATAGTGACTGTGACATTTAAGCTCCCACTAGCAAGGTAAGAACGTTCCAATTTCTCCGTATCTTTGCCATATTTATTTATTATTTTATTTTTAGTAGGAATGAAGTGGTACCTCATTGGAATTTTGACACGTATTTCCCTAGAGACTAATGATTTATATCATCTTTTTGTGTATTTATAGATCATTTGTCTTATTTGGGGAAGTGTCTACTCAAATTCCTTGTCTATTTTAAAACTGAGTAGTCTTTTTGTTGTTACATTTTAGGAGTTCTTTATATATTCTGGGAGTAGCATTAAAACCTTATTATGTGTATGATTTGTAGATATTTTGTCCCATTCTGCAGTTTATCTTTTTTTACTTTCTTGATAATGAGATTTCTGCCTTTTTAAAAATAGTATTTAAATGTTTCTCTTTAAGATAAAAATGGATACAGAAGTATTCAAAATACTAATTGTGGCAGTAATTGAAAATGCTATACTTGAAATAGATTTTCCTCTCAACTGATTCACTATTCTTAATGTAGAATAGATTAATTAACTTTGGTTCATGTGTGCATAAATGAAAGCTGGATTTAATTAAAGTATTTCTATAATAAAGAGTTTTTCAGATTAAAAAGAATGAAATTAGAGACAAAATGAACATTCTTTTCATTTATAAAACAATCTTCTCACCTTAAGTCTGAGAAATCACTTACATTATTAGAGTTAGGTCATATTGATTAGAAGAGGATCTATTGCTTTGGAGGAAGGAACTGCATAAGTTTAGTGGAAAGAGAATATGTTAAGTCAGCAAATTCAAAGAAACGTGTATAGGTTCATTACAGATTGTAGAAAAAAATAATTGCCTTTTCTAATTTTAGGGATCACAAAAATCAGAGGAGACAAGAACCCAGTTGAGACCAAATTGGGAAAATTCTGCTCCTCATTTCCTTGCTATGACACCTCCTCCTCAAATTAATGATATAATAAATGAAAAATACCCTGAACACAAGTCATAGAATCAGGGGTGGAACTAGCTCCATCTCAGAATAAGGGATGGGGAGGAATTTAAAGCTTCAGAACTGAAGAAGAGACACTTGATTATAGACAACAGAGATTATATTGAGTATGTTACCCAGCCATTAAGAAGAATGACTTTATGACATTTGCCAGTAAATGAGTGGATCTAGAGACTATCATGCTAAGCAAAATAAACCAATCTCCAAATGCCAAAGGTCAAATATTTTTGCTGATACTGGGAATCTAACCCACAATGAAGGGGGAGAGAGAAAGAATAGATTTCAGTAGATTAGACAAAGAGGAATGAAGGGAAATGAGGGGAATAGGAAAAAGAAAGTGGAATGTATCCAAAATAATGTTTTCCATGTACATATATGAATACACCATAATTAATACCACAATTGTGTACATTCATAAGAATGGGGTTCTAATTAGAATAAGATATAGTTCATGCTTGTATAATTACATCAAAATGAATTCTACTGTCATATATAACTAATAAAAAAGAAAATTTTAAAAAAAGAAAGAAAAAGAAAATAAGCTCATAAAACAAAAAGCTGAAAAAATTGTGTCTTCATAATATTATTCTAGAATCTGGTCTCTTCTCATGAGTTTTGAAAAGGAAGAAATGTAAACAGACTTGACAGAATCACAAATACCCAAAGTTTTCAATCACCCTCAAATTCAATGTATACCTGAAAATGCATAGAGTAATTGTATTCCAATAGCATTACCACTTGAAAAACAAGTATAATAGAACCTGACAATTTCCCATGGAATTTAAAATTAGAAAAATATTTTCCAGGAAATGAAACTATTTCTTTAGTATATAAATAAAGGGAAAGTCCCTCTTGCATAATTCTTTAAAATATATATACAACATACATCAAATGATAATTCAGTTGAAGATAAAATAGGAAATAATAATTATCTAATACCTATTTTTCAGGGATCAAAAGACCATTCACACACAGGCAAATATACTGATTATTAAAGAGGTTTGTATGTCTAGTTATGAGCTATTACGAATAATACTACCATGAAAAAAGTGGATTTGTCCTACAAAAAATAAAATTAAATTAGGGAAAAAAATAAGCTTTGTATGGCCCAGGTCCTATAATTCCAGAGGCACAGGACGTTGAGGCAGGAGGATCTCAAGTTCAAAGCCAGCCTCAGCAAAAGCAAGGTGCTAAGCAACTCAGTGAAACCCTGTCTCTAAATAAAATACAAAATAAGGCTGGGGATGTGGCTCAGTGCCTCTGAGTTCAACCCTTTCCCCACCAAAAAAAAAAAAAAAAAAAAAAAAAAAAAAGCTTTGTATGGCTAAAAATTATAACTAACCCAGGTAAGTGGGAAGAAGATATTATTCTCACTACCAGATTCTGCTAAGCCAATCAATATGTCTTATTACAAAGTGTATGGGTGTGTATGCAATCTTTCATAACAAAGCCAATTTCAAAATACGTGAATTTTCATGTCTTGTTATGTGAGAGGAAGAAAGGTCTTTTCACAGTATTACTGAATCACCAGTAGCTCCTACGATAAACCTTGTAACTAAACTAAAATGTCATATATACGTGTGTGGATGTGATTAAGTACCCCAATTTCCCTCACGTTCCCCCTGCAGCATTGTGTGTGCAATGATGGTGCTCATTTGGAGCTTTTTGCATTGTGTTCCAGTAATGTTGCTCTGAGATGATGGGGAAATAGTACTGCCTTGTGGGCCATTGGTTAGGACCCCAGCCTTGCCCAAGAGGAGTGGCAAGGGGCTGATTTTTGGAAGACCTAACTCTGGGTCCCTCACTTTTCCTGTCTGGACTTGAAGGTGTCAAGATTAAGGACACTCCTACATGTTGAAGAACAGTATCTCTGGTGTAGGTCACAGGCTGAAGAGAGTGGGGGAAAGTCAGATTTATGATTCAGGCAATAAAGTTACACAATGCTAGCTTTACCACTTTCCCATTTTTTCCCCATAGTAAACTTATTTTTAAATGTGAATTCCTGGCCTATGGGAGAATGAGATCCATGTTGGGTGTTTGGTTCATTAACTGTTGCAATCCACCATATACCATGGTCATGCATGCCTGTAATCCTAGCAACTCAGGAGGCTAAGGCAGGAGAATTACAAGTTCAAGGCAAGCCTCGGCAACTCATCAAAGCTCTTAGCAACTTAGCAAGACCATGACCATGTTTAAAACAAAAAATTAGAGAGGCTGAGGATATGGCTCAGTGGTTAAGTGCCTTTGGGTTCAATCCCCAGTACAAAAGAAAAAAAAATGTTGCATCCCCAATGTCTACAATACCCTGGAATACAGTTAGCAATTAATAATTATTTGATGAAGAATGAATGGGTTCACTGAATTATTGGAAAATTAGGGAGACTTCATATAATCATTCTTAATACTTGATTCATATTTTAAGAAAACAAAACAATGTCGCTGACAGCGGGTGGGAGAGAAATTCTCAAGGAGAAATTCAATCTGGGAACAAAAATCTGTGGCTGAAACATAAAATTGTTTTACCCCCTGTAACAATTCTTCTGCTTCCAGTCTAGATGGTCTAGTTTTTATTTGCCAGGGCAGCTCTATGTTTGGATGCAGAGCAAAGACAGTAAATGGGTATGTCCTGAGAGCTGCATGATAGAAGCATTATTGATGGTACAGATGAGAATTAAACAGGGAAGAGAATAAGAAACAGTTTAACCTAAGTTCCTGTGCAACTCAGGGGTCCTTAGATGGCTCTCCAGCCTTAATCTAGATTTCAAGGGAGAAGAAAGCACTGTGCTAGGCCCTTTGTATAAGCCTTCTCATTCAATTCCAAATAGTCCTTTAACTTAACAAAAAGAACCCAGATGCTGAGAGCAATTAAATAGCTTAGTTACTGTAGGTGGTAGAGCTTGAGAATGATTGCGCCTACCGTCAAACTTGGATATGTCCGATTTTAGTGTTCACCTTTGCTACTCTGGGGCTCAGTATCAACGGCTTAATCCTAAATTTTGCATTTTTTACCCTTTATTGCACTGATAATAGCAAATGACCATTTCTGCATATAAATGAGCTGTTTCCGAATTACTACTTGTGTTTGTATGAGGAATATGGGTATGAACCTCTGCACTGAGGAAAAATGCCTGATCATGTTGAAGGATTAACAACAGAACCAAAAATAGACCATTAAGGAAGTGAATAGGTGGCTTTTAGTGTCAGGTTTAATTAAGAGTGATAACTTCATTAGCAAACTGTTCATTTCTTGTGTGGTTTCTGAAGGTTTGTTTTTTTTTAAATAGCTTTAGCCTTAGGAAAAAATCCAGAGAAGTTTTCATGCCTTTGTTAGCCTGTGTAAAATGTTTTCTGTGTGCATCAAAGACCATTCTAGGTAAGATAATAAGTTTTATGGATATGTGCTTCTTAACATGACTACATTCCTGAGCTGCTACCCATTAATACAAGAAAACTCAGCCATATGAATCATTAAAACAGCAAGAATGTCTTATAATCTTTCTGTGGATCCTTTCTTCACAATTCATTTGTTTGAACCATTCAGTTTCTTCCCATGCCTGAGTCTGAGTCTCTATTTTCATGTGCTTTAAGAACTAGAGAAAGTATCTGAAGTATTGTTTTTTAAGAATATTGAATAGGCTGTTAGGTCTATTATCTAATAGGGCATCATGGGTAAATGTTGGTTCTCAAATGAAAAGTTCTAAGGAAGCTGAGTTGAAAAATCATCTCATAATTAATATGAAGTATTTGACTATGGATTTTACTCTCTTGTCATCCAGTACTTAGGGAATAAATTTGGGGAGTTGGAGGGCAGGTTTATTGAAGACCTACTATGTACAAGATGCTATACTTTATATATGCTAATTCATTACTCCTTATAACAATTCTGCAAAGAATTTCCTTTTATTCCCATTTTATAATTGAGGGAAACAAGGATTCCTCAAGCTAGACATTATATAATCTGTCCAGTATCACATTACTAGAATTTGACAGAGGTAGGCGATGAAAGCTGGTGAGTCAAGCTCCAAGTTCATGCTTTATGTTTCCATACGAAAGAATACTATTTTTAACTAATTGCATCTTTTAAATTTCCTCATCAGTAATTTCCTCATCAGTAACTATTTGTTCAACAAGGTACTTTCCGATATAGCACTCTGTTTTTTCTCCATTGTGAAATGTGTTAGACACACAGAAGGGTGTATAAAATTAATATGTATAGTGCGAAGAATCATAACCCAGTGAACAATGTATCCAAATTAAAAAAAGGACCTCCCTGTACCTCCAGAATCCTCTGAAACCCCTCTATAATTACTATCTTCTCTTTCCCCTACAGAGGCCACCACTATCATGTTAGTCATGTCTTTGTGCTTATTTATAGTCTAGTACCCATGTAAATATCCCTAAACATATTTTATTCCCCTTTGAAGAAACTAATCGCAAGAATAAATCTAGTTCTACAGGAAAAGTCAATATAGCCACAATTAGAGCACAGTTCCCAAGAGAAGATAAACAGAACAGAGTTTCTAGGGCATAGCCTGACTTCAGCTTCCCCCAAAGTTTACAGGGACTCCTGGGAAAATTAGTAGGCAAGGTGACAGATGAATGTGAAAAATACAGAATTCATTACAGCTGGACATCTGGCAGAGCTGCAGTGACAGGACAAATGGAAAAAGTTAGCTCTGCATTTTCTACTTTAGGCCCACCAGGGCCTACCAATAGCTCTCAGGGGCATATTTAAGAAAACACTTCTGTTGAGCAACTCAGGCAATATATCTGACCCTAGTAGCTTGGAAAAGAAAGTAGAAATTTCATTAGAAATTGGTATGGACAACATAAGGGCAGAATGCTCACTTGGACAATCTGTCCTAGGTTTCAAAGTAGGTATCGTGAATATCAGAGCAGACATTTCAGTTTCCACCCACTACTAGATAGAGGTTAGCGTTTCTGTCTTACAAGATTGAATACTTAGTAAATCCTTTGGTTTTTCCTTTAATATCACTGAATAATCACATGTTAAGAACACAAATGAGGTTCTATAACTACAAGATTTGTTCTAACAGTGGCTCAGGAGGCAGAGGCGGCGGAGCGTGCGTTCAAAGCCACCCTCAGCAACTTAGTGAGGCCCTAAGTAACATAGGGAGACCCTGTCTCAAAATACAAAATAAAAAGATTGGAGATGTAGCCCAGTGGTTAATGGTTAAATGCCCTTGGGTTCAATTCCTGGCTGAAAAAAAATGTACTAGGATTAAAGGCAAAACCTAAATAGACCTTTCTGAATAAAGCATAAACCACAGTTCTATGGATTCAGTTAAGTGTTACAAGAACAAAACTATTCAGGGGAAGGTCTCAAAATTCACTGTTTTAGAAGATTATAAGATGGCGGCCAAGGGAGTGCAGCACACCAGTACGCTGCGCCACTGTGTGGGAGAAACACGAGGTGAAATGGCTGAAGGCTACCTTGGTGGGAATCCCCAGTGAAATTGAAGTGCTCCAGAATCTAGAGGTCAAAATTCCAGCGCGCGGGATTCGGCTGCAGGGGCTTCGTAGCGGGCGATTTCTCCGCACGGAGCGAAGCAGTACTTGGTCGGCGGACTGCCCCGTGGATGGAGTCTGGGACGCGCCCGAGTTAATTAGCCGCGAGTTACCAGAGAGGGATTACAGCGAAGCGGATTCTGCAGGCTCCTGCCAGTGGCACACTAGCCGCGCTGAGTGCTGAATTCCAGCTTTGAAATACAGGAGAGAATCGGTCCAGTTCGTTTCCCGACACCGGTCGGAACACGCAGGAGAACTGCAGCCGCCATCATGGAGAGCTGACGCAATCATCCCTGTTTTCTACTGATCTCAGCTCATTCAACTACAGAACAGGTGATTCCAGGCTGGTATTTGCCTGCGTCGCGCAGACAGATCACTCAGGCTCGGGATTGGAAACTCTGAGGAGAATACTCTTCAGGCCTCACCCCTGGCAAGGCGGGCGCCGGGCTTTGAGCGGCCAGATTCTAGTTCCCCGGGTTGCTTTGGCCCAGGGCGGGAGATCCTTCTTGGCCCGGGGCTACGGAACCCGCGGCGATTGTGTCTTTGACCCTGCCCCTGTCTGAGCGTACACTGAGCTGGGAGAGGTTGGAGCTGCCAGGCCTGGGCAGGGGCCGCCTGGGCCTGAGGCTGGGGTACCTATGTGGACCCTGCTCCGAGCAGAGTGTGGCAGGGATCTGAGAGGCTGGGTTCTGGCCCTCGTGGCTGCTTGAGCCCAGGGCCACGGAGCCTGCGGGGACCGCGAGCTGAGGCCAGCCACAAGTGAAACTTGCGACGAGGGGCAGCGGGACTCTGTCTCCTGGAACAGTTTTGACCCGGAGCTGGAGAGCCCGCGGGAAGTGCGTCTTAGACTCTGCTCCAAGGGGAGCGTACACCGAGCAGGGAGAGTTTGGTGCCGCCAGGCTTGGGCACCTAGCAGGGAGAGTCTGGTGCGGCCAGGCTTGGGCTCCCGGGGCGGCTCTGGCCTGGGTTTGGGGAACCCGCGGCGGTTGCCCTGAGGAGCCTGCTCCTAGCAGAAAGTGGCGGGGATTGGAGAGACCGGCTCCTGGCTCCCGAAGCGGCTCTGGCTCAGGGTTGGGGATCCTACAGGGACTGCTTCTTGGTCCGGGTCCTGCTGGGTACTGCGGGGGGCTGGAGGGCAGAGTGGAGCTGCCTCCTGTGCCCAGAGCAGGCTAAGGGTCCCGCCGGTGTGGTATCGCGACACCCCAACTGCAGCTGGGGCCGAGGAGAGTAGCCACCCACGCCTGGAACAGGACCAGCGACCCGACGGCAGGGTAGCCAAGTCAACCCACTTGGAGTAGAGGCCGTGAAGAGCTGCCATCTGACCCTGCAAGGTAGGCAGTCCTGCATCCCACTGGCAGGACAGGCTCGGCAGCCGGCCAGTGTAGTGGACGAGTAGCATCGAGGCAGTCACGACACACTGGTTGGAGTGGGGGTTGAACAGAGCCGCCACCAGCATCCGGAAGGAGCCCAGAGACCCGTTGGAGAGGCAGTTAGGTACCCCCACTGGGAGTGGGGGTTGAGCAGAACTGCAGCCCAGGCCCGCAGGGTGGGCAGATCTGAGACCCACCGGCGGAACAGGCTTGGAGGCCGACCAGCGTGGTAGACACGTCACATCAATTGGAGTAGGGGTGGAGAAGAGCTGCTGCCCACGTCCGGATCAGGACCAACGATCCGAGGACGTGGTAGGAACGTCACCGCAATTGGAGTGGGGGCAGAGTAGAGCAGCCACCCGTGCCCGCAGGGCGGGCAGACCTACGACCAACCAGCGTAGTATATAGATCACCCTGATTAGAGGAGGATCACAGCCACTACCCGCCCTACAAGAGAGATATCCCAAATATATAAGAGCAACAAAAATAAACAGGGGGAAAAATTTCAAAAACACAACAGTTTCACGAAGCAGAAAGAAACGCAAGCAACATGAAAAGACAAGGAAAGAAAGGACCACAAGCAATGCAGGTCAACTCAACCCTAGAAGAGGTAATAGCTGCAACAGATGGAATGTCAGATAAAGAGTTCAGGATATACATGCTTCAGATGATCTGGACTCTCAAGGAAGACATGAGACAGCAAAATCAGACAATGAAAGATCACATTGACAAGGAACTACAGAAACAAATCCAGGAAGTAAAAGATCAATTTCACAGGGAGCTAGAAGTAATAAAGAACAAACAAATAGAAATCCTAGAAATGCAGGAAGCAATAAACCAACTTAAAACCTCAATTGACAATACTACCAGCAGAATAGATCACTTAGAAGATAGAACATCAGACAATGAAGACAAAGTATTTCAACTTGAGAAGAACATAGACAGTTCAGCAAGACTGCTAAGAAACCATGAGCAGAACATCCAAGAGATATGGGATAACATTAAAAGGCCAAACTTAAGAGTCATTGGGATACAGGAGGGCACAGAGCTCCAAACCAGAGGAATGAACAATCTATTCAATGAAATAATACGAGAAAACTTCCCAGACTTGAAGAATGAAACAGAATCCCATATCCTAGAAGCCTACAGGACGCCAAAAGTGCAAAATCATAAGAGATCCACACCTAGACACATTATAATGAAGATGCCCAACATACAGAATAAGGAGAGAATTTTAAAAGCTACAAGAGAAAGAAAGCAGATTACATTTAGGGGCAAACCAATCAGGATAACAGCTGATCTCTCAACACAGACTCTGAAAGCTAGAAGAGCCTGGAATAACATTTTTCAAACACTGAAAGAAAATGGGCTCCAACCAAGAATCGTGTATCCGGCGAAATTAAGCTTCAGGATGGAAGATGAAATTAAAACCTTTCACGATAAACAAAAGTTAAAAGAATTCGCAGCTAGAAAACCATCTCTTCAAAAAATCCTTGGCAAAACATTACAGGAAGAGGAAACTGAAAATAACATTGAAAACCATCAGTGGGAGATAGGACAGTAAAGGGGGGAAAGTAACCAAAGAGGAAAACTAATCAGGTTTAGTAACATAAATAAACAAATATGACTGGAGGAACAAACCTAATCTCAATAATAACCCTAAATGTTAATGGCTTAAACTCACCAATTAAGAGACACAGGCTAGTCGAATGGATCACAAAACAAGATCCAACAATATGTTGCCTACAGGAGACGCATTTGATAGGAAAAGATATACATAGACTGAAGGTGAAAGGCTGGGAAAAATCATTCCACTCATATGGACTGCGGAAACAAGCAGGAGTGTCCATACTCATATCAAACAAAATAGATTTCAAGCCAAAATTAATCAAAAAGGATAAAGAGGGACACTGCATACTGCTCAAGGGAACCATACACCAACAAGACATAACAATCATAAATATATATGCCCCAAACAATGGTGCACCTACGTTCATCAAGCAAACTCTTCTCAAGTACAAGAGTCTAATAGACCACCATACAATAATCATGGGAGACTTCAACACACCTCTCTCACCACTGGACAGATCTTCCAAACAAAAGTTAAATAAGGAAACTATAGAACTCAACAACACAATTAACAACCTAGACTTAATTGACATATATAGAATATACCACCCAACATCAAGTAGTTACACATTTTTCTCAGCAGCACATGGATCCTTCACAAAAATAGATCATATATTATGTCACAGGGCAACTCTTAGACAATATAAAGGAGTAGAAATAATACCATGCATCCTATCTGATCATAATGGAATGAAACTGAAAATCAACGATAAAAGAAGGAAGGAAAAATCATGCACCACGTGGAGAATGAACAATAGGTTACTGAATGACCAATGGGTCATAGAAGACATCAAGGAGGAAATTAAAAAATTCTTAGAGATAAATGAAAACACTGACACAACATATCGGAATCTATGGGACACATTGAAAGCAGTTTTAAGAGGAAAATTCACTGCTTGGAGTTCATTCCTTAAAAAAAGAAAAAACCAACAAATAAATGATCTCATACTTCATCTCAAAATCCTAGAAAAAGAAGAGCAAAATAACAGCAAAAGAAGTAGAAGGCAAGAAATAATTAAAATCAGAGCTGAAATTAATGAAATTGAAACAAAAGAAACAATTGAAAAAATTGACAAAACCAAAAGTTGGTTCTTTGAAAAAATAAATAAAATTGACAGACCCTTAGCCATGCTAACGAAGAGAAGAAGAGAGAGAACCCAAATTACTAGCATACGGGATGAAAAAGGCAATATCACAACAGACACTTCAGAAATACAGAAGATAATCAGAAATTACTTTGAATCCTTATACTCCAATAAAATAGAAGATAGTGAAGGCATCGATAAATTTCTTAAGTCATATGATCTGCCCAGATTGAGTCAGGAAGATATAGACAACCTAAACAGACCAATAACAATAGAGGAAATAGAAGAAACCATCAAAAGACTACCAACTAAGAAAAGCCCAGGACCGGATGGGTATACAGCAGAATTTTACAAAACCTTTAAAGAGGAACTAACACCAATACTTTTCAAGTTATTTCAGGAAATAGAAAAAGAGGGAGAACTTCCAAATACATTCTACGAGGCCAACATCACCCTGATTCATAAACCAGACAAAGACACTTCAAAGAAAGAAAACTACAGACCAATATCTCTAATGAACCTAGATGCAAAAATCCTCAATAAAATTCTGGCGAATCGGATTCAAAAACATATCAAAAAAATTATACACCATGATCAAGTAGGATTCATCCCTGGGATGCAAGGCTGGTTCAATATACGGAAATCAATAAATGTTATTCACCACATCAATAGACTTAAAAATAAGAACCATATGATCATCTCGATAGATGCAGAAAAGGCATTCGACAAAGTACAGCATCCCTTTATGTTCAAAACTCTAGAAAAATTAGGGATAACAGGAACTTACCTCAACATTGTAAAAGCAATCTATGATAAGCCACAGGCCAGCATCATTCTGAATGGAGAAAAATTGAAGGCATTCCCTCTAAGATCTGGTACAAGACAGGGATGCCCTCTCTCACCACTTCTGTTCAACATAGTCCTCGAAACACTGGCCAGAGCAATTAGACAGACGAAAGAAATTAAAGGCATAAAAATAGGAAAAGAAGAACTTAAATTATCACTATTTGCAGACGATATGATTCTATACCTAACAGACCCAAAAGGGTCTACAAAGAAACTATTAGAGTTAATAAATGAATTCAGCAAAGTGGCGGGATATAAAATCAACACGCATAAATCAAATGCATTCCTGTATATCAGCGACAAATCCTCTGAAACAGAAATGAGGACAACTACTCCAATTACAATATCCCCCCAAAAAATAAAATACCTGGTAATCAATCTAACAAAAGAGGTGAAAGACCTATACAATGAAAACTACAGAACCCTAAAAAGAGACATAGAAGAAGACCTTAGAAGATGGAAAAATATACCCTGCTCATGGATAGGCAGAACTAACATCATCAAAATGGCGATATTACCAAAAGTTCTCTATAAGTTCAATGCTATCCCAATAAAAATCCCAACAGCATTTCTTGTAGAAATAGATAAAACAATCATGAAATTCATTTGGAATAATAAAAGACCCAGAATAGCAAAAACAATGCTAAGCAGGAAGTGTGAATCAGGCGGTATAGCGATACCAGACTTCAAACTATACTACAGAGCAATAGTAACAAAAACAGCATGGTACTGGTACCAAAACAGGCGAGTGGACCAATGGTACAGAATAGAAGACACAGTAACCAATCCGCAAAACTACAACTATCTTATATTTGATAAAGGGGCTAAAAGCATGCAATGGAGGAAGGATAGCATCTTCAACAAATGGTGCTGGGAAAACTGGAAATCCATTTGCATCAAAATGAAACTGAATCCCTTTCTCTCGCCATGCACAAAAGTTGACTCAAAATGGATCAAGGAGCTCGATATTAAAGCAGAGACACGGCGTCTGATAGAAGAAAAAGTCGGCTATGATCTACATACTGTGGGGTCAGGCCCCAAATTCCTCAATAGGACACCCATAGCGCAAGAGTTAACAACCAGAATCAACAAATGGGACTTACTCAAACTAAGAAGTTTTCTCTCAACAAAAGAAACAATAAGAGAGATAAACAGGGAGCCTACATCCTGGGAACAAATCTTTACCCCACACACTTCAGATAGAGCCCTAATATCCAGAGTATACAAAGAACTGAAAAAATTAGATAATAAGATAACAAATAACCCAATCAACAAATGGGCCAAGGACCTGAACAGACACTTCTCAGAGGAGGACATACAATCAATCAACAAGTACATGAAAAAATGCTCAACATCGCTAGCAGTCAGAGAAATGCAAATCAAAACCACCCTAAGATACCATCTCACTCCAGTAAGATTGGCAGCCATTAAGAAATCCAACAACAACAAGTGCTGGCGAGGATGCGGGGAAATGGGTACACTTGTTCATTGTTGGTGGGACTGCAAAATGGTGCAGCCAATTTGGAAAGCAGTATGGAGATTTCTTGGAAAGTTGGGAATGGAACCACCATTTGACCCAGCTATTCCCCTCCTCGGTAACAAGACCTAACAAGAGCATGCTACAGGGACACTGCTATATCGATGTTCATAGCAGCACAATTCACGATAGCAAGATTGTGGAACCAACCTAGAAGCCCTTCAATAGATGAATGGATTAAAAAAATGTGGCATTTATACACAATGGAGTATTACTCTGCAATAAGAAATGACAAAATCATAGAATTTGGAGGGAAATGGATGGCATTAGAGCAGATTATGCTAAGTGAAGCTAGCCAATCCTTAAAAAACAAATGTCAAATGTCTTCTTTGATATAAGGGGAGTAACCAAGGACAGGGTAGAGACGAAGAGCTGGAGAAGAAGAATAACATTAAACAGGGATGATAGGCGGGAGGGAAAGTGAGAGTTAAGGGAAATTGCATGGAACTGGAAGGTGAGCCTCAGGGTTATACACAATTACATATAAGAGGAAAGGAGGAGTAGGAGAAAAATTATATAAGTGGAAGAAACGATTTATAGTAGAGGGGATGGAGAGAGAGTAGGGGAGGGGAGGGGAGGGGAGGGGTGAGGGGACAGTGGAGAATGGGATAGACAGCAGAATACATCAGTCACTAGAAAGGCAATTTGTAAATCAATGGAAATGTAACTGATGTGACACAGCAATCTGTATACGGGATAAAAATGGGAGTTCATAACCCACTTGAATCAATCTGTGAAATATGGTATATTAAGAAATATGTAATGTTTTGAACAACCAACAATAAAATAATTAAAAAAAAATTCACTGTTTTACAACATATCAATACAATGTAATATGCTATAAAAATATTTGAACAAAGACTTGGGGTGTAGCTCAGTGGTAGAGCGCTTGCCTAGCATGTATGAGGCACTGGGTTCTATCCTCAACACTACATAAAAATAAAAGTTTAAAAAATATATCTAAACAAGTGAATATATAGAAATATATGATATGCACATCCCAGAGAAAAATCAATTTGCAAAATGAGACCCACCAAAAATCAAGAAGTTATGATTAGTAAAGGCTTTTAAATAACCATGAGGAATACATTAACACATAAAAGAGAAAAAGTGGATATGGTGTGAGAAGAATGAGGAGATTTCAGGAGAGATTAAGAAACTGCTTAAAAGAATGAAATGAAACTTTTAGAAGTGAAAAATATAGAAACTCAAAAAATTTGTTATATAGTAGTAATGGTAGACTAGACACAATAGAAGAAAATAAAACTATTAATTAGAGTACTGTCAATACAATCACCCAAACTGAAACACACACACACACACACACACACACACACACACACACAGTCTTAGCAACATATGAGACATTATCATCCAATCAGAATACATGAAATTCGAGTCCAATGAGCACAAAGAGATTGAGAATGAGGTAGGAAAATATTTAGAGGAGTGCTAAAAATATTCCAATATTTGATCAAAATGGCAAATCACCACACCAAGAAGTTTAGCAAATCTCAAGCAATATACTTGTATCTATTTGAAGAAAATGTCTACCTCTTTTGCAAAATCTTATGTAAGAGACATGGATTATTGTCTTACCCAGTATCTTTATCACTTGGAAGTATGAGAGAAATTGTTATAAAACTTACTGTCAAAAAAAAGATGAACATATATTTTCTACTTGTCAGATTAAGAGTATTTCTAATTCAAATCATTTCATATTTTTGGCTTTGTCATGAAACTAAGAGCTGGATATCATGGAGGAAAAATGTTATGTATGTCCTCCTTATAAAGCTTTTCATCTGTTTTCCAGTCCCCCTCCACCCTGTATTTCATGTATACTTTACATTAGAGAGGATCCATTGCAGGCAGCTTGAGGTTAACCAGAGCTGCCTAAGAATTTCGTCCCACTGTGTGATTTGAGCTTCTGTGTCTATGTTTCTTAATCTGTGGAATAAGGGTAATAAGAATACTCCTATTACCTACCTTAGAGCATTGTTGGAGTAATAAATTATATAATGAACTTTGGGTCTATATCCTGATGCAGAATAGGATCTCAATTAGTGCAGGGTATCATGATTATTTGGTCATCCCAAATAATGCTTGGAAAGAACTGTGCTATAAAATACAAATTAATAATAGTAAAGTTAATTCTATTACAAACCGAATATTTATCTACAGAGTCAGTGGTATGGAGAATTATAAAACTGATGAGATATTCCCAGACCTTCACTTTGGAATATATACTGAACCAACAAATATGATAACCTAAAAAGGCCCACTAAATTTCTGGACAATAGGAACAGTGCATATATTGAGCACACCATTTGATCATAGAATAATTGATACAATATTAATATAAACAAGTCCTCAGACATATATGACTCAACCCCTTCATTTTATTGCTAGGGAATAATGTCAATTTTATGTGTTTTTAATGCAATGGATCTTTAAATCTCAGAATTTTTGTTATATACTGAAATTTCACATTACTTCTTATGGACCTCATTCGTGGTCTCCAACTCACCAGTTTTGAAAAATGGCTAAACAATGAAGGAATTTGAGCATCTTGTAAAATGTGAAGAATAGTATCTTCCCTGATGACCTCACAAGTTATTATGCAAAACTGAAATATTTTGGAAAATATATTCAAAGGGAAAATGGTAGCTTGCATTATTTTTCTCTGTAGCATTGATCTTCATTAGTAAACAAAATCCTGACATTGATCTTCCTAACCAGTGAGAGAATTCCTGTTCTACAAAATATAGCCTATTTATTTGGCTTTATTTTTAAAGAAAAAAATCTGGGGGAAAACCATTACTAAATATCTTTAAATCGTCATTAAATATATATTTTTTTCTATAAAAGATTATGCATGTATATATATTTTAATGTAGATGGGCACAATATCTTTCTTTTATTTATTTATTTTTATGTGGTGCTGAGGATCAAACCCAGTGCCTCACACATGCTAGGCAAGTGCTCTACCATGGCACCACAACTCCAGCCCCATCTTTTATCTTTGTTTTTAAAAAATAATGTGATCTTGAAACAGCTACTACTAAAAATCCAAGTGTGAGAAACAGTGTATATGATATACACAGTATCTGACCTTTTACTAAAATAGAAAAACCGATAAATAATAATAGCTTCATTATGATAAAAGAAACTAAGGAGGTAGCAATAATCTCATTGTGCTGAGAGCTGTTAGGATTGCTTCTTTGTCCATACTTGTTTCTTCTACCTTTCCAACAGTATCCTGTACCCCTACTGAATGACAGTGTATGACATTAGAAGGGATGGATTTGCTTACTTTTAGACACAGGCATCATCTGTGTAAGTGTTTGCCAACACCAAGATAAAGCATCTTTTTCTGAGTACGAATTGCTATAATTTATTTATAACATTTTGGAGGTGCCCTTTATGATTCATATCACTTCAGAGTAAAATACATTTTTAAAAAGAAGAAAAAATTACGTTGAGTGTGACCTTCTATCTCTGTGCCTATGAACTCCCAAATTGATATCTCTGGCTCAGATCACACTTCTGAATGCCATGCCTCCGGTGCTGTTGCAAATTCAGCACATATAGAATTAAACTCATCATCCTCCCACCACCCAAATATGCTCTTTTCCATATTTCTTATCTTGGAGTACTCTCACCATTACTGTTTTAGCATTCTCTTAGTGGAACTATTGCAATAGCCTCTTCCTGGAACTTCTTTCTCCTTGTTATCCACATATTAACAGTACATTATCCATACTGTTCCAAGGCTGATCTTTCTAAAACTTTAATCCGGTCATAAATAACTTCCTTGTTTAGAAATACTCAATGACCCCTTAACCTATAACAAGAAATCCAGTCTTCTTAGTATGATATGCAAGGCTCTGCACCTGGCCTTCTTCCTATCAACTTCCCCACCTTGACTCCTGCACATATTCTGTGGATTACTCAGGGCAAACTACTAAGTCCCCAAATAGCATCCTGCTCCCTGCTTCCATGCCTTACTTCAGACTAACAATTGCATATGCATGTTTCTTTTAATCCTCACAAAGCCCTGTTAGAAATGGTTGAAAGGATGGTGGGGGTACTAACATGTGGTTGTAACCCTAACCCTAACCTTAACCCTAACACCACTCTAGAGGTCCAGAAGATGAACACAGAGGAAGGGTTGGTGTGGCTTATTGAGCAATTTAATATGCTAAACGGATGGTGGTTTTCTTCAGATTTGATTTTATAGGAGAATCAGTATATAAGCCACAAGTAAATATTTTTCCTGGTTTTTACTGGGCTCTAATAAAAATTTGTTTTAAAAGGAAGGAAAAAAGAAGGAGGAAGTGGGAGGGAGCATAAGAAAGGAAAAGGAAAGAAAAGTAAGGAGAGAGGAGGGTGGGAAAGGAACTGGGTTGGGGATGAAGAGGAGGGGCCCATAATGGAGAGGAAGAGGGGAAGGGGAGGGAGAGAGAGAATAATACAGAGGATAGGAAAGGAGGAAGGGAGGGGGAGGGAGGGAAAAGGGAGGATAGGAAAGAAGGAGGGAGGGAAGTATATCATGTTTGCTTGATACAGTAAGAAATATAAACATTATTCCCATTTTTTGCAGATGAGAAAATAAAGAAAAATGCCCAAGATCACCCCATGGACTGATTCACAGGTAAAGCTGAAACAAGAATCAACTATTCTGTCTTTGTCTGGTTTCGGAATCAGGGTGATGTTGGCCTCATAGAATGAATTTGGAAGAGCTCCCTCTTTTTCTATTTCCTGAAATAACTTGAAAAGTATTGGTATTAATTCTTCTTTCTACAGACCAATATCTCTAATGAACCTAGATGCAAAAATCCTCAATAAAATTCTGGCGAATCGAATACAAAAACACATCAAAAAAATTGTGCACCATGATCAAGTAGGATTCATCCCTGGGATGCAAGGATGGTTCAATATACGGAAATCAATAAATGTTATTCACCACATCAATAGACTTAAAGATAAGAACCATATGATCATCTCGATAGACGCAGAGAAATCATTCGACAAAGTACAGCATCCCTTTATGTTCAAAACATTAGAAAAACTAGGGATAACAAGAACTTACCTTGACATTGTAAAAGCTATCTATGCTAAGCCTCAGGCTAGCATCATTCTGAATGGACAAAAGTTAAAGGCATTCCCTCTAAAATCCGGAACAAGACAGGGATGCCCTCTATCACCACTTCTATTCAATGTAGTTCTCGAAACACTGGCCAGAGCAATTAGACAGACGAAAGAAATTAAAGGCATAAAAATAGGAAAAGAAGAACTTAAATTATCACTATTTGCAGATGACACGATTCTATACCTAGAAGACCCAAAAGGGTCTACAAAGAAACTACTAGAACTAATAAATGAATTCAGCAAAGTGGCAGGATATAAAATCAACACGCATAAATCAAAGGCATTTCTGTATATCAGCGACAAAACTTCTGAAACGGAAATGAGGAAAAACACTCCATTCACAATATCCTCAAAAAAAATAAAATACTTGGGAATCAACCTAACAAAAGAGGTGAAAGATTTGTACAATGAAAACTACAGAACTCTAAAGAGAGAAGTAGAAGATCTTAGAAGATGGAAAAATATACCCTGTTCATGGATAGGCAGAACTAACATCATCAAAATGGCGATATTACCAAAAGTTCTCTATAGGTTTAATGCAATGTCAATCAAAATCCCAACGGCATTTCTTGTAGAAATAGATAAAGCAATCATGAAATTCATATGGAAAAATAAAAGACCCAGAATAGCAAAAGCAATTCTAAGCAGGGAGTGTGAATCAGGCAGTATAGCGATACCAGGTTTCAAACTATATTACAGAGCAATAGTGACAAAAACAGCATGGTACTGGTACCAAAACAGGCGGGTGGACCAATGGTATAGAATAGAGGACACAGAGACTAATCCACAAAGTTACAACTATCTTATATTTGATAAAGGGGCTAAAAGCATGCAATGGAGGAAGGATAGCATCTTCAACAAATGGTGTTGGGAAAACTGGAAATCCATATGCAACAAAATGAAACTGAATCCCTTTCTCTCGCCATGCACAAAAGTTAACTCAAAATGGATCAAGGAGCTTGATATCAACATCAGAGACTCTGTGTCTGATAGAAGAAAAAGTTGGCTCCGATCTACATATTGTGGGGTCGGGCTCCAAATTCCTTAATAGGACACCCATAGCACAAGAGTTAATAACAAGAATCAACAAATGGGACTTACTTAAACTAAAAAGTTTTTTCTCAGCAAGAGAAACAATAAGAGAGGTAAATAGGGAGCCTACATCCTGGGAACAAATCTTTACTCCTCACACTTCAGATAGAGCCCTAATATCCAGAGTATACAAAGAACTCAAAAAATTAGACAATAAGATAACAAATAACCCAATCAACAAATGGGCCAAGGACCTGAACAGACACTTCTCAGAGGAGGATATACAATCAATCAACAAGTACATGAAAAAATGCTCACCATCTCTAGCAGTCAGAGAAATGCAAATCAAAACCACCCTAAGATACCATCTCACTCCAGTAAGATTGGCAGCCATTCTGAAGTCCAACAACAACAAGTGCTGGCGAGGATGTGGAGAAAAGGGTACACTTGTATACTGCTGGTGGGACTGCAAATTGGTGCGGCCAATTTGGAAAGCAGTTTGGAGATTCCTGGGAAAGCTGGGAATGGAACCACCATTTGACCCTGCTATTGCCCTTCTCGGACTATTCCCTGAAGACCTTAAAAGAGCATGCTACAGGGATACTGCCACATCGATGTTCATAGCAGCACAATTCACAATAGCTAGACTGTGGAACCAACCCAGATGCCCTTCAATAGATGAATGGATAAAAAAAAATGTGGCATCTATACACAATGGAGTACTATGCAGCAATAAGAAATGATAAAATCATAGAATTTGCAGGGAAATGGATGGCACTAGAGCAGATTATGCTTAGTGAAGCTAGCCAATCCCTAAAAAACAAATACCAAATGTCTTCTTTGATATAATGAGAGCAACTATGAACAGAGCAGGGAGGAAGAGCAGGAAGAAAAGATTAACATTAAACAGAGACATGAGATGGGAGGGAAAGGGAGAGAAAATGGAAATTGCATGGAAATGAAGGGAGACCCTCATTGCTATACAAAATTACATATAAGAGGTTGTGAGGGGAATGGGAAAATAAACAAGGAGAGAAATGAATTACAGTAGATGGGGTAGAGAGAGAAGATGGGAGGGGAGGGGAGGGGGGATAGTAGAGGATAGGAAAGGTAGCAGAATACAACAATTACTAATAGGGCATTATGTAAAATTGTGGATGTGTAACCGACGTGATTCTGCAATCTGCATTTGGGGTAAAATTGGGGGTTCATAGCCCACTTCAATCTAATGTATGAAATATGATATGTCAAGAGCTTTGTAATGTTGTGGACAACCAATAAAAAAATTAAAAAATAAAAAATAAAGAATCAACTATTCTGTCTCAGAGTCTAGGGAGAACATAATCCAGCATTTGGAAAGGAGCAATCACCCAGAAATGGCTGTTTTCCTTCCCATCCCCAATGAGACTCTCTGCCCTTTCCTTAAGAGCTGAGTGGGACGATTCTTTTCTGACTTGTCATTGAATAAAACAGAGCTTCATTGAGTATCCTCAGAGAGACTAATGAAAAAAAAAATTTTAAAGACAGAAAGAAATGCCTTAAGCACAATATGCTTTTAAAAATTCTGGCTTTCTTGATCTTCCTCCATTCCAAAATTCCATCCTTGACTGATAATATAGAGGACAGAAAAGTCTTAAAATTAATCAGTTGAACATTGTGAGACGTCAGTTGGATGTATTTCAACTAAAGCAGTTTATAGAAAATGAAAGCTAGGTGATCTTCTTTCTCTGGCTATTGGTCTGTTTAACAGTTAAGACTTTTGTATTTAAGTTATTAGGGTACATTGAAATTATGTTTCAACAATACTTGAAGAGCGAATTGCCTTCCCAAACACATTTGCCCGCATCTCACATTCTGGAAAATGCTCCATGACACCTTCTAATGGCACATTTTCTACCTAGTAAACCATCTTTTAATTTATTGATTTCTTCACTTTGTTTATGAGCCACAAGAGATCAGGCACATACAGGACACTACATAATATTGGCTTAAATCAGTGTGAATTGTATGTGAACATTTAATTTGAACATTGTGAAAAAATAACCTTCTCAATTTACCTGTGTTCTCTTCTCTGACCATAATTTCTTCCTAGACTCTTGTAATTTAATAGATCTCTTACATCTTGGTTCTAACAGACTATGAGGACACGAGGAAAAACAAATCCAAGAGTGAGTTGGACGTTACATACAGCGGAGCAGGATGATTCCAACCACATACATCTATTTGGAAACCTATAACACCTAGGGTGCGAGTTTTGGTCAAATAAGAATTTCGCTCTTCTTAGGACTTCATGGAACTGCTTGACCTAGGCCCAGGAATCAATGACCAGCCCTGGTGATTAGTACAGGGAAAAGCCTGAGGCCTCAATTGGTACAAACAGAGCCAATCATGGGAGGTCCATCAGAACAACTGTGGAAGAGGAGCTATCTTCCTACAGATGTTGCTAAGAGGATGCCACATAAGTCTGAAACTACTGGTCATTACAGAAAAGGAGGGACTTTTAAGATGGAACCAACAGTGAATAGGACACAAAGTGGTAATTTTATTTCTTGAGCCTTGTATGTAGGCTATGCATAATTTTTCAGATATGGACACCAACACACTCTCCTTTTTTGCTTGAGCAATTTAAGATCTGTAACAGCAATCTAAAGAGTTACAAACCTATGGCTGACAGAGCTATGGCTTGGCCAAGACCTGTGAAATAAATTGAATAGTATTAAGTTTCATCAGTTAACTTTTGCTCTGGTGCTAAACATAGTTTCATTCAATTTTTTTCCTGACTTCTTTCAATTTTTTGTAAGTTCATAAACTCACTATTACATGTTCACTATTCATGATCCCACCTCTAAACTAACCACCCAATCTAACTCAAAATAAGCCTAAGGACCTTTAGAAAAACCCAAACATACTTTCAAATTAGCAAGTGTCTCTACAATCGTCATATATGGACCAAATTACTATGTGTTATGGTTTTGATCTTAAATCCCTCCAAAAGCTTGTGCTTTGGAGAGTTGGTCCCCAGCTTGGTGCTATCGAGACATGGTGGAAACTCTAAGAGGTGGGGTCTTTAGCTCACTGGGGACATGTCTTCAAAGGGCATTGTGAGGCCTCTGTCTCTTCTCTTCTTCTTGCTCTTTTGAGATTCCCAGATAGGAGGTGGGTGGATTCGCTGTGCCCCATGCTCTCCACTATGATGTGCTTCCTCACCACAGGCCTCGAAATAATGGAGCCAATTGATTATGGGATGGAGATTCTAAAACTAAGAACCAAAATAAACCTTTTCTCTGTGTCATTTAATTATCTCAGGTATTTGTTACAGTGATGAAAAGCTGACTAACATACAGCAACTCAGTTGAGTTTTAACTCTACACTTCTATTGCCCCTTGATTGATGAATAAATGAAATATTAGACCAGACTTGTTTTAATTATTTTGTATTGGAATTGAAAAATCAAACTTTTAAAATTAAAATTTATATCAATCTTACCATTATATTAGTATTGTAAAATACCTATCAACATATTTATTGAGTTTTACTTATAATTAAATGTAATTTCATTGTCTAGTCATGAATTTCTTTGACCTTATATGGATTCATGAGCAGTTTGTGATTTCCCAAAATACCCAGGGGAAACAAGTCATAGACAACTTCACAGCTTTGTCCATCTTCTTTGCAGTTCCTATTTTAATGCACCTGTGTGGATTCTCTTACCATTTTGTTTGTATCTACACTATAGTTAGATTTTCTGAAAAGTAAATTCCACAATTAAAATGTCTTGAGACTCATATCCATCTTCATTATTTACTCCATTATATCAATTCGAGTTCATTTTCAGCAACTCCTTACCTCAAATTTTATACTCAAAAATCACTAAACAACTTTTATTTCCTATAACATAACATGTTTTTTCAGTCTTTGGACATATTCTTCTTTTTATTTTGAATGAAATTCTTTCTATCTTTTGTCCACCAGAGGAATTCTTATTTATCTTTCAGGCTTTAATTTTACTATTACCCTTTCAACAAAAATTCTCAGACACCTCTTTGCTGTCCAAGGCAAAACTGACCATTCCTTTTTCTAGGCTAGTGATGAACCCATCTGTATCTCTGTTATTAAATTCATCCTTGCTGAATTATTTGTCAGACTATTTTCTTAACCAAAACATGAACTCTCTGAGATAAGCAAACCAGATTCCATAGCTCTTCCTATATCCGGAGGCAAGATTGTACCTAGTGATATAGTAAAGACTCAAGTTAGATTTGGTAAATGAATGAATAAATGAATATAAGAATTTATATAGATTTTGTATAGAAAACAAAAGTGATTTGTGTACATTTGATTCATTGGACTATCATGTTTTAATAATGCCTCTTATATCAATCAATGTCCTTGTAGGTAAGAAGGCCTCAAATGGCTGTAGGTAAGCTCCCTTGGCCAGGCTTCCGCTGGATTTTATTTTCAATGTGTTGTCAAGGTCATAAACATTCTGCTTTACCATTGGTAATCAAGGTCGTAAACATTTGCTTATGAGTATGCGCCCACTGATGTTACCTGTTGGCCTTTTACCTTCTTTGTCTGGTCTCCATAAAAAAGCTCAATGGAACTGTCTGGGAGCTAAATCTGGCTGGGGGCTGGAGCTGGAGCTGAGAGCTGGCTAGGGCCTATTGCAGCCTCCAACTAAAGCATATCTATTATCCCAACTGTATCTTCTTCCACCTGCCAGGATCCCAGATCTTTTTTCCTGGGTCTAAGCCCCAGCACAATAGTCCTAATTCTGTATTTATATTAAGGTTTCCAACATAAAAATTAGATTTCTAAGCAACTTTACAAAGTAAACTTTTAGATTCCCATGACAGAGTTTGAACTAAATCCATTAGCAAAGGTGCTAAATAAGAATTGTGTTATTTTTTAAGGAAATGTAAATGATAGTGCTTAAGGAGTACCGTGAGTAACTTGGCTGTGTAAAAAGTTTAAGCATTGTTTCCAAAAACAATTAGCTACATGCTAAGACAAATTGGCAGAAGAAATACTTTTATCTTATAGAAAGATGTACAAGTAAAGTTACATACTGAGATAAACTAATAAAGAATCCATATTGCAAGGCATTGTTACTAGAAAAAAATGCATGCTAACAGGTTTCACTAGATATCACAAAGATAGAAAATTCTCAGTCAAGACATTAAAGAAGAAAATATGAAAAATCTGTTTCATCAATCACTCTGATGATTGATACAAGAGATAAAGTGTTCTGACCCCACCAGGATGCATAAGGCAGCTGCCATTAAAGGGAAGAATAGAACTTTGTGTTTCTCCCCAATTCCATGGGAAGAAATGAACATGTTAGATGTTCCATTTTCTGTCTGATTCTATATGATTCAGAAACATTTATGTTGCCCTTCTCATGGAATAAGCACAACTTGGAAGAATGGACCATTTTTTCATTTTAAAAATTGTTCCTTTTCATGATAATATTTCATAAAGAAACAAATTTCTAGAAGTTGAAAGGAAAGGTAAATTATACCACTAACATGTCCTTGACTCAGTATGTCATAAAATAAAGAAACAGAATATCATTATCCAATTTATAGCTTTTATTTCCAGGGTGATCTAGGGCATGCTAGACTTCACCCATTTTTCTCTTCTAGGTAGAGATAGCAGTAAGGATGGTTCTAGGACTTAGCCTTTTCCCAATTACTCATGTTGTTTAACTAACTGGGATTAAAATAAAAACAACTTGAGATTCAAAAGCAAGAGGAACTAGAATAGCAAGAAAGTTTCTTTCAGTTTAAAATTTTTTTATACGCAGCTCTGTCTAATAGCAGATGCAATCTCAACTAGAAAACATTCTTTCTTTCTTTGTTCACTGATTTAGGTAATATATATTTAGGATGCCCATGAAGTGGATAGTGTTCTTTATAAGAGAAAAGGTGATTATAAAGGTCATGTCCTGAGGGGTGGGGGTCTATCTCAATAGTAGAGCTCTTCCAAGCATTGGCAGGGCATGGGTAGGACCACATGCCCTTACCATACAAAGGCGAGATGTCCTAAATAAACCATAATACTAGCACTACCTCATATCACCATCTACCATATGCTAAAAGAGCTTTTTAAAATTTAAAATATCAATAGAATCTTTTAAAAGATACTTTCTGATAAGGTAGCAGAGTGTCTCACAAGTAGAGTAAAATCATCATGGAAATTGAAAACCATAAAGGAAAAGGAAAAGACTTGAAAGACATACTTAAAGGTCTTCAAAATATGCAAACTCAGTGTACCAAAAGGGAGAAAAAGAAAATGAGATGTGACAAAAGAAATGAGAAGAAATCTTCCTGAACCAAAGGATGACTGACGTCTATGAGATGGAGAGTAAAATAGACACATTCAGCAACACAATGACATAACAATTGAACAATGTTGAAGTGATCTCTATATTGCACTAGGATTTGAAAAGAAGGTATTTTCTCACCATTAAAAATCACTTAATTCTAAGGAGACAGATTAAATATATTCATTTTTCTTTTTTTTTAAAAAATCTGCTGGTAGAATTTCATGGCAGTCACTTGTCATTTCATAAAATGTCAACAAATTTAAAATATTATCTTTTTTGTAAAAGAAAACTTAAAAATATTTTTAGTAACTAAAAAAAGCATGTTATATTATGAACTTCTACTGCCTCAAAATATTTTTAGTTTTTTCTGGAACAAAGTATTATTAAAATGACATAATCCAAGGAGAAATTTGGAAAATTGAAGAGCATTATGCACATTAATGAAGTTATAATGGTGACCAATTTCTCTCCTTCCTCATCCCTGTTTCCACGTCCGCTACTATACAAGTACTACATTTGTCCCATCTATTCCTCTTGTCTCTGTCATTCATTCCCTAAATAGCTTTCTCTGAGAATGTTATGACTTAATATGTATCACAAGTCACATTTCAATTTAGTGGGGAAAAAACAGTTTATATAACAAATGCTGTTGATCTAATTGACTATCCATCTAGAAGAAGTGAAAACCAATTCCAATTTGAGTGCAAAATAAAATATGCAAAGTAAAACAATAAAAATAGTAGAAAAAAATAAAAGGTTGCATAAATTGGGAGATGGAAAGAAATCTGAAATAAAAATAGATAACAAAAAACAAATACAAAACCAGCTGGGTGCAGTGGCACATGCCTGTAATCCTAGCAGCTCTGGAGGCTAAGACAGGAGGATTGAGTTCAAAGCCAGCTCCAGCAACAGCAAGGTGCAAAGCAACTCAGTGAGACCCTGTCTCTAAATAAAATACAAAATAGGGCTGGGATGTGGCTTAATGGTCAAATGCCCCTGAAATCCCTGGTACCCAAAGAAAAAAAATCCAAAATCACTAGAGAAGCATAATTTAATACATAAAATCTTTAAATGTAGAGTGAAGATAGTGTAAACAATGAAAGAAGATAAACAAGAAGTAGAGGGAAATTACAATGACCTATCTAAAAGTCAAAAGAGCGCCTAAAAAGTATTGTTTTAAAAGAACAAATCAGTGTGAAAATGAGCAAAGGATATGTGCATACAGCTCATAAAAGAGAAAATTCAAGTACCTCTAAACCTAATAGGAGATGCTTAACATCTTGTCACATAATTTATTTATTAAAACTAAAAATTACAGATATCCTGTGACAAAGCTATTTAACTCTTGGTAATCTCATCTATATAAATACATCTACTAGTACATAAAACAATAGACTAGAATCTTAGTTGCAGTATTGGGGCTCATGAGAAAAAAATAAATGGAGACAATATGACTGTTAAACAACAGGGAAATGGCTGAGTAGAAGATAGTATATCCATAATATGACATTTTATTTAATTCTTACAAAGAACAATTTAGATCTCCAACTACTGACTGAAGGAATATTCACAATGTTCTATTGAGTGAAAAAAGTAAATTTCAAATTTTGTATAACATGATTCCATTAACAATAAACAAAGTTGCTTGTTAAACCTGTTCATGTATATACTTAGATGAACATAGAGAAAAGTGAGAGAAATACATATCAGGTTACAAATATTAGTTACTGCATAAAAAATGAGGGAAGATGATTGATGAAACTGTGAGCCAAGAGAGGTGTGTGTGTGTGTGTGTGTGTGTGTGTGTGTGTGTATGTGTGTTTTGTTTTTTACTTTGCACATCTTGGGTTGTTTCCCAGTCTGATATTAGCATGTATTACGTGATTGGAATCAGGCTAAACAGTGGCCATACACACATGGCTTAGACTCGTCACTTACCCTCAAGCAGCTCCACCAGAGGGATAAGAAGGCAGTTAATTCCACACATCAAAGTCACAAAGCATGCAAGAAGGCATAGGAAAACAAGTGAGGTCATGATTATCTTGGGAAAATGCAGGTTTATAGAAGATGTGAACTGGTCACCATGGATTATCAGGACTTTAGAGGGTAAACTGATATATTAGGCTGGAGGATGTACACAGGCAGCAGGAGAGATTTCTGTATATGACTGATAATAAGTAATCCAGTGTGACCACAATACAGGGTCTATGGAGAACCTCAAAATCTGAAGTTGGAAACCCAGTTCATTGGGGTTGCTTGTGCTAAACAAATTGTATTGTAGGCTGTAGGTGAGTGGTTCTCAAATTTCAGTGTATATAATAATATACTCGGAGAGCTATTATAACTCAAATTCTGGGAACTCAACTCCATGGGATCTAGGCATCCTCATTCTAATTCCCAGGTAATATTGTTACTGAGAAATGGTGCTGTTTAATTCAATGAAATCATCAAGGCTTTTAATTAGAGTGATGACTTTATCATACCTGTGTTTTAGGTGACCCACTGTAATGTCAGTGTGGAGAAAGGGTTGAAATTGGGGACTCGGTTGGTACATTCAGAGGCCATTACCAAAGCAGAGGTAAAAGAAGATAAAAGCATGGATTAGGACACCAGCAGGAAGACAGACACTGGGAGTGCATTTTGAAAGACAGTGGAAACTGATGAGCAAGACTGTTGACCATTTGAAAGTTGGGTGAGATGGAGAGAAAAAGAACAAGAGACAAAAAGCAAACAAAGATATTATACTCCTGGGATAAGACTTTTTCTCCCCACTTGAGGCCATAATAGTGAGTAACCACCCAAGTGAGATAAAAACCACTAATCAATCTATGACAACTTCCCTCTGTGAATAAACTTCTGAGAATCAGCCAATCAGTCTGACCTGATTACCATACTTCTACAGTTGATTTTGGCCACTCCCATCCCTGAAAATCTTCCAAACCCTGTGATGCTTCCTCATCAATCTGTCAGTTTCTCTCCTTGCCTGGCCCCAAAGTCTGCTTTGCTAATAAATTTCCTTGCTAACATCACCCTCCCTTACTTAAGAAACTTACACATTTATCTTTGATTTTAGTTACTGTGTGATGATCCCTTTCCTCAACAAGGAGAAGGCAATGTAAGAAGGAAAGGGAACCAACTGGGCTTTTTGTAAGATGCTTTTGCTTTTAATCTTCATTGCTTTTTGTGGGGTGGGTAGAATGATTTTATTCTCTTTTATTGCTGAGTAAAATTTCATTGTGTATATATGAACTCAAGGGCACTCGACCACTGAGCCACATCCCTAGCCCTACTTTGTATTTTATTTAGAGACAGGGTCTCACTGAGTTGCTTAGCACCTTGCTTTTTTTGAGGCTGGCTTCAAACTTGCAATCCTCCTGCCTTGGCCTTCCCAGCTGCTGGGATTAGAGGTGTGCACCACCATGCCCAGCTTCATTTACTTTTTAAATTCTGGAAAGTATTATCATTATTTTGCATGTGAGGAAGTGGAGACATAGGTAAAGAGACACACAAATCATAAAACTAACCCAATTGTGATTCAGGATTTGACACCAGGACAATTCCAAGTCTAGTATTTCTCCTGAATTCCAGTTTAATGAATATTAACTGGAACAGTAAATCTAGGAAGAGCAGATGTCAGGAGATAATGAGTTCTATCAAGGACAGGTTAAAGATGGAGATTTACAAAGTACATTGAGCAGAAAATGAGCAATAGAGAGTTGGAAATATTTACAAAATTCAGGAGAGTAGTTGGGGTGAGAATGATAGAAGAAGGAGAAAGTATATCACAACCTTATGCAAAATTTAATGATAGACATTGAGGTGTCACTAGAGAAGAAATAACAGTGCTAGAAACAGAAAGGGAAAATATTGTGCTCTGAGAGAACCAAAGAAAATAAAGCTACTTATAAAGCCAGAAGAGAAACATTTTAATAAAGCAGGATATGATCAACAATGCTGAATGTTGCAGACAAATAAAACAAAATGGCAAATTGAATGCAATTATTGGATTACAAGTGTCTTCATTGATTTTTTTTGAGAATCATTTTTTATTGATTTAAAAAAAATGACAGCAGAATGCATTACAATTTTTATTACACATATATACCACAGTTTTTTATATCTCTGTATAAAGTATGTTGACACCCAATTCGTGTCTTCATACATGTACTTTGGGTAATGATGTCTATCACATTCACCCATTTTTGCTAATCCTCTGCCTCCTCCCTTTCCCTCCCACCCCTCTTCCCTATCTAGAGTTTGTCTCTTCCTCCCATTCTCCTCCTCCCTACCCCACTATGAGTCAGCCTCCTTATATCAGAGAAAACATTCAGCATTTGTTTTGGGGGGGATTGGCTAACTTCACTTAGCATTATCTTCTCCAATGCCATCCATTTACCTGCAAATGCAATAATTTTATTCTCATTTATTGCTGAGTAAAATTCCATTGTGTATATATGCCACATGTCTTCACTGATTTCTATCAGACTAATTTCAGTCAAGTGACAGGAATATAGACCACATTTCTGTTGCGAGCCATCCTTGGGCTGTGTATGTGAGCTATGTGCATTTGAGCACTTACTGGGCTGGTGTTGTGCACTTACTGGGCTATGTGACACAAGTGTGCCTTTTCTCTCTCTCTGCTTGTGATCCCACACAGCACCTGAAATGGGCATGACTTGCCAAGATGTCAATCAAACTGCTGACCACAAGACTTCACCAAGCAAGACTCCACCCTTTGAAACCCAATCCCTTGCCTTATTTGGGTGGAACTTTCTATGGAATGTCCTTTCCCCAATAAATAGAGGGGTTTGGGGGTATGCTCGCTCTCTTGCTTGCCTCTCTTGCTCCCCTTTCCAGTGTGGGAGCTGATCTTTGAGGTCGCAGAGCCGTGCCTGAACCCCATCATTGGAGAAAAAGATATTTTCCTGTTTGTGTGGTTTCTTTGCCGTTTTCTTAGTTATGGATATAGCCTGCTCCTTGAACCCAGCTCATCTCATCAGCCTGACCAGCTGGAAACACATTTCCATGAGTTGAAGAGCAAATGGGTGGGGAAGGAGAAGAGACCACTTATTTGGATGCGTTTAGAATCCCAGCAGTGAATAGGAGATTGTTAAAGCAGAAAATGGCTTAAGAGGAAAATATAATGGAGGGGCTTTGCTGCTGTTTTCAGCGTGGGGAAATTTGAGCATATTTAAAGGCAAAAGTAAGGGAACCAATGAGACAAGGACTTAGTACCTGCCATGAGCAGAGGAAGAGGAATTATACTTTCCTCTTCTAAAGTCAGAAGGGAAAAGGGGAAGGTAGAGGAGGTGAAGGGTACATTTCTCACCAAAGAGAAGTAAATTAAGGGTTTATGTTATAAAGACCATCAACTATGCCTGAAGTTTCTTCATTTTTATTTCATCAGAATAATTTTTTCTCAAGACAATGTATTTTTGGTTTTAGAATAAGAGATCTTTATATCAGTGAATTAGAATGGAAATTATTTGAGGAAAACTATTTAGCATGGAGAATAGCAAATAGGATTAGGGCAAGAGGAATTTGACCCTCCCCCCCCAAAAAAGATAAGTTTTGTATATAAGAGCCAAGAACTTGTGAATACAAAGATAACAATTACTCTGACAGTTATTATGATTTTGGACCAGTTCCTTAATTTCTTCACTCCTTGGAGTTTACAGTCTAATTATTAGCTTGCTCAACTATAAAACCATGGGCATGTCAAGTATTGAACAGCTAATATTTGCCTCTCTGAGTCAAGAGTAAGATGCTATAATTGTTCAGTCTGTGAACACACATAGTGACGAATCTAAAAGGGAGTAAGGGGGAAGAAATTTATAAAGAAACACTTTATTTGAAATATATTAGTGGCTTTTGAAAAAAATATACATATAGTTTTTTCCCCACTAAACCATTTGTTCTTACACATGTCTCTACTTCATTTTAGGTACTTTTATTCATTCATCTCTGTACTTTACAATAAAAGGGGAGAGGAGTCTTGTTAAAATTTTCTTTGCAATTTAATTTTTCCAATTTTATTGTAGTTCACAATGCACTGCAAACGAGGTTCAGTGTTAGGAATTGATCAACTCAATCTTGCAGGCAAAAGCAAATTATTTTTCATAAATGGCCCAGAGCCATTAATAAATAGTGATCCATTACTTTCTAGAAGGAACCAGAAATATAAATGGTTTGCAGATAAACTGATTTTAACCTAACTAGATTTTCAGAATGGACTCCAAGCTCTCAATGAATTCAAAGAATTTCATTTAAACTAGATTATTTTGTGGATTTCAATTTAAGTGAAAACTAGAAATAGGAAAAAAGTCATTTGATTTATGTATAGTTTGCTAACATGATGAAATACCTTCACCGGTTCTGTGATTTACCTTGCCTTTTTAACATTTTGTATATTATTTCCAATATGCTTAAATGATATAAAGAGGCAATATTAAGAGAGAACATATTTATTAAAAGGCTAATCCTTGTGATAGAGATAATAAATGACTTATGTGTATCTCCAAGCAATAATTTTAACTATAAAAAAGTCAAGGATTTGAACTTAGTGTATAACATTGCATTTTGAAGAAAAACAATTTTTTTCCCTTAAAGCAAAGAAGTTTAACACAGACCCATTAAGGAAACGTACATAATTTCATTATCAGTGAGAACTAGGTATTAACAATCACTTATTGGCTGACCCAAACATTTCAATGACAGTATTAACTGAGTGCTCAAAATATAACATGACCTGGTTACCTGTCTAGACCTGGGGAAGCATTAATGTGGCCCAATCACCACAGTGAATGTTATCTAAGTATTTCTTTAAATTCCTAAAGAAATCATTTAACTTGAGGGACTTTAGGAAAACATCAAGAACTAATTGAAAAAAATAAAATATGATAGTATAAAAATAATTATAAATTTAAAATATCAATTTGTAACTATTAAGTATGAATTTTTTAGTTATCCAGTTATTGACTCACTTATCTTATTGACTCATTTATTTCTGGTTGCTTGATAAAGCCCCAGGTCACAGGCAGTTAGGGTCACTTCTCTATCCAGATTCAGGTTCTGATCTTGCAACTAGTTTTCTTCCTCTTATTCCTAATTTCAAGTGCATGTTATCCCAAATTCAACGATGCTCGACCAGTACTTTCAGAACAGTTGGCATGATCCAGGCACTATGCTACTCTCCGAATCATGTTGCACTATCATTTCTTGAGTTTCTAGCGCTACAAGATTATTCATGCCAGACTCGTCAATTTTTTCTGTATCATTATTGAAATAGCAAAACAACGGCAAATTCCCATGGTTGAGGTGACAGAGATAAATGTGAGCATTTTTGCTTGTTTATATGTCTAGCCTATCTGTAAGAGCAGAGCAGTAGCTGTTGTTTTTGTTGTTGCTTTTATTAATATTGTCCTCTCCATATTCCACTTGGTCCTAGTTCTCCACACTTTAATCCATTCTCTCTGCAGGATGCTTCCTCTGCCCTTTCCCCCTTCACTCTTCCCACTCCACTCCAAACCTCTACACCCATTAACACAGGCAGATTGCTGCCAGATGGGTCCTAGCAGGCCCTGTCATCCTGCCACAGGGAACATCCAAGTGCCTTAGGGCTGCAGCTGAACTGAGTTCTTACTCTAGCAGGCAGATCTAGTCTCTCATGAGAATAAGTATGGGTCATACTTAACAGCTTTAAAATACCCAATCAATGCAGTTTTATCTTAGGATGGCAATCAACTCAAAACTTTCACCTTAAAACTGAAAATTTTATAATGGCCTGAAGCCCACACTCTAAATTGAAAACTAAGAAGAGCCAAGGAAGATAAAGTCTGCAATTTTAGCAGATAAAAGGGATTACTATGAAGCTGTGCCAAATATCTATTCAATATGTGTTACAAATTAGAAGGGAGCCTATTCCAATGGACTCATACTGAGTAGGTTGGGAATAATGAAGAAAAATAAGAAAAGGAACATTTGAAAATGAATGTTCAGTCCTGTGTAGTTTGATTTTTTTGTCATCTGCTTTTTAAAAACAAGTTTAAATTAGGAAAACTTGACATGAAATAATTGAAGCCTCCAGTGCTGATACTATGGTCCAAAGAGCCTCATAGACTCTTTTGTTTAAAATGTATTTATTGAATATTTTTTTTCAATCCTCATGTTGGCTTGTAGAGACACAATGCTGAAGCAAATGTAGACTTTGCCCTGGGCTGTGTTCACCCTTGGGGATTATGTGCATGGAAGAAGCGTGGGTTGCTGGGAGAATCACTGGAACAGGCTTTCAACCCAGCCTTGGAATGTTACTAGGTGTTTCCCAAGGGAGACAATAGCTAAGCTAAATCATGAAAGATGAAAAGGAAATAAATTAATCCTATTCTTAGGTCTTTCAGATTCCACAACTTTGACAAAACTTCCCAGACATTTCTACACAAAGATGAAAGGGGTAAACAAACAGTTCTTCTCTTTCTCATATCATCACCCTCATCAGCCCTAGCCACTTCCTCCAAATATGGGAACAAGAAAAAACAAAGATAAATTAGGAGAAAAGTCTACAAGTTTCTTGAACAGCTTTCTGAAACAGATTATACTTACCTTTAGAGCAGCTTTGTATTAAAACATGCACATACATGCACACACACATACACACACACACACACACACACACACACACACACCACTTATACCTCTCAAACATAGGGGCACTTTACCACTAAGTTACACCCTGTACTTTTTTTTTTTGACTTTGCTCAGTTGCTAAAGCTGGCCTTAAACTTTCAACCCTCCTCTCTTGTTCTCCTGAGTAACTAGGATTACAGGCATTTACTATGCCTGGATCTCACACACCTTGTTAACAGTCAGATGCCCAGAAAATTACAACACTAATCTAAAGAGGAAGAATTGAAAATTCAAATTAAACCTTGGACTTTGTGAGAAAATTATGTATATGAGTGGCTGATCTCACAAATACAGACTGTGATGATTGATTTTGTGTCAACTTGACTGTGTATCCAGATATTTAGTCAGACATTATTTTCGATGTGTATATGAGGATGTTTTGGAATGAGATTAACATTCAAATTGATGGAATGAATAAAGCAGATTGTCCTCCCTAATGTGGATGGCCCTCATCCAATCTGTTGAAGGTCTGAATACAGCAAAAGTCACAATAAGGGAGATTTTGACTCTGCCTCATTGTCTTCAAGCTGGACATCAGTTTTCTGCTCTCTGATATAGACTTGGATTGGAACTTGGTTTTCAAAGCCTTCAAATTTGTACTAGAGCTATACCACTGGCTCTCCTGGGTCTCTATCCTGACAGCTATACATCATGAGACTCCTCAGCTTGCATAACTGTAACCATGTGAGCAATTCCTCATAACCTCTGTCTGTCTGTTCTCTCTCTCTCTCTACACACACACATACACACACAAACACACACACACACACACACACACACACCCATATACACACACACACACACATATCCTATTGGTTTTATTTTTCCAGAGAACCCAGACTAATACAGATTTTGTTACCAAGAGGATTTAAAGGAAATAGAAACTAAGGGTGCATTTTCTATACTGATTTGGGGATTTCTGGAATTGGGTCTCCCAACTAATGAGATTGAAAGTAATTACTAGATTTCCAATGTTAAGACTAAGATCATTTGTGATGCCATCTAGCAATAGGGATATGTAAAATATTCTTAACCAAGAAACAAGGTAAAGGGTAATTGTTTATATGATACTTTCTAACATGTTTGGAAAACTAATGAGATTGACTGGTTGCTCTTAATGTCACTGGACAGTGGTAAACACCTTACCAACCTCTTCAGATAGCTCTTCTTCTGAGAAACAGTTTTTGGTCTGCTACCAAGCCTTAGTTAGGACTGAATGCTTAACCATTGGCCACCAAATTAGTTTGTGGTCTGAACTGCCTGTCATTTACTGTGAATCCTGTGACCTATCAAGCCATAAAGTTGGGAACGTACAGCAACACTCTATCATCAAATATCACATAATATATATATATATATATATATATATATATATATATATATATATATATATATATATATAAATATATCAGGGCTAAAGCAGCTCTGAAGGCTCAAGTGAGTTGCATAATAACCCAAATTCTCCAGGGTCGCTACTCCCTCTTTCATCATACACCTATAGTCTCAGTGAGAGTATCCTATGATCTGTTGACTGAAGAAGCAAATAGAATATGGTTCCACACAATAGGCAGGCACCATGTTAAATTAGACAATTGCAGCACCACATTACCTTTCTAAGACATCCCTAAAAGACAGTGGGGGAGAAACCCTAGTGGGCATACCTTTGAGCAGTGTACTTGATTGTTCACTTTCTTTAGAAAAAGAAATAGTCACCACAAATGAAGAGAAAATACAAGATATTATCTTCCATAAAAATGCCATATATATGTCAAAACTAATCCTCTTCTCCACAAATCAGCTGTTCGTGTTATTTCCCTATCCTTACACATGATTAAAAGCTTAATTTCCCAGGCACAGTTTTGAACAGGGCAAATAGATCAATGTATTAGAGTAAGATAGCTGACATAACAACAAACTCAAATTCCAGAAGCTTTCATCAGTGAATATTTATTCTCACTCACATCACAATCCAAGGAAGGTCCATGTGGTAAAATGGTTGGGGTGGATTCACTTGTCATTATCATTTAAAGACATGGGCTTCTTCCCTTTCAGTGACTGTGACATTACCCAAGACTGGAAGATAAGGAAGAAGAGAGAAAATATAGAGAACTACAAGAATGATTTTATACAACAAGCCTAAGGGATGTCCAAACTTCTGGACAATGGGAAGTCCCAGTCACTTATAGCTACATCCCATTGTCCAGAAATTCATCACATGGCTTCACCTAACTGAAAAGGAGACAGGGGAAATATCCAGGAAGAACAGAAGATAGGTGTTGTGAGCATCTAGCCAATGTCTACAACCAGTCATGAATAAAACAAGTCTCCTACATTTAGTTTCAACTGTAGTGTGGAGGGAGAAGATAATAAGGTAAGTCATATCAGATAGTGACAAAGTCCACAAGTAGAAATAATCCAGAGAAAGGGAATGTTAGGGAGAACTAGGCAATGCTATTTCATTTCATTGATTATAAGGACTCACCCCGACACCCATTTTTACATCTCTGAAATCAGGATGAATTTTACTGAATTGTCATGCCTTTGACTGCTGGCAGCATTTTTTAAATGGTACCCAACATAATGGTACATCTTACTAAAATGGCATATTTTAATATATTTTAGATGCTATAACAAAATACCATACTTTTTTGCCAAGTATTTTTTTAAAGAGAGAGTGAGAGAGGAGAGAGAGAGAGAGAGAGAGAGAGAGAGAGAGAGAGAATTCTTAATATTTATCTTTTAGTTCTCGGCGGACACAATGAAGGGAGACCCTCATTGCTATACAAAATTACATATAAGAGGTTGTGAGGGGAATGGGAAAATAAACAAGGAGAGAAATGAATTACAGTAGATGGGGTAGAGAGAGAAGATGGGAGGGGAGGGGAGGGGGGATAGTAGGGGATAGGAAAGGTAGCAGAATACAACAATTACTAATAAGGCATTATGTAAAATTGTGGATGTGTAACTGACGTGATTCTGCAATCTGCATTTGGGGTAAAATTGGGGGTTCATAACCCACTTCAATCTAATGTATGAAATATGATATGTCAAGAGCTTTATAATGTTGTGAACAACCAATAAAAAAAAAGAAATTAAAAAAATACCATAAACTTGGTGACTTATAAACATCTGAGATTTATTTCTCATGAGAGATTCTAGAGGCTAGGAAGTCCTAGATCAAGTATCAGCAGATTTGATATCTGGTGAGGGTCCATTTTCTGGCACATAGTCAGTCATCTATTCTCTGTAATTAACATCTATTCACATGGTAGAAGGGCCAAGGGTCCATTTAGGTCCTTTTAAAAAGGGCTGGAGGCCCATTTACAAGGGCTGCACCCTAGTGACTTGATCATTTCCCCAAACCCCCACCTCCTATTACCATTCTCTTAAGGATTAAGATTTCAAGCAATTAATTCTAAGGGGACACAAATATTCAGACTATGCACATATGAAATATGATGTTAAGATGTTTGATGCAAGAAATCAAGGAAGCCCTTTCTGCAATGACATGCCATGAGAAACCTGAAGGAAGAGATGGATCTGACCACCATATTAATAGCTAGGGACAGAGAACACTGAGCAGAAAAAAAAAAGCAAGAGCAGTGGCCACAGAAGAGGACATGTTTGAGATGTTCAAGGACAAGCCAATATACCTTGTGGCCAAATGAAGCAAATGAGGTAGAAGATGAGGTAGAAAATGGCTTTGAGGCTATAGAAATAGCCAAGAGACTAATGGCTGTCCACAAATTACTTCACTAATCTGATCCTTGTTTTTCTGAACTGTGAAATAAAGGTAATAATAACACAGGCTTGTATGAGGATTAAGTAACATAACATGGTGAAGGAAACAGAAACAGATCTGGCACAGATAGCACTCTCCTTACCTTGCTCTAAAGGAGGACCAACCTGGCATTCCTCAGTAGATGGGAAAACGATGCCTATGGTTTCTCTTATATAATTTTATGCTTCAAATTTTAAGTTTTTAATGTAAATCTTGACCACAATATTTTCTATTAACTAACAAAAACTGTACATATAACTATATAGCTTTCTTTCTTACAATAAAACCTCAGAAGAAAGCCAAGTAGATAAAGCTCAACCATTTTTTCCCCTCAAAAATGAAACACTCTTTTCTTTTTCTTTTTTCTCTCTATTACTACATATGTAAAGTTCTAAGGAGGAGAATAAGAAAATGGGTGAGGAGTGAAGGATTACTAAATCTTAAAAAGGTTTTCCTATTTCTGTTTAAAATTATAATTCCCATCTCCCCCAGTTTAATTGTGGCAACCAAACTTAGTCTTCCCTCTTCAGTTTTGATTTTACTACAAAAATTTTAGTGTTAAAATTCAACATATTAGCCAAATAGGCCATTTTCAAGTAAAACTGAAACTTAGGCCAGTGATTCATGCACTTAAAGAAACATGTTACATTTTTCTCTGAGATTTTTTGGCCTGATTTCAAACACTAGGTCATACTTCCTTCTAACCTTGGTTACATAATTTCCAGGACCATGTTTTTTATACATTCATATAATGTTACATCAGCACTAGCAACTAGGAACTGCACAGCTTATTACTTTAAAAACCATCCTTGTTTATAGTTTAAAAAGTCTACAAAGAGACCCTCTATGAATATAAGCTCACTCATTTTTTCCATTATTCTTTTAAAACATCCTGAGAGCCTTATGTATACAAAAGATGCAAATATAAAATAAGGCTACTATCACCAAGAAAAATGGCAATCTAGTATCCATTCCCCCAAAATTCATCATTCTATGAATTATGCTAGGGATTTAGGAAGATAATTTCAAATAGCTCACTGCTTACAGGAAAAACTTTTAATAGATACAAATAATGTAGTTTTATCTATATGGAATGAATGCATAAAAAATCAGTATGGTGAAAAGGGGAGCACATCGTGAGCTGGTCTTTTGCTAAATAATGAGAAGTGTTTGGAATACTGACAAAAATCATTGTAATCCTAATCATAAGGCAAACTTTAACTGAAGTAAAATTAAAAGGGTGAGCCAATTTCTTTGTTCCTCCATCTGCATCTTTAATAAATGAGGTAAAGGAAATGAACATGCTGCAATGGTCAGAGGCTGGGATCAGGAAGTGAGGTCCCCAGTCTGGCTCACCATGTATCCTCTCACAAGTTTTCTGATCCCTTGATTTCTGTGCCTGTAAAAACAAGGGAGTTAGATGAAATGATGTCTATGGTTCTTTCCATTTCTAATATTTTCTTACTCCTGTGTTAGATGAGGAAGGTCAGGTCAGTCACTGCACCTACATAATGGTCTTCTAAGTTGTGAATAAAAGATGAAGGCTTGTACATCTCTACATAAATAGTCAATTTTATATGCTTATTCATCTGGTAAGAGTCCTGTCATTTGCTTTAGTAACCTGCTTTGCTTACATGTTTTATAAAGAGTGTTAGAGTTGTTGCGATATCTAGGATTCTCTGCAAGCTTTAGGTCTTTGGTTACAAATTGTGAATTTAAAAAAAAATTTCAACTTACTGTATGATCACAGGCCACCTGGAGGATCTTCATTACTTACGGATTTGCACACAGCATTTCCTTTGTGGAAATAAGCTTTCTTCATTCTTGATCAAATTCTCTTCATCCATTCTTGGTTTTAATTATACTTCCTCAGAACACCTTCAAAGTTTTTATAGCCTTATTAAAGTCACTCATTATACTCCAAACTTATTCTTTCTGATGCTTATCAGAACAATGATCAGTTATTTTTATAATTACTTGAATGATACACAACTTCACCATTATGTTAAAATATCCACATGGGCAGTATTGCATATACTTTATTCTCTGTTTATTCTCTGTTCTATTCCTAGTACCCTGGGGGTACATTACAGCTTATCAATAGTACTTTTCCTAAAAAATAAATTCATAAGAAATGTCAAAAAAAATGATCACAGGCCAAAATATCAAATGTAGGTTCAACAACATTACTGCCTTCTGGCATGACTGATCACAAATTATGAGTAATTTTATGAATCAATTTGGACATCAAATGGAAAGAATTTTTTGACTGAATCTCCCAACAAATGAATGTTTAAAATTTATATTCCAAGGGATCATCATAGATTCAATTTCTATTCTAATGAAGGCCCAGATTCATTCCAGACAGACATTTTACTCTGATAAAGGAGCCATCTGGTTATGATGGCCTAATAAAAAGACTAAAAGCTTTACTTAGTACCTTTCCCAGGCTCTTTCTTATTTCTCGTTTTACTTAAATTATTCCTTTGGGAAACCATTTTTTAAAATACTGCTCTCTGACCTTTTCTCAACAAACTGAATTCTCAAGCATTTCTGTGAGATATGTTTATAGAAATATTTATAAATATAATTAATGTAGAATAAATCAAATTACCATTAAATTATATGTTTTGTAATGAAAACACAAAAGTTGAAAGCCTTACAAATGGAGGATCAGGGGAATATACTAGCATTTATCTAATTTTCCTAGTTTAATGATTTAGACTTTACACTAAAAGTTGTAATATTATGATTTAGTAACTGGAATAAAAGAAGGCATCTAAGTTCTTATCTAAACAATGCCCCAGTCTAATTATTATAGAATGAGTTTTATTATGCCCTTTTATAAATCTTTTAAATACAGCCCATAAAGGAGTATATATGTCCATCAATTTTAAATAACTGATTAATTTACTCTTAAGATCTTTTCATGGCATGCTGAATAACTCAGTAAATTAGATTCTCATTTCTTACTTTAACATGGTCAACTGAAGAAGGATGTCCTTAGCGACAGAAGAAAAAAAATTGTTTCAGACAATATATATCATCAAAGGGCAAAAGAAGGTGAAATATGGAATAATGAAGTGGAATAGTTCAATTGGTAAGAACTAAAATGGCTAAGACTAAATTAATTATTTCCTCTCTATTTACTGATATTTCTTCCCATCAGGCCCCTACTGCCAATCCAACAATAAAAGTATTTATTTATTTCCTAAGAAGTAAAAGGAACAACAAAGAGTCTTACTTCTGGCTTTTGGATTTCAAAATCTTGGAATCAGAGGACAAAATAAAAGGATTATTATGAGGAAGCAATCCAAGAGAATCTTAGGTAAGGCTAAAAGTCTTTAAGTGAGGCTTGAAAAATAATATTCATAGGATCAGATGATCAAGAGAAGATTCCCTGGTTAAACGCCCATCCAGGTGAGTTTGGGCTAATCTGTGCCCCAATTATGGGGAAGCAACAGAGCTCCATGGTTTTCACATCCTCTTGGTGCCTGAGTAGAAGGAATACTGTGCACAGTAGGTAGGCAGGCTTCAGATGGTGTTCTTGAGATCCCAGTGACACTTCGGGGCTGGGGAGCATAGAATGTTTCCTCTATTCCCAGAGCAATAGAGAAATGACCAGTTGTAAGGGATGGAATTTAAAAAGAATTCAATAGTTATCACAAAAGTCATAAGAGAATGAGGTCCTTCCAGCAAAGGCTGATGTGGATAACCAACACAACACAAGGATAGATGTCTCCCCTCCCCCATAATTTGGCCCTATGTGAATCTCCAGGAATTCATATCTAGCCCCAGATAAAGGCAGCTGATGAGGAAGAATGCCACCTTGACTGGAATTCTGTTTCACCAGGTGTTATACTTCAAAGAGAGTTACAACCATAACTCCCACTATGGAAGCCACTCTGGTGATAGACCCCCTACTCACATGCATATTTAAAACCATACAAATTTGTCCTCCCCTCACTGCTGTGCTCCTGGAGTCTAGAACTGCTTAATATCTGGAAGGAGCAAGAAGAGATGAAAGAAAGCAGATTCACTGCTTTGAGGAGTGGGGATCTCCTAACAGTATCCACATTTCCTCCAATTCTTTGTGCATGCTGTTCCCATTGCACACAGTATCCTCTCAATCTCCTATTTTATGCATTCCTTAAATGCTTCTCAAATGTTAAGTCATCTAGGAAATCTTTTAAGGTGCTTCTCTTTGCTTGTAGAATTACTAATTCTTCTCCTCAATTCAACATAGTAATTCACCCATCTACCAAAGCACTTATCACATCAGTTAGGTGACACAGGCAACACTGATCAGAGGAAGAATCAGGGGGAAATGCATGATACTAGAAAAAGTATGAGAGTTAGAAGAAATGGAATATGTAGTCAGTGAATTCAGAGGAACAACATATAGGTCAGCAAGACCTTGTGGAGGAAGAGATCAAAACTTTAAAAAGAGGGAGAAACCAATAATATTTGCAAACACATAACCTGAAAGAGCCCTGAGATGTCCTGAGAACATTGTTATACCACGTGGAGTAGCCAGGACTGTGAATCTCACCATCCACTTTCAATCTTCTTAATAGAGAACTTCACCATGTTACTTGCATCACAATAGTCAAAACCACATACAAATGAATTTGTAATTAGAGGTGGAGCAACAAGTAGTCTAGCTATCTTCACCTTTTAGCAAAGAAATATTTGAAAGGAGTTTGTGCCAAAAACAACAATGATATCCTGAAGCATAATTTTTGGATTTATATAATAAAAAGTGTTATTTTGGTCTGTATATTCTAGATATTTCCTGAGAACAGTGCCTAGCGATTGTTTCCCCATACATTGTTGATGTGGATAATGACAGATATCTCTTCCAATCCATAATGTCTCATCTATTCTATTAGTCAGGCTCACTCCCTAGAAACACATTTTAAGCCAGATTGTGGCTTAAATATTATATGACTAGTAAATGATGGGAGTTCAGTCTCTTGGTGACCTAATTTGGGTTGGGGACAGAAACAGTTATATCAACCCACCACTTAGATTTCTTAAGGAGTCAATAAATTGGTGCATGGGAAAGGTGTTAGTTGGTCTCTTCAGAGACATTAGATAACAACCTGACCTGCACTGAAGGAAGCGAAGGGAAAGAGGACAATGCTGGTATGAATGCAGGACTGGACTAATTAATCCCTATGACAGAGATTCAGAAAGGGCTGCAACATCTGAACCAGCAAACATCTGGTTTATTAGTGTTAGATTCAGAAATGGAAAGAAACTTTCACATCCCTGAAAGAATCTAGGCATATATGCACGAATGAATGGAACGGGGGTCATCTTCAGTAGCGGAAGAAAGGGTGACAATGTCCAAGGGTTAGGGCCAAATGGTCCATAAACAAGGCTTGGTCAAGGTGTGAGTCCGAAAGCACCAAGGTAGAGGAGGAAGTTTTCAGAGATCAAGCAAATCATTAGAGCATACTCTTCCCAGGCCATTGGAGTATTGGAAATGACAGAGAAACAGCTATGTCACAATGAGACTTTCCAAGTATACAATAAGGGAAGGTCTTTCCCCTTATCTTCCTGTCCCCAGGAAGGATAAAGCCATAAACAGTAGTACACCAACTACTACAACTGGAGAACAGCTACTGTGTCTATGTCATGGCTCTGTGAGCACCACCATGACCCCAGGATCACAAGTCACCTGTGCATGTCTAGCTGATAACCTAGGCCGGCATCGAGATCACTGGGCTGCTTTAATCAAGGACATGAAAGATGAGGAGGAAGCTAAAGAAGATAAAAGACACATCACAAGACGGCCTGCCTCTTTGACAAGGAAGCTGCCTTCAGAAGAATGTAAAAGAAATCTGAGATTCATCAGTCACAAAAAGACCAAGAAAACAAGGGAAACTGGATGGATGCCAAAGATTTTAAGAGGTGAGGGTAGGGAAACTTTGTACTTTTATCGATCCTTTCCAAAGGAACAAAAGGTTGTTTTAAGTAAAGTGTCTTAAAGTAAAAAGTTTTGGAAGTCTAAGTGCAATGCCAGTTGCAAGACACAATCTTAAACTCCTCTTTTTTTAAAAACTTATTTTTCATGTGTGTGTGTCTCAAAACTCTTTTTACAGAGAGCATTCCCACCCAGGCTCTGAATCTCTGTGAATGTATAAAAGAATAAGAGCAAAGTGGGTTCAAATTAATATTTTGTATTTCATTACTTCTAAGTGGAAACATAATATTTCTATTGGTAAAATGATAGTTCACAGAGATTCTGAAATTTCATTATAAAGCAAATCTGGTTGGGAAGATTACTATTTGGGAAATAATTATAGGCATGTTTTAAATTATATATATATTTTTAATTTCATGGACCATTCCTTCTAAGAATGCTGAATTGAAATGGTCCTGAACCAAACAACTTGTCGGTATAGATTGATTTGTGTTTAAAAGCACCATATTTTTTTTGTATTTGGCTTATTTTTTTTAATTAAAAAAAGAGATTTAGATTAAAGAAGAGTAACAAAATGGGTAAAAGATGAAAATTATTACATGACCTTACATAAATTTTTACTCAAGAATCATTCTTCAAGGCTCAAGTTTTGGGAGAATACTTTTGTATTCCTTTTGGAATCTTGATTTGAGACTTTGTTTTGGAAAATTTGTTAAAAATTTAAAAATACTTACATTTAAAGCTAAAAAATGTAAAGCTATTAGCAGTGTATGGAACAAAAAATTAAATAGGTTCTTTTTTGTTGTTGTTGATGATTTCTTTAGCTGATTTTCCAAGTTGAATATGTAAGTAAGTGGATTTTGGAAAGAGTGGAATGGGTTAATTTGTATGGGTCTTAATTTTAAGGGAAGTTACATAATTTATATCATTAACTTACATAGCAAACCTAAAAAATATGGATTGGTAATGCTATAAATTATAATAGTTTTGAATATAGAAAATTCAATATAAGTTAATATACTGTGGTCAAGTTGCTTGAGGTCAATTCATCCTGATCTCAAAAAAAAAAAAGAAAAAGAAAAAGAAAGAAAGAAAGAAGAAAGGAAGGAAGAAAAAGAACATAGTAGAAAGTTACCTTTTAGAAAATAATGATTGATAATAAATAATTAGAAATCATTAGAAAATAATGATCTTCATATATGGACATCAGATTAATACAAAAAATAATTCCAATTAGCACGCTATAGTGCAATGAAAGATTTGACTTAGAACCACCTAGTTCTCAGGTTCTAAGTTTCCCAATACAGCCTTATCCTCAATACATACCAAGTGATATTAAAAAAATAAAATGGTCTTTGATAACAATTTTCTAAGGTCCTTTTGTATGCAAAGAACAATGGGGGTCTATTGCTAAGGTGTCCTTTCAATAATCACACTGGCATGAAAAGATTCTAGATTTTTTCCCTGCCATTACCTATACAACTACAGTCCATCTTCATTATTTATAGCATCTCATTTTTACAGAGTTACCTAGTTGTTGGAATTTCTTTGTAAGCTCAAAATCAATGCACCAGGCTTTCCATGGTCATTCATTGACATACCTAAAATGGTGAAAACTGTGAGTGGGCTGATGTTTGTTTTCCAGCTGAGGCCAAACAAGGAAAACCTTTGTCGTCTTGTCTTAGTTCTCATATGGTAAACAAGTATTCTTTTGATAGTCTATTTAGTGCCACGTTTTTCACATTGTTGTTTTTGTTGTTGTTGTGTGTATGTGTGATTTTGCTGTTTAAGAAAACAAAAGTATTTGTATCTCTATTAAAAGTATTTCTATTAGTAAAACTATAGTGAACATGTTTCTGAAATTTCTTTGTAAAATGAACTAGGCTAGAAAGTTTAAATTTGGGTGATCTTTTAAGAAATTTCAAGTTATATAGTTTTGTCCAGGAAGTATGCTAATTACTGAAACAATCAATTTTGCAAAAGAGAAATATTTTATAGTATTGAAGCCATCAATAGTGTGTGCATGCATGATCAAAGGCCATGCCTCCTCATAGGATGCATGTTCAGAAAATGGTGGCATTAGCATGATTTAATGGTGGCGTTTTCCGCCCTCTAATGTCAAAGTTACCCATCAGATATCTGTGAAGGCCCAAGAAAAGTGTAAGTGATTTCAACTGATTTAGGCTGGACAAAAGCAGTCTCTAAGTTCCTGAGAAACAACTGTCACCATCAAGTACCACACATCAGAGGTATTCTCTGTAGCAACACTAACAGCATCTAGTAGTATATTGCTTAGCTATGTGACCTCTAAAATTGGTGACATTTAAAGTCAACTAAAAGGAAAAGCAAATGAAGCTGGTTACATCTAGGGGTTTATTCAGGTTTTGCCCTGGATTCTAGAACTTAACTGCTTGTCTGGTATTCCTGAGCACAAGAAGAATGTGATGTGCTTTATGGAAAAAAAAATATATGATGATTGGCTCACAGCGGCCCCAGCAACATCTAGCTGATTGGCTCCTCTGCAGTGATGCTCATTGGGCTGTTTCCCTGCCCTTTCAGACCACAGAGCTGCTCATTGGGGGACTTCTTTGGTTCCGCCCACGTGACCCAGCCAATCGGCCTCAAGAGCAGGAGGATTGTGGGAGTGAGAGAGGCTTGTGGTGGTGTGAGAGGCTTGTGGGAAGCCAGTGGTGGCAGTTGGGCTCTGAGGTTTTTTCCTGAGGAGCTGTTTTGTTTGGCGTGTGTGGTTCTAAAAATAAAGTTCGTTTCTTTTGACAAGTGGCTCCTGAATTGTGCCCAGCCAGACTGCGGCATTTCGTGGCCCGTTCGTAGATAAGTTTCTTTCAGGTATGAGTTATACCATTGTTGACCATGAACTTGTTGTTAATGACTCAACAACAGGGTACATCCAGGAAAAGCCATAGGAAATTTACTGATCTGTACATGAAGCCACTCTGGAAGTACCAAAGGAAAAAAAACAGAGTGCTGATGAAGCTCTGGAAAAAGTGGAAAATGACTAAATTTGTGGACTCAGGAGATGATAGCCAATTTAAAAAGCATATGGAATAGCATTGTTGTGAGGCTCAAAGTCAAAGAAATTTATGTTATGTGGGGTCAGGAAAATTGTAAAATGCTTCTTAGCCCATGCTGGTTGGCTCACATGTTTTATTACTTGTAGGTTCTATAGACCAGGAAGCTGTGAGAGAATTTTTTAAAATAACCACCAAGTATAATACAGGTAAAGAGTTCTATGGAAGAGCGGTTTCCAATGCCAATGAAACTGGCCTATTTTACAAGAGCAAACAAACCTACATAATGCAAACGGCATTTTAGAGGACAAAAATGTGAACAGAGGTTTGGAGGAACATAGTCCTGTAATTTCCCCTAGGGGCAATAGTTCAGTATTCATGAGTTTAGAGTTTGTAATGACTTCATGGAACATTTCTATCACAGATAACAAGAACAAACTCTGTCAGGGACAGTGCAGGAAGGAAATGCTTTTTCATTTAAATGGAGAGTTGCTAGAATGGTCAATGTTTAGGGATCAACACAAACAGGTGAGGTGCCTAGTTTAGTCTGTTTTTATGGAATAAAAGTATTCTATCAATCCTAAACTCTTTACTCTCTCCCTTGGCTAATAGGTTTTTCTCAACTCTTTAACACTCAAAGGGAGCTGGGCCTATTGCTGAAATGCAAGCAAAGAGTAATAGCAAGTAATTTACTGAGGATGAATGAATGCTCCTTAATTACTGTTTAAATGGAAGTGTGGGAAAGCATAGACAAATAATACATATGTATTATACATATATATGTATGTATGTGTGTGTGTATATATATATATATAATCTGAGCATATATAATAGAGAAATATTATATATGTTTATATATGAATGTGTGTATTTATTCAAGTTTTGGGGGGAAATAAAAAGCTCTAAATTATGTAGTTGAGTTGACTGAAAAGTATGTCCATGTTATTGAAAAATATAAGTAGGTAGGTAGATATGAATATAAGTGGATATATACAAATATATAGATATCTGTTCTACCCTTTAAGTCTAACAACTCCACTGCCTTAGTCTATTTTGTGCTGCTGTAACAGAATACAATAAACTGGTTAATTTGTAAACAGAAATTTATTGACTCACAGTTCTGGAGGCTGGTAAGCCTAATATCAAGGCACTGGCAGGTTTGAAAATTTTGATCACCAAGATAACATCTTGAATGCTGTGTTCTCAAGAAGGGATAAGGCTTCATCTCCTTATGTGGCAAAAGGTGCCCAAATTTGCCATTTTATAAGAAAATTAATCTCACCTATGAGGGTGGAGCCCTCATGGTCTAATCATCTATTAAAGGTCCCACCTCTTAATATTGTTACAGTGACAACATGAGTTTTGGAGGGGACAAATTTTCAAAACATTTCATCCCCACTGGGTATATACAAATTTTTATGCACCTTCCTCTTTATATCTAGTAAAAAGAATTAAGGAAGATGTTACCACTGCTTCTCCTACATTCTTCAGAACTCATATAGCCTTCAAATTCAGCATGGATATATTTAAAGTCTTAGAATTTACAATCCATGGAGTTATGACATAATTAAAAGATAAATTCTTCAGAGTTAGAAGGAGATTAATTTAAATGATGACTCTATGAGAAAAATTTTTACCAAATTATGAAAACTCTGCATCTCGGTATTTCATCTCTAAAATCATAAGTGATACATTTCTGCTTCCTGTGTGTTTAGTCTGAGATGCTCATTAGACATCCAACTGGATATTTCTGATGGACAATGAATGGAATTACGAGTCTGAGGTAAGGGCATAGAGGTTAGGGATAGAAATGTGCCTGTTGAGTATAGATAGTAAAAACACCATGAGACTTATATGATACCTCTTAGGCAGTGACTGTAGATAGAGAGGAGGACTTTGGACAGAGCTAAGGCACTCTAATATCTAGAGGTTGAGAGGATAAACAGAATCCAGCAAAGGAGATTTAGAAAAAGCCTTCCAGGGGTCAGGAAGAAAATGAAAGGTTAATGATGCCATGGAAGGCAAGTGAATAATGGGTTTCATGAACAAAAAGGCAAGGTGTCAGGCACTGCTGAGAGCTTAAACAAAATGTGGACGAAAATCATCTTTGCATTCGACCCGTGGAGGTCATGGTGATGCTGGTAAGAACAATTTTGGATGCCAAATTGGAGTGAAAGGAGAAGAAATAAAATGATATATATCAACAACTCTGAAGGAGTTGTTGTTGTTGTTGTTGTGTGTGTGTGTGCAGAGAAGTCAGTGGAGTGAGAACTAAAGGAAATTTTTTTTTTTTTTTTTTTTAGATAGGAGATACAACAGCGTAGTGACAATCTAAAAGACATTAAATCTGATGATGGAGGAGGCAAAGAAGACAACTGCAGAAACAAAGTCCCTGAGCAGCTGAGAGGGATTGCATTAGTGGCAGTTCAGCCCTGGATAGGAAGACTGAAGTACTACTGAGAGTTTATCTATTGTGATAGAAGGAAGGCAGAGAGTTCAGACACAGACACAGGTAACTTGGTTTATTTAGTGGTGGACAGAGAAATTAAAGTATGCTCGGATTATTAAGTCATTTAGAAAAGGGAAACACATATTGGTTAATGCTAACAGTATTAATAAATACATAACTAATTTCTGAGGCAAGTATAATTCTGGCCCAAACTGGCCATAAATTCAAAGATAATTAAACAAAATTATTAAATAATATAGCATATTAACAAACTGAAAGAAAATTAAGGAGCAATTTAGATATTTTAAAACACAGCTTCAGGTTTTGATGGCACATGCATGAAATCCCAGCGGCTCAAGAGGCTGAGGAAAGAGGATCATGAGTTCAAAGCCAGCCTCAGCAAAACTGAGGTGCTAAGCATTTAGTGAGACATTGTCTCCTAATAATATACAAAATAGGGCTAGGGATGAGGCTCAGTAGTCAAGTGCCCCTGAGTTCAATCCCCAGTACAAAAAAAAAAATGAAACAAAAACAGCTGATAGAATTCAACACCCAAATTATATTTTAAAACATTTAGTAAACTAAGAATGGAAAGCAAATTTCTTAACTTTATATAAGGTAAAAGTCAAAAACTTCCGCAAACATGCATTCTATAGTGAAATTTTAAAGATGTCCATTAAAGTCAGGAATGGAACCAGATGACAGTTATTGTACTGCTGAGCATTGTAATAGAAACTCCAGTTAATGCAATAAGGTCTGAAGCAGGGAGGAGTGAATGAATAATTGAAGAGGTTGAAGAAATATAAACGAGGGAAGGGAAGAGATAAAACTGTTCATTTTTGCAGACAGTATAATGCCCAACCTAGAAAATACAAGAAAAATCAAAGGACAAACTTATTCACAATAAAAAAAGAAATCATGAAGTACCACGGAATAAACCTAGTAGGAAAACTACAAGGCATTAATGGAGAAAACTAGAAAATATCTCTGAAATATATTAAGAAGTTTTTGATAAGTGGAAATATATCAATTAACAGGAAGATACATTATTAGAAGGAGATCAATACTCTAATGATTAATTCATGAATCAATGTAAGCCAATCAAACTTTCATGAGTTTTAATGTGTTTGGAAATTTTTTTTAATTCAAAAGGAACAGGAAAATTCACAACCATTTTTAATACAAATTAGGAAGATATCTATCTAAGCCAACTAACTATCAAGACAAGCTCTAAAACTGCAGTAAATAATAAAATATGATATTGATGCAGGAACAATACAGTAAGTACCCCAAAATAGAATATTATATATGTAAAGAAAAGATTATACAATATGATAAAGGTGGCACCTCACAAGTTTGTTCCCAATCTCATATAAATAAGAAAAAAATAAATAAACATGTTTCAGTTTTGAGGTAATGATCTTCTTCAACATTACCCAAAAAGAAAAAGCATAAGGTTAAGAAATAAGACTCTTTAAAAAAAGAAAGAAAGGAAGGAAGGAAAGAAGGAGTCTATTTTTAATGAGAGCATAAACAAAGTCAAAGGCTAGGAATCAGTGTTTTAATCTATATAATAGTCTAAGGATTAGTATTCTGCAGAGAAGTGGGGCATAAGTGGGGTGAGAGCTAAAGGATAGGATTTTTTAGCACTCTGGGGAATGTAGCTAAATGGTAGAGCACTTGCCTAGCATCTGTGAGACCCTGTGTTTGTTTCCTCAACACTACCACAAAAAAAAATTAAAATCAAATCAATAAGACAAAAAAGCACCCCACCCCACCATGCACACACACACACTAAGAAATGAGCAGTTCACAGAACAGGAAACATAAATGGTAATGCACATGAAAAGGAAAAAAAAATCCCAAGTCTTCAGGTAATCCTAGAAATGCATATTATAACATCTATCAAACTGGTAAAAATTAAATTTTTAGTTTTAAGTATTGGTGTGCAAAGTGTGTCATACTACATGCTACTGGTTGGGAGGACAAATTATATCTCATACAGAGGGAGTTTAAAATATTTGTTAACATATAAAATGGTACATACCCTACATTCCAGCAACATCTGCATTTCACCTAAAAAGTTAGACATACTCTAAAAGGTGTGTTCAAAGATGCACATAACAGATTGTGATAAAGGAAAACTAAAAATGACCTAAACAAGGGTCTCTCTCATGATGTAGTATGTAGTCATTAAAATGAGTTATGATTAATAAACATGGGTTCAAATACATCTTTTCCAGAGATTATTATGAAAATAAAGCAAAATAAAGATAAATACAAAAAAAGATAAATTGTATGTTTCCATGGATATACATATATTTTGGTAAGTACAGAGAAAAAGATCTTTAGTATACTAAAGGGGTGACAGAATTCATGTCTAGAGAGACGGTATTAGATAAGAACTTAAAAGTAGACAAAATAACATCCCCAAAGATGTCCGCATCCTAATCTTTGGAACCTGTAAATATAATATTTACAAGGCAAATGGAAATTAAGATTGCAGATGGAATTAAAGTTGCTAATCAGCTTCCCATAATATAGGGAGATTATTCTGGATTATCTGGCAGGTTCAATGTAATTAAATGGGTCCTTAAAGCAGAAAAAGGAGACAGAAGAGGGAGAACCGGGGAGAGCAACATGAAAAGGAATAGGCTCCATGCTCTGGCTGGGAGAGGGAGGAAGGGGCCTCAAATCAAAGAATGTAGGTGCAGCAGCATCTAAAGTCTGGAAAAAAACAAGGAAATAGATTCTCTGCTAGAACCTCTGAAAGGATCACCACCAAGATCTCAGTTTTACCCCAGTGAGATCAATTTCAAGCTTATCTCCAGAAGTGTAAGGTAATAGATTACAATTCTAAGCCACTAAATTTATAGTAATTTGATAGAGCAACAAGAGGAACTAATAGAATTTTGGGTTTTGTTTTTAAAGGCTTTCACTATTCATAAAATATTTCCATTTTTATACGTACACAGTGGAGTTTTACTCAGTCAAAAAGAAGAATGAAATTACAGCATTTGCTGGTAAAACAATGGAAACTGAGAATATCATGCTAAGTGATATAAGCCAGACTCAGAAAATAAAGGGTCAAATATTTTCCCTCATATGTGGAAAGTTAAAGCAAAATAAGGGAAAGAAGGTTTGGATGTGGGGAATTGGATATCAAAAATATACAAGGAAAATCATTGAAGCAGAAGATGGAGAACAAGAAGGAGGGAGGGAGGGAGGAAGGATGGGAAAGGGGAGGAAATATGGAATGAATTTAACAAAATCATGTTATATGCATAAATAAATGTACCAAAGGGAATTTCACCTTTATGTATATGTAGAAAGTGCCGATCAAAAAATGAATACATACAGAAGCCAAAGGGAGATCAGTAGAGGAAGGAGAATAGGGAGAGAGAGGAGAAGAGGAAGGTCGGGGAAATGGGGATTGAAATCAAATTCCTTTCGTGTATGATTTTGTTAAAATGAACCCAATTACTATAATGCTGTAATAAAAAATCCATTTTTAAATACAGAAACCTATTTATATGTAATTTTAAAGGACTAAAGGAAGAGGTGATAGTTATATGTCATTGGATATGGCTTCTCCTGTTATTATTTTTATGCTTATTGTGTTTTGTTCGTTTAATGCAGCGTTGATGGAAATTGGCTCTAATCATCAAGTGGAATGTCAGCCAAAGGAGTTTTGAAGTTCACACTAAAGACTTGTGAGCTATCCAACTGACTCCAGATGCTACAGCTCACCTGTTCTCATTTGTGAACACACTTTTTAAACTTCTCACCTCCATACCTACTAGACAGAATTGTGTGGTGGTTATAGTGTGAACGCTGGTGTTGTGTTTCTTAGTTTTTTTGCAGGTAAAAGCAAGTTACCAGGAAAATATTTTAAGCACATTCATTTTAAGAGTGTGGAAACATTTTGACTCATTTACCTTTTCTCAGCACTTGGATACTAAACAAGGAATAAAGACCAATTCAGATCCAAATGATTTCGTGAACCAGTGGTGTTGGTTTTTAGCACTTATATGATCTATCCTTATGTTAAAGCTTTACTTGAGTAGCCACTGTGCTTCATGAAGCTACAATCTCATTCATTTGATAACCACAACTACCAAATTTGGACTTTGCTGACCATACAGTTCAAAGGAAAAGTGTGGAAGGAACCTATGGGGAACCTGAGAATCTATCGATAGTTGATAGATTGAAGTAGTTTCGAGTAATAACTTCCATTGCAAAAGCATTACGATGTTTGTCATTTATATATGTATGTAAGACTTCTATTCCCCTTATTTTTATGAGGAACCTTGAGAAAGGTCACAAGTATGCAGTTAGAAACCAAAAAAGTTGCTAAAATGTAGGAGAGTGATAGATGCAACTACACTATTTGAGAGGAATTAATAAAATTGGGAGTCCTTTATTTATGCTGCAGTTCCTGGCATCCCTGAACCATATGACAGCATTAGAAACTTTCATATCTTTCCAATCTTTCTATTTTTGATATAAGAAATCATATTACTTATTTTTTGAAGATAAGATTTCATTTGTACTAATGTTAATGAAGAAATTGTAGCACATGTCTATAAATGAGATATGTGGGATAAATTAATATATACTTTAAAATTATTTCTCCAGAGTACTAAGATAATATCTTATAGTTATAGTACTTTCTGATGATATAACTGAAAGTCTATATAGAGAAGGTATAATTAAGACCATCTAGAGGAACAGAGAACTAATTTGCTTACTAAAATGTTTTTTTCAAACATAAAGTCACAAATGGTTTTGAGAATTCATTAATAAATTTCCTTATTAGTACCTTAAGTACCATTATTTACTGGTATACTGGATAGGCACTAGATATTTTGAAGAATAAGTATGAAGGACACAGAGTTTTTACTCATCTGTGGCAATGTGTGGGACTAACTGATGGTAGAAAAACTTCATCATGAGCATAACTTTAGAAGTATTTATAATAATTAGTAATCACTTTATTAAAATTTTTGTGAAATTTCCTAGGCAGCTATCTTAAGTATGCATATCTCATGCTGCATGTGGAAGAAGGCATTCTGGAATGAGTAGTGGACATCCAATCTTCTATTTATGGTGGTCCTAGGTATACAATTTGGAGATACAAATTGTTCTAAGGGTGTTTATTTTGCTACTTCCAACCCATGTGACTGAGGCTGGACAATCAGCACTATCCACTTACCTGGCCTAACAGTTTTTCAGGAGTAGATATGTGATCTAAGCCAATCTAATTACAGTGAACATCAAACTGTTTGCAATCCTAGAACTAATGTGTTCTTTTCAAAACCTTCTTGAAGCGGAGGCACATGATTATGAGACTTAAAACCATAATTTCTAGTCTTAGTATCATAAAGAAGTCCATCTCAAAATTACAACCAATAAAAGGAGAACAGAGTCAAAATAATTACAGAAAAATGGTGCTGGAGACCTGGGGACATCATGAAATTCTAGACCAACCATTTCACCACACCAAACTACTAGACTTTATAGTTTCATGAACTAGTGTGTTACTTTATTTAATAAGTTACACTCCCATTACTTGCTAACAAAAGCATTCTGCTGGCTTTTACTTGTTATCAAAGAATCCATGCCACTCATTAAAAGAAAATAAGCTCTTTTTATGGCCTACTTTTAAATTGAACTGTAACCTTATGGGTTCACAAGGATAAATTAGGAGGAAATGTATTCTCAAGTAGCTTCAGGATAGGACTTGCTGGTTGGAGTCCTTTGGGATTTCCCATTTAGATGTGAGAAAACATGGGCTGGAGATGGAGCTCAGTGGTAGAGCACTTGTCTAAATAAGAGAAAATGTCTGACAAAATTAATGGTTTTAAATTTAATATGGTAAAAGATAATTGTTTTTTCTGATATTACTTTTTCTTTTTGACTGGAGATTGAATGCAAGGGCACTCTACCACTGATTTATATTCTTAGTCCTATTATTATTACTATTATTATTATTATTATTATTAGTAGTAGTAGTATTTCTCATTTTGATACAAGGTCTCCCCAAGTTGCTGAGGCTCAGCTTGTCAGTGATCTTCCTGCCTCAACCTCACAAGTTGCTGGGATTACAGGTATGCATCATAACAACTGGCTTAAATTTAATTCCTTAAGAAGTTAGAATAACAATGCCATAATATCGATATATAAAAAGTATTTGTACCTTTTTGTAACCATGACAGATTCCAGGGTTCCTTTGCACCTCATAAATGAACCAAAGAATTATAACACTTTAGTAGCAGTATTACCAAGAAATTGGCTTTTCCGTGCTAACCTTACACTGAAATGTATATGAAATATATAAATTGTGCATAAACTTTGTGAAATAAAGGTGAAAGCTATATCCATGCCTGAAAACTGGAAAATTTTCTACTAATAAGATACCAACAAAACTGAATATTCACTAAATCATTTCTTTGAAACAGATTCACAAATTGGCTTTTGAGAATTTATTCAGGAAGACATTGAGACATACACAAGATTTTCCATTGAGATGATGCAGTGTATTCAAAACAAAAGCTAAAGGGATCCTAAAGGACATTCCCCTCTCCACGCTTTTTAACTCAAAGCTCAGTCTGAAGAGCTGTGAGTAACAACACTGAGGTACTAAGTGAAGCTTGAAGGTCCTGTCAGTTTCTGTGGATATTAGTGAACCCAAACATGTAGAGGTACTAAAGAATAAATTAATGATTATAAACAAAGATCTATGAATAGTAGATTGGACCCTACAAAACTCAAAATGAAAGTTAAGATGAAATTCAAGAAATTTTCCCATCTTGGAGGAAAGGAAATAAAGACAAAAAGAGAACAGGCAAATGACAGAACTAGAAAATGAGCTTATAAGCATCAATAATTATGGAAAAAGAAAATATAGCAGAAGGGGAAAAAACACTTAAATAATAATGAAAAATCTTCATTGTAATTGAAAAAAACATTTTTAAGGGAAAATTATCATTTATAATCACTTGAAAGCTTTTGAAAAGTTTTCTGTTCAAATTGGATAACTACTGATCCTAGAGAAAGCAAAATGCCTTAGTATAAACAAAAGAATAGAGAAAGACATAGGGATTAGAAAATGTGGGAGGAAGGAAATATAGGTGCTATTTTATAAGAAAAACAAGGTTGGGAGATTCAAGAGGGTAGATTAGAAGAAGGCTGTGTTTTCAGTTGCTCCTTGGTTTGGGATTCACGCAGTGGAAATAAATACTACATCTCAGTGCGGTGAGTGAAGGAGAGATTTTGCTAAATTCAATATTGGGCAATCAGAGTGCCTTAGAGACTCATAAATTCAGGGACATTGAGCAAAGATGAAAGAATACACTGGACCGAAGCTAGTTGTGACAGCAGCAGCAGCAGCAATGCCTATTCACACCAGAGAGGAGGTACAACATACAGGGAGAAACAATGAAGAGACTTGGTACAGAAATACCTGTAGATGAGAAAAAGCAGCCTTAACTTAGTTGATCCAGAGGCTGCACTGTGAACTCCTATTTGAAAAGTCTGTCATATTTCCCAACTGGCATGGAGAGCTGAGGTGGTAGCCATCTTGAGGTGGTCATGCTGCAGCTTTTGGCTGTGGGAGCAGGAGACCATAGTGACCAGCTTAAGAATGTGAGGTATGTGAAGAGGCAGTTGTGAATATATATACTCTGGGACTAAGCCTGGAAAGCTGTGATCATGGGAAGCAGAGTGTATGGAGGGTTGTCTCCCCTGCCCCATGACTAGAATTCTTGAGAAGCTCCTGAGATCCAGACTCCCAGCAGAGATCAGCAACTGGCCAGGCCCTAGGGGTGTGTTGATCTCATCTCTCCAAAGCAGATACCATCTAGCAAAGCCCCAGCTTAGATCTAATCTAAGACATGATTAGACCTAAGCCCCAGGTCCAGAACTCCCTTCATAGAGCTCTGCAACAGCTCCACCCTGAGAGTGCACTGATCTAGTCTATGCAGACAAACCTCCAATCAATACTACTTCCCTTTGCATACTACCTTACATTGGTGAGAAAGGCAGCTGAGAGCTGTTTCAGCCAGCTTCAGTCTTAGGCCACTCCAACTGGGCAGCTGAGTGAACAACACAGAAAGAGGAAGGGTTAACAATCCCAAGTCCCCCCACCATAAATAGCCCAATAAGAGATGGAAAGAAGGACAATTGAATATAGGCAGTGACCATGCATTCTCATTGACTATTTTGACCACCTCAATGGAAATGATTCCTTCCTTTTTCATTAAGAATCTTTTCTTTTTTCCATTTGTGTGTATGTGTGTATGGTGGGGGGGTGTTTTGCTGATTGGTTCATGGTATACATATTTGGGGGTTTTTTTCTCATTTTTAGCATTTTTAAAATGTAGTTAGTTTTCCTTGCCTTGTCTTTTGAGGGTTTGAAATTTTGAATTGTTTATGTTGGTTTTGTTTTGCTTTGTTTTTGTTTGTTTCTCATTTCTCTTTCTCTCCTTCTCCCACTAACAGCAAAATTCTTTTGTTCTGTTTTCCTCTCTTTTGTTTCTCCTACTTATTTTTTTTCTTCCTTCCTTGTAACCATCACCTGTTACATCTCTTCTACATTCTCTGTATTCATATTCTGAATATTCTAAATGCTCATCTACCTCATCACCATATTTTATTTTCTCCCAATGAGCAGCATTTTTGTCATCTTTTAGAACTAAATGGTTAATGTAACTCCTACACCCACCATTCATGTTGTTGTAATTATTACTGCTGTGGATGATATAGCTGACTTCTATTTGTTTTAATATCAGATCTAGTTCATGGTATTATTTTTGCCTTAGACAGTTGCTGACCCTACCATGCCTGTATTTTGTGGTAATTAATTTTGTAGATGTCATAGTAAGAAACAAGCATTTCTTTAAATATTGTATATTGTTTGCATTGGTTGTTGATATTATTTATTTCCTCCTGTTCTGTGAAGTTTGAGGAACCTATAGGAACACTACAAACTCACAGGTAGAGATTCTGCCACTCATTATACTCAGCCAAAAGATAGCTCATGTTACTCTACATACAAATTAATGACACTCAAACTTCAGTTATACTTAAATACAAAGAAAAGAAGAGATGAAAATCCAAACTGATGACCAGGTTCCAAGTATAAACAGCTAGATTGGGGTCCTCAGGTCCCACTTATAGACATCCATTGCTACAGCTAAAAGACAAAATTAACATAAAGGCTATGGATACCATGCCTATGAGAAGATCTCAGTCTAGATCACTCTGGGAAGAAGAGACTCTGTACTGAAAAGGACTACACTTAAAAGTGGAAGAGAAATCTATCCCAACAAATGCACAAAACCGAACAGAGGATTAAAGAAATATAAAAAAAACAAGGTAACATTAAACTTCCTGAAGTTCACAATTCACCAGTAACTGACTCCAAAGTGATTGAAGTGAATAAAATGCCAGATAAAGAATTAAAATTAATGACTGTAAAAATGATCAATGGATTTCAAGAGAACACAGAAAACCAACTGAATGAACTAAGAAACACACTACTGGATGTGAATGAGAAATTCAATAAGGAGATAGAGACCTTGAAAAAGAACCAAACAGAAATCTTGAGGATGAAAGACACAATAAAGCAAATAAAATGTTCAGTTGAACACCTCTAATGGAATAGACCATGCCGAAGGAAGAATCTCCGAGCAGGGAAGACAAAGTGACCATTCTTGTACATTCAGACAGTGTTAAAGAAAAGAAAATAAGTAACCACATCAGAAAATACAAGAACTCTGGAACAAACATTAAGAGACTGAATTTAGGAATTATTGGAATTGAGGCTGGTTGTGAGATACAAACCAATGGTAATGGAGAACCTCTTCAGGGAAAATATAACAGAAAATTGTCCAAACATTGAGAAAGAGATGGACATCCAGATACAGAAGTCATTTGGAACCTCCAAAAAGACTATCAAAAAAAAAAAAAAACCCTCTCTATTACATGCCACAGTCTGTCTGGGCATAAAATAACCGAGCCACCACCGAAGCCTTGTAGATTCAAACAGCAACTCTTTATTCCCGAACTCTCACCAACACTCTACACACACGTTCTGGGAAAATACACTCCCTCCACTGGGCTCTGCTTACCAATCTCTCAGAACCCTGTGAGAACTCAACGGGAACTCAAGGAGCGGGCGCCTGAGGCAGCAGTATACACCCTATTCCCAGCAGGATCCACCCTAAACCTGGAGCCACCCTAATCCCTGAGCAGGGTCACCTTTCAACCAAAAATGCCATGCGTCATTCTTACTTGGCTATGGCTCTCAGCAATTACACATTACAATTAAAATTCTGTTCTAACATAAAGAACAAGAATAATATTTTAGCCTCAAGAGAAAACATCAGGTCACATTTAGAGGTAAGCTAATCAAAATCACTTTTAATTTCCAAGCGCAAACTCTAAAAGCCAGGAGGACTTGGAATGATGTAGTTCAAGTCCTGAAAATAAAATAACTGTCAAACCAAGATTGCTATATCCAACAAAGCTATCCATCAGAATCAAAAGAAAAATAAAATCTTTCCAAGATAAGCAGAATGGAAAAATAAAAACATGGCTAATAAAAACATGGCTAATAAGCCAGCACTGCAGAAAATACTAAAAGAAATACTCCATAAAAATGAAATAAAAAATAAACTTCAGAAATGACAATGTTTAATCTCATTTAAAGAGTAGCTAAACAAATGAGAAATAGAACCAAATTAAACATTAGAAATAAATCAAACATGACACCTCAGAGAAACCTTCCAGGGGAAAAAAGCAGATTAAACCCTGAGCTTCAGAGGAAAAAATATTCTAAAATAAATAATTGACAATGCAAAAATTAGCATTAGAAGTGTCCTTTGTTTTTTTTTTTTTTTTTTTTTTGGTACCACAGTTTGAACTCAAGGGCACTCAGACACTGAGCCACATCCCCAGCCCTATTTTGTATTTTATTTAGAGACAGGGTCTCACTGAGTTTCTTAGCACCTTGCCATTGCTGAGGCTGGCTTTGAACCCCTCAATCCTCCTGTCTCAGCCTTCCAAGCTGCTGGGATTACAGGCATGTGCCAGCATGCTCAGTAGAAGTATTCTTTTTATGTGAGCATAGGAAAATCATGTCTGATTTATTCTACTGTTTCTTTTATTCCCATTCACCCACACTTCCCTTCATTCTCCTTTTTCTAATCCAATGAACTGCTATTCTTCCCCTCCCTATACTTCCTGTTGTGGGTTAACATTCACATATCAGAGAGAACATTCAGCCTTTGGTTTGGGGGACTGGCTTATTTCATTTAGCATGATATTCTCTGGTTTCATTCATTTACCAGCAAATGCCATAATTTGAGTCTTATTTATGGCTGAGTAATATACCATTGTTATATATATATATATATATATATCACATTTTCTTTATCCATTCATCTGTTGAAGGGCACCTAGGTTGGTTTCATAGCTTGGCTACTGTGAATTAAGATGCTATAAACATTGATATGGCTGTGTCACTGTAGTGTGCTGATTTTAAGTCCTTTAGGTATCCCAAGGAGTGGGATAACTGGGCCATATGCTCATATCTGAATACACAATCAGTATAATGTCACATCATGTACAACCACAATAATGGGAACCTAATTAGAATAAGTTATACTCCATGTTATGTATAATATGTCAAAATAAAGGGTGGGATTGTGGCTCAGTGGAAAGCACTTTCCTGGCATGCATGAGGCCCTGGGTTCAATCCTCAGCACCATATAAAAATAAAGGTATTGTGTCCATCTACAACTAAAAAAAATCTTTTTTAAAAAATATACTCTATTGCCATGTATATCTAAAAAAGGACAAATTTTAGAAAAGTGAAAAATAAGAACTTTCCTTTCTTAATATTACTAATGTTATATAATCTCCTCTCAGCAGCCAAAATCACACATAATGTTGAAATGTTGAACTCAGTCACACTGAGGTTGAGAACAAACCAGGATGTTCTGAACATTCTGAAAAATACATTAAGTAATTGGAAGAAAGTACTGAATACAATTAATTGCAGTAAATATTACTATATACCCAGGAAATCAACAAAAATATAGAATTAATAAAGTACTCATGAAAAGTGGTTGTGAATGTCATATTATATACATACATATGTATACATATAAATATACACAATATATTATATATATATAATTTTATTTTATTTTTTTATTTTTTTTTTTTAATATTTTATTTTTTAGTTCTGGGCGGACACAACATCTTTGTTTGTATGGTGCTGAGGATCGAACCCTCAGGGTTCGGGCGCGCTACCGCTTGAGCCACATCCCCAGCCCCACAACATCTTTGTTGGTATGTGGTGCTGAGGATCGAACCCTGGCCGCATGCATGCCAGGCGAGCGCGCTACCGCTTGAGCCACATCCCCAGCCCCTATATATAATTTTAATAGGCATGTAGAAATAAGTTTGACAATAACAAAAACAAAAATCTTCATATGCTAATAAACAAAACAAAAAACCTGTATCTTTCTGAACGTAATTCCCAGAAACAGAAACTATAATAGAAAAGACAAAAATGCAAAACTTTTATATCATAAATACCAAAAAAAAGTAATAGCAAAATAAAAATTGAAAAAAAATCTTCAATATATGTGACTAATAAAGATCAAAATATTCTTATGGAAGACTTAGTTAATACCTATCCTGTATCTATTTTCTGCTGTTTCTTTGCTTTAAGAACCCATGTTGTAAATGGAACAGCAATGTGCCAACTATTTCCTTACTATCATGGTTAAAGATTTCCATGTATCCAAGTTTTGCCAAAGAGTTATAAGCAAAATTATACCTGGATGGTACTTGCATGAAAGTTAAATTTTTCTTATCAAAAGGAGGAATCTAAGTTGATATGCACCTTGGGCATTCATTCTTTCATTTTTCTCTTCCTTCTGCAAGATGGATTGGGCACCTGAAGGTGCCAACCATCTTTAGAACATAAGAAAATAAAAAATCACACAAAGTAAAAAGAAAGTACCAAGAACGGAGTCTAGTTCCTGCACTACCCCTGGAGTGCCACTGCTGAACTTATATGTGAGAAAAAAAATATGCTTTTATTTGATTAAACTATACTATTTGGTCTGTTACATGTACTTGAGCTAAAAGATACACAATATTTTAACAACTACAATAGTTTTTTTATTTTTTTTATTATTTTTTTTAACTTTCATTTCAAATTGTTTTATTTATTTATTTTTTTTATTGGTTGTTCACAACATTACAAAGCTCTTGACATATCATATTTCATACATTAGATTGAAGTGGGTTATGAACCCCCAATTTTACCCCAAATGCAGATTGCAGAATCACGTCGGTTACACATCCACAATTTTACATAATGCCCTATTAGTAATTGTTTTATTCTGCTACCTTTCCTATCCCCTACTATCCCCCCTCCCCTCCCCTCCCAACTTCTCTCTCTACCCCATCTACTGTAATACAATAGTTTTTTGAATTGTTTGTTGTCGATAGAACTTATTTTATTTGTATGCAGTACTGAGAATTGAACCCAGAGCCTAACACATACTAGGCAAGCACTCTACCACTGAGCTACAACCCCAGCCAATAACAACTACAACTTTTGGAGAGAGAGAGAAAAAAAAGATGGGTACCCTAGTAGGAAAAAAAGTTAACTAAACATACAAAATATAACTCTAAAACTACAAAAACTGAAGCATATCTTTAAAGAAAACAAATTGATATATTGTACTTCATCTAAATAATCTTTTTGCTGTGAAATACTCTGTTAGACTGAAAAGTCAAACCAAAGGCCAGAAGAAAATATTACAGAACATGTATCTAGTAAAGATGAATCCAAAACATATAAATAACTTTTTAAAAATTTTTGATTAACATGCATATAGCATGCACTTATCAAATCCAATCTTACTTTATTCACTCCCCCTTCCCCCACCTATACATGTACACTCTTCCCAACCACTACTAATAATTATTCCACCATTGGGTTAGTTTTCTTTTTCAGTTCTCATGTGTGAAAGATGACATATAGTATTTGTCTTTCTGTGTCTGCTTATTTCACTTAACATTCTCCAGTCCCAGCTATTTTCTGCAAATGGCAGATTTTATTTTCTTTATGACAGAATAATTTTCCATTGTGTATATATAGCCCATTTTATTTATCCATTCATCCATTGAAGAGTACCTAGGCTAATTCCATACCTTAGCGATTGAGAATAGTTCCATAGTAAGTTTGGGAGTGCAGCTCTTTCCTATAATGATTTTGTTTTATTTGGATATATATCCAGCTATAGGACAGATGGATCATATGGTACATCTAGTTGTTGTTGTCTTTTGAGGAAGCTCGACACTGTTCTCCATAATGCCTGTACTAATTTATATTCCCACCAACAGTATATGGTGGGAATATAAATATATTGCTGGGCCTTCTGGCCTAGCAAAAGTAACTCAGAGGTAGAGTATTTATCTAGCAAGTGGGAGGCCCTAGGTTCTATCCCTAGCAGTGCAAAAACAAACAACAACAAAAACAGAGTTACTTTTTTCCACATTCTTGACATCATTTGCTACTTTTTGTTTCTGGGTTTTATAGCCATTTTGATGGGCTGAGGTGTAGTATTGATTTACATTTACATCTCGTTGTAGTGTTGTTTAACATTTCACTGATGGTTAATGATTTTGAGCATTTCTTCATGTATTCATTGTCTATTGGTATTTCTTCTTTTGAAAGTGTCTATTTAAATCTCTTCCCCATTTTAAAAATTGGGTTACTTTATTTAAAAAAATATTTAAAGTTCTTCATATATTCTGGAATTAACCCTTTGTCAGACAAATAACTGGGAAATATCTTTTCCCCCTCTGTATGTTGTCTCTCCACTCTGTTGATTGTTTCTTTGCCACACAGAATCTTCTTAGTTTGATGTAATTTCCTTTGTTAACTTTTCTTTTGGGGCTTTTTCTAAAAAATCATTGCCTATACCAATGACTTGAAGTACTTTCCCTGTTCTGACAGTTTAATAGTTTCATTTAAATCCATTTTGAGTTGATTTTGTACGGGCTGAGTTAGGAATCAAGTTCCAATCTTCTGCGCATCAATATTCAGTTTTCAAAGAAAACTGGTACCAGGGATTAAACCCAGGGCACTTAACCCCTGAGCCTCATCACCCCTGCCCCCCGCCATTTTTGTATTTTAGTTAGAGACCAGGTCTCACTGAGTTGCTCAGCACCTCACCTCAAAATCGAGATCCTCCTGCCTAAGTCTCCCGAGCTGCTGGGATTACAAGACATGCGCTACCATGTCCAGCTCAAAGAACTCTTAACAAACAATTCAAGAAAATAAAATATGAAAACATTTAAATAGCAACTTTATTTTTAAAAGATTTATGGATGACAAATGAACATATGAAAAGATGCTCAACATCATCAGTCATCAGGGAATGCAAATTAAACCATAATGAAGTGTTAGAACATCATGCTAAGTGAAATAAACCCATCTCAGAAAGTAAGGGTTCAATGTTTTCCCTCATAAAGAGGAGAGAGAGACAGAGAGAGAGAGAGAGAGAGAGAGAGAGAGAGAGAGAGAGAGAGAGAGAGAAGAAGAAGAAGAAGAAGAAGAAGGAGGAGGAGGAGGAGGAGGAGGAGGAGGAGGAGGAGGAGGAGGAGGAGAAGGAGAAGAAGAAGAATTATTAAATAAACAAAGTATCTCATGAAAATAGAATGGAGATGAGTAAAGGTGGAGGATTAAGGGGGTGGAAGAGAGAGAGAGAGGGAAAGGGGAAGAACAGAAGAATAAAACTGAGAAATTATCCTACCTGCAAGCATGAATATGTCAAAATGAATTCTAATTTATGTAAAATTAAATAAACCAATGGAAATATATACACATATATATGTATATATGTTTATGTATATAGATATACATATACACATGTATTTGTGTGTGTGTTTAATACTGGAAAATGTATTGTGTTGGAGCAAATTATGTTATATACACACATGTATATCTCACAATGAGCCCCACTACTATGTGTAATTATAATACACTAATAAAAACACACCAAAAAGAAAAAAAACAAAACGATACAAAATGACAATACCAATTGCTGGGGCAAATGCAGAACAAAAGGAACTCTCACTTTAGCAAAGTATAGTCACTTTAGCAAACAGAAATACAGTGAAACATTGTAATCCTGAATCCTCAAATGCATTGATAATGAACAAATTAGAGCCACATGCAACAAAATGGATGACAAAAATAATGTTAATGGAAAGGAGCCAGACACAAAAGAGTGTGCACAGTATGACTCCATTTAGTGAAGTTCCGGAACAGGTTAAAACTAGTCTATGATATTAAAACAGTTATTACTTTGCTATTTGATATTTGGAGCCATGGATGATTTATAAGAGGATTTCTGGGATGTTGGTAATGTTTTGCTTCTTGATCTGGAGACTGGTTACATAAGTGTGTTCACTCTGTGAAAACACAAGCTGTGCATGTATAATTTATAAACACTTTGTGTTTATGTCCTTCTTCAGTAAAATGCTTACCAAAAAGAGAGAAAAGAAGATTGGTTAAACATCATACATCTCTGCAATGAAATATTATTCCACTGTTAATATTATGTACCATCATTCTATATATAGGACACCAATAAAAAATTAAATTGAGCAATAAATATACCACTTATAGAAATAAATAATATGTTTTAGAGTTCTATACTTTGAGAAAAATACAGGTAAATTAAATGATTAGAATTTGAAAATTATAATTAAATTATGTATAAAATTCCAATTAGAAATTTTATATAAAGGACATATAAGCTATATATTATGATTTCCATCTATTTTAAAGCATCTTTGACAATTTTGTTGAAATATATGCAGAACTGAAAACTTGGAACTCAATGGGATAAGAATATTATAATATGCTATACCTGGGAAAATATGTTCAGTAAAAAATGGGAGAAGAAAAAAGTTATAAAAGAATATAGGCTGGCCACAGTAGCACAGGCCTATAATTCCAGAGGTTCGGGAGGCTAAGGTAGGAAGATTGTGAGTTCAAAGCCAGCCTCAGCAATTTAGTGAGGTACTAAGAAACTCAGTGAGACCCTGTCTCTAAATAAAATACAAAAAAAGGCTGGGGGTGTGGCTCGGTGGTTAAGTGCCCTATTTGATAAAAAGTGTAAAAGCATATATATACAAAGATCTGGAAAACTATCATAAATCTTAATTTTTGTTGGCTTATTTGTTTTTTCACTGTTTAATTCTTGTATGATGAGCATATATATCAATTTTGTATAATAACATTTTTTAATTTTATGGGAAAGTGTGTAACAGGGCTTATGCTATAAAACACCAAATATAATATGAAAACTCAATGGTACAGGAGTAATTATATGAGTAAGTGGAACAGAATATGTAACCCAACAATAGGCAGAATTTTTAATTTGGTAAAGGTAGTGCTATCAATATGTAAAAAAAGGAGGAATATTTCATAAATACTGCCAAGAGAAGTTTAAAAAACTAATTTATACATACACATCATACAAAGGAATAAATTACTCAAAAATCTAAACATAAATGTTAAAACAAGAAATAAAAAATATAGAACAACAGAGATCAATATCATTCTCTGATTATGAAAGGACTTTTTAAGAAGACTTCATGTAGATTTGACTACATAAAATCAAAGTCTCTTGTAATGCAAAAGAACTCATCATTAAGAATAAAATGTGAACAACAAACTGAGGAGAACATTTTGTAAACATATGACATACAGAGGGCAGTATTCTTGATATTTGGAATCTCAGAGAAACTTAGAGAAAATGCTTGGAGATGCCAATAGGAAAAGAGTGTGAGAGTCATGAATCACAGGGAAAAAATGTAATTGTCTCTAATAAACATAGAAAGGATGGCTTCTTGAAGCTGAACCAGAAAATATCCCCAAAACTAATGCAATGATCAAAACTCAACAAAGGAAAACTAGAATGAAAAAAATATCTGTTTTTGATAGTAGTAATCAAGCAAGAAAAGGACAGACAAGCAATTTTGTTTCTGGCCAAGGAGTGAGAAGGACCAAATTTATGATTGATGACCAATGTGATTCTATACGTACAATCAGAAAAATTATACCTCATCTATATGTAATATATCAAAGTGCATAAATGCATTCTACTGTCATTTGTAACTAATTAAAACAGAAGTTTTTTATTAAAACAAAAAAGATTACATATATTTTATATACATTTGCTGGATTATCATAGTCAATGGAGGAATTGATTTATTGTTTGCCATTTTGTAGGTTCAACAAGACAAAATTTTTGCAGACAGAAGCTTAAAAAAATGATTCTCTTGTTTTCTTTCAATCCAACCATCAAAATAAGAGGCAATGTATGAAATAAACATGATATAAACTAAGTGATAGACAGCTGACATCCTCAGTGACTTAAAGGCACCGACTCTTTTGAGCCAATCCATGTGGGGATGTGACAGAACCAGAAAGAAGACCAAATCCATTCAATAACAAATAGTATAAAAATTATATTAAATCACTGAAAAGATAAATTGACTGCAAAGTAGATTCTACAAGAAAACATATAAACAAACTAAAACAAGTTCCAGGATATGAGTTCAAAACCAAAATTATTCATGTCCACAATATATCCAAGAAGAAAATCAATGCTTAGTTATTGTGTTTTTGAAAGTGACTTAAGTGCAGGCTAACAGTGAACTCACTGATGAAGAAATTGCCCACACAAAGACAGATCCAGGTCTGAATCTGAACCTGCTCACTTAGCTAAATTCTTACATGCTTCCAGCCATGATTGCCAAGAACTCACTTAAAAACATTCTGTCTTCCAATTCTCCCTAACATCTATTATATCTTTTTTTCTTTTGTGATTACTATTAACTATATGACTGCATGATATGTCAAATATATGTACCTTTGTCATTTTGTTTCCTTCTGGGTAACTTTGAATAATCGTTTAATTTATAAAATAAATAAAAAGAAGGGCCACATTTGCCTTCTTGCCTGAAACAATTTTAAAAAGTATAAAATATATGAAAACAACATTTTTCAGAAAGCAATCATCAGAAAATGAGTAATGGGAAACAAATGAGGTTAACTATAAAACTGTCCCAGTTTATAGTATTGAGAGAGTTCCCAGGCTTCTACTATTCAGCAGGGAGAACCAAGGCAGAGCCCATAGGGCTCCACAATTGAGAATGTGGAGCTGATATTCTAGAGACAAAAGCAACTAGAATTCTCAATATATATTATGTCATTAAGGAGACAGTCACTTAGAGATATCCAGACATCTTCAAAGACCTACTTTGAGTCTTCAGTTTAGCACTGTGAAATATATACTTAGGAGGGAACCACTGGGGGCCAAGGAAACAATCTAAAAAAATTAGAGGGGACAATCCCAATAGTTCAGATAGAGCAAGAGTAATTCCTATTGCCAATAACTAGATCAAAATAAATAACTCATAATTCATAGGACATCCAATGGACACTCAAAAGGTTTTTGCCTCAGTAGTAAGGAAATTACCCTTAGGCTAAAAACTGCTCTAGTCCTACCTAACAAAGTTTAAGTGTAAAAGCCAAGAGGAATCCAATCATTTCCAAGTAACTTAACTGGACTCCAGAACAAATTTCAAGAATGTGTATAAAGAATACAAAAATATACAGCACTTGAAAAGTTAAAATTCATAGAGCCTAGTAATCAGTAAAAAATTATAAGGTCTGAACGAAAGCAAAACAGACAATGGTATTATATCAAGCTAAGAAACTCTGCATAGCAAGTAAACAATCATTAAAGAGGCAATCTGAAGAATGGGAGAAAATATTGACAAACTATTCATCGAACAGGGGATTAATATCCAGAATATATGGGGAATTCAATGTGACAGAAAAAGAATCTAATTTAAAATTAAGTGGGCAAATCATTTAAATAAATATTTCTCAAAAAAGGATATTAAAATGGACAAAAGATATGAGAAAATGCTCAACACCACTGATCATCAGGCAAATGCAAATCAAAATTACAATCAAATGTCACTGCATCCCAGTTAGAATAGCTATGATCAAAAAGACAAAAAATAACAAGTGCTGATGAAAACATGAAGAAAAGTGAACACCTTCATAATGCTAGAGAGAATGTACAGTAGTGCAGCCATTATGGAGAGAAATATGAAGATTCTTCAAAAAACTAAAAATAATCCATATGATTCAGCAATCTCACTACTGGGTATAATGTCCAAGAAAAAATGAAATCAGTATATTAAAGAGATATCTGAACTCCTACATTTGTCTCTTTTCAGCCATTTTTCCATTTTTTATTGTGCATTATAATTATGTACAATGATAGGACTCCTATGTTTTTGTAGCCCTATTAACAATCACCAACATATGGAATCAATCAAGGTGCCCATTGACAGATAAGTGGATTTAAAAATGTGGTATGAATACCTAATGAAATATTGGTCATGAAAGAGAATTAAATCCTGTCATTTGCAGCAACATGGAAGGAACTAGAGGAGATTAGAGTAAATGAAGTAAGTCAGACACAGAAACACAAATACCATATGTTCTCACTCATATTTGGAAGCTAAATATTGTGCTATTTTTTACTTTTTTCCATTATGCATGATTTTGAGTGCATGTATGGTAGGTATGTTTGGGGGGATGTTCTTACTATGTGAATAGGTTCAATATATATATATATATATATATATATATATATATATATATATATATTCATTCATATCACTTTACTTTCACATTATTTGCTTCTTTTGTACTTGCTTATTATTTAGACTTGAATTTATTTATGTGGGGTATAATTATATGAGGTTTGAGTTGTTTTGATCTTACATTTGCTGGTTTGTTCATACCTTGGTTCTTATCCTTCTTATCCCCCATAATCAGTCTCTTCCCCTAATAACAGTCAAATTTTCCTGTTTCTTTTTCCTCTCTTCCTTTTTTATTCCTTCTTATTTACAGTTAACATCTGCTACCTACCTCCTGCCTCTCCTTTGATCACTTTTATAAGTATTTCAAACTTTCTCTCACCTTCCCACCCAATTTTCTATAGAAATATATAGTTTATGTAATTCCTACCCCATTCATGTTTCTGTGATTATTAATATAGTGGATTACACAGTAGATATTGCTGTCAAATGCCTGATCTAGTTGGTATTGATGTTAAATGTTGACCTCACCATCCTTATTATAGGTGGCAATTAGGGTTATAGATGTCAAAGTAGACACTGGATATTTATCGTAAGACTGTAAACTTGTTACAGACATTAGTGCTATTCCTGTCCCCATCCCCCAAAGAGGGGCTGAAAATGATTGGTACACTTCAAGATCACAGAGTAGAGATCCTACTATCAAGAAATATTCACAAACTTGTGAAATATTCACAATTTGTCTTTCAAATTCAATGGCAAATAAAACTTTTTCATTCAGCCAAACAATAGTGACTCTCACCCCACACACATGATCTACCTTTACAGGAGCTTTAACATTACTTAAACTCATAGAACTAGGAAGAAAAAACAAACAAACAAATAGGCCCCAAGGAAGAACAACCAGAGAGGAACTTCAGGTCCCACCCCTTGACATTTACTCATATATAAAAAACAGAAAGCGATCCCAACAAAAAATGATAACTACACAAACAAGAACACACATATAAAAGGTAAAAGAAATCCATCTCAACTAATGCACAAGTCTAAGACCTCTGAAAATATGAGGAAACAGGCAAACAAATCTCCCACCAAAATTCACAATCCCCCAAAACAGATCCCACAGATATGGAAATAGATAAAATTCCAGAGAAAAATTTTAAAATCCAAGTACTAAAATACCCAGTGAGTCAAAAGAAGATCTGAGGCATGAATTAGTAGAGTAAATACAGGAGATGAAAGACCACTTCAATTAAAAAAAAAAGAAAGAAAAAGAAAAGATATACTGCAAAGAAAATAATCAAAACTTCTGGAAATGAAAAAATAATGAATCAAATTAAAAATTCACTTGAAAGCATCAGAAATAGATTAGATTGCATAAAAATGGGATTTTAGCTCTTGAAGACCGAACTTTAGGCCTGGAAGACAAGGCAAATGAACTTGAGTGCACAGTATTCAATAAGGGGAGAAAATGATAGAATATCATCAAAATATACAAGAAACCTGGGACAATATCAAGAGATCAAACCTGTGAATCATTGGAATAGAAGATAATATGGAGATACAGGCAAAAGGCATCTTGAACATTTCCAATGAGTCAGTAACCAAAGACTTTCTCGTATCTGAAATGAGATATACATCCACATGTAGTAAACAAACAGGGCCCCAAATAGATCAAATCAGAAAACAGATTCTCCAAGAACCATCATAATCCAAATGCCTAACATATAAAATAAAGAAAGAATATTAAAACTCCAAGAGAGAAACATGAGGTCACATTTAGAGTCAAACCAATAAGAGTCACTTCTGACTTCTCAACTCAGACCCTAAAATCATGAAGGGCCTACAATGAGATATTCCAAGCTGTAAAACAAAAACAAAAGCAATTAAGAGCCAATTACAGCCAAGATTGCTATGCCTAGCAAAGCTATCTTTCAAATTCAATCGAAAATAAAACCTTTCATGACAAGGACCATCTAAAAGAATTAATGACAACTAACCCAGTTCTATGAAAAATACTCAAAGAGAGACTGCACACAGAGGAACCTAAAAACAGATTACAAAGTTTCCAAATAGATGAAGATCAATTGAAGACTAATCAACTAAATGAGAATCAAGATAGAATTAAACATAACAAAAAATCAAAATGGCAGAAAACTATAGTACATAGCCATAACACTGAATATAAATGGTTTCAACTACCCACAAAAAAGAAATAGATTAGCAGAATGAATCAAAAAGCAAGATCAAACTGTATGCTATTTGTAAGAGACTCATCTCATAGGCAAAGACACTGAGCAGATGAAGGTCAAAGGATGGGAATAAATATTCCCTACAAATGAAGTCTGAATACAAGCCAGAGTAGCTATTCTTATATATGACACAGATTTCAAGCAAAAATTAATCAGAAGAGACAAAAAAGGCCACTAGAGCTCAATAAAGGGAACAATCCAATAAGAAGATACAATGATTATACATATATATCCCAAATGTCAGCATACCCAATTACATTTTAAAAAACACTCCTTGACATTAAATCTCAGACGGACCCCAATATAATAATACTGAGAGATTTCAACATACCTTTATCACCAATAGGTCAACAGAGCATAAAATCAATAAAGATATTTCCAACCTAAATGATACTGTAATTCAAATGGACCTAATAGATATCTATAGAACATTTCACTCCAAAAGAGCTGAATTTATCTACTTCTTAGCAGCTCATGGAACCTTTTCCAAAATAGACCATATTCTAGATCACAATGTAAGACTTAACAAAACATATATATATTTGTTTTTTTCATTAAAAAATTGAAAGAATTTTCTCTAAAAATCTCTATATATTTTTTTCTCATGCATTCTATTAGATTGTAATGGGATAAAAAAAAAAGAAATCCAAAGCAAGAAAAATAATAGAAATCACATAAACACATGGAGGTTCAATAGTACTCTTTTAAATAAAGAAGGGATCAAAGAAGAAATGAGAGAAAAAAATCAAGAAATTTTTAGAAACAAATGAGAACATAAAAAACACATACAACACATCAACACATACAACACATCAACATCTCTGAGACATTATGAAAGCAGTTCTAAGAAAAAAAAATATAGCATTGTGTGCCTACATTTAAAAATAGACACCAAATAAGAAGCCCTTAGTAAAGGAAGGAAAAAATAATTCCAAAATCAGAAGACAGGAAATAATAAAGATCAGAATCTAAACTAGTGAGATAAGGATAAGAAAACACACATAATAAATGCAACAAAGAATTAGCTTCTCAAAAATAAATATTGATAAAACATTAATAAAACTAATCAAGAGAAAGAGAGAGAAAACCCAAATAACAAAATTAGAGGTGATATCAACATATCTAGGAGATATCAACACAGGAGATATCAACACAGATACTTATGAAATCCAGAGGATCATTAGGAACTATTTTGAAAATTTATATTCCAATAAACTGGAAAATTTAGAAAGCACTAAAAAATTTCTAGATAAACCTGACCTGCCCAAATTGAACCAGGAACATATAGAAAACTTAAAAAGACTGTATCAAGTAATGAAACTGAAACAACAGTTAAAAACTTACCAACAGATAAAAGCCCAGGACATTTATCTGGATTCTCAGTTGAGTTCTACCAGACCTTGAAAGAACAAACATCTGTTTTCAACTATTCAGTGAAATTGAAAGGAAGTCAACATTCCCAAATATATTCGATGAAGCCAGTATAACCCTGATATCAAAACCAAAGACACATTATGGAAAGAAAACTAAGACCAATATTCCTGATGAACATTCATGCAAAAATTCTTAATAAAATAATAGCAAACCACATTAAAAAAACACATCAAGTACAAAATACACCATGCTCAAGTGAGTTTCATCCCAGGGATGCAAAGTTGATTCAATATACACAAATCAATAAATGTAATTCACCACTTAAATAGAATTAAGATGATCTTTTACCCCTCAAACATTAGATAGAGCACTAATCTCTAGGGTATATAAAGAACTTAAAAAGCTAAACACCAAAAAAACAAATAACCCAATCAATAAATGGGCTAAGGACATGACAAACACTTCTCAGAAGAGGATATTCAATCAATCAACAAATATATGAAAAAATGTTCATCAACTCTAGAAATTAGAGAAATGCAAATCAAAACTACTCTAAGATACCATCTCACTCCAGTCAAAATGACAGCTATTATGAAGACAAACAACAATAAGTGTTGGCAAGGATTTGGGGGAAAAGGGCCACTCATACATTGCTGGTAGGACTGCAAATTGGTGTAGCCAATATGGAAAGCAGTGTGGAGATTCCTTGGAAAACTGGGAATGGAACCACCATTTGACCCAGCTATTCCTCTCCTCAGCCTATACCCAAAGGACTTAAAAACAGCATACTACAGGGACACAGCCACATCAATGTTTATATCAGCACAATTCACAATAGCTAAACTGTGGAACCAATATAAATGCTCTTTAGTAGATAATGAATGGATTAAAAAAATGTGGCACGTATAAACAATGGAATATTATTCAGCAATAAAAGAGAATAAAATCATGGCATTTGCAGGTAAATGGATGGCATTGGAGAAGATAATACTAAGTGAAATTAGCCAATCCCCAAAAAACAAATGGCAAATGTTTTCTCTGATATAAGGTGACTGACTTATAGTGAGGTAGGGGAGAGGGAGCATGGGGGGAATAGACAAACTCTAGATAGGGCAGAGAGGTGGAAGAGAAAGGGAGGGGGCAGGGGGTTAACAATGATGGTGGAATGTGATGGACATAATTATCCAAAGTACATGTATGAAGACATGAATTGATGTGAATATACTTTATATACAAACAGAGATATGAAAAATTGTGTTCTGTATGTGTAATAAGAATTGTAGGGGCTGGGGTTTTGGCTCAGCGGTAGAATGCTCGCCTAGCATGCCCGAGGCCCTGGGTTTGATCCTCAGCACCACATAAAAATAAATAAATAAAATAAAGCTATTGTGTCCATGTTAAAAAAAAAAGAATTATAATGCATTCTGCTGTCATGTATTTAAAAAAACAAAAGCAATTAAAAAAGAATTAAAAAAGATGATCATATGATCATCTCAATAGATGCATAAAGGCCTTTGAGAAAACACAATACCCATTTTGGGAAAACACAATACCCATTTATGTTAAAAACACTGGAGAAACTAGGAAGAGAAAAAACTTACCTCAACATATAAATGCCATATATTACAAACCCAAAGCCAAAATCATACTGTACAGACAAAAATTGAAAGAATTTTCTCTAAAATCAGAAACAAGACAACAATGTTTATTCTCACCACTTCTATTTGTTGTAGCTTTTGAAATTCTAGCCAGAGCAATCAGGCAAGAGAAGGAAATTAACGGGATATAAATAGAAAAAGAAGAAATCAAATTAAGTTTATTTGCTGATGCCATTGTCATAATATATCTAGAAGACCCAATAAATTCCATCAGAAGACTTCTAGAACTGATAAGTGAACTCAGCAAACTTCCAGGATACAAGATAACATTCATAAGTCTCTAGCTTTCCTATACTCCAACAGTGATTCAGCTGGGGAAGAAATCAGGAAAACTGTTCTTTTCCCAACACCCTCAAAAAAATTGGGAATTAATCCAACCAAGGACATTAAAGATCTCTACAATGAAAACTACAGAACACTGAAGAAAGAAATTAAAGAAGATCTTAGACAAGAAAAGGCCTTCCATGTTTGTGGATAGGCAAAATTAATATTGTCAAAATGGCCATATTAGAAAAACATTATGTGGACTCAAGTCAATCCCCATAAAAATACTATAATACTCTTCACAGAATGAGGGAAAAAATTCTTAAATTCATATGGAAAAATGAGAGACCTATAGTAATCAAAGCAATTCTGAATAAGAAGAGCGATGCAGGAGGTATCACAATATCTGATCTCAAATGATACTACAGATCGAGAGTAACAAAAACACCATGGTACTGACATCAAAATAGACAAGAAGATTAGTGGAATAGAATAGAGGACATAGAAATAAACCAATATACTTACAGCCATCTGATACTTAACAAAGGTTTCAAAAATATGTGTTGGAGAAAAGATACCTTTTTAAACAAATAGTGCTGGGAAAACTGGATAGCCCTATGTAGAATGGAATTAGATCCATATCTCACCCTGCACAAAAGTCAATTCAAAACGTATCAAAGCATCCCCAGAGACTCATGCTGATGAGATGAACTGAGTTCCAAGGCGCTGGCTGCAACATTAAACTAAGAAAAGGGCAAAGAAATCATGCCACGCACTTGAGTTTCTCAGGTTGAGGGTAGCCTCTGACATCAAAGACTTAGGAATTAGACCAGAAACTTTGCAACTGCTAGAAGAAAACACAGGGTCAGCATTTCATTATATATGTGTAGACACCAACTTCATCAACAAGACCTCTAAAGCTCAAGAAGTAAAACAAAGAATATTTGGGATGCCATTGAACTAAAACCTTCTGAACAGCAAAGGAAATGATTAATAGTGTGAAGAGACAATCTACAGAAAAGGAAAAAAATCTTTACCAGTTTGTCCTCTGACAGTCTCTCTCTCTCTCTCTCTCTCTCTCTCTCTCTCTCTATATATATATATATATATATATATATATATAATATATTATAGATAGATATAAAGATATAGATAGATAGAAATAAAGATATATATTAGTATATAATATATAATATATAGTATATATATAAAGATATATATATATATATATATATAAAGAACTCAAAAACTCAATGCTAAAAAAATAACTCAATCAATAACACACATTTCTTAAAAGAAGAAACACAAATGGCTAATAAATATATGAAGAAATGTTCAACATTTCTAGTAACCAGGGAAATGCTACCCAAAACTATTCTAAGATTTTATCTCATTCCAGTCAGAATGGCAATTTTTAAGAATACAAATAATAATAATAGATACTGGCAAGGATGTTGGAGAAAAGGTGCACAGATACATTGTTGGTGAGACTGCAGACAAGCACAATCACCCCAGAAAGCAGTATGGAGATTCCTCAAAAAACTAGGGATGGAACCACCATATGACCCTGCTATTCCACTTCTTGGTATTTATCCAAAAGAACAAAAACCAGCCACTTCAATGTTTATAGCAGCAAAATTCACAATAGCCAATTATGGAATCAGCCCAAATTCTAATCAATAGATGAATGGATCAAGGTTTAATGTGGTATTCATACACAATGGAGTTTTACTCACCCAGATAGAAGAACAAAATAATGCCATTTACCACTAAATGGATGGAAATGGAGAACGTCATGCTAAGTGAAATAAGTCATACTCAGAAAATCAAGGATTTTCTCTCATATGTGGAAGCTAGAGAAAAATAAGGGAATGAAGACGTAGGGGCGGGAGTCAGATATCATAAATATAGAGAAGATCAGTGGAGTAGAAGGTGGAGAATGAGAGGGAAGGAGGAAGGATAGGATAGAGGAGGAAATATGGAACAACTTTAACAAAATCATGTTATGTGCATATATAAATGTACCAAAGGGAATTTCACTTTTATGAATATGCAGAAAGAAAGTACCAATCAAAAATAAAGCAGCAAAAGAAAGATCAAGAGAGCAAAGGAGAATAGAGGGAAGGAGGAGGAGAGGAAAAGTGTGGGATGGGAATTGAAATAAAATTCCTTCCATGTATGATTTTTTCAAAATGAATGCAATCATGAGAGAGGTGCTCCCATGAGCTAATCAATTCTTCAAGGCCCGCCTCTCAACATTGTTGTAGCAAGGATTGGATTTCCCAGACATGAATTTTCATTCAAACTATAGAACTTTCATTTCTCAAACATTGTTGGAACCCCAAGGACCACCATAATATTTTTTTTTGTTCATACATGTCAGCCTTTCAGATATTTGAAAACGGCTATTTTGTTTCCCTAGGATTCTTTTTCCTTCTCCTGTGGAAACAACTGTAGCATTTATATCAAAGGTCCCCAACATTACATAGCTTCTAGTCCCATAGCCCGTCAGTCACTTTTACCAACCCTCCCATTTACCTTAAAAGCAGGCAAACTCCAGTACCATTCTCACTACCAAACTTGCTCTGACTGAGCTAGAAAACTGCAAAGCTGACGCAAAACAGAGAAAACATGTCTTCCTAATTTACATGCAGTCCCAGCTGCCAGATGCCAGCAGTGTTCCCCCAAGGACGATGGGGGAGTGAAAACAAATCTAAAGGGATCCATGGGGACAAGAGACATCAATGCAAAGCAAGTGTATGTTCCACCTGCTGGAACTGCAGCAGTCTAACTACTGAACAGAACAGATGATGTATTCCCAGGACAATTTCCCCTTGGGCCACGTGAATTTTAGGATTGAAATATCTAGCAGAATAAAAATAGGTTCTGAATAAAATTAAAGCATGTGGAAGTTGAATAAATTTGGCTCTAATAGCCTACTAAAACATACCTCATTATCATTTGGCTAAATTTTAAATAAAGGAAACACTAATTACAGAATCCCCTTTAAACATTTCAGAGAAAAAAAAATTACTTGATTTTCCAGTTTTCTTACAAGTGATTTTACCAGAGCAATATGAAGAACCAATCAAAACAAAAATTTTATATTTTACTTCCAAATAGGTTTCAAAACTCCTTAAGGGCAAAAGTTTTTTATTTTATTTTGTTTTGTTTTGTCCAATGATTGGATTCTCAAATTGTGTGCTTATTAGTATAAAGCTAATTAATGAGTATATGAAAATAGGAAATCACTTCTGATTAGTCTTCATTGTCTTTCTTACTGGCTCTGCAGAAACAACCAAAAATTTGAAACTATTCTTTGGACATTTCTCCTTCTCTTGTATATCCCACGATACTGACAGACAGCTTATATTGAAAAGCATCAAGACTTTCCACTTTCACAAAAAAAGATGAAGACCGTATTTCTTTACCTAATCTTCTCTTCTTGGTTTTCCTATTTTTGCTAGTAGCTTTTCATAATCATCCTAAATTTCCCTTCAATAACCTTCTGTTATTCAGATGCCTCCCTTGCAGCCTTCTCCTTGTAGAATTTCATGAATGTTTTATTTGGTTTAGGCAGAGAATTTCCCAGCCTTGCTTTTCTTCCCATTTTTTCTTTCTTTCTACTTGACCTCATTGTTTCAGTTTCTAGTAAGTCTGTCACTTCCAGTAATTAGAAAGAATGACGTCACAGGGCCTTAAATTCCAGGCCTCATGAGGCATAGGTCTGCTTGGCCATACCTAAAGCTTTACATTCATAAAGCCTCTTGCAGAAGAAATCATCAAAATAACATTGGCAATGGTTGAGTAATCTGAAATTTGAAATTAAAATACTTCCTAAGAGTGAGTTTAGGGAATGTTGACTTTAAGAGAAATACTTAATCAAAAATGATAACTCCCTAGCATAACATCATTTCTGAACTATGAGCAAGAAAGTAAAGGATGATTTGTTATACTCTTAAGGACTCAGGGATGCAGAGCAAAGGGTACTCCTACTTTTATAGTAAATAGTGTTTGAATTTTACTTACATGAATTACCACATCTCTCAGCTTTGGCCAGAAGACTTGTTGTAAAGCATCTGTGTTAACAGTGGTCTCTCGTACTATAAACACAAAAACACTTTGTGAGCTGGATATCTCTTCAGTTTTATGTCCACTAACTGTAGTTAAACAGTATTTTTCATGATAATGCTTATATATGCATGAGTGCAAGACGTGTTTCTGTTCTTAATTCTTTCTGAACCAAAGGAGATTACTCCTCTTTCTTAAAAGCCAAAGAAAATCTTAACATTTTAAAGCTGCAAAATTCCCTAGAGATTGTATAGTTCAAAATCTTGGTTTCACAGATGTAGTGACTGAGGCCTGGAGGTTAAATGACTAGGCAACCATTATAGAGTACAATTTCAATGGTCATGCAGCCTCAAAGCAGCTCACTCATTGGCTGGCCATGACCTTGGTCTTTCCCACATGATCTAAATTACCACTGGTCTTTCAGTGCCTGGCACTTAGAGTACTTTTATCAGTTAATTCATAGAAATTAAGAAAGCAGAATCATTCCCCTTTTTTGCTGACTTGTTAAAACTGGAGCCAGAATGAAAAAAAAAATTATGAACTCAGCACAATTTGGTTTTGAAATCCATTTGCACCTCTTTCTTATCCTGTTGCTTTTTTCTTTCTTGGTCTCAGAGGCCTCCTGAGCATCTAAAGTCTGTTCATAGCACTGATCCTTCTGGGGTTTTTAATTCTTTTCAGTGTCTTAGATCTTTCTAAATTATATTGCTGACAAACCAAACTTACCTAACACATGTCCTGCTCATCTGTGAAACCAGGCCAAGCTGTAGTAAGGGACAGGCTTCTCCCGATCCTTCAAAATACTCCCTTATCTGTGACTTGCGAGTGTTTTAAATATTGAAGCATGAATAGGATGGGATGTCGGGCTGCATATTTGGTTTTAATATGACCCTTTCAATGGAGTCATTTTAGAGCAGCAATAACTTATGGGTAGGTAAAACCGTTTCCCTAAGCCCCTCCTCAGCATATTATCATAATTCTTACAGTTATTTCCTTTGTCTGTTAGCTACCTGGCTGCCTCCCACCAGAACCAACCAGTACCTTAATATACTTCTATGTCAAGGACATAGAAGGTTTCAAGTAAGGAGTATTTTAGTTCTTCATCCAAAAGAGCCCGTGTACTTTTCTCTGGCTAATCTAATAGTCTGTTTTAGAATAGTCACATGTCATTCACCCTTCCTAGTCCTAGGATTTGTTTTGTTTGGTTTTGCAAGGTCAGCTGAAATTTCTTGATTTAACAATGTAGATAATTATTCTCACCTTGTAATGGTGACAAAATAATTGCAATAAGCATTTGCTGAATACTTCCTATGTAACAGTTTGCAAAACAAATACTTTACATGCCTTGTCTTGTGTAATTATTTTAACAAAGCTTTGATCTGTAGGCTATTAACATCTCTTGATTTGTTGATGTGGAAACTGCTGGGTATGATCTTGGGCACATTATTTGCCTTTCCTAATCTCTGAAAGGTGAGAATGATAATAATGCATACTTCAGTAGGGATGAAATGAAATAATCCAAGTAGGATGTGTATGACAGTGCCTAATTTATAGTAAGTGCTCCAGAATGTTAACATATATTAAGTGACTTGTCCTAGGTGGTACAGTCAGTAAGTAGGGAAATCAGGGACCAAAGCTAAGTAGTAGTTTCTAGGGACACTCTGCTGTCTCTAAGATGAAACTCATAAGGCACTTATAAATGATAGTTAGTATGAAATATAAATAGCCCAGATTCTGAAGCATGAAAACATTTATCTCATAATTGTTTCTCCCAAATGAACTTTAAGTTCAAGTCCTTAATTTTTCTTTTTAATACTGTCATCTCCTTTAACACCGGTAAAATTCTGCAGCAGCATACATTTACCTAACACACCTACTGACGTATGAATATTACCAAAGGCAAACCTGAGTCCAAGACAAAATTGACCAAAAAAATATTCATAAATTCCATCTTACTTCATCAGGGGTTCAAAAATTTTAGGAGGCTAAGGTTTATAAAGGAAACAGAAACACTCTCTTACTAGCAGCTGGCCTATTAAAGTAGGATCTCTAGAAGTAGGGAAAATTTCTAATTTGTCTTCAAATAAATTGGCAGTTGTTGGTTGACTGTAAAAAGGCAAGAAGCAGTTTGGGGGATGTTTTAGAATGAGGATGGAGACTCCAGTGTTTGGAGCAGAAGATTTTCTGTAACTGACCATTTCCTGGAACAATGGGTTTAATAATGGCTGTTACAGTGAAATAGTCTCAATGTTCACAAGTGATCCTCATCAGAACCTATGAGGAAGGCAGGACAGCTTTTGCCAGTAAAGCTAATGAATTAAGTTTCCCTAAGGCCACACCTCATCTAGAATCTAGGTTTTTCTCACTTCTTGCTCATTGTTCTTTCCATCATTAACTATTAATTCCCATATCTCTTGCTAATATAGGTGTTGTAATTAAAGGGAAACTAGCAATTCCTTATTTAATATGAATCAAGGGGGATTTCCACCACATACTAGAGAAATGGCTTGGAAATCATTTGAACCACACTGACCATTAGAAGGGAGTTTACTTTCAGAATATGAAAGCTGTATAAAATGTTTTTATATGAAGGATTTCTCTTCTTGACATGTGGAAGAAAGATTTGCTAATCTATATGACCTTTCACCTCTTCTAAATATCTCCTACAACCACGTACAAACTGTGCAAGCACTATTCTTTTATACATAAATGTACTTTATATATAAGATGTATTTTTCTTATCTTTAACCTTTCCTGAGGCTTATTCTGCACTTCTTATTTCCTCTTTGACAGCTAAAGCTATTGAGTGAGAAAAAAATCCTTCTTCTAACTGGTAGAGTAGTCAGTTAAACACATAGGGACTTTTTTCTCTACCTAAAATTCCTTCTCCATTTTTGTAAAGACTAGCCTCAAGCAATTTCTCTGTGCTCAAAAATAACATGACATAGTGGAAAGCCCTGAGTGGATTGAGGTCATTTAGGTGCTGGAGCAAGTCCTAGGCAACTTGCATAACCGGTTTTAGTGAATACTTTAAAAGTACACTTACAAAGTTCATATTCTATAACATTTTGTGTCAAACAATTAGCCTTAGTAACTGTAGTTGAAAATGCAGTGCTTGGATTGCAATCTCCATCACTTTGTTCTCTTTCTTTTCCCTATCTATGGTCTCATCAATGTGAAGATTATTAATACTGGCAAGTGAATGAAAAGAATTAAAGTCAACATTCCTAAAAAAATTTTTATCTAGTTTCATTGCCAGCAATTACTATAATTCATCTTTGCTTATGCAAATACGTTTTCTGGAAACTGTAAAGAAAATGCAGATTAGAAATCTATAAAGGAAAGCTAATATAACCTCTGAGGGTTTTTTTTAACTCATTTGCTTATTTTTTAGAAAGGAATATGGTTTATAGTTTGCTTTTAGCATACATCAAAGAAAAGTAAAAAAAATTCCAAAGTAGCAAGACTAAAAAGAAGACTAAATCTTTATTGTACTTTGTAGTCTGGGGAAGGGAGAAGAGAAAGGACTACTGAGATACCTTTTCCTAAAGCAGTGTTTAGTCAGCTACTAAAAGAAGCAAGAGGATGAGACATCAAAAGAGCAAGCAGCGTGTGCTAGGAAGCACTGTGATCTCAAAGTTTCTGCAGATGCAAGAAGAGTAATGATAAAGGCGATGGATTATACCTTAAGCATTTATCTATCTCCTTACTTTTCCCCCTAAATTATCATCTTTAAAATAATAGTGGTTTAACATGTAAACTTAACTGCTCAAAGGCTTTTATTTTATATAAAGTAAAAATACATAGAAAAATGACGTTTAAATCATGTAGGCATGAGAAGAGGATTACAACTTAGGAATCCTAAGCCTTTCTTTTAGAATTAATAGCAGCAGCAGCTATTGTCACCTGTGCAAGTATATCTAGGTAGCAGGAAAATCTTTTTGAAAAAAATGATACTAATTTCTTAAAGTTAATAAGAATTTCTAAATTAGAATATGTGTCTAAAGAATTTTCAAGACGCATATTTTTGCCCGGTTTGAATGATGATGTTACTGTCTGGTGTCTTCCTTCATTGATTAAAAAAAAAAAAACAAAAAGTTAAATCTGAGAGTACCAGTATACTAACATATCCTAAAGCTTCAAGTGGGTTTACTTGGACTTAAGTGAAAACTACAAAGTTATTTGAGGGTCAATTTGGAGAGTAGTTAGCTAGATCATTAAACAACTACCTAATTTAATTATCATGAAAATTCAATTAACAGGGCTGTGAAATGGATGATTTGATTTAATCCATTTTGCAACTAAACTGAATAGGCCATACGGCCCACATATTTATTGCTCAGTGATTGATCATTAAGACAAGAAAGAAAATAATGAATATTGGACTCACCTATGAAGACTATAATATAAAATTAACTATAAGGGTTTCCACTAGTAACCCCCCCAAAATTTTTAAAGGGTTAAAGGTTTTCTTCTACATTACTTTTCTCACACCGCAAAACTTATAAATCACAAGTTAAGGCAAAGCTATTGGAGATCTAGCATTAGGGTTGGCTTGTTTCAGTGTTGCACATCTATAATTTCAGCTACCTGGGAGGCTGAAGCAGGAAGATCACTTGAGCCAAGAGTTTGAAGCCAGCCTGTGCAACATAGTGAGAGCCCATCTCAAAAATAAATAAACAAACAAAATTAGTCAATTTTACTAATATTAACTATATATTATAAATTATACATTATCAGTTAATATTTAAAATATATTAAAAATATATTATGTATAATTGTATAGTTATACATCATGCAATAATATATGATATACCATAAATAACAATATAGCAAATAATAATATATATTACATATCATATATGTTATATATATATCAATACTAAAATATATCCTGATTATACACCAAATAGTTACTGTAATTCAAATAAATTGAGAAAGAAATATTTCTCAAATAGATTGAGAAAGAAATAGATTGAAAGAGCCGCACTCTGTAAGCTGGACAACTAGACAAACCAGGGGAACCATTTACTATGAATCTGAAGACCTGAGAACCAGAAGCACCATGCTGAAGGGAGAAGATAGATGTCCCCTCTCAAAAAGAAAACAAAATTCACCCTTTCACCACATTTTATTCTATTCAAAACCTCAATAGATTGGTGTCCACTCATATTAGTTAGAGAGATCTTTTTACTCAATCCTTCAATTAAAATGCTACATGCCGAAAGAGTGTTTCACCAACTATCTGGGTATCCCTTAGCTGAGTCAAGTTCACACATAAATTGACCATCACACCTGCCTTAGAATTATTTTCTTTAGATTTTCAATTTTAAGTTCCTCAAGCTATCTCTCATCAGGTAGTATCTATTCCTCTATGATTTTCTTGGATGACAACCTTGAATTGAATACAATATTCTAGATGTGGATGAGTCAGCTTTTCATTGCTGTGACAAAAAGACCTGACAAGATCAACTTAGAAAAGGAAAAGTTTATGTTGGGCTCACTGCTTCAGAGGTTCAGCCCATGGTCAGCGGCCTCCATAAGTCTAGACTCAAGATGAGGCAGAACATCATGGCAGAAGGTGTGGTGGAAGAAACCTGTTCTGTTCATGACAGCCAGGAATCAGAGCATCACTCACTAGGAACAAAATATAAACCCAACTGCATGCCCCCAGTAACCTACCTTCTTTAGCCACACCCTACCTGCCTATATTTACCACCCAGTAAATCCATTCAGGTGAATTAATCCATAGATATATTACAACTCTTATGATCTAATCATTTTACATATGAACATTTTTTTCAGTGTCTTGCTTGAGGGACACCTCATGAATCCAAACAATAATAGGACACTTTAGTTTTAAAATATCTTCTTGAGCTTATCACCTGGCATTTATGTTTATATATACTTTCTGGCACATCTGTATCTAAATATTGGCTCATAATGAGTTTGATGACAATTGAAATCTCTTTTTTTGGCAGATATTCTCCCTTTTATATTTGAACACCTATTTGTTGTCATTGTGTATCTCTACACAGTTGTGTATTAATTCCTATTAATTTTCTTTTTTTAATCTTTTTCCCCCTTGCCTATAATCCAAATTGGTCAAAGATTTCTTGAATCAGTTCTGACATCCAGTATATTTAGCTGTCTCTTCCAGGTTAGGTCACTTCAAATTGAACACAGTCACTTTCTATGTTTTCAGGTCACTAATTAAAATAAAAAACGTCAAGCAGTTCAGGAGAAGGTAAAGGCCTTCAGTTTGTCATTTAAAATACCTATTCAAGTGGATATTAATCCATCAGCCAATTCACTTTGTGTGCTATGCAATGGTATAATAGATAAACATTTACTTGCTGGTATTTTCAATTAGTCTAAATTCCTCTGTGTTTTACACAAAGATTAGAACATGAATAGTTAAAAAAAAAATTATATGCTGATTGTTTGCAAGGTGATAGGTGAACCAGCACTTTTTGTTCATGTTATGCACTTATTTTTTTGCATTAGAAAACATATCAAAAGTACATTACAAACCTGTGGCTTTACATTTTTATGCAGGGTGAAGATAAGGTTATTTAAGTAAAAACAATGAATTGATTTAAAGAAAAATTTTAAGTAGATATAAATGCAGATAGTGTACAAATATGGTAAAACATGAAGGTGCTAAGTAAATAATTGAAATTAGGGAGAGTCTGGTATAGAGTTTTGTAGTTTTTAACACAAAAATATATCATCTGACACTCAAAAAAGCACAACAGAAGAGCCCATGTGAGACCTCATCAAATACTGTACAGAAAACTCAGCCACTATTCTCATTAAGTTTCATGAAAAACAAGGAAAGAGGTTCACATAATTGTACTTCTAAGCAAACCTTTCCTAGAAATCAACATCTGCCTCTAATCCTTTATGGAAGTAGGCAGAGTGAAAATATAACAATAGAATATATTTTTCAGTATTTCTTCCTAAAGTGCTCACAAGCCATCTGTTTAATAATATGCTCTGCATTTGTGTGTGGCCTCACGCTTGAGAGTCCATGATTTCATAGATACACTCTCACTCCCACTGTGAAAATTGGGACAGTTGCCTAACTCTAGTCTCTTGATACTTCTACTAGCCCGAAATTCCTCTGAGATGCCTAACAATAGCTTCCAAATCACAGATGGAATTGTTTTGCTACTCTGGAATTCATGTATTTCATTTGACCCTAATGACTTGAATTAGATTGTCTGCATGCCTTCATCAATGAGTCAATAAACATTTTGAACATTCACTAAGTGATGAGCAATGCTTAAACTTGCTTCCCCTGGGAAACTCAGGGTTTATCAGGGAGACAGATACATAAATAAATACGGACTTGTTTACTACATGACAAGTGCTGTATGTACAAAATACTGTAGCTACAGAAAAGAATATCCTCTTTAGCATAACTTTGAAAAGGGATACATGAGTGAGTTGAGTCTTAAAGATAATCATTGAATTCTCCAGATAAATAAAGAAGGGCATTTGTACCAAAGGACTAATAAATTCAATGTTCAGGAAACAATGAGAAGTTTGGCAAAGCTGGATGCCAAAAATCAAGAAGGGAATAAAGTCAAAATGAAAGAAAATTTGAAAATGTACCATGAGGGGATCTTGTGCACGATAGTAATAAGGCTGAGCTTAACCTATACATTATAGAGAGTTTTAAAAGATGTTCTTAAGCAGGAGAATGGCAAGGTTTATTTTTAGAGAAGTAACTTGTGGGAGTAGAAGATTGCTTTGTATTTATTTATTTATTTATTTATTTATTTATTTATTTATTTATTTATTTATATGCGGTGCTGAGAATTGAACCCAGTGCCTCATACAAGCCAGGCAAGAATGCTAATGCTGAGACCCAGCATTGCTTTTTTCTATTGGACTGGAGGGAAGAAAATGGATACCATACCAAGCAGTGGGAAAACTCTGGAAGAGACTGCTGAGATCATGCAGAGGAACAATCATGAAGGCCAGAATCAAGACACATTGCCTATCTCCCCTGACACTTTTTTTTTTCCATTTTCCACTTATTTATTTTACAAGTGACTCTTGATGTAATGTATGAAATAAAATAATTTCAAAATGTACAAAATATATGACCATACTAATACTATATAAAATGTTACATAATATTATATATGCATAAATTTAAAGTAGTACATGTAAAAAAGTAAACAAGTAAAACTTGACTAGTTTAATAAGATAATTAAATTTACTAGTTTCATTAGATAATTTTAGAGTATATGTACTACTCTAAAATTGGAGGGTTTCTGCTTTCTTTCTTTTTTTCCCCAGTACTGGGGATTTTTTTTTAATTTTTTTTATTGGTTGTTCACAACATTACAAAGCTCTTGACATATCATATTTCATACATTAGATTGAAGTGGGTTATGAACCCCCAATTTTACCCCAAATGCAGATTGCAGAATCACGTTGGTTACACATCCACAATTTTACATAATGCCCTATTAGTAATTGTTGTAGTCTGCTACCTTTCCTATCCCCTACTATCCCCTACTATCCCCCTCCCCTGACACTTTTATTAGCCTAAAATTCTACTTTGAGCTTCACTGCATCAGCATGTTCTTCTCCTTCTAGTTTAATGATTATTATGGATAGAGGAGGTGAAAACAAAATAGGGAAGTAATTCTACTCTGCCTCTATCACCTATTAATAGTGAGAAGTTTCACCCTATTTTTTGTTTATTCTAAAAGTATGGAAAATATTGAACAATCAAAAGCTAATTTGTTAGCATCTTACACAAACTTTAGCTCTTCTAGGCTTTCATCTTTCCTGACACTGGTGTTAGAATTTTCTGTTAACTTTTGTACTTGAATTTTGTATGTACAAATGCCAAAATTTGCCTGACGCTCCCTGTAATGTCTCTATCTTCTCTACATATGCTAATAGAACCCCCAAATTTTAGGTAGAAACTCAGATATCTAGAATAAATTTTGCCTTTTCCAGGCTCCAATCTAACTAGGTATGACCATCTGACAAAAATAGCCAAGGAAAGTAAGACACAAGTATGCACAAATTCAGAAAATCTTTAGGAGGTAGAGATGTGCCCTTTTTCCCTTCCTCCTTCTTCATGGTTGGAATGTAGAAGTGATGGCTGGTAGTGGAGCAATCCTTTGGGATCCTAAGGTGAATTTGAGGCTGGTGTCTATGCAGCAAAGCCAGAAATAGAGCTGGGTCCATCAGAGTCTTGTGGAGCACACATATCAGTCCTGCACTACCTACCTTTAGTATCTATGAGTAGCTACCAAATCTACTATAACTTTAGACTCTTAGCAACTGAACCTAATTCTGATATGATATCCCTTATTTTAATTTTTAAGTTCTTCCTCCTTCTTTCTAAAGATCATATCGTTCAGGGCTGGGGTTGTGGCTCAGTGATACAGTGCTTACCTAGCACATGTGTGAAGCACTGGGTTCAATCCTCAGCACCACATACAAAAAGATAAATAAAATAAAGGCATTGTATCCATCTACAACTGAAAGATATATATTCAAAAAAATAATGATATAGTTCAACTGGAAAGGTACGTAAAGACATCACTGGTACCTTCTTTTGTATCACTCAGTCCTCATATGACCACGTAGATTCATTTCGTACTTACTTTTTCTCCTTCATTACAGTAATCTCCAATTGCAAAGTCAACATGTCACTTGAATGCCAGTCATTATTACTAATCTACCGTTGAAGTGACTGGTCTTGGGAGCCTACCTAGGTTTTCTAAAAATTCACATCTGCATTCTAAGAGAGAACATTCTGAATCCAAACTGTTTGGATTCATGTCTGATTCCATTGCTAATTTTCTGTGTTAGTTTGGGCAAATTATTTAACACTTTGAACCTCAGTTTCTCCATCTGTAAAATTTTTACAATAGTAGTTGTGAGCACTAAATGAGGCAATAAATGTAAAGCCCTTAGTATAATTACCCTTTATATATCAATTAACAAAAGCTCTTCCTCACTTAACATGATTTAGTGGGCCCGACATTCCTCCATTGCCTTCTTTTGGTTTTACAAATTCCCAAATGACATGGTAACTGTTGTCATACTTTCACACTTTCACATCTCTGAGCAGTTATTCCACTAATTCTCATTAATCAGATTAAGTTGGCACTAGAAGCTCACTTCACTGCTTCCTTTTTGAAGGAATAAAAAATCATTCAAAGCGATATGGTCACTAGTTAGTTTCAACCATGTTAATTGTTGAAGGCTCCTGAGATTCAAACATAAATGTTGTATTCACACCAACAAGATCTAAATGACACCATATATGGAGCAATGTATGAATGAGGATTCTGAAGCAATGCACATGGAAAGAAATGATATACTGTGATAGTGTCATAATGAACACAAAGAAGCTATCTGTAAAACCTATACTATATTCACGTGGTAAGCAGATACTTGGTTTCAGAAAACATTATCTGTCTCATTAAATTTATGCTAATTGAAATTTTTTTACAATTTCAGTTTTGTTTGCAGTAAAATTGTAAGTTTGCTTTTATTCTTTACAAGAATTACACATATATGGAGTTCACATATAATTTTGTGTTCATTTATTTTTATTTAATAAAAATAACATAAGTCAATACTGGACAGCTATGAGAAATTTTCTTGTCTTCTAAAGTTGTGTATCTTAGATGCAGAAAATGCATCTATCTTGATCTAAGGTGGTAGTTACCTTAATAAATATATATTTACAAATGCACTGAAATAAGCACTTAACATTTGTGTACTTTACTGCATGTATATTATAATCAATGAAAAAGTATAAAACTAAAGTCCAAACAAATAAACAAGAGTAGTCTGTTCATTTCTTGAGTTTCAAAAAGCCTGGGTACAGCAGCATTGTGACAAACAGATTCATTAGCTCCCAGTTGCAATTCCACCACTTACTAGCTGGGTAACCTGAGTTAGGCTGCCTGACCAGTACAAGCCCATTTTTTGTTTGTTTGTGTTGTTTTCATTTGTAAAATGAGAGTAATAGATCCTTGCAAGAATTCATGAGGGTTTCAGGGAGATTTTGTTGGTGAAATACCTAAAGTAGACCTAAAATATCATGGAGTTCACTAAATGATATTGATAGAAAAGGGAAGGGAAGTTTTAAAGGGATGGAGGGAGGAAGGGGTAAGCTTTGGCCTAACATGATGCACACATATGTACATGCATACACGCAGCTATATACACGTGATTTTAAAGGTTTCAAGTAAAGGACAAAGGTGATAAAAGTAGTTCCTGAAAAATTGTAGTCTGACATTGTTATGAAGGAAGTATTAGTGTAGAAATCAGAGTATAGAAAGCCTGCTAAAAATTCATCAGAACTTTTTAATAACCAAACTATATAAAATCAGTGATTACATATCCTGAAGTAAGCTTCACAGAGCTTTAAAAACTATTCAATCTATCTTGGATTATGTATTTTCCTCCAGGCTTCAAAAACCATTTGTTAAGTACCTATGTGCTGCAGAACTAATAATGAGGGTCACGATCCTGCCTTCCCAGGAACATATGAGCTAAATGGACAGATATATTAATCAAATCAATAAAGTCAAGGAAAAACCCTGCATATTATAAAGTACAGAAATCATGGTTATGGGTTTTACAAAGCTAGAATGTTCATTGTTAGCCCTACTCAGATTGAGGTCTGTTTCAGATAAGGTGGTCTGAGGTGACATCCGAGTGGAAGCAGATGAAAAGCTAGCTAAGTGGATATATGGAGGAAGAACATGCACGTATAAGGAAAGAGCGTGTCTGGTGTGTTCAAAGAAAAGCAAGGAGCAGAATGAACCAAAGGAAAAGAACAATAGGAAATGGGGTGCGAGAAGTAGTGAGAGGAAGATCAACAAGGGATATGGGGTACAATAAGAATTTCAAATTTATCCTGAGTGAAATAAGAAATCATTGGAAAATTCTGAGTAAAGAACTAATCTATACAGTTCTCTCAGGCCTGGGTTCAATGCTGTGTCCCAAGTGCCCCAGGCCTCCTCCATTCTCTTGCAAGATTTCATATAGAAGTAAAATGATGTGAATGTGACCATGTTGTCGACAGCACAGGAAGATGCAAGATGGTGGTACTCGAGGGACACATGGATGTCTTATGTTGAACACATACATGATCATGTGCATGCACATGCATGTATCTTCAGATATGCATGCACAGGGAACATGTTTAATAAAAATGATTGATCTAAAGTAACTTGAATTTTTTAAAGGATCACTCTAGTTACTCTTTTAGGAAGGGATTTTGGGGAGAAAAGGAAACAGGTAGGGAGAAGATCTGTAAGGGGATACACTGAAGTAAAGAACACCCTGGCTTTCTTCTTTTCTCCCAATGGAAGAACTCCTGCAAAACCACTTTGGAAGACTAGGAGAACCTCAAAGAAGGGAAGACAAACATGTCACTTTTAGGGGCAAAACCACAGAACTCAGAGGCCCACTAAGGTTGGAACTCAGGGAGAGAGTGTTCAGAACTCAATATGTGTCATTTGGAAACAGGAAGATGGATCTCACCTTTCACCAGAAGTTGATGAAGGTGGCTGGAGCTGCTCATGATGGCCTTACAGAGAAGAAGCAAGGGGGAGCAGGCCACCCTTATTCTTGTAAGGTAACAAAATGAGTTTCTGTGAGCCAACAGGAAAATACAGAAGTTTACCTGGCTCCCATTAGCCTATAAGACCTGATTTCCTGCCAGGAATAGAGAAATCCAGGAGAAAGAAAGGGAGAGTGCACCTCTAACTAAGGCTAGGATTGAAGCTGGGTCTCAACAGGTCAGCCTGGAGACACCAGCAGAACAGTGCCTTCTTTATTTGGGGGCTGTTATTGAAGGGCTCTTCTTTACTAAAGGGCTCTTAGCACCAGGTTAAAGTATAATTTTACAACCTTGCTCTATCATCTCCCTTCTCTCATCATTTTCCCTGGAGAAAGCAGTAAAAGTAGGAAAGGAGCATAAAATAAAGAGATCTAGTAAAAGAGCATGTGCAACCCCACCTTCCTTTATTTAGTGAACCCTAACCCTTTGTACTGCCCATAAACATGTCAGAAAATTTCATACACAGGGGACTGCTTGTCACAGGGCCACTTACTCATTTCTCATTATAACCTAACTTGCATCATAAGGACTTAGAATATTTGCATAATATTTATAGACAACACCATGGCCAATTATGGGAATGAGGGTTTGGGGGGGGGGGTTATCCCTAAACCAAACACAGAGAAAGAAGGTCATCCCTGTCTTCCATATGAATATTGCTGCCTTTATTTGATCTTGACAGAAATTCATCTGCTGTTTCTTGCATAAAGTATAATAAGGATTCCTTTATACCAGTGGGTAGACCTAAAAAAGAGGCTTTAGAAGTCCAGCTACTTTGTACCCAGTACATAAAGAATCATATAAATGAATAATAGAAAAATGAAGAGATATATAGAGGGTTAATAAATGATAGAGACTATTGATGATTGTAGTGTATATTAATAACATAACTTGAATGGAGACTTGTTCTTTCCACAAATACTTATCGAGTATATTTTTACTATGTGGTAGGCCCTGGGTATTGAATAGGTTTCATACAATCAAGTGCAAGAGGTTGATATTTTAAAAGTAAACACACAAATCATGATGTGATTCTTAACAGAGTTAAGTGCTATGAAGCCAAAGAAGAAGGTGTAGGGATGGAAAACTCTGCATTAGGGGTGTAGGCAAACTTCTCTGAGGAAGTGGCATCCAAGCCAATAACTGAAGCATAAGAAGGAGGTAGCAGATGAAGAACTGGAGCAAAGGCTCTGATGTGGAAAGAAGTTTGGCATTTGCCAGAAATTTAAAGAGGGACAGTATGACAAAGACTTAAAGTGAAAAGTAGAGAATACTGTAAGATAAAGTGAGATAGAAGGTAGAGCGTGTGCCTTGTAGACATCCAGGGCCTTACAGACTTTGCCAAGAAATTTGAATTTTATTCCAAGTGAAGGAGAAAATTGAAGGTTTTAAACTTTAATGTTCCACATTTTAAAACATCACCCTGGTTACAGACTGTGCAGGAGAATGGATTGAATAAGAGCCCAAGAGAGAACAGAAGATTGCTGACATTACAGATTTGATGTCTTGAATTGGGTGGTAGCAGTAAAGATGAGGACAACTTAGCCCCTTTTCCTTCTGATCCTACATGCTCGAGAGGGACAAACTCATCCACACAAGGTTTCAACTACCACTTCGATGTCTATGACTCCAAAATCTCTGAAGAGACACCCCAAACACCTCACTCCCCATGCCCAGTTGCTTAATGGACACTTCCCTTCAGACAGCACAAATTCAAATAGCACTCTTCATCCTCCCTTCAACAGTGGTGCCTCTGTGGCTTCTCCTCATCCTCCCCATCATTTGGAATCAAAAACCTTGGCATCAAATTCGATGCCTCCTTTTTCAGCCAACTCCATGCCCAGGACAGTGAATTATTAAAAGTATATGTTCTACAAAATAAGAAGAAAAAAAGAGGGGAAACCATGTAAAGGAAGGGAGATCAGTGACGTGAAAGGTGGAGAAGGGAGATCAGTGACGTGAAAGGTGGAGGTTGAGGGGAGGGCTGAGGTTTGGGAAAGGGAGGAACAATAGTATGAGGTTGGTCAAATTACACTGTATACACATGTGAATGTACCATGGAGAATTTCACCTTGATATATACTATAAAGTACCTGTTTATAAGAACAATAAGTAGATGGGGGGAAGGCCAGTAGAGTAGAGGAGGGGGAACAGAGTGGGGAGAGAAGGGACTGAAATGGAGCAAATTATATTTCACCCATGTGTGGTTTATGTTAAAATGAACCCCACTAATATATAGAACTATAATACATTTAAAAAACATTATATATATATGCACATTAATATATATGTACATTATTTTATATATATGCACTCTAGAGTCAGAATACCTAAACCAGAGGGGTTGCAGGACATTTGTACATCAGTGCTCAAGCATTCATTTTCATTTTTAACCCCTGTGTGCCCTGGAATATGCAGAAATTCCAGCTGCACTTCCAGGCACAGGTCTGTCCAATTCAAATCTACATAACTGCGCTGAGTTGGAGGATCAGTATGATTGCATCCTCCTTAGTCACATTGAGAAGGAAAATGTTATTTTCTTAGCTGTCTGCAGTTTTCTCAGTGAATGGTATGCAGGGTACCACAGTCATTACACTGCAAAGTACAGCCAAAGATAAACAGTGATGTGTGGTCGCCCTGTAAGATGAACTTATGGGCTTTGTTTCAGAAAATCTAGACCAACTCAATCTAAAAACAACTCAGCCAGAGGTAGAGCTGCGGTTTCAGAAAGTATTGACAGAGACTTGGTAGTTATGTGAAAGTGAGAACAGATGAGAATCTCAAGAATAGTTGAATTAAAAACTGAAAGACCTTTGGTGATAAAAGGTGCCCAACATGGTG